>NW_026562408.1:4350000-5550000 GCF_027474105.1 Poeciliopsis prolifica
AAATACCATTATGTGTGTTAGGATGATGTCTCTGTGGCTAAATTTATTTTTAAACCCTGTTGTGTGGACACCACAGCTCTGATATTTGATGAACTAGCTGCTCAGGACTCGCCTGTGGACGGAGGTTTGGTGATTTCAAACAGCACTGTGCTCGTCTCCATGTCTCTGATCTTGAACCTTGTGAAATCGATATTGAAAACATTCTCGTCTGGGCTGCAAAGATAATCTGCAGGAGGAAAAACACAAAGAAGAAGAAGAAGAAGATGCTTAAAGTAAGACCACAAAAAGGGAACAATGCTGCGTGCTAATTAAGATGCGAAATACTAATTTGCAAACAAACAGGTGTAATGCTTTTTAAGAATTTACCAAAATCAATAATGTTTATCCAGTCAGCATTTGTTAAAAACTCTTTTCTTTATTTTATAGAATAATGGTGGCACAATGTGTTGAGAAAGCCTTTCCAGACAGATTCAACATCAGCACAAACACACCAGCAGCCAGAGAGAAAGAGAAGTGAGTTATTTTTATTCCTCTAATCCTCCCTGCCCTTAGCAGGCAGTGTCACTGCTTATTAGAGTTCCCCAACAGAGCACACACTTCCTGCTTTCTGTCTGATCCGACATCCATGCAGATGCTGCTGCTCTTAATGCCGTTCACGTCAGAAGCCATGAAATAGAAACATTTCAGAGGCTGGAGGGCAGCGACTGGCCTTCGTATGAGTGAAAGAGGGTCAGTTTGTGAGTAATTGTGTTTTCCATGTCACATCCAGCTATTGGTGCAGCTCATCCTTCTCATTGGACTGTGAGCTTTTTCACAGTTTCTCTTTCTGGAAATGCTCTGTCTCCTCCAGCTATCTGCTGTGTCAGCACATAAAACCAACAGAGGAGGAAACAGCTTCAGAGGGATGAGTTAATTGCTAATGATGCCAGCTCTGACTGGACAGTCAACCCACCAGCTGACTAAACTCCTGCTCAGTAACTCGTCCTTTCCTCTGGCTTTTAACGCTAACTCTGTATTTTATTGTTTCTGCAGTGTTAAAGAAAATTAGACTCCTAACATCTGACAGCAAACATGTTTTAATTGCATCTCATATAATGGTTGTTTTTGATTATGTGTTTGAAACACATTTTAAATTGCATTTATGCATAGAATCTTCTTCTGCCGACAAAAGAACTTTGAGACAGGCTGTGCCATTAACCAGGGGTGTCCAAAGTGTGGCCCGGGGGCCATTTGTGTCCCATGATGTGATTTTGTGCGGCTCTCTTGCACAGTACAAAAATGGTAGCTCAAAGTTGGAGGTCGATGCAGTTAAACAGATCTGCATTTGAAGAGTAAATGACCAAAGTTATTTACTCTAAGTTATGGAAACCTTAGAGGAATATTGACAACATTCGCCAAAAGTTTTTTTATTTTCTGTACTGATGTAGCCCTGAAGATGAACCGCAATCCTCAGTCCATGGATGCTGTCAACGCCTTCCCCTGCAGGGGTAAATGCTCTTCAAGAAGAAACAATTTATTCTGTCTGCTCTTCTGTCAGTCTGAATGCAGAGCTCAGCATTTCTAAACACATCAGCTCTGCATGCTGCAATCCAGCCGCAACCTCTGGGTTTTCACACAGTTTTAGCAAAATTTAAACCAAGACAAACTGTTTTCTATAAACAATTGTTGATGAGTACACACCCCCCAGCCTCTACGTTGTTGGCTCATTCTTCTGCCAACTTACTACTAATCATCATCTCTGAGCCTCCTGATAAAATCCCCTGGTAGCAATAATGCTAAATTAGAGACAGCGAGTTTGTTCTGTGTGAGAATTTATGTGTGTGCTTATAAAGGTCAATCTGAGCTGTTTACTGTAATTTACACAGTCTGTGTCTGTGACCTCGGTTATGTTCCTCACACAGCCACCCAAGGACAACCTGCGGCTGAAAATTGCTCAAGCAAGCTGCAGTTTTTCACCGCCTGCTCTCCTCTCTGGCGTGACAGCAAACAGTCGCACACACGCCAAGCGTTCACCAGGCCTCTCCAGTCTGTCTGTTCAGCGTTACAACACACATTTTCACACGCACATCTTAATTATTATTTAAAGCAGCACAATATATCAAATATTAAAATATTTGCAAGACGATAATCAGAAAGTTTGGATGCAGTATTTGGTTGGGTATAATATTTCAAGACAAAACTTGATAACACTTTATAAATGTTTACGACTGCTGTCATGAAGCGGTAAATAGTAACACTATTAATGCAAAATTGCATTATTTGGTAAGCTAAATAACAGTTAGCTTTTCAAAGAATTGTGTTTATAAATAATAATGGATAAATGGCTTAAAACCGGGTCACCAAAAAGAACGTCTGCAGAAATCGGTGTAAAGTTTCTCAGGGTGAGTTGCAGAACCTTTACTGTTGAACGTTATTACGATGGAGCAGGAATGCATTTCTAGCTACTGCTGTACTAGATGCAACATGGCGGTGTCATGTTTTCTTTCAATGACAAGCTGATAATCTATTCTCTCAAAATCTGCAAATAACTCAAAACGCCCTAGAGGACGTGTGACGGTTTCGTTGCCTCGTGCCCAGTCACATTTACAGAACAACCCAAAAGACAATCAGTTAAGAGGCTTGGCAGCGTAATTTTTATTTATTTTCCAGTTCAAATATCTTAGTTCACTTAAAATAAGACAAAGCTGACGTGCAAGTAACTTTTCAGCAAGATATATGAGTTTTAAAGTAAATAGTTCCGCAGTCTTGATGAAAATGTTCCAGTTCCATTGGCAGATTATTTCACTTCTAACAAGACATTTTCCCCATCAGTGAAATAATCTGTGAATGGAACTAGAACTTTTTAATTAATATTAAACAATTATTGACTCTAAGCAACTCCTACATCGTACTGAAAAGCATAACCTGTGAGTTAGCATTGTCTTATTTTATTGCACTGAGATATTTCTGCTAGAAACTGGACCAATAATACTTGGTAAGATTTCGTGTTTTTGGAGTGCACATAGGACAAGCAATTTAAAAAGACCAATTAACGTAATAGTAAAGTTATGGGAAGAAGTTGGAGTACCAGGAAGAACCCAAACATGCGCAGGGAGAACGTATAGAAACGCCCCAAGCCAAAGAGAAAACACCCATTTAGCTTTTACTTATGGAAACGTTCGACTATAAAGTTGCTCAACGCCACATTCATTTTAAAATAATTGTAATAATTTAGTGTGCACCTTCACTACAATCTAAACTCTCGATCCAGTTCAAACGTTGTTCTAGCAGCCAGTGGACGCTGGAGGAGCCTGCCAGGCACATGCAACCATATTAAGAGCTTATAAACTCAACATGCCTGCTGGCAAAAATAACAGCTGACACTGATAATGGGATCTAGTTTAGTGTGTCCCAGTTCAGTCATAGAATAGGTCCATCCGCCATTACTGGGAGTTTCTGCTGTTTATGGCACATTTTATGTGGCTAACTGCAGTTCTCATATTACATTATGGTTGATTGTTCAATCAGAAATCAAGGCACTATCTTTCTGTTATCTTTGAATAAATTAGAAATGTTTCTTTATGAACATCTGGAAGGATTATTACATTGAAAAACAAAAAAAGAAACACGACCAATGATATCCAGATAACTTTGTAAGCCCTGAAGAAAGAGATTTTTGTCTTTCATTTCTTCTTTTTGTGCTGTCTCTATTTATGGCCACTTCCTGAGTTGCTCTTTATGGAAACAAAACTGAACTTCTGCTTTAGGATGAGTGAATACATCACTTATTTAAAAAACATGAAATCAAAAAACAGCATGTTTGGTTATATATGATTTTAAAAACATTCAATTCAAAACATCAACAATAAAACAGAAATATTGAATGTCTAGTTTTTCTCTATTTCACCACCATGTTGTTATATTTATATACTCATATATTTTTACATCTGAAACATTATTGCTGATCTGGAATGAATCATCCCGGTTTGGAGTGATCAGTAATGCACCGATTTCTCAAAACGTCAGAAAATACAAATTGGTTATAATCCAAATCTTTGGATCTGGATTTAAACAGAGAAGCAAAAATGGAGTTTCAAAATTCCAGAAAAGCACTTAGATGAAAAAAAAGCAAGTTTTTACAGAACAAATCTAAGTTTAAATCATTTTAAAAACTCACTCATTTAGAAAAAAAAAAGATTTGATCCTGGAATAGGACATAAAGTTTGGCATTTTATTTGTTTTCTATGTTAAATGTAAATTTTTCCATATTTTTCAGACTATTCAACACTGTAGAAAACTACATTGAGTAAATATGCAAGAACAGAGATGTGGGTAAAATGTCATTGCAGGGAGTTCATTGTCTCTGCATCTAACCCTGGAAATTAAAACAATAAAAACAATCACAGCTTAATGCATCTGACTTCTTCCACTAGTACTTAATGACAATATGGCAACAAAGGCACTCCAGGCATTTGGATAAGAGAAAGAAGGCACTCATGCAGCTCATGTGGACTAATCCGGTTTAGTTTCTTCAATGAAGGCAAATCCAGGTAATCAGCAGAGTGAAGGGGCGGTATGTAGGAGGGAGACGGAGGAGTGCAGCGTGGACGGTACCAGATGAAATCAGGACAAAAGAATCACTGTTTCAAGAGGAACAAGGTTACATTTTAGAAAAAAAGATCCCCTAAAAGCCAAACTATGGGAATTTTACAGCTAATCTGAGTGTCGGAGCAAAAGAAACAATACTCTGTGGATGAAATCTAATATTATTTGTTGAGGGAAATTATTCAACTTAAACAGACTTTAATTTTCAATCATATTTCTTAACATTTCAGACAGTATGGAGGCTCATTTGGTTATTCATAGCTGTTAATAGTGAGAAAATATATGGTCCTCATAGTTTGATTAATGTGACTTATAATTGACTTATAATAAACTCCTTCCAATTTTATTTTAAAGAAATAAACTATGAATTAAGAGAGAAGGATTTATTTTTAGAAAACCAAAGACTGAGTCAAATATTAAAAACAACTTCAGTGAGAGGGATTCAGACGTGGATAATTGTTGAGATGAATTAAAACTGTGGTTTTCACTCTTAAAATTAAAGAAAATTATTAAAATCATCTGCTACACAAATAAAATACAGTTTATCTCCCTCACCTCCCTTACTCTTTGCTACAATGCAGATAGCAGAGCACGTTGTGAATGCTAGCGCTAACTAGCGTAGCTGCCAATAACGGTGAATAAAATAAGTTAGGGCATTTAGCAGCAAGTAAATGAGGTTGATTGACAGCGCTAAGAGCCTCCTCCTGGCTCTGATTGGTTGTTTTTTATCAGTAGCAGTGCATTTCTTCAATAACAACTCAGGGAGAAGGTGGAGAAGATCAATCTTTTCACATATTATCTGCCTCATAACAAACTATGACAGATGATCATAATTTGTGATGATTATGTTATAACAGGCTGTCAAACTCATTCTAATTTTGCGCCATATCAGAAACCTGAATGTTCTTAAAGGGCCGGTTGTGCCAGCATATATTGATAAAACCCATTAAACTGTTAAAGTATCAATAAATAACTGTTCCTCCAGGATTTTGTGATTGTTTTAGTGTTTATTTGCAATCAAAATGGCCCATTTTGTAGTGACAATTTATAAATGCTTGTTAGGAACTTTTACAATATTTGCGCTAATGCATGATTTTAAATGTGATTTTTTTATGACCCGACATATCAATTACGGACTATAACTTGACATACAGTAAGGCCGAGGCAGCAGTCACTGAAACTCAATGTTTTGGACCAATTTTGAGAAAATGTGCAGATTTGTGAAAAATCTGCAAAAGGACTTGTAATTTGGAGTCTTGAGGGCCACATAAAAAGTTAAAGTGGGCCAGATATGGCCCCCGGGCCTTGAGTTTGACACGTGTGTTATAAGTTACACACTGCAGGTTTAATGTTGTTAATTATTTATTTACTGCACATCACATCAGTGCAACAACATTCACCAACATTACTGCATAATGCATAGTTTTACAAAGTGAGTCTAATTGTAGGTGCTTGATTGGATGTTCTAATTGCTTTTGGGAATTAATTTGGAGACAGACTCCAGACCCTACAAAGATTAGGAAGCTAAAGAAAATGGACAGATGGACTCTTCAGCACAAAGAGGTGTCCCTGTGTAAGCTGCTTTGTTCTGTCACAGGTCAGCTGAACCCGTCCCACGACGATGGCACTGCTTGTGCCGACCCGACAGGTATGTACCGATTATCAAAAAACTCTGTCTCAGCAGCCATAATGATAATACAAAACTTTTCGTCTGCGATCTTTGGAAAACATCTGAAAACAAATCAATCCTCCAGCTGCAGCTGATCCAGAGGCTTCTGCTCGTGTTCTCACTAGAACCAGGAAGATAGAGACATAACACCAGTTTTAAAGTCCCTCCACTGGCTCCTTGTAGCTCAAAGAATAGACTTTAAAATACTGTTGTTAATTTACAAATCGCTGACAGTTTAGCACCACAATACATCAAAGATCTGCTGTTGTTGTATCAACCTTCCCGACCTCTCAGGTTCTGGTTCTGGTCTGCTCTGCATCCCCAGAACCAGAACCAAGAGAGGAGAAGCAGCTTTCAGCATCTATGCACCAAAAATTTGGAACAAACTTCCAGAAAACTGTAAAACAGCGGAAACCCTGACTTCCTGTAAATCTCAACTAAAAACACACCTGTTTAGAGTCTTATTTGAAATGTCATATGGAACAATGTATCTTTTATTATATGTTGCATGACTTTGTGTTTTTGTGTTTATGATGTAAAGCACTTTGAAACGCCTTGCTGCTGAAATGTGCTATACAAATAAAATTTGATTGATTGATTAATTGATAGTAAAAAAAAAGACATGTAAGTTCGTTTTGTCTTTATTCAAGTGAATTAAGATATTTGGACAAGAAACGAGGCCAAAAACACTTGGTGAGACTTTCAGGCTGAACGTGGCAGAAACACATTTCTGTGGTTTAGGATTGTTTTCTATCCTCTCTTAGTGCCGTCAAGCCGCTTCAGAGAGGGACTTCAGCCACTTGAGGATTCGTGGCAGCAACAAAACAAGAGCGCGGCTGCTGCAGCGGCTGCAGCGGCTGCAGCGGCTGCTGCAGCGGCTCCTCTGGAGAGAGCTCAGGTTTGCTTCCTGATGTCAAAGCGTGTGATGGGGGTCCGTCTCCGTTTCATCAGCGAGCCGCTCCGCTGTGAAACGGGGGAGAAAACAGGAAGTGTGTGGGAGAACAGAGATGCATGCTCTGCTGGCTGCAACCAGTAGGGAGATGCTTCACGTTGCTGTAGTGATTCAAGCGTGCATCTGCGTTGCCGTGGTGATTCACACATGCCTCTCTGGCTTCCCAGTGATGACGCCAGAAAGTGACCGCTTTTAAGACTCGTCCGGTTTAAATGTGATGGGTTCGCTTTACTCGCAGGTGCTGCTGTTTCAGTAACACTAGACATCTTACAGAAGATACCAGACGATTTGGCTGTGAGTGAAGATAAGCTGAGTAAGCTGTGGTTATTATTAGAAAACTGCAAAACAACCGAAACACCGAGATTCTTTAAATCCAAACACACCTGAATGATAATAAATGGAATATTGATCATCATATTTCATGATAGAACTTGAGAATATGTAATATTTGTATCAATTTTTAATTGGTGACTGTATTGTGTTTGAATTGCTTTTTATTTTTGTGATTTTACCACATAAGCACTTTGTTTTCAGAGGTGGGCAGAGTATTCAAAAGTTATACTCAGCTAAAGTACTTCAACATGCTTTTTTAAAAGTAAAAAATACAGCAAAGTAAAAATATTCCTAAAAGTACTTTTTTTTTTCAAAAATGTTACTCAACTAAATGTAACTAGTTACCACCCAACTCTACTTGTTGCTGAAATGATCAATAATGCAAACAAACATGGTTAATTGATTGATTGATTGATTGATTGATTGTCCTAGAGTGGAACAAAGAGGATTAATCATAAACTTATTCTCCTGCTTAGTCTGTAAATATGTCAAGAAACAAGAAGAAAAGATGAAAAGACAAGACGTCATCTCCTACATGAACAATTATTTGATGAAAATGTTCAATTTCAATTAAGACGTCAGCAGTGCTTTGGAGTTCAAACTTTGAATTGCCTTTTTAAAAAGGTGCAAGCAAGTCCAACAGTGTGTTTATGTTCTAACACTCTGTAACCAGGTTGTGTAAGCAGCCTTTAAATAGTCAAACGTCCTTCTGCCACCTGTTAGCTAACTTATTCTCGTCTACATAAGAGCTTTCTACAGATCTAACTGTGACATAATTAAAAAACTAAATTTATAAAATGAATAAGAATGTTTAAAATGTAAGTAGGTTATCTGATGTAAAGGAAGAAGCTGCTGGTAAATTCATTCATTCTTTCCAGTTTTTAATTTCTATATTGTTTATGTTTCTTTTTAAATAATACAAAATAGTATTATTTAGCTGTCAAGTAGAAAAAGAGAAACATCAAATATTATAATTTACTAAGGCAAATCAGATTTGAAAAAAATCCAACATTACAGCAACTTAGGGCCCCCTACTGGTCAGGAGGTCCTAACACACTTAAATTGTGAATTTGAACATTTTGTTTTTTATCTCCACTGTCGCCACGTTCTTGCTGTAGATAAAAATTGATGCAAAGTTAATGACTGAATGGATTTGATTAGGCCTCTTTTTATTCCTCTTGTAAAATTCAAAATCATTTTATAAAGTCACAATCACATTTCAGCAGATTTTCCTGAGATTCTGTACATGAAAAGCTGCACAATTTTGTGAAGTCAAGGAAATTTCAACATGGTTTTAATTTTTTTGGGCCAAAAAATTTACCAAAAATAATCTGAAAAGTGTAGCGTCCATTTAACTGTATGTATAATTTAATTTCAGCATAAATTCAGCTGTTTAATGAAGGCCTCGAAGGATTCGTCAGAAACCATCAGTGAACAAACAGCCTGATACAGAACAGGAACAACACAGCAGATTATAAAACAATAAGCTTCGAATATCTAATTGATCACCGATTAAGACAAACAAGAAAGACAAAATTACAACTTTTTTGGAAAAATGTACTTTTAGGATTATTTTTATAATTTTATTTGAGAATTTTATTATGAAATATGTCTTACTTGAGTGAAATTTCTGGATTTTCTATCCACTAAAACAAACATATTTTAACTAAAAATACAAACACACAACCTGCAGTTTAAGTTTCAAAAGTTTTTTTTATTTAAAGAAACTGATTTATAAAATATTCTATTTGTTTTGTTATTTATAAGAATTATCATCATTTTTGTCCTTAAAATACCAAAATCTCCATTTAACTTTATATTTTGGTCTGTCTGGTGATGTAATTTTTACTTTTTACTTTTACTTCAGTAAAAATATACTGAAGTAGAACTACTTTTGCTAGAGTAAAATGTTTGTACTCAAGCAAAAACATTGCATAAAATTGCCTATAATGAACACCGAGTTCTGTTTCTGATTGAAAAATAAGCAGGTTAATTAACGGGGTTTTTAAAAACACTGCATGCATAAATAATGTTCACCTGTGTGATTCTGTATTTTGAACCTAACCATCTCCAGTGAGAGCTCACCTTGGCTTCCACCTCAGCAGCTCATTTTTTGGTGTAACATCCACAAAGTGTGTTTGATGTGTCACCAGCGCAGAGCAGCTTCAGTTTGAGGTGTTTTCTCATGATTCAACAGGGCCTATACATTACATAAATAAGAGGACACAACAATGACGTGATGCATGACTCATTCGGGGTCTGACACATTTCCAGCACCTTTGTCCTGCCTTCCCTGCGCGCCAGCAGCCGTGAACTTACGCTCTGTGATCTTCTGCAAGCCCAGAACATCCTCCGGAGTGATCGCCGTCCTCCCCAGCAGCTCCTCCTCCGTGGTCACCGGGACCTCCACCTCGGCCGAGTTGCAGCCTTTCTTCACTTTCATCACCGCCGTTTGCTTCGGGCTGCCGTTGCCGGTGCTGTCCGTGCCGCCGTCGGTAGTTCTGGCTGGATTAGCGCTTGATGGGTCCTGGCTATTGCCTCTGCTGGTACAAGAATAGCTCATTCTCCTCCCTCCCTCCCCTCACCTCACCCAGGGTTTCCAAGATCTGCTAAACAGTTGCCTCCCTCGCTCCCTCCCTCCCTAAGCGAAGGCTGCAGAGTTGCTGCTTGTTCTCCGGTCCTTAGTTCAAACGCGCTCGTCTCTATGAACCTCCGCTGTCGGGTTGCATGGACGCGGCGCCCCGGTCCTCCTCCTGCGCGGTGGCGCTGCCTCTGTCCCGCTCCTTTGCGCAGTTGCTCTCCGTGAGGGAAGCGATGTTTGGGTCGTTTCAAGCGCAAGTAGACGTCTGAGGGAAATAATCTGCTGGGTTAGAAATTACAAAAAGAGGCGGCAGATGGTTGCGGCCGTTAAGAAGAAAGAGGAGGAGGAGGAGGAGGAAGAGGAGGGGTAGGATGTTCAGCCGCGCAGAAAGCGGCTGGTGGATCTGCGCACCGTCTGCGCTGTAAGCCACCAGTGCGCACAGCAATAAACATGATGAACAACTCTTTGTGTCTGAGCGCCTCAAAACATTTGCATTGCGTGGGCTGCTATAAAGGAGCCTCCTTTATCCACACCATAAAACACAATGCGCCATTTGATATGAAAAAAGTAAATCTGGTGTTTGGGTCACCACATGTCATAATCTCTGGAATCTGGAGGGATTAAAACAGAATATCTGCTCATTTTAGCGATCTGATGAAGCACTGGCGCTGAAAAAACCATTTGGACCCAAAATCCCAAAGGGACCCCAGGTTGTCTCAAATATTCATTTCCCCTAATGTGAAAGAATAAAAACATGCAAAATAAAAATTAGAGGAGGGAAAAGTACACAAACATCTACTTAAGTAAGAGCAGCACTAATTTAACATATTTTACTGAAGTTAAAGTAAAAAGTAAACATCCAAGAAGTTACTCAAGTAAATTTCAGAATTTTTAAGAGCGAAAATGACAATAAAACAAAAAAAAGTACAAATTCAGACAAGAGAAAATGTTTCCAAATCAGTTCCTTTCAATAAAATGGTAAAACTTTAACAGAAACTGCAGATATGTGACTTTATTTTTGTTTAAAACATGCATGTTTTAACCGCTGAATGAAAAACAAACATGTTTGGTTTTTTTGGGTAGAGAATCCAGAATTTTTACTCAAATAAGAGACATTTCATACTGAAACTACTCAAGTAAAAGTGAGAAGTACAGACTAGTAAAAATAGTCTTGATAGTACATTTTTTCAAAAAGGCTACTCAAGTAAATGTACTTGAGTAAATGTAACGAGCTACTGCGCAACTCTGATGAACATACATTTAAAGTTTGGATGATTTTGGACAAAAGTTTTGAAAATGATTCACACTCCCTGCAGATTTAAATTAAAAGTAACTTTCATTAGCAGGACTTAAAGTAGTATAACAACTTTTAAGTAATCCTTCAGTATACTGATCTAAATTTGACTGAGAATCTGTAGAGGTGGATAAAAATTAGCATCATGGTAAGAAGGCCTTCAAAAAATAATTGTAATGCCAATAAGTTTTTCTTTGAGCGATTTATGTCTCATGTATCAGAAACAAACTTTTTGGCTGAATGAAGAGAATTTTAAAATCACAATATCAGATTGTTTTGTGACAGTCTGGACACCACAAATCAAATAAACTGTTTTTCAAATGTAAAAAAAGAAATACTTGTAACCTAAAATGTCACATTTTATGCACCTTTTACATCGGAGTTTGTCAAAAACTCACATTTTTTGCATTGGAGTAAAAGGGAAGGGCAGTTGACAAAACACTTGTTGCAACATTGTGATAGCAGCTCTGATTATTGCACTGTGGCTCGGAGTTGCAGGTTTCAGTTGCTTCTCTTTATGCTGCTTACATGTCCTTTAAGCTAATTATTGTGACGTGCTATTTCTGGCTGATGGAGTCTGTCTTCCTAGACTCACTTCAGGGCCACAGACTGTTCACCCTGGATGGCATAAAAATATTTATGCAAACAGCCAAGAGTAAAAAAATGAATAAACACATTTTGAACGAGAAGAACACGAAGACCCGTCTTGTTTTTGTCAAATAAAAAACGATACGTGTGGAACTGAATCTAAGGAAGATGCTGTGCCAGGATCTAAAACTGGACATTTATGATAAAAACCATTAAAAATGTCTCAATTAGAAAAACTCTGCATGGGCCAAAGGTGGAATAACCTGGAAAACACTTTTTTACATCGGCCTGTATTGTTTTCCATTGCATTTCACTTAAAGGGGCAATATTATGCGTTTTTCAGACACACAGTGTCATTTTACAGCACAATTAAATAACTGTTAACTTCAGTTGTTATAAAAATGCAACATATCAAAAATGACTTGTAAATTTTGTAATTTGACAGCTGGAATTGGGCCTCTCTCTTTAAAAGCTCCTGCTCTTTTTGAAACTTTTTTCTCTTGTCCCTGGAGATGAAAGGATTCCTCAGGTATGTGAGAAAGAATCAAGGCAATACTCCAGGTTTGTTTTTGATGAGGAAATAACATTATAACCTGATGATTTTAGGTAAAACTGCCACTTGAATGAGTGAATTAAAGATTTAAACACTATTTACTGAGATTAGACATCTGTAAAGGAGAAAATTGTTTTGCACAGCACTTTATATGATCCAGTGGTGGACAGACACCACTGGATAAATTTCTTCAGCTGTGTTTGACTTGTGCCTGAAATCACACTCACTCCGAGTTTTACTCTGAGAAATACCTCAACAAGACATTTATTGTGAGCACTAAAATTTCCCAATTTGAACCTTTGCTATAAATATAACTGCCCACCTCATGGATGCTGAAGAATCCAATGCTTCAGTTCGTAAACTACCAGCAGGTCTGTTCTCTTTAAAGGCCGCAGGAAATGATTCACCCCATTTCACACTTATTAAGAAGCTGACTGGCCTCTGACGCCCCGAGAGAGACAACCTGCGTCAGAATAGTTCTTTACCAGCAGTCTTTTCGATCACCTTCAGATGCTGTTCAGTGAAAATATAAGCAAACTACAGCTGCTAGACACTGCAAACAGAGGATTCACATTTTTATTAAAGTTGTTGGTATCAAAAATAAGAGATCGTTTACTTTTATAGTAAAAGCACAAAGGTGCAATATCATCACACTGCATATTGTGTAAAAAAAAAATAGTACTCTGTGATTTTGCAAGTTATTGGTGCATTTCTCACATCAGCATCAACTTTTGTACAACAGCTGATGCATTTTTAAAAACAAACCCAGCAGTGGCACTTCTTCAAAAGCAAATATTTATGTCAGTGAAACAGTCGTCAAAGAGTCCAGATATATGAATAATGAAGCCAAATAGTTTTGTCAAGTTTTAATTTTGACAGTTTAATCTCTGCAGTGTTTTCTAATGCAACAAAGTCAAATGATCAGGGCATTTTTAATTTGCACAATAAATACTCTTTGCGATTATAATTGATCCACAACGTTGTGCAAGAGCAAAGTACAAACCTACATAAAACAAACATAAAAAACGTCAACAGGAATCAGTGAAATCAGTGAAACCTGGGAGAAATTGTTCAATATGAGAGACATTTTCAGTTCAGTTGTTTATTGTCATTGTAGCATAAGCAGCAAAATTAAAACAGTGTAGTTTGGTCAGCAATGAAATTAAATAGGTAGTACAGACACATACAGACTGAAGACTCGGTTGCAGTAAGATAAGCGAATGGTTGAGTTTCTCTTCAGTCTTTACTCCTCTAATCCTGGAAACGATCTTCAGCCGATGGAAGGCCGACTTTGTAACTGTCTTTGTGTGGAACAGAGCAGTTCAGGTCTGAAAGTCACAAAACAAAGTTTTAAGGAACCTCTTGCTTTGTTTTTGTTATTTTATGTAGCGTGTTTTCCACAAGGTATTTTACTGTGGTGGCTCACCGTTTGAAGAAGACACCAAAGTTTTGTGATGTAGATGGATTTCTGTATTTTCACTCTGGCTGTTGGCTATATGGTCACTGTGGGCTCTTCACATGGGCCTGCTGAGTCTGCTTGTCCCTTTGTCACGTCTGAGCTGCTGCTATCATCAGCAGAAACACACACACACACACACACACACACACACACACACACACACACACACACACATACATACATACATATACCCGTGTCCTACCTCTCACTTCGACCCACATAAATTCACATTGACTGAAAAAAAAAGTCACATTTTGACATAAATTGTAAAAGCGTAAGCGCTGCTCTCACTAATTGTGCGTCCGACCCGTTCAGATCATGTCATGGAGCGGCACGTAAACAGACATGTTCACACACACAGGCAGAGACGGGGAGTCTGGACAATGTGCTGACCTCAGGAAGCCATTCCTAAATGTTTATTGTTCAGGGCAGCAAGAAGAGAGACGAGGGTCAGCTCACCTACCAAACGCTCGTTCTGCTTACACCGAACCAGAGAAAACTAATCCAGCTTCTGAGGCTATTTCAGAAATAAATGCAATAAAAAGTTGAAGTTTGTTTATTTATTTGTGCCTGATTTATTTGATGAAACACAGAAAAGTAAATCAATGTGACCTGCTGGCTGCCAGTGAAGCCTTTTCAGTCCCACTGCCCCGCTCTTCACAGGCCATTACTCAGTGGCACAAAACGAGAAGCAGACATTTTCATTCATAAATCAGGATTTAAAACACATTCCACTCCGTTTCAATCAAGCTAATTTGCCCAAACCTCTTAATTTCATAGTTATTTTGCCAATATAATCACAGTTTTTGATATTTCAAAGTCACTGACGATGTCTGAGTTGATTATTCAAAATCACATGTGGCTACTTTTAACTAAAAATGACTCAAGAGGCATCAAATTTTAAATAACCACAGACAGAACAATCTGACAAAGAATAAATTGTCTATATTTCTATTTAAACAACCAGTTTAATGGTTTATTGAAGGCGCTGGATTACTGGATACTGTTTTAATTTCCAACATTTCTGTCACAAAACAAAAAATTCTATATATTTTATTAGGGTTTTATTGGAAGTCTTTCAGAAGCACGGTATTAATTTCCATTAATCTCTGCTGTGTAAAATTTCTAGAGGCATCTTTTCAATCTTTATCGGTTTTGTACTTTAATTTAAATTCTTTCAATTTTATTTTGCAAAATTGTCCAAGCTCAAACCGATCAGATGCAACATAAAATTTTACGTCATTTTTTATTTTATTTTGGACTTTAACTGAGCCATTGTAGCACCAGAGCATTTTCTGGCTGTAAGTTTAGCATTTTTATTTTCATCACAGTCCAGTTTTCTGCAGCTTCAAATTGTTTTGTTTCTTTTTTTGTCTGAATTGCCTGACATTTATCTCCATCCATCCACGTTCCTGCAGAAGAAAAACATTTCTGCATGTTTCACTGTGGAGATGTTCTGTTAGTTTTTCATTTTATTGAAAAGTTTATCTTCTGAGCAAATCACCTTCTTTTCCATGTTCTCTGCAAATCTTTCGTCTATGCGTTTCCAGATGTGAAACATTTTTAAAGTTAAACTAATAGTTGTCCTCTCAACAGAGATTCATGACTGTGCAGATTGAACAAGTCTGTAAAACCTCAGATGCTCTTTTTGACCTTGAAACTCCCCCTGACCTTTCTGTGATGTTCCTTGTTTCCCATGATGCTGTTTGTTCATTAATGATCTCTTAAAAACCTCTCAGGTCTTCACCTGGACACAAACTAAGATCAAATTATACAAAGGATGGCTTTGTTTACTAATTACCTGCCTTCAGATTTTATTTACTCTTTAAATTTAAATTAAAATTATGCTTCTACTTCACATTCATAATCTTCTATGTGTTGTTATACACCGCGTGAAACCCAAATAAGACACATTAAAGTTTGTGGGTGTAATACAACTTTTGCAGGAGTTAATACTGCAAAAATTTCGTATTTATTTGCAGAAAATAACAAAAAAAAAGGGGGCAGGGCTTTCATACTTCAAATAAGAAAACAAGTTCATATTTATTTAAAATCAACAATACAAATTTCCAAAATGATATGAGGGTCATCAATCTTTTCCAAAAACATTGCACAAATCCTCAAATCCAGAATTGATAAATTTACTTTCTAAAAACAGTTTTAACAGCCGATCAGTCTGATAAAAAATCCCTTTGTGGAAAGCTGCCCTCTGTTTTGTTTTTTTCACCTAATGTATAGATTTACCATGTAACGCAGTATAGCTGTGTCCCTCTTTGTGTTTGCATGAATCAAAGTGTGTCTGTGCGTTAACCCCTCTGTGGCCTCACAACAAAACAAAGCAAACTGCTGACAGGAAGGCAGGCGTGCCGAGCCCCGACCCCTGCAACCCGTGGGTGTATATATACCCCAATATGTACTGCTGCTGCAGACTGGAGCCCTGCACCACACAGCTCATCAGTTTGGGTAGGTCAAACAGATAAAAACAAGGCAAAACATTTTAAATATCTGTGGTCATCGATGTTACAATAAGCTGTAGCTGATTGTCACTGGAAAAAGAAAGTTAAACACAGACAAAAAGGAAGAAAAACACAGAAGGTGGAGAACAGAGCTTCTGCAAGCATCTTATGCCGTTAATATCCTGACTGCTGGTGTGTTTTCTTGACAGGTACAGCTGAAGAAAAGGACACAATGGCTCTGACAAACCCTATGCCCATGGGCCCTTGGAAGGTGAGCTCCACGCTGTACTTCCCACCCACGTCTCCAGCCTCATGCATCATGACCGATCCGTTTGTGCTCCGCAGATCACCGTGTACGATCAGGAGTACTTCCAAGGCAGGCGCATGGAGTTCACCGCCTGCTGCCAGAACATCATGGAGTGTGGGATGGAGAACATCCGCTCCCTGAAGGTGGAGTGTGGCGCGTACGTATCCACTCGGGCTTTCTCCTGATGTTTCACGTATTTCTGGGAAGAGTTTGCTGGTTACACGTTTCCCCGGTGTTTGACCCACAGCTGGGTCGGCTATGAGCACTCCAGCTTCTGTGGCCAGCAGTTTGTGCTGGAGAAGGGTGATTACCCTCGCTTCGAGGCCTACAGCGGCAGCAACTCCTACCGCATTGAGAGGATGATTTCCTTCAGGCCCATCTGCTGTGCTGTAGGTCCAAAAAGTCGCACAATTGAACCTTTTTTAGCACCAGCTCCAGCTGCAATGAAGCTGCTTTTCCTCTGCAGAACCACAAGGAGTCCCGCATGACCATCTTTGAGATGGAGAACATGATGGGGCGTCAGTTTGAGCTGTGTGACGACTACCCGTCCCTGCAGGCTATGGGCTGGATGAACAACGAGGTCGGATCCATGCAGATCCACTGCGGAGCGTGAGTTCTTCCTCCTGCTGAGCAATAGATATGCAAAAGAAATACAAGTTGATCAGTTCAATGAAGACTGAAAGGAGGTTAGATCAGTGGAGCAGATCACATTAAAACAGTCCATCTTTGTTACTTTATTGCATTTGTCAAACTCTAACTCCTTAAAATAACCTTTATGAGCTTAAATGTTATATTGTCAATGAAATCAAAGCAGTTTTTAATCTGTAATCTGTCAGATTACATCAGTGTGAAAAGATATTCAAATTTATTCATTGAATGCAGACAATAATTTTTATTCATCTTTTAACAGTTTTGTCAATACATTCAGCCACATTTATTGTCTTGATGTGGCCCAAAACAAGAATCAGGTTTTATTTATTTTTTTGTTTCATTTTGAGCAACATAAAAGAAAAAAAAATACCTTAATAAGTTAAAAAAAAAAACGGAACAAAGATTTTATAGATGTAAATTTGAATAAAATGACAATTTTTCTTTTGTTCTATGGACTATTGCCAAAATGTCAGCAAAATTCGTAGAAAAAATTTTATTTTCATTTGCAGAAAATGAGAAATGGTCAATAAAATGAAAAAGATGCTTTCAGACCCCAAATAATGCAGAGAAAACAAATAACATTAATTTAAAAACAACAGTTTTAGTGTTTTAATTCAGGAAGAGTTTAGATATTTGGTGGAATAACCAGGAGATTTTCAATGGGTTTCAGTGCAGTGGTTGTATTTACAGCAACAACAAGACATTTTCTGATTTATCAAACTCATGTTTTGTAAAATAAAACTGTATTTAGACATAACAAAAAGATTTGAGTACATTTTAATCTGTTGTCATTTTACAGGTTGCTATACAAACAAAAGCAGTAAATAAAACAGTAAATAAACAGTAAAATCATTGTAACATTTCTGTATGAACACTTCATTGCCCATTATAAAGTGTATTATGCCTGAAATATTACAAATACTGAAAGACATGATTGCATTCATAATCTGACTTCCACATTGTTTTTAAGTTTTATTGAGATAAAGACAAGGCTGTCTATTTCTAACTGTGTTTTTGAAAAAATTAATTGTGATCAATTTTGATACATTTTGAAGAGAAGCCAGTTGTTTTAAAATAAGGTATTGACTTAATGCTAGTAGATTTATTCAGTATCAGCTCAGGCTGATGGATGAATGAAACTAAAATCTGAAAAACCTGCTTTCTGACTGTTTCTCCTAAAAATCAAATTATTATATCAGATGAAAGGTTGTGGATGCTGAATAAGGCATTAAAAGTTACCCTGTTGCACATCAGAAGAGAAAATAAAATTCCTACTATTTGTGAAAGTTTCAAAGTGCTGTTTTGTTGTTTCCCTGCAGCTTTGTGTGCTATCAGTACCCTGGATATCGCGGCCACCAGTACATCATGGAGTGTGACTGCCGCGGAGGAGAGTACAAATGTTACCGTGAGTTTGGCTCCCACTCCCAGACTCCCCAGATCCAGTCCATCAGGAGGATCCAGCACTGAGAAAGGAGAGGATTTCCCTCACTCCACCTTCTTTCCTTCCCTTTTCCTCTCTTCCTGATACATTTACATCCCTTCTTTTCTTCTTCTTGTCCCACAACCTCCAACTCCCCAGCTCTGCTGACCCGGACGGTCAAAGCAGGACCAAAGGACTGAACTTCAGGTGCTTACTGACGTCAGTGGTTCCCTGCACACTTGCTTTATTTTTGTTTTAAAGGAGACGACATAAGTAAAGGAAGGCTATAAGAAAGACAGGCATTAGGAATGACAGATTTGAAAACAAATCAAAGAAAAAGAACGGATGCTCCACCTTGGTGATGAAAACATTTCAAAGTTAGTTGCTCTTTTACCTTCTCCTCTACGGATGAACAACCACCAATCTGGGTGTCGATGTGATATCAATGACTGCCTGTGTTAAGATAATAAATAAAGAAAATGAGCAAAGAAACAGACAGATTCATGACAATGATGCATTTCTATGTTTTCTTTTTCTTTCTCTGTGCTGATTTTTGACGCTGCTGTTTTAATAAACTAAAAAACAATGTTTTAATACTATTTAATGAATTCGTCAGGCACATGATACATGTAAATTTCCTTCTTTAAAAACCAAAACTCATATTTAACCCATTGCATTTAATGTGTGTGGTTTCGCAGAAATAAATTGACATAAAACAATAATTGCACCTACAAATTTGGGGTTTTACCAAATTTAAAGTCCCAAATTGGAGAAGGGAGGAATACTACGTAATAAAAAAATACCTCCAAATACTACTTTTTCAGAGTATAAATGAAAACCCTCCAACTAAATTAGTTTGTACATAATGTCATGATGTCACAGAAATATGTCACAATGTGATATAATACTGATGCCTCTCAATAAATCAGAATATAACTGAATATTTATTTAGAAATTAAATTAAAAAAGGAAATTATTATATTTGTTACACACAGACAGAATGATCAATTTCCAGTTAAATTTTATTTATTTTGAAGATTATTGCTTACAGCTAAACTCATAATTCAATTTATTTAAACATTTTTTAAATATAATATGAGAATACTTTTAAAAACAACACTTTTTGTAACATAAACATCAAGTTATGGCTTACTCCATTGCGCGGAAAAGAAAGTACTCTTCTGACTAGATTTTTAAAATGTAAAATTTACACAGTCAGTAATGCTTTGGGGAGTTATGCCATCTGCTGGTGTTGGTTCAGTGTGTTTTAACTTTAGCTTATCCTGAAGTTAGGTGAGCTAAATATAGCACAAATATTTGTGCTAAATTTACAAATACAGCAACCTGGACTGCCTCAAGTCCAATGCAATAGGCTGCAGCTTAATTTGGAGCAAAATGTATCATAACATTTTTTATCACAAATTTTTTTATTCACATTAAAATGTGAAGTACAATGTAACATAAACATTGTATTGTCACAAATATTGTCTTAAAATAATGATTTATTATTATTATTATTATTATTATTATTATTATTATTATTTATTATTATTATTATTATTATTATTAAAAAATAGATTTTCTTTACCTTTTTTGAGAAGACATCTTTGTTTACAGATGGAAAGAAAAAAAAACAGAAGTAAAACACTTTGTAGGTCAAGCACAAAGAAAAATTTTAAGGTTTGCATTTGCCGCTAGGGGGCACCGTGGGTCACGGAAGAAGTGCGACAGCTACTTCTCCCTTACGGCCGTGATGACATGTCAACAACAGTCATGGCAACCAGCTGCAACTACTGGGAAGGTAAGAAATGTTACAGAAATAAAAATAAAACAACTCTTGACTCATACTTGTCCTTGCAACTCTTTGTAAATTCGGGTCATTTATATTTATCGACTCACATCACTCGACGCGAATAAAGTTGTCGCCTGAGCGAATTAGATGTTTTAATTATTCCAAAGCTAACTTGTTAGCATCTGGCTATTAACGTCGAAGTTAAAAAGTTTGTCTCGGAAAAACTGAAGCGCTTCTATTTTGTTGATTTAATTTGGATATATTCACTCGTTTAATTTGCCTATAAACGAGTGAATTTAATTACAATGGCAGAAATTAAAACAAACCAATTACAACTGAAGCTTTATTACAACCCATTAACCTAAAACAAACGTTAACAGTGGTTTTGTTGCGTTACTACATGTTTTATTTATCTAAAACTTAAAATTTAAGCACAGTGGTGGTTAACCGTGACTTTAAAGAGGTCACAGAAAATATGCATTATTGCTTAAGGTTGTTTGAATCATGTTTGGGTAAATAAATAATTTTTGTTTAGGATGTAGAAATGATCTAATTACACACAGGATCACACGGCAATTATGGACCCCAATGAATCCTTTGCAATTGTGATGATGCAGACTTTTATTTTGCAGTGTTGAGATCCATTTACAAAACTATTTTCTGGTGCCAAGTTGTCACGTTTGTTACTGTGAGGCATTATAGTTTCACCAGTAAAGGCATCAACATACAACAGTGCTCCAGGAAATATGGCAAAATTTTGTGGCTAAATTCTGAAATTATATAGCTAATTCTGAAATTAAGCTAAAATTCGCTCAAGAGAACCATATGCTCATGAATCAAGTCAGCTGAGTTTTGGTATGCAAGTACTTGGAAAAAAATCATTTTATTAATATTTGATGTATTTCTGTGCCTAACTCATCTCCCTTATGTTGTGTTACACCAGTAATCTTCAGATGGCTTTATATTACCCTCTATTTTTCTTGTCACCTGAAAATATTTTCCCAGCATGTTTCTCCATTTCTTCCCTCAGATTTACGGAAGCAGGCCAGACAGCTGGAGAATGAGCTGGACCTTAAGCTGGTCTCCTTCAGTAAACTCTGCACAAGTTACCGCGGCGGCCATGACCAGCAGGAAAGAGACAGCAGGTAGCTGCAAAACATATTGTTACTAATAATGTGTGTGTTTTTTAAAGTTTTATGTGTTTATATTTTTACCAAATGAGTGATGAACCTTCTGGCATGTTTCTATGATACCATGCAGCGAGTATATTTGAATTTGATAAGTAGAATCGGGTGTTTTGTGTTCAGCTAGTGGTTACAGAGATAGAGAAAAGTTACATTCTTTTACAAACTTTACTGTTTTCGTTTTTACAATGTCAATTTGCATTGATTTTAGGTTGCAGTAAAAATTGACCAGTTAAGCTGCAATCAGAGTCATCTTAAGTTGCAAAATCCAAATTTTCCCTTGTTTAAGTCTACCACAAAATGACCTGTTGACATTATTTCAATGATTTCATGTTGAGTTAGGGGAAAGTAATAAATTAGGTCAACTAAATTAGAAAAGCCGGATTATTATTTTACATCAGAAGTGATTCACAGGCAAAAATATCATTGAACGTTGACAGAAAATTAGACTGAGATCAAAAATCTTATTCTTCTGCCTATCGGGAAAGATTAATCAGGTCTCCTTCAGAGGATTATTTTGGGCTTTTCACCACTATGGATTTTGCTCAGAAATGGAAACAGGAAGGTGTGAAGGTTTATGCACAGGTGAAAACATTGAAACGCTATCTTGGTGTGAAGAAAGGCAGCAAAAAAGTAAAACATCAAATAGTTTCAGACGTTAAAAAAATGTTTGCCAAAAATTCATGCCATGAATCACATCAGAACATCCTTTGTAAGTTTGTCAATATAACTCTCTGAGGTTTAGGAAATGTAAGGAATTAAACCTCAGATTTACCTAAGAAACATTTAAGGAAACACATCTAAAAACACAAATTCAGCACATTTTGATAAAAAAAAAAAACACTCAAAACTTTGCAGATTATGAAATAATTTTACGTGCTTCCTGTTTTCGGTCTTTAATAAGGTCAGAGTCTTTCGGGCCGTTCCAAGACAACGTGCTGGTGGCCATGACCTCCGAAGTGGAGCAGCTCTTGTCTAAAGTAGGTTACGTCTTTACCGTTAGGTCAGTAAATACTAACATGAAAATGATATTCATTATATTGTTTTTTAAGATTATTAGGAGAATAGATGTTTGAATTAAATTGAGTTAATTTCCATCATTATGTATTTATCTTATTTAACTTGTTAAATTATTTATAGTTTACTCTTATTCAAAATTTGCTTGCAGCTTTCGGCGGTCAATGACAAAATGGCGGAATACACGAACACACCTGGAGCTTTGTCTCATAATGCGGCTTTAATGCACACCTTACAGAGACACAGAGACATTTTACAGGTACTTACTGCTGAACGGTTCTGCTTTTGAAGGATTTCTGGCTTAAGATTTCTCATCATAACTGTAATAATGTTTTTTTTCTGTAGGACTACACACACGAGTTTCACAAAACCAAAAGCAACTTTGTGAGCCTTCGAGAGCGGGAGGACCTGCTGGGCTCTGTTCACAGAGACATTGAGTAAGCAAATCCACACATCGGCACATAAACACACATTCCATATAATTCAGATACCACACAACATTAGAGGTGTAATATGTAACTTTTATAAAGAATATATTTGTTATATATTTGTTAAACTGTCACCATGTTTGTTATGAGACAGATAATCTGTGAAAAGATCGATTTTCTCCCTGAACTACCATTAACATCCCTGACCAAAAGCAACCAATCAGAGCCAGGAGCAGGGACTTAGTGCTGTCTATCAATCTCATGTATTCTCTGCTAAATTTGACAATGGCTTAGAAATAACTTGCTGTTCAGGAAAACTGTTTATCAACCATCATCAGTGCTATGCTATGTAGCCTTAGCATTCACAGCAGGCTCTGCTGACATAGAAAAGCTGTAGCAATTTCCTCTGGCAGCACGGATGAGCAGCACCACAAAAGATTGTGATTGACAGCGCCAACAGCCGCCTCCAGGCTCTGATTGGTTCTTTCTAGTTAGGCAGAGGGGCTAGATTTTTTATTTTACAGATTATCTGTCTCATAACAAACTGTACTGTCATAACAACAGCTTCAACAAATATATGAAAAAATTGCTTTAAAGAAGCTATATGTTGCAACTTTAATATGAAGTGGATTTATAAATGCACAGTTATTTATGTTGTTCTCAAAATCCTGACAGTTTAAGATTTACCTTGTTATTTATTTACATCTCAGTCTTGTAGTGTCCATTCCTTTTCCTGTGTTGTTTTTCTTTCAATTTTTTCACTATTAAAATGTCCTAAGAGGATTTTGGTATTTTATTCTCAACCATTAGGGGGCAGAGATGTGCAGCTTCTTTCTGTACACCCGTCCTCATCTTCCATACTCTAATAAGAGGCACCTCCTTTCATTACGGCTTCCTCCTCCCTGGATTTGTATCTCCCTCTCACTGTCCGTTTTCCTCTCCTTCTCTGGGGAATCTCTTTTCCTAAGTGCCTTTTACAGTAAATCAAACCACAAGGCTTTCATTCAGCTCAAGAAGAGGGAGAGTGGTTACATGTGGCCGGCCCGGTCCGGAGAAATGCTGCATCAGAACAGGAGAGGGAGAGGAGGACGGACAGATGGAGGGAGGAGAAATGCGCCCTGATCTGAAACTGACGAGAAGAAAGGAATTTTAATTATTCCCATAGAGATACGTGGTGAGATGAGTGGTAACAAAGCAGATAATAGATGATGAATTGAACAGATTATTGCTCCAGATATAAGGTGTAAATAAGAGATTGAAGCAGAGAAAATCACTAAAAAGTATAAATACTGGTTTTAAAAACTTCTGTTGAATTTTTCTAAAGTCTAAAGCTAGAGTCTGCTTTTATTTTGAGGGTGAAATAACAATTTAATTTCACAAACTTCAAACTTTCCCACAATTTTATGGTCCAGGAAGGCAGGATTGATTACCGTCATTTCAAACTTTATCGTCTTTGTCAGAATTTCTTCTGATTTTCTTTGGATTTCTAAAGTTTCTTATCCAACTAACAGAGTTGAGTAGTAACTAGTTACATTTACTCTGTAACATTTATTTGATTAACGTCTTTAAAAGTGTTATTTTTACTACGCTTTATTTTATAATGAAGTGTTGTTACTTTTACTTGAGTAAATTTATTAATTTTCTACCCACTGATTGAAAAACAGACATGTTTTAACTAAAATTTCATCAGACACCGACACACCTGCAGTTTTATATATATGTATATATAAAGAGAATAAAGACGTTAATCAAGTAAATGTTACTGAGTAAATGTAACTAGTTACTATTCAACTCTGTTACTTTCTTATATTAGTTTCTCCTGTTACTCATACTTGTTTACTTTTGTTTCTTTTTTTAGGACAAAAAGTATTGTCCAAATGCTTGTTTGCTGTTTTACTTCTAATTTCTCATATTAAGTGTCTCTGCTGTATTTTTCTAATCAGATTCTACAAAAGCAGCTCAGGAGTGAATAACAGGAAGTCTGAACTTTTTCTAAAGGAACATGAACATCTGAGGAAGTAAGGAAGTTTTGGGAAATCCAATATTTCTCTCTCTTTCAGATAAAAAAAGGAAAATTATGTTTTGATGTGCAAAACGAGTTATTCTTTCCCATCTGCAGTATATAAAATATAATTTCCCATTCATTTTAAAAAGTAAAAGTACATTTTTAAGTTGTGAGTCTCATTTAAATGTATATATTGAACAATATTTTTAAACTTCTGCTTTATAGAGAGGTGAACAGTGAAGAAGTATTCTACAATAATGCTTTGAAGAATTTGAATTAATATGAGTAGCAGCAACATTTTCTTTTGGATCAGTACATTTTTATTTTTTGAATGTAGAGAACGGATGGATTATCTTGGTTATAGATTAATGTTAAATTGCTGCTAGTGTTAATCCAGTTGTTGGTCTGAACTTTTTCTAAAGGAAAAAAATCAAACAATCGCACACCACTTCTGTCTATTTGTGAAATTTGTGCATAATTTAGCTAATTTCCACACTAAATGCCTCCATTTTGTTTATTGTATGCACTATATTTATGTTAATTAATCTAGCATCAAGAAAAGTGTCAATTTAATCTCATTAAAACAGTCAAAAAGGGAGGAAGTGGGAAAAGCAGAGCTGGGAATCATCTGCATAGCAGTGGAAGTTGATATTAAACCGGACACAGAGCGGTGGGCGGTCAGTTTTTGGCTCGCCTGTTAGCGCACTGCTCTGCCACTTCTTAGTCTCTTGTTTGCTTTGCAAACACAGATAGATAAAATAAAGCTCCTCATCGTGTGTCGTCTCTTTAGAAGCTCCTCCATTCTCAGATGAAGGTAGTAAATCACCAAAACAAAACAAAGGAGCGGCCAAGTCAACAGCTTAATGCGTTCTGTGATAAAAGGAGCCGGGCAGCACAAAAAAGTCCGAACCGGAGCAACTGGATGGTTCTGATTTGTGTATGAACACAGGCGGCTCGATGGGCCACATATAGATTATTGAGACCTTTGATGAATGAAAGTCTACCAAATATTACCTCTTAACAACAGAAGGTGATTATCCACAGTCTATGATATTTAAGTAAAGTTATGGAAAGGTAATTGGAAGGGAAAACTCCCATCAGTACATTTTAATTGTTGTAGTATTTAATATTTATTCTAATGTTTCTCTTTGAGCAATTGGCAGACAATGTTAGTATAACGACAAGAAGCTAACAGTTCTGCATATTTGAGTAGTTAAAATACATCAGCAACATTTCTGTTGAACTTGTCACATGATGGTTTTATCAGGCAGGTAGGCTGCAGATGGATACTGATACCAGTTTCCGCTTTGCTTCTTTCCCGTTTGGCCTGATGTAATAATAATGAAGCTGCAACCTGCTGCACGCACATATAAAGGGATATGCATCACACATGCAGTAGTGAGGGGGTTATTTCATAGCAGAAGTAAGAGAAATATCTCCATGTTTACACAGATAATTTGAAGAAAATGTGAAAAATACATGCTAGTTTATTGCCCAGTACTACCCAACGTTCTGTTCAACCAGTTTCCCCGCTGTAGAATTTGAGTAAATCAAGAAAAATTGGATCATGTTAAAAGCAGAACTCTGTGCCAGCTAATGTAGGCTGGACAGTAATGCGGAGGACAGCAGTGGAGACGAATAGATGGAGAAAATATAAAGCTCCGTATTGATTTTTGGTCTCCAGTGGAGTCTGACAGGATGCTCGCTGCTGCCTTTCCATGCTCTTTCAGCTCTGGACCGAACACTTCATTTTTCAGTTCGTCACTTACCAGGGCTACTAATGGCTGCCTGCTGAAACACAGATGAGTGCGTTCAAGCTCAGTGTCTTCCCTCTACAGTCCTACTATCCTTACTTGCACCCCTAATGAGAAAGATCTGAATCGTTCATGTGTCCAGAGAAGATTTGTTACACAGAGTAACTGATGCTAATCGACCGAAACCCTCCGTTAAACAGCAATCAGCCCTGCAGGATTCAATAGAAGTTCTGATTTCATGACAAAAGGCCTTACTGTGTTGGTAGAAATGTTTTGCTTTTGGTTTAATTAGTCACAATCTGGACAGTAAAAATAAATTCTTTAATTTCTGTCCCGATCCCTCATAAAATCCCTGCTAAAACACAAAATGTTATCAACAATTTTTTCATCTAGTTTCCATTACAAATATCTTAGTATACTTGAAAAATGACAAAATTATCTAAAACGTAACTTTTCAGCAAAGTGTAGGAGCTTTAGAGTAAATAATTCCTTAATACTGATGAAAAAGTGACTCTTTCATTGCAGGATTATTTCACTTATAAAATGAGGAAAATGTCTTGCTATAGTTGAAATAATCTGCCAATGAAACAAGTATTTTTCCATCAATATTAATAAGTTAATGATTTAAAACTCCTATATCTTGCTGAAAAGTTGCTTGTTTTTGTTTTATTTTTGTCTTTTTTCAAGTACTAAGATATTTGTAAGAAACAAAAAAAATGTTGTGTTTTTTTGCAGAGAGTTTTTCAAGAACACAGAAATGTTACTGCCAAAAACCATTGCATTTCTACCATCACAAACATAAACATGGAGCCTGTTAAACTCCACAGGGGCTTTAGGTGAAACTGCTTGTTATTTAATTTGAAAAACAAAATGTTATGAGTGTATGAAATGAGTGTTTTGAAATGTTCATGAACACGTTCAGAAACCAGCGTAACGTTCTGCCTGACACTGAATGGAAATTTTATTTGGATTCAGTTTTTTGGTATAAACCATAAGATAAATATGTGGAATAACACTTTATGACCTCTTTAAAGTTTGGTGAAACGTTTGTAATACTTTATGAACCTCTAAATAAATTTTTTCATATGTGTATTTTTTAAATTAAACAAACAGCCTCATTTACTGTCTTTAACCATCTGTCCAAATAAAAACCAAATTGGTTTTATTTAATATTGGTTTGTCTGATTATCAGTTGCTCGGTATTTGAGTGAAGCCTTTTGTAAATACTTTTTTTATTTTGAACTATTATATCTACATAATGGATTTGCTTTGCTACATAAGTAAAGGTTGAAATTTTCTTAAATTTTTGCACAATTTTACCAGGAGAAGCAATAAAATTACCATCCAAAGTGTGTTTGAAATCGTCTCTTTAATTTGTCAGATGGAGCTCGACTTTTTAATCTCGTTTCTTTCTTTTTATGTTCACAGCTCAAATAGTCTCATCGACAATGCAATAAGGTAAGCTTCATAGCCACATCCTGTTCTCTCCCTTCACTCCCACACACCAGGAGGATTCCCACTCGCTCTGGTCGATTAAAGCCGACTTTTGTACTTTTCAGCTCATTAACTGAGATGGTAAATGCGGTGTAACATGATATCACAAAGGCAAATATGTTTCTCCATTTCTGCTCCTGATCCCTCTTGGTTTGTCTTCTTCCTCCAGCATTGCCATGGCTACAAAGGAGAACATCACATTTCAGCGTGGGATGCTGAAGTCCATTCAAACCAGGGTCACAACTTTGGCCAGTATCCTTTTAGCTCAAATCGATTCTGCTTTTGCTTCACTGTTAGATTCATATTTCAGCTCTTAGCATTTCTATAACAACTGCGTCATTCGCTCCCATTTATGCTTTTTTAATTATTAGTAGTATTTGCGTGGTTATATTAGAAATCCCACTAATGGATTTTGTTTTGCCTGCTGCTTTTTGTCTCTTACTGTGAGGAAGGTAGGCTCGGCTCTTAATTATTTTTCCTTCACCACAATTCCCCTCTCCATCAGATCGTTTCCCTGCTATCAACAGCCTCATCCAAAAAATCAATCTGCGCAAGAGGAGAGACTCTTTAATCCTGGGTGGAGTGATTGGTATCTGCACCATTCTCCTTCTGCTCTACACTTTCCACTAAACATACAGCTCCTGTAACTCAGACCAAATGTTGCCTAGAGATTTAATACTCTCTGTTGTAACTGAGATGAATAATTGCTAACGGTTGTTTTCTTGTGATGTTGACACTATAAATGCTTAGAGATATTTTCCTAGAATCATGTTCTGTTGATGTAAGTTTTTCTTAATTAAAAGGTGGTGAGCGTTCAATCTGTCATGCTCAGTCAAGTTTATTTCAGCCATGCAGATCTATGGCACAGTCGTACAGTATGAACGTATAAACATGAGCATCAGAGTCCGAACATGAGTGCATATGAATGGAAACGCCCCGTTTCATTGTTTATAGATTATTGTAAACATTCACACAGTTATGTGGAAGCCAACCAGGAGTCAGTACAGCTTATCAGGTTAACACGCGAAGCAGGACATCAACTAGAACAGCAGGAAGGCTTCAAATGATTTAAACTGGAGATGCACCAATCAACAGGTCGAAAACGGAAAAATCTGAATCTTTTCATTGAATCACTTTTTTAACCGAGGGTGTCCAAAATAAGGTCCAGGAGCCATTTGCAGCCCTTGGAATATTTTGTGCGGCCCTGTTTCCTAATCAATATTGGCGCGAAGGACACGTTTTAAAATGTTTTTCACCAACAAAACGTAAAAATACTGAAATATATTGGGCGTCACACCTTCCCCTTTTCGATTTTATAGTAAATAGAACAACTTTACCCAGAGGAAAAGTCAAATCATTACATTAAATGAATGTTTTCAAAGGACTGACATAAAACCTATTCCTGAAATCATACAGTTTCATTAAAATAAACTTTTCTAGTTTATCTACTTGGAATATTTTTGCCTTTTTTTATTGGATAAATATATCTTTGCTTTTAACTTAATTATTTGGCCCACAAGTCAAAAGTTGTGGCTATGAAAGTATCAACCAACCAAGCTGAGCTTTTAGGAGTCAGAACTATTACAAACATCAAAGAACCTGCAGAATAAAATGAAGAAAATCTAAAGTTCAGACCTGAAAAAGAAATCCTTATCGGTGCATCTCCATTTTAAACGTTTTGTAAACAGATTCTTTTTCCCCTCGGCCATAAAAGTCCAGCTGATTGTAGCAGATTTTGTTTTTAAACAGCAAGCAGGGTTTGCTTTCTTACTCCTTTATCTTCACTCTATTACACTCTTATGGGAGTCCTTAAATTCCTCTTGAAGTCCCTCTAGTTTGGTTTCTAAAAGGATTTCTTCTCATTCCTTTATTCCTGAGTTTGTGGTGTTATCAAGCAGGACGTTTCCTGAAAAGGACTCATGATGCACACCATCTTTCTTCATACTTTTTTTTTTTCTTTTGGTCCACAGCAGAAAAACCGAACAAAAAAAATGTGCACATTGGAATTCCTTCAGATTTTTCTCAGCTCGTATTTTGCTCTTCCTTCTGTCTTCAATCTGAAATCCTCATCCCTCTGTGGAATTTAGAGATCTGGAGAAGTTCAGGGAAACTGTTTCCATCCACCTTGACTCATTGTTGGGCCTCTAAGAGAAAGAGAGCAGAGGAAAATATCTTAAACATTTAAGTCTTCCTGCGGTGAGCTAGCACTCGGCCTGTCTTCATACCTATTGTAAGCACTATGAAGATGATTACAACCACACCCGTCAGCATCGCCAGAACACTGAGCAGCATAGATCGACGCCCATACTTTTTTGCTCCCTCGATGTCTCCCGTGTGGAGAACTGACCTCGACTGATGGGGGGGAAAAAAATTCACCAAGCATTAAATATTTAAATGCGCTGCTGGAGGAAAACCACCTGTGGTGCCAAAAAAAAAAAAATACTAGAAGAAAGTCGTTGAAGGATTGCAAACACTCACCACATTCGCGTACCACAAGGCGCAGACATTGAACGGCACTCCGGGGCAGAAGCAGGACACCACGGCCAGCCAGAGGTAACTGGGCGGCTCGGATCCCGGTGGAACCGGGGAGGAGAGCTGGCCCAGGCTGAGCCGGGAAGAAGATCTGGGTGGGGCCGTCAGCTGCCCGATGGAGCCCGACTTCAGCGGGGACCTGCGTCCGTTCTGCTCCGCGTCCAGGGAGCGGACGCTGCCTCTGGCGTTCAGAGGGAAGGAGTCGGAGGGTTTGAGGTTGCTCTCCCCGGTCGGTTCCGCGAGGGCTTTGCTCAGCAGCTTCTCGGTGTCCTGGAAGTCGGTTGGGTTGGAGACTTCCCTCTCGCCCAGGCCACTCTTCTCGAAAACGGCGTCAGTGTTGATAGCCATCACCGAGCGGTAGGATGGAGGTCCTAGAAAGTCTTCCCTCAGTTGTTCTCCTTGGGGGGTCATCACATTAAAGCGTTCAAATTCAGAGAGAGGCCTATTTAATAAACCGTCTAACTGCATCCAGATCCCTTATTGATGAACTCGATGTTATTGATGTCTCTGTCCCTCTGGCGTTTAGTTGCCTGTGACGCACGCCTCGCTTTTTACCCCCACCCTCTGGTGTTAGCTTTGTGAGGTATTACAGCATCCATCCCTCACATCCTAGGCGCATCACCAGCGCAGGAGCCCTACTTAAGCACCAGGCGAGGCATAGGAATGGCCAAAAAAGCGATTAAACCTCCTTTAAAGTGAACGCGCGCAGTGCGTAAAAGCATTCCATTTACGCGCGGCGGCAACAGCCAGATCAGCAGCCAGGACGCGGCCAAGTGCGAGTAATGGAGAAAGGAAAGAGAGCGGATCACAAACCTTTCAGTATATTCACGATCTGCTGACTGAGAAACTACTGCGAAGTTTGTCCTTATTGAGGTTTTTAAGTAGAGGAACCTCAGATGACCGGTGAAAATCTTTGGTTTTCTGAGTTCAATAAAGCCTTTGCTAAATGTTTATAGCATTCTTGTTTTTAAAAGCATGAGTTATGTACTTCAGTAGGGTCCAGTCTGTTCTGTTTCATATATTTACACCTGAAATGTGAAAAAGTGGAGCAGCTGCTCCATTGTTTCTGAAAATTGGGCTCCAAACTCATGTTTTTGCTCCTCGATTTTCCTTTTCCCAAAGGAAGGTTGTACCTGAGGAAGAATTTGAAGAGAAGTTCAGGTGCAGAAACTAACTTTTTTCTCAAGGTTGCAGCAAGATGTTGCATATCTTCTACAAGTCTGTTGTGGAGGCTGCAATTTCTTCAGCCACCATTTGTTGGGATGGCAGCAATTTGGACAGTTTTATTTTTGGAGATGAGCGACACGTCAGAATGGACGATAATCAACAAAACGCGTCAGGATTCACCAGAAAACCGGGTTACTGTCGGCGGGAAGCGGCTGAACATCGTGAACAGGTGAAGACGAGCATCTGCAAACTTTACCTAGCTGCTCAACTTTATGCATCAGATGTTTTATCTTCTAATATTTTGAATTATAATTTAAGAATCCATGAATTTGAGACGAAATGCCTAATTTTCCTTCACTGTTTTTATTTGATTGCAGTTTAATATTATTACACTTTCCATAAGGGGGAGGAGGATTTAGTTTTAGAAGAAATAATTTAGCTGCATTATTTGTACTGTCATTAACTGTTTGAGTTTGACCGATTCAGCGTGTCGTTCCGGAGTGGACGGCGATGCTTTGACTAGGACATTTGTCTTTTCCTCGTCACCGTGATCCTGAAGATGGAGAGCAGCACCACAAACTGGTCACAGTTCACTATAGTGATGCGTACAGAATAAACACCATATTAAGAGATCAACAGGTTGGTATAACATTTTATTTATGAAACAATTTGCAACCAACGAAGCAAAACTGAATTTCTGACACACAGAATAAAGATAATTGGTTGTTTATTCGGAAGTAACTGATTAATGAATTATAAACGTTGTATTTAATACCACAAACACCAGTAAATGTAACAAAATGCTTCCAAAGTGAACTAGAAATATATACTGCTCAAAAAATAAAGGGAACACTCAAACAACACAATAAAACTCCAAGTAAATCAAACAAATCAAACTGTCCACTTAGAAAGCAACACTGATTGACAATCAACCTGCTGTTGTGCAAATGGAATAGACAACGTGGAAATTATTTTTATATTTATTTCATTCATTCAGATCTAGGATGTGATATTTGAGTGCTCCCTTTATTTTTTTGAGCAGTGTATTTAGTATTTAAAGTTTAAGACAGCTTTGTTTGACTAGTTAATTCTGTAACCATTTATTAAACTATAATATTGAATTACTTTTTAATTTTATTTAAATCATTAGCAAATGTTTTATGCAACAGTCATATTAAATATGTGCTGCAGTTTCGCAGTACACATGACAAAACTGTTTTTATTTCCATGTATTTGACAGACCTGAATAATAAGAATATCTTCAGTAAAACTAGTTTGACAAACTCAAAGTCATGTATTTTGATCCAGGCTCTTGCATGCATGAGATAGAAGTCTGGTGAGAAGAAACTTAGCAAGAAGAAACTTGCTAAGTTTCAGATTAAGAAAATCTCACAGGACGGTTATTCTTCTAATTTAGCAAACAGTGTCACAAATGAGATGATTACTATATTGCGTTGTTTAATTTAAAAAATTATGTATTACAGAGCAAATGTGTCAAACTCTTCAAATTAATCATTTAAGTTTAAAACGATTTAATATTCAACCTAAAAGATGAAAAACAGAAACTTCTTTCACACTTTGAAGTCTCAATAATCTCCGTTTTATTTCAGTGAGAATTTACCGCAAAAACCTGTGAGCTTGAACTGACTTTCAGAGCAACTTAAGTGGACAGATCAGGACAGGATGCCCCTTCATCTCTTCCTTCACTGAAAACAAACCGTCTGTTTGTTTTCAGGGCATTTGCGCCACCTGGTGGTGAGTTTGAGGAAGCACACCCAGACTGTGCCTTTCAAGGAGCTCACAAGTTCATACTGGTCAGTAAAAACATAGAAATGGATTTATTTATTCACTTTTGACAACAAACTACTACAGGTCATGTTTATACATCAGTGATAGATTTTTTTTTATTAGTCTTCATATTTTATTTAAATGTCTTCATCTTAAATTTATTAAAAACCAGGAATATTTAAGCTAAATTTTAAAAAATGCCTTTTTTCTTCAGTAATAAATCCAATGCCTCTCCATGTTTGTCCTGTGACTTCACAAGTGAACATGCTGCAGAGGAATTTGATGAAAAGCCGAAGACGCCTTCAGGCACTGAAAAACAGACGTTATGCAAGTTTTTCCCCCCCTTTCTTTTCCTCTGGAGTATATGTAACAGCAACTGAAACGAGGCCACACTTTTAGTCTTAAAACTTGATGGAGAGCATTCAAGGAAACAGAAAACAAGAGTTTTCAGTTTTAAATCAATGCATACACGTTTCTGTGAGGTTTTATTTTCAGTTTTTGGACAGCAGATCGATCGCTGCTGTGGTGTTTTATTGCCTTTTACTCTGAAGCGCACTGAGACTTCTGAGTGGAACGTTTTGTTCTTTATTATAAGGCGGAAAAAATCCAATCACTTTGAACATTCATGCAGGAACACACGATTTTACCACAAAAACTAATTAATGGGTTAACACAGAATACAAAGATTCAAATTGTAAATTAAATATCCAGTTTACTGAACTGTATTCCCAGCAGTGTCCGTCCTCTTCTTCTTCTTTAGTCATGCAGGACAGTGCTGGCCAGAGCAGTTCTTCAGCTGGCAGCTTTAGCATGCATACAGGAACATAAAGCTTGCCAGTGAAGAACTGCTGTGAGTCAGCCATCAGCAGAACATGTCGGGCAGTGACACACCTTCTCCTAAACATCACAAACTGCAGCTCCGTCTCCTTCCTTCTTCTGATTGTGGTTCATCCCTGCAGACAGAGAACAACAGACTGTCAAACTTCCTCTATGAAGTTTCTCCACATGAAGCGTAGGCACGAGGTGGCCTGCAGCCAGTCACACGCGTTCGGTTAGTGGGCACAGAGAGAGAGCGTGTGTGTGTGCGCGATCAGCTGTGATTAAGTAGCTAAAACTAGACGATATGTAGGAACGCCTGAGGAGATGCACGCATAAGATCATGTGTCAGATTACCAGCAGCGGCCGCTCGGCTCTGTCTGTGCATGTTCTGCTGGGCCACCGGCGAAATTCTTGGATGTTCTTTTAGTTATTTAAAAATCACAGACGGCCTCTCAACGAAACAGTCAGTTACTGTGGTTACGGGATGAGCGAGAGGAGCGGGCAGTCTGTGCATGAGAGTGGAGACGCTGGAATCATTTCAGAAGTGCAAAGACCTTTTAGTGAAGCATTGAAGGAATTTCAGGGGGTTTAGGAGAAGTATCATGTAGTTAAATATGATATAGGAACTTTAAATTGGGTTTAGTCTGCACTAAACTTCAATGTTCACAAATTCAAATCAAAGTTTTATCTCAGAGAAAAAGAACATTAAATCCTCCTCCAGTGATATAAATCTAAGTGGACTCATTTTTCTTTTTGAAAACTAAACTATAAAGTACTTGGCCAGCATTAAAAATATTTTTTAGCCTTCCTGTCCTAAGAGGTGACATCACACTGGGTGTGTGAGGAAGTGCTTTCAGAGATTTGTATTAATATTAATATTTTACAAGTCAAAATAAAGGAATAAAGTTGACTTATTTAACTGATTATCGTGGTTAGCAACACTAGCATGAAAAAACAACATCCTCTGTGTGACTTGATGTGGAAACTGATGACAACAGATTTTCAAACATTTACAGAGAAACTTTGTTCACAGGAATCGGCCTTCCTGTTATCTGCAAAAATGTCTTTCTGGCTCACACCCTGAATGAACAGCAGACATGTATCAACATATTTTATCGTTTACAGTTCTTTTAAATAGCTTCTTTCACTTCACACTTCACTGACCTTCTTTCAATAACTGCCTTCTCACGAAGAGTGTTGCAGTCACTCTTTGCCAGTGGATCTTTATAGTGCAGCCAGAAATCAAACATTTCATTTTTGTGCTTCCCCCCTCCATGCTAAGCTGAATCAGTTACCTAGCATCTCACTCCAGTCTTTGGTTACCTAGCAACAACATGTTGAGTAACATGCGCAGCAGCAGTTTCAGTTTTCGCCACTGAGCCTTTAATAAACAATCCTGTTGTTTATTAAAAATAAACAACAGGATTAAGTAAAAACTGTAAAGATTAGGCCACCAGTGTGGTAATATTTCATCTATTTAAAACAAAAACTGATCAATAATGATAAATTTCAAGTGATACAAAAACACTTATTGTGATACGTTTCTCAGCCATATTGTCTAGATTTCCTCACAAGAGACAAATCAGGCTGTTTGAAAAACACTCAGTTGATCTGTCAAAAGTGAAGGAGGTAAATACAATGATTATCTGAAAATTGTGGTATTTGCTAAAAAACGTATCACAGTATATGTGTTTTATTTCAGTTGACAGTGATGATTATTGATTCGATTAGATTGCCATTGTACGGTAAGCAGTACAATGAAATTAATAGCACAGCTCTTAATTTCATTGGTGTCCAACTTCAGTCCTCAAGGTGTCCTGCAGTTTTTAGATGTGCCACAGGTATCAAACACCGGAATGAAATGTATTAATTACCTCCTCCTTGTGTTGATCAGTTCTCCAGAGCCTTAATGACCTAATTATTCTGTTCAAGTGGTGCAGCAGAGGCTCATCTAAAGGTTGCAGGACACCAGCCCCTGAGGACGGGACAGTGTCATCTGTAAAAAGCAATGTTTTGGCTAGTTTTTTATTTTAAATTTATAAAAATCCTGCCACACAGTTGGCGTGACATTTAGTTTTTTATTTTTAAGCAGTCATGAGGAATACTGGCGAAACCTGAAAATGCTGCTGTGCAAGTTACTCAAGAGGTTGTTGCTAGGTAACCAAAGAATGAGTGCGTTAGTTGATTTCACCAACCTAACGTTTGTTTCCCCATCATTGTAATTCTCAGTTGTGGCTGAGCCTTTTTCCTTCAACCCGAACCTAAAACAGTAAAAACTAAAATATGCCACATTAAAACTGGATAATAGCTGTTGAGTAAATGACCGTCAGAGCAAGTCTGTGCTTCTCCTGCTTGCAGAAAACCTAATCTTGAGTAGATCTGGAGGCGAGAAGGATGTGCTCACGTGAGGCAGACGAGCAGCAGTACATGCTGCACGTTTCTGCAGGTTGGAGCCATAATTATCACAAATATCTGGGAATATTTGCTGGGGATTTATCAATACAACTGAAATGTTGCAAAATAAGTGGCTCACTTAAATCATCTGAAAGAGATTGACCATAAAACTAAGAATCCTGTGTTGTGCAGAGGAATAAGCCTCCTGACTGATTTATCAATGTGACGAATGTGGTGAGTCAGCAGATATGGCGGCTGCCTGTGCTGGCCTGCAGCTGAATGCACATCGAAAACCAATCTCCACACAACTGAAGACTAGTCATCAACTGCACAAACTGATTTATGTTTCTGTGCCAGTCAAATAAAGTTCTCATAATATCAGAAATAAATGAAACCAGCAATGTCCTTTATTTTAGATTTCTCCAGTCAAAGCCCACTGGACCTTTTCTTTCCATTGATTGCATTAAATAGTGATTGGCAGCACATTTTGATCAGTCGTCTCTTAACTGTCCTCATACTAAGTCTAAAATCAGTTATAATTAGGTTAATTTCATTCATGATTGACATTGGATTTATCCAACAGTGCAACTGTTTGATGAAATGTGCAGACCGCACAGCTTATAAAAGGCCTTGCTTTTTAAAATGGCGGCCAACAGAGACCCAGTTAGAAACATGTCAGGGTTTGTGATGCAACAGTTAAATGGTAAATGATCAAAATCTGACATGTTTTCTTTGCATCTGCTGTTCTCTCAGGGTTCAGGTGAGGGAAGATCTCAGTAGATAACATGAAGGCTAAACGGAGTGCAGCAAGGTTGTTCTGCACAGGAAAATCAGGACATTGAATACAAAATTCAGATTGGTTCATCTCTAGCTTGATAAATATAACCGTATTTATGTAATATCTCTTGTTTTCTGTTGGATTTAGAAATAGTCCTTCAAATCAGGAAACCTGTAACACATTTCTGCTTTGGTTTATAGTCAATACTTTTGTAATTAAATTAACCAATATAAGGGTTAAAGTTGGGCCTGTCACTGTAACATTTTGCTGGATGATTAATTGCCCCAGAAGTTATTGCGATGAACCGTAATATTGTTGTTTTGAGATATTTTCAAGTAATATAACGGCAACGTATTATATGTAAACAAGACAATAAAATGAATTATGAAGTCTCTCTAAATAAAACTGTCCTTCAAAATAAGGGTTAGTTGAGGCTAAAGCACCAGAATAAAAACTTATTGTCCAGTTTTTGGTAGGAAGGGACAAAGGAAGCTGATAAACAGGAAAGGAGGAAGGAAGGACACAAAGAAGGAAGAAAGTGAGGATACAAAAGGAAAAGAAAGGAAGGATACAACAGTTAAGAAACAGGATCGGGAATCAAACTGGGAACAACAAACAAATTTCCATTTCTTATATTTTCCACATTTAGCCAGACATGTAAAACAAAATTAAATTCAGGCTTCCTAAGGACTCTGCAAAACATCCCAATAATGCTTCTTATTTTATTCTATTTTTATCATGTTAGTAGTTTTTGAAGTACACATACATACTTTGAACCCAATAATGCTTTTTAAAGGCAGGAAAGGCTGCGTCAATAAAAAGATGCATATGCAATCTGCTGTCCAACAACGCAGTAGAAATGTAATGGAATAATGAGAAAATGAAAAACAGCAGATGATCCTGAGCTCGGTTTCCTGAGACGGTTGCTCCACTCCCTCCTGACCTGCTTGGTGGTGCTGAGCCTCGGCCTCAGAGTGGCGTCTTCAGTTTCCTGTCTCCTTTTTTTTTCCATTTCTGCGTCAGCTATGACCAAGTAAAGTCTTTGTCTCAATTGGCCTTGTTTTTGAATGACAATGTTGTTTACAGAGACTTTAAGATATTTAAATGGCTTCCAGCTCCAGTGGTAAATAGTGTTAAATATAAAAATATTTAACACTCATGTTAAATATTCATCAGAATTTTAATTTTATTATTCCATTACCATCACATTATTGGAAATGGTCTCAGAACAACGTCATTATAATTTATCATAGAGGCAAAACCTTAAACTGCTGCTGCGCAAGCTTCTCAAAAAGGCTGTTGCTAGGTAACCGCAGTCTGAGTCAGCTAGGTGATTTCACCAAGCTAGCTTTAGCTGACTGTGAGAGATTGAACAGCTGCAGCCTTTCCTCTGCCTACATCCCCCAGAATGCTGTGCGGTTCTGGATCGGAGTTCTGTGAATGTTCTGAGCGCAGGAGGACACCAGGCCGGCGCTGAAGCTGGACCGGAGCTGCGGCTCCCGAGCCAAGCGTCTGCATGTGACCGCTGGGAATGAGAACGTGTTGACACGCTCGGGCTCCGGCTGGCTTGAATAAGGTCAGGGATGAGGACATCCAGCGCACGTCCTGAAGGCTGCGGCAGAGTTGCAACTGAATTGCTTATTTGTTCCATAATGTGACCCTCCCTCCGCAGACAGTGACTATACACGGGGCCTGACCTTCTGCAGTGCCACTTCTCCAGTGTCTTCTCTTCATTTTTTTCCTTCCTCACTGGCACGTCTGTCCTCCCCACCTTCTCTCGGTTAGATCAGACTATCCTGCATTCCTGACATTCCCACTGCGCATGTTAGAAATTCCACCCGGCTGCTGTGGGCTGGAGAAATCTCCTCCACTCCTCCTTTTCCATCCCCTCTCTTCATGCTTCACTCTCAGCCAGCTTGACCGTCCGGTTTCGAGGTGAATGGAGTCGCATGACGAGCAGCGTGGAGGTCCTTGAGACGGGCTTTCATGCACAGAGCAACAGTGTGAAGGAGATAACGCACAAAGCCCATCGAGGCCGCGCTGAGAGCAGCAAAAGAGGAAGGCAACACCGAGCAGGATGTGTGCATCAGAGGAAAATAGGAATGATGACGTACAAACACAAAGAGGAAACTACTGACATTAAAGTTCTTGAAACTGGGTTACCACAGAGATAACCCTACAAGGCTAATGAGAGGCGGCAACAAAGAGCCAGCACAGCTAAAAGTATTTAAGTAGGTTTACTTTAAAATGCTATGCAACTTCTGTAAATCAAAGGAGAGAGTAAGCCTGTTGCAATAAATCGGCTAATCACATGGTACATTTAAAATAAATCAATAATTTACCTTTGTGTAATTTTTCCATTTTCTTTCTCTTTATACCAAAAACTGGATGACAAAAGTCTTCAGTTTGCCGCTTTAGTCTCAAGACAAAAATGCTTAAATTTTTTGCTGATTCTGTTATTTTGTTTGGTTATTTAGAATGACTTCCAGGTTCAGTTTAATGTTCATTAGAGTTTAAAGTTTGTGTGTTCTTGCATTATTCTGCCATTGCCATTATAGTTGTGTTGCTGAATAGTTCTCTTTATCGCAAAAACGACTGTGACAATTTATCATCCTTCTAAATGCGTTATCATGAGAGGCCTCGTTATGAGGCACGGAGGCGAAACCTTAAACTGCCTACATCTCCCAGAATGCTGTGCAGTTCTGGATTGAGGTTCAGTGAATGTTCTATTAAATGTATCTATTCATAAGGATCTTGTAACTATTGTGATATAATATTGTGAAGTGGGAAGAAAATATAAATAAATATTTCTTTGCAAAATAGGTGAAGAGTTCTGGAGTTTGACTAGGCCATTAAAAAAAACCTTCATTGTAGCTCTGCTATGTGTTTAGTGTTCTTGTCCAGCTGGAAGGTGAACCTTCACCCCCATCACCTTTGACCAGATTTCCTGTCCCTACAAATTAAAGGTGTCCCCACAGCATGATGCTGCCACCACCATGTGCTTCCACAGGTTGGGGTGAGGTTGTATTTGCAGTCCACTGAAAATGGCACAAATAGTGACTTTGTTCCAACTTTAACATTCTTGTTGACACTCAGTGCTCTCCATATTTTGTTGGGCAGATGGGCTATCATTTCTCAGTATTCAACTCTCACCATGTCTCCATGATGCTGTCGGTTGAAACAAACCTCTCAGGCCTTTGCAGAATAGATTGGATTAGATTTTTAGTCACGAGCACTGAACGCACCTCTTTCAGAATCAGACTGAATTTTGTGATTGCAATATAACAAATGCTAAATACTTCTGCAAAGCATAAAGTTGTGATATAGTGAAGTCACACAATATCAGAGCAACTGTGTTACACAAACCTAACCATGAAGCTGCCACAAGGGAACGCATTAAAAAAAAGGAGAACAGATTTTGCATAATGCAGCTGCAGCTCTCTGAATGGAAAAAACTCAGTAATGAAATGTTAAATCCAGGTAGATTCCTCTGCTTTGGGTGTGGCCCGGGCAGAGGTTGTTTCACGTCCCAGATTGAAGTTTCTATGACAAACTCATCGTTTCATAATGAGAACAAGGACAAAGACGGAGAAAGGGCGGAGGCTCACAGAGCAGAAAGATCCTCTTCTTACACTCTGGTGCTCACAGTTTCCAAGACTTTCACCCTGAGATCACAACAAATAAAAGGTTGTGTGTTGACTACTTGAATGCTGTCCTGAATTAGTGACGCTGCATGAGGCCTATAAGCCCATCCTCAGGCATTCAGTACCATGTTTTAATTGAACCTACATACATCCCTTCTTGCCCCATTTTCCCATGACAAGGCATGTAACATGAATTAAAGGGTGGAACCCAAGTTGAGCAAGATGGCTTCACTTCTGCAAAATGAGAGCAGCAAGGCAGCCGCAGCAGAGGCAGCGAAGGAGCAGGACGTGAAGAAAGACGGCAGGAAGAGCCGCTCTGTGACTGACATCCTGTCGGCTGCATATGATCCTCATTGACAGGGTGGATTATGTCACGCTCCGGACTGCAATGGCACAAATGCAGCTCGTGACACAGTCTACTGCGCATTCCTACCGGCACACTGAACTCTGGCTGCACAATTATGTAACATGCATAACGCCAAGCTTTCCTCTACAACCATCTGAACCAGAGGAAAAACCGCCCATACATGAAGGCATTTTTGTCTTCTAAGCGTTTCAGCAGAGCTCCACGATGGACCTGGAGGGTTAAATACTTTAAGTCCCCTGCTTTTCAGAACGTACTTCTCGTTCTCATAAACATCCAAATAAACTTGAAGAATTTTCCATCCCTGCCAAATAACTGCCAGTGTCACTGCATTTCTGAGAAATGACTCTGCCTCAGTTATTCAGATTTTCACCTATTGCCTACTTGAGCGCAGGCTTCCTCCTTGGCCTGTCATGAACTCAGCAAATTTTAAAGAAGCTTCAGATGGAGGCCTTTCTGGATGGCTTAGTCCAGGTCTGGAAGAAGAAAGTTAGAACATTTCCAGCTTGCATTATAACATTTGTTCAACATGAACTGCCTGTTTGCCTAGCAAGCTTCCTCATTCCTCATCTGAATTCATTTTTACCCATTTTCTGTTACATTTGTGTAGTTATAGATATTATGTGATGAAAAACACTTAAACTGTTTGAATGTTTTCACTAGACATTATTAAAATGTGAGTTTACAGCTTATCCAGACTAACTGTGAGATTTCTTGTGAAATCAGAGCTGCTCAGAGTCAGAGGGTCTGAAAGGCAGCAGGCCTTCAGCCAGAACTCCTAAAACACCCGATCTAAATCCCCATGAAGCTCAGAGTCAGAAAAAATAAGGCGGAAAAAAGCAACAATCTGGCGTCTAGATGTGAAAATCACATGAATAATACGTTTCCCAGAGAACATTTTAATACAAACTGGGTCATGGAGCCACCACGGGCTAACGCAGGCTGAAAGAACCGAGCAGATTGTGGGAGAGAGAGGGAGAGAGAACGGATTCATCCAGCCCCACCTTCAGCACCAGCCGCCGGGTTGCAGCTCCTGCCCGCTCCCCGGCTCATCCGGAGCGCTGCGCCGGAGTTCGGCGCTCCGCCTCGCCCACTGCTCCCCGCGGAGTCCTCCTGGAGCTTTTCCAGGGTGTGTCGGTGTCTGTGGATTTCCTTCACCCACACGCTTCACAGTATTTAAAGGTCTGAGTGGATTTCTGGTATCTGGAGCGTTTTTTTTTTAATCGTCGGAACCGCGGCGGACGCAGCGCAGGACTTTCAGCCCCTCTTCTTTTTCTTTTCCCCGTTTTTAACACAACTCCTGTCTGTCCCAGTCCTCCCTCCCTCTATATCTCACACACACTCACACGCCCAGTACACACGCACAACCCGGCTTCCCACTCCGATCAGCTGGCAGCGTCATGACGTAGGCATCACGAGAATCGCACGTCAGTGGCGCGCTCACGTAGGACAAACTGCACGCAATGAGGCAGCAGATTGCAATGTTTCACTTGGAAACATGAGGACAACACAATGGAAGCATCAGTACTGGGAATGCACACGTTGTACATTGTATATATGTATTTATCACAATATAATTAAGGAAAGTTTCCCCCTCTTATTTGGAGAATTGTTTTAAACTTGTCATATTTTAGGGTTTTTTAGCATTTCTGGCCTATTTCTGGTCACATCACTATGGAGAACCAAAACGAACACAATTAAAAATATAATCAGAAATATATATGAATTGTTTTTCCTTCTGTTTCAGTTTCGGTTTCCCATCATGTCGGAGCGTCCACATGAAAAACAATAAAGTCAGGAAGTAAAGCATTGTTTTCTAATAAAGTTGCAAAAGTTCAGCTCACTGACAAACTTCTTGCCATCTTTGTTGATGCCAAGAAGCTGTAATGCTAACCAACCAACAGGCAGAAGTCAAAGCCTTAAACTACAGCCGAAAACGAAAAAGAGGAGACAAGGAAATGTAAAAAGAACAAACACTTGTATAAGAATAAATAAAATATTTATATTTCTGCTTTTATTTTTAGTTATGTCAGTTTTGATCCTCCACAATGTCTCAATCAGATTAATTTGAACTTTGATTAGAGTAATCCAAAACCATCACTGTGTGTTTTTAGCCATTAGCAGGTGACTTGCTGGAATGATTGGATCATTTTCTTCTCCATATGAGGACGTCAAAATAGCCCAAAACATTCAACTCATCATTTACATGGTGTCTTTCTTTTAGCAATGGATTTCTTCTGTAAAGGCCAGGTTGTTGAGTGATATGTTGATGTCAGATTGTCCTGCCTGAGCAGGTTGTTACTGCAGCTCCTCCAGAGTTACCATCTTGTCGCTTTTCTAATCAGAGATCAGATGGAACCAGCAGAGTTTCTTACTGTTGCTCTTGAACAAACCTCAGATAACTCAAAGAGAAAGAGTCTGTTTGCTCATCAGGTGGCCTCTGAATGCAGTTGGTTGTCCTGGATTTCAAACACACGCCACACTTTTCAGATTTGTATTTGTGAAATCAAAGTGTTAATCATGCATCAGTTTTTTTCTACTTGTGAATACTTTCAAGTGTGACACTTTTATTTGAGGTTACAAAATACTGGAGTCTGGGTCAAAGGTTCATCAACCAGCAGTACAACAACCTTAAGCATTTCACCAGAGCCACAATAAAATGGGTCATGAGAATGGCCTAGTCAAAGTCCAGACCTAAATTCACTTGGAAATCTGTGGCAAGACTTTGAGATTTGAATTTCACAGATGTCAATTCAAACAGCAAAATTTTCCACATTCTGACATTTGAAATGAAAGAAAAACATAACTTTGTTTTTACAGCTGTGACATCCTGGTGGCTAAAATGTAGTGATCACTAAGAGATGTGTCATTTCTGCATTTCATATTCTATGTTTGAGGAGTGCTAAACTAGCTGCAAATGTCTAATGTAAACAATTTATTCTGAATAATCAGACAGACTACAGGAGAAACAGTTTAGCAAGTTCACTTTGCCTGAACCTCTTGAGGCACAAAGTTTTAATACAATATGATCACATTCATTATTCTGAAGATGTTTAAACAATACTGTGCTCTGGTGGATGATTTCATAAACTGTGAGCTATAATAATTGTCTCTATTTCACTGTAATGAAGAGAGAGGAAATGATCAACCAGCCAATCCTTGGGCAGATAAACAAGGTGGATATCTTTTGTAAATGTGGCTGAAAATACAAATATGTATATGTAATAATGTATTTCATAAGTTACTAAGTAATATCTGATGAGTGAAATACAGCATACAAATAATAACCCTTGGGGAGTCCCTTAGTTTAAAATAGCTGCTGTACTGATGAGTAAAAACAAACTATTGCAGTTAAACTCAAGTAGGAGGAAAATCAGACAATCTAGATACTGTAACCGCCTAGTTTTACCTGGTAGCCATAATGTTTTGCATAAATCTAATCTTGTTTGTTTGTTTGATTGATTTTGAGGTTAAAATGGGCTTTCTTTCTTTTAATGACGTTGAGGCACACGTGCAGCGCTTATTTGACATTCAAATATCGCCTGGCGTCATCCGAGCTCCACCGTGTGCAGCTGGTATTCAGTAGTTTGATGGGGAAAGTCGGACATGTTTCCTCTGAATGAGGAATTAGACTGAATGGTTTCAGCCAAAAATAATGAAATGAAAACAATAAAACAAAGTTGCTGTTTGCTACTGTCTCATTCAGTTCTGGGTCAACAAGTAATTTGCATTATGTCTTAAAACCGATGAGTGAAGATGAAACGAGAATCAGGGAAAATAACTGAGTCATTTTTAGCTGGTTAACATGAGTTAGCTTGGCGTGGCCTTCTAGAGATTAAGGCTGCGTTCACACTGCAGCCTGAAGGAACCCAATTCTGATTTATTTGCTTTAAACATTTGACTTTTCATGATAGTCTGAACAACAGAGATCGGATTTTTTCCGAATGCGCCCCAGACCACTTGGGCATCCGATACGGATCCGATCTTTTCAAATGTGACTTGAGTCTGTACAGTTCATCTGACCTGAACGTCACTGGTACTCGACAAACGTCACTATTCTGCATCCTGATACGCGCAAGCAGGAAGGAAAACAACAACCATGGGGGATGATAAAGAGGATTACATTGTTAACGTTTCATTTGTTATGAAAAGTGAAGCAAATGTTTATTCCAACCTGCCGACATTCAGGTAGATTTAGTACGAACATGCTGGAAAAGGAACTGACTTGTTATCATTTTGATCCAGCACTAATTACATAAAAGTTATTTTTGTGGCGCTATTAACCAGCTGCAGTTTCCATCAGCAGGATGGATGAACTTCTTACCCTTTCCAAGCTGACGCGTGCCGACACACACATTTTCGGACTGTTGGCCAGTCTTCTTTTTCTGTCTGCTGAGAACCTGGGCTTGTCACTCTGCAGCTGTAAAGTTGCTGCAGTGGAAAAAACTGCTTCCTCACTGTCACCTGATTCAGTGAGCACACGCAGCAAATCATGGTCGGGTTTATGATTGCTTTATTGATCCATTTAACCAAATGCAATCCTACGAAAGTCGGTTTTCTTTGACGATTACACAAATTCTACAATTTCCAGCTTCTTTCAATTTGCATGAAGTTCAACACTTGACCCATGTCAAGCTGTTTCAGAGGAACTGCTAATCACTTTGCTCATTGCTGGGCCTCAGCGTGTCACTTTCACAGATTCATGAGTCATACACAGTGTCCTTTTGCAGGATTCATGAGGCTTGAGATCATTATGAATCAGTAATTTTCATTATGACATAACATTAGGAAGAGTACAGACATCAAATGTGGAACAATATAAATCATCACTTTATTTTCCTCATAGAAGCGTCAAGATTACAGTTTGTCTTTTATTTGAATTGTTCTGCAAATATTTTTGGTAACTAGCACTATAGGAAGATGATAATGAAAAGTATCAGATAGATTCAGTCCTGGGAATAAGCTCTACTCTACATCTCTATTTTATACCCCATATCTCAGCTTGTCAGATGATATAATTGCTCTCTGGTTTGGAGGGATAGCGGTAAGGTTGACCCCCATTCATTTGCACTGCAAAACACTTGGCCTCACTGAGCTGACACTTATTTTATGCAAAAGCCTTCCGAATCTATCTTGGCATGCCTTTGAAATCTGTAAAGCTGCCAACAACTGTGCTGTTATTGTTGACAGCACATCTCAGTCCATTTTGATACATCAGGATTTTTGAGTTGACTTAATGTCAACTCAAAACTGTTAACTGTTTAATGTTTTAAACAGTTAACTTCTTACGTTTCATTTATGGCCAGATTAGTTGAAACAAACACCTTGTCTGAGAGGAGAGTGTTTGGGTTACCCTAAAATACATAAGTAACTATGCTGCTGTTGGTTTACACTACTGTAAAACATTTTCCTACTACTCCCCATGTATGTATTTCTGAATTACTTCTAATTAAATGTTGGATGGAAAATTACTTCAGTTCTCTGTGTTTTCTGTTTTTAGCTTTATGTTCTTCCTACATCACAGAAATCAGTTGACATAATGCATTTCTGTGTCCCTGTTTCTTTCCCAGGCAAATCAAAAGTACACTGTTGTGTCTCAGCAACGCGCTCTATTTTCTTTCTAAGCCTGCACTCACAAATATACTTATTGGACTTACTTAAAAATGTTATGTCAAGTGGTTTCACACAACATTTTTTAAGGCTAATGCTAACTGAACCTATGCTAACTGAACTTCCTCTGTGTACACACTGTTTTTTATTTTCACAGAAATTTCTCCTAGACCATTGTTTTGTGTTTTTTTATATTTTCTTTCTATGCTCTCAAACATGCAGATGGACTCTCATAGCTCTGCTGTTGGTTTCTTTTGCTAAAATGGAGTCATTCCTCTCCACTGTCGCCACATGCTTGCTCACCATGTGGGATTTCTCATTGTATTTAGTTGGGCTTGCTCAATGGATTACTATTAGCCAATCAACATTACAAATTGAATTTGTTTATCTTGTACTAAATTTAAAGTGCCTTGAAGTTTATCAGTTATTCAAACAGAATTTGAGGTCGGAGGCAGGGCGTCACAAATAATCTTCCCGTGTGAAACGAGAAACAGAACATGTAACAAAATTTTCATTCAGAGGATCAACCTTCTCATTCACCTGACCTGCTGAAACACATTTGCTTTTTAAAACTGCTTCACTTCTCTCTCTGTATTTTCACCAGATATAAACAGTTTATCTGAATTTTTGATTCAGATAAATTCAGATAAGCTGTGTCAGTTTTAAGGCGAAAGCCTGAAGGAAAACATTTTGTATCGCGTCTGTATCACAGTGTGAACTTTGTCACTCCAGCATGGATAAATGCTACGTGTCATTTCTGACTCAGCATGATGATTTATCATCTTTCTTTGTGCAGCTCCGGTGTATTTGAGTAGTGTGGGGAAATAAATAAGCAGCAAAGACTTGTTTAGGCTCTTACTGAGCTATTTTTGGCAGATACACAAATGTGACCATAAACTATTACTTCTGTAAAATTTGGTGGGGTTAGCGTGGTTATAGCTGAGCTAGTACTTCTCAAAGTATCAAAGTTTGCTTTAATTATTCAATTAAAGTCCTTCTGTTTGTTTCTGCGCACAGAGATGTGCGATCTGTGCCTCAATGAAGACTCTGTGGGTCAGGAACAGGATGGAAACTCCCTTTAAAATTCCACATTTCATCACTGAATATATATTTTAAATATATTTTAAACACCAGAACACAGTACGGTACCCACTCTATTATATGTAGTGTTTTTATTCTACAATGTGAGAATCTTACGTCATGACCTCGTGGCGCAACGGTAGCGCGTCTGACTCCAGATCAGAAGGTTGCGTGTTCAAATCACGTCGGGGTCATTCACTTTATTGGTTCTCGGTGAGATTATTAACTAGTAATTTTATTTCGAGTTTAAACATAGTAGAATGCTTTCACGTTGGTTTTTCTAATAAAAGGAGCGGTATGTGGCGTAGAACGGAAGTAATCAAACTTTATATTGTACAAATGTAAAATAGACGCTTGTCACCAAACAGGAGGCGTGTGTTCTGTTGCCATGGAGAAACGTTAGTTCCGGAACAAACAGGAAAAGTAGCTGCGAAGCATCTTCTGGGATTTACAAGAACAGAGTAAAGCTACTAATATTCGCAAAAGTAATTCCATGTATATTTTTAATTCGTGTCACTTTCTGCTCTAAATCGTTGTTGACGATGTCTGCGCAGGCGCATTTCAAAGACCATCATGGCAGACGAGGGTAAACGTAACAAACAGCTGCCACCCAGAGTCTCTGATATCAGGAGGAACAAAAAGAGAAATAACGCTTCTGCTACTGATTCAAAAATAAAAGGTAATCAATTTTGACTTTTTCATGGATTAAAAATGCGTTTAGGATCATGATAGGGCTATTCACAAAATCAGTGCAGATTATAGACAACAAGGCACTATCTTCAGCTGCAAGCATTGTAGTAATTTGATAAAATGCAATGCTTGGACTTGTCGCTTTAAAAAAGTAGTGTTAAAGTCAGTATCACTGATTATATAACAATATAGTCGGAACTGGACAACATCTTCCACATCCAACTAAGTTTAAAACTTTAAAACAACATATTTACCATGTTAAAATAATCTGTCAAACATAACTGAGTTTTTACATAGTGTGACATAAAATACAGAAGCTAGTTTTTATAAACAAAATTAAAAAGCTTGAAATAACTAATCTAAGACTACTACTATTACTAATTTAAACTAAACAATATTTAACTAATAATGTCATTAAAAAATAGCAAGCACACTCTTTAAAAAAATAATTAGACATAGACAGTCTTCATTGTCATTCTTGGAAATGTACATATTGTTGCAAGGCTCTAATAACTATAAAATAAATAATAATAATAATAATATGAATATAAAATTTAAGCTAGCTGAATTAGACAAACAAAAAGTCACAATAAAATAAAGCTAAACTATAAAAAAAAACCCAAACTATTATAACCCTGGTTAGTTGCCCCTTCATTTTTGTCAGCTTTGTCTGCAAATGTGCTAGAGGTTACATGTTTATGTCTCCTACTTGCAGAGAATCCTGGGAGTTTATCTCCAATATCTTCTCAAGATCCAGGTCAAACTCAGCTTTCCAAGTTCCGAGCTACCGGTACAAAACCCAAGGATAACTTCTCTCGGGGTGCCGGGAAGGCAAAAGAACGACAAAAGGATACAAGGAGCCACCAGCCAGCCTCTCATACAATCAACAACAACAAAGTTCCTGCACATCTAATGAAGGCTGCCGTCCAGGCCATGGACAGCCTGCGTTGGGAAGGAGTGCTGCCAGACCCGCAGGAGGAAGAGAAAAGACTAGAGCGCTACAGAGCCAATAGGCGACAGCGGTACATCATACACAGAGAGGCTCTGCTGAAAGAAGCCCAGTATGCCATGAGAGAGACAGAAGTGATGACTTCAACCAAATGAACACCATCAGGATCCACAGGCGGCTCACAAATGAACTCTGACTTACTTACAAGCTGTATGTTCAGTTCTGCTTTTTTTTTTTTTGCCATGCAATAAAAAATAATAACAGTGACTCATCCTTCTGAAAATCTTGAGGATTTTTCTCCTTTTACCCTAAAAGGAAAGTATCACAAGATGGACATTTAAAATCAATGTAAAGGCATTTTCAAGTTAAGTGGCTGATTAAGTGGTGTGGCGATTAAGACTGCCACACCATTAGGGGCCCCCAAGAGCACCAAACTGGCATCATAATATACATAAATGCTGTTATAAGTGGGAAGACAATTTCTATTTTATTTTATAGTTTTTACAGGTGGATTTCTTAACTGCTGTTGTCTGCATAGCTTCACAGTTTATCATCAGATTCCTATGAGATACACATAAACGTGGCAAAATGGAAGAAACTGGCAATACTAGGAACATTGTTAATCCTTTTTCCTCATAAAAGCTTGAACATGCTTATTTATTTAGTATTAGTTGTAAAACATTTAAATTGCATTATTTGGCAAACCTTAAATAATGTTTAATTCTAGTTTTAAATATTTTTCTCTTGATAAAACTTGTGATGTGACATTGAACCTAAACTCTTCCCACAGCAGCAACAACAATCTGATTGTGGAATTTATATAATTTTACACCAAACAGTGTTTTTATTTTACTTGCTTATTCAAAAGTAACACAAAGACGGCATCTCAATGTATTGGGATCTATTTCGATGTTTCAGATGGTGAATCAGTACCGCAGGTGAACAGCAGGTGTCAGAATAGAGACGTTTTCCTGAACTAACAACAGTTTATTATGATAAACACAAAGACAAAAATCTGTATGCTGTAATCTGAATAAAATATTTCCTAGGTTTGCAGGGATAATCTAATAAACAGAAGAACAGCATTTTTGTGGTGAAGTGTCGGTGGCAACGGCTTTGTGTGCAGCTTCCTGGAAGCCTGTTTTTTCCCCTGCTTTTTAACATGCTTTGTTATTGTTGCCTGCTTCAGCATCTCTGTTTCACAAAGCCAACCATCCAGGGCCGTGCAGAGACCTTTGGAGGGGTAGGGGCTCAAAGTTGAAAAAGGGGACATTGAACAAGATCTTAAGACACTGTACAGCAACATAGCAACAACCCGTATTGATCCAGAATTTAATTGGATCCTACTATATCATTGCCATCATCTAGGGACAAAGCAAATGTAATATATTTTCCCCAACAGGTATCAAGTTGCTGTTTCTGCTGCTGATCGTCCTGGAGGGCTGAGTTGATCTGAGACTGTAGCTGTTAAACAGACCAGAGGAAAGAAGGTCGCTGGTTATGAAGTTATGAAATAAGCAAATTTGCTGAAATTTTACTAATTAAGCCCTAATAATATTTATTTAACCTCTAGAACAACTTGGCTGCAGAGTGATTTATACATCAAAAAAGCTCAAAGGGGTTAACTCCATATATCAAGGCAAAGAAAACTGAGTAGCTGCTGGTCGGGGCCATTCAGGGGCCCCTAGAAATGGTTCATTTGTAACACAGACCATAGATCTAAACCTGTACCATCATTTATAGACAATGACAATGTCATTACATTTTATTTAATGCATTTAGCTGAGAAAAAAATACAATTAGGATTTAATTAATAAGTTTACTTTTTAAAAATAAACTAGTTTGATTGTTGTGTCACCATGGCTACAATATGACGTAATCTTTGTGTTTGAATTGGGTTTGTTCACAAATGCATCATGGCAAACAACGAATAAACAGTGCTTGATTTTAAACTGGTCTCTCTCACACACAGATTCACCTTATTTATATTTACACATGTTAGTGATGCTGAGGTTCTTAGTAGGTAGGGTTTTGGAGGGTTCAGGGGGGATCTGTCTAAGGCCCCATATTACCTTGGGCCGGCCCTGCACGAAGAGCCGCTGCGATGCACATCTCTGGAATCTACCTGGAATCTACCTGGAATCCCCTGATGGCCCCTGTCAGTCCACAGATGCTTTTCCTTTTCCTTCTCTCTGATCTGCTAATCCTGTCCATCCAAAGCCCCCTGCGACCTCCAAGCCCACTTATGTTGTACCAGCAGTTCCAAAGTCTGCATTTTTATATAAAAAAAACATAGTAAGACACAAGATGCATCATATTAAAAGACACCTCTCAGACACTCCTGTACACAGATTTTATTAAGTTAAAAAACAGCACTTTGGACCAAAAAAGACCCAAAGCTACATCTATTTGAGGTATCAGTTGTGTTGGACTCCCTGCTGTGAATAGTTTTCCAGCACCAGAACACAGAAACATGAAGGTGTGAAGTCCTCTGATATTTTACTCTTCAGCTTTAATGCAGATCAGGAAACCTGAAGCCAACTGGGATCATCTGACCTGTCAAAAAATGGAGGTAAAAATTGACTCACATAAAAAAAAAAAAAAAAAAATTAAATTTCATTTTTCTGTTTTCTTTTTTCAAAATATGTTGGAACCATCTTGTCACATCAGCCTTGACGTCACTCTCTCATTTCTTTTTGCTATTTTTGGGTTGAAGTGAAGAAATATCCCTTCAATCTATCTTGCAACTTTAAATTAAATGTAAAAAATTTAAAAAAGGATGAATAATCTGAAGAGTTTGCATACAGAGCCTCTTTCTTTGTGATGACCTTCCCTGATAGGAGCCTCTCGGCCACAGCAGACACCACAGGATCATAATCCAGGCCCACCGCTGCTATGACCTCATCATTCCTAAAGAAAACAAAAACTAATCATTGAATCTGCATGCTTTTCTTTACAATTAGATTGTCTCTCTCTCAACCTACTTGATGTACAAGGCCAGGAACTTCCTCTCCTCAAACTCATAGTTTCCTTTTATTATTATCTCAGTGTATCCCTCCCCATAACCTGGAACAAACCAGAGCAGACAGCAGCTTCTTCCAGTTACAGATAAAATAAGAAAACTTAGTGAGTTTGTTTGCTTACCTGCATATCTGATGGTTCTGCCTTGCAGGATGGTCCAGTAATAAGGAACTGAGGTGAGTTCAGTCGTTTTCTTTAGCATGTTCAGAGCAGCTATCCTCCCTAAAGCACAAAAAGAAAACTTTACAGTTCACATAAGAATAATTTTTAATACATTCTACATTAAACAAAACAAGATTAGAGCTGGAGGAGTTTGTGTTCAGTCAAAATCAGGAGTATTGACAAGAAATGCTTTCTACTTTATTAGCTATAAAAGTTCAGAATAAAGAGAGATGGGAAGAATAACCAATAATTGTACTCAAGTTAGAGTAGCAATGACTCAACATGTTTTTATTTAAGTTAAAGTAATTACTCAAGTAAGAGTAAAAAGTATTTGTTATCAATCATTTAATATTTAAGATTTATATCATTAACGTACCAAAATATAAAGTTACGTGGAGATTTTGGTTTTAAAGGCCAACTATTCAAATGAGTAACAAGAAATACAATAAAAAATATTCCAACTTTCAATAAAAATGTATTTAAATACAATACTTATAAACTTTAAGAAAAACTGCAGGTGTGTGTCTGTGTCTGGTAAATGTTTGATTAAAACATGTTTGTTTTTCATAGAAAATCCAGAAGTTTTACTTCAGTAATAGTAGAAATACCTCATGATAAAATACAGTGAAGTAAAAATACTCCTAAAATGGAAATTTTTCAATATAGTTACTCAAGTAAATGTAACTCCGATTTTGAGAATAAACTGGAAAGGTGATTTTGAGTGTGATGCCACAAAAGTTGGTCCGAGTGTTTCAAACATTTTTGCAGAAAAGCATCTGTCTTCTTTCCTTCCAGGTTTGCAGAGATTGATCCAAAAAAGAGAAAATACCTGAATTTGTGTGGATAAAACTGATTTGTTGGTGATAAAGTGGTTTGACATGAAAAGTAAAATCACCCATTTGTTTAAGCGACGGTTTGCAGAATATTATCCCTGCATGTTCAGCACAGAGAAGCAGAAGGTGTTGCTACCTTGTGCTTGTGCCATCTGCCAGTGTCCAATGTTCACTAACTGGTTTTTCGCCAGTGCCAGAGGAAAGGAGGCCAAGTCACCCGCACAGAAAACATCAGGGACGTTTGTTCGCATGTACTGTGGGAGAAAAACCAAAGATTATCTCTGTCAATGAGGAAATCGGGTTTACAGTGACTGAGGAAGCAAACTTGGAGAGTAAATTATGTAAAAAATGCGTTAGAAATGAAGATACATGAAGTGTTGAAATCCGGGTAGAGAATCCAAAAATTATACTTAAGAGGAGCACAACTTCAACATACTTTACCTCCAGAAATTACTCAGATACACTTGAGTAACATTTTTGAAGAAGTTAGTATTTTTACTTGAGTAATTTTATTATGAAGTATTTCTACTCTTTCTTGAGTAAATTTTCTAGACTCTCAACCCACTGAAAGTAAAATAAACATGTTTGAACCAAAATTCACCAGACAAACACACTTGCAGTTTCTGCTAAAGTTTATAAGTTTCGTATTGAAAGAAACTGATTTGGAAAAATTTTCTATTGCCTGATTTTATTATTTTTTGTTACATATTTGGATTAAAATACTTTTTTTTTTCATTCAGAGGCAGAGAATTCAAACATTTTAGTCAAGTAGGAGTATTGACACTTAAAAACAAAATTACTCAAAAGTAAAAAGTACAGTAAAAATAGTCCTAAAAACATTACTCAGATAAAATTAACTCGTTACTAACCAACTGTGATAACAGATTAAAAGCTGACCTTGTCAACAACAACAAAATTTTTGGAGTTCTTCTGTATTTTAGTGCCTTGCAGAAACTCTGAGTTTGGGATGCTGCCTGGTGGAAAACAGAGAAAGAGATGAGCGTGATTTAAAAAAAATGCTTATGCTGAATATGTGCAGAACCTGAAATTTAGAGTTTAAGTAACTCAGCAAGAGACTGAGTAGTTGAGTTATTTCAAGTGTTAAAATTACTCAACAACAGACATCAGACTCTTGTTGAAACAACAAGATCTACAGTTCTTATATATTCCTTTTAAAAAAAACTAATAATTTTACTCACCAATACCCACAATTAAAACATCAGCTGGGATAACATGACCACTTCTAAGTACAACTTCTTTCACCTTAAAGGAAGAAAGACAAAATGAAGAAACGTAATTATTAAATTCTTAGTAGTAGTTAATAATTAGACGTTTTCCGGCTTTACCTTTCCATTAACGCCCTTAATTTCTGTCACGTGATCATTCATGTAAAATCTCACACCTTTCTCCAACAGCATCTGCACGTAAACAACGTTTCAGTGCAAACAACTAAATAAATAAAACTAAAATACCAGGAAGTTCGGATGGCCTCACCATCATGGTGATTTTCCCGACCTCGCGGCCCAGAGTGTTCTGGTACGGCATGTCGCTGCTCCCCACCACCGTGATGCTGGACGCTTTGTCTATCATGTACGATGCCACCTCCATTCCTGGAAGATCGTCAACAGAACAGCTTTTATTCACAATCCTACTAAAATATTTACTGAGCATCATAAAGTCTTAAAAACATAAAAACCTTTTTAAAATCTTATCCTTTGTGGGGAAAATATAAAAAATAAGCACAAAATCAATATTATTGAGTGCCTAAAAGCCTGTTTTAGCGCAGTAATGACACAACTTTCGAAATAACACTGCCTTTCATGTAGATCTATGTTATTAGAATCAAATTCCTTTTAATGTGCACAAATAAAGCAGAGCAAGATTTTAAAAATAGCAACACAGAACAACAACAGAATAAACAATGCATCAATATTAACTTAAACCTTAAAGTTCTTAAGGTTTAATATTTTTGCACAGTGCAGCTAAAGTACCGACAAAGGAAGTTCCCACAAGGACGATGTTGCAGCCTAGAGAGGCAGCGTGGATTTGTCGGGCGTCTTCTGGCGTCTCCAACATCTTAATGTTGTCCAACTTCCTCCCCGGCACGTCCAGACCTTTCGCTCTACCGGAAAAATAAACGATCTGATTCATAATAACGCAAAAAACTCTTAACAATCGCTGCTTTTCCTACTAACGTCTACTGTTTGAGTGTCTCCTGTTGGTTAAAATAGAAGTATTGATGTTTGTTTTAGTGGACGATTAAGTTTCCACTTGGTAACTGGTTCTAACACTGACAGGGACTTTTCTAAAATATATATATATATATAATTATTGTTTGCAAGTCAACCAGCCTCAACTGAGGCTCCAAATACTGTTAAAATGTGGCATAGTGTTCTTAAGATAATTAAAAATGTAAAGATGTGAAACGTGTAGAGCAAAGGTGTCTAAACTTTTCATCACTTGGGTCAAAATTGTTGAATTGAAAAAACCCAGCAACCTAAAAAATCATGAGCCAAAAAGCCCAGCAAGCTAAAATATAGCAAATTAACTAATCCAATTTTTTTTCAAATAGATATTTATTGTAGATCCAACACTTGAATAAATTTTTACAGTGGCGTATAGCAGATTTTTTTTAAATAGTAAATTTTCAGAAACGTTCTGGGAAATTTCTGAGTTTGAAAAGATGGAAAATTGCTAGAAAAGAATCTGAAATTAAAAAAAAAAAAAAAAAAGGTCAAAAACTTCTGACTTGGAATTTTTACAGTAAAAGTCTTTGGATAAACATGGTTTTATCTCCAGGTTATAGAAACACAAGCCTTTGTGTTGTACTTTGGATTTTCCATTGTAAAAAGAATTGAAAATTAAAAGTCTCCATCTGCATCTAGTTTCCAAATTTGTATCATTTTTGAAGTGCAGTTTGGGGCCGCACAAAATGAGGTCAAGGGACACAAATGGCCCCCGGGCCGCACTTTGGACAACCCTGGTGTAAAGTTGATGCAAGTACTTACATTTATTAACAGTAAAGGTGGGACATTAACTCTGGAGATAATTAGTGGAGCTATTTTTTAATTATTATTATTTAGAAGTATCAGATTAAAATCGAATTTGCATGACACATTTTTCCAATTTTATTTATGAAAATTTGGAAAATTGTGGAATATTTTCCTTCTACTTTACAGCCATTCTGTACTTTGTCTGCACCATATTGTTAAATATCAATATATTTGATTAAATATGTTGATATTTTAGTCTGTGTGAAATATGGAGAAGCTAAAGGAAAATGGAATGATATATTGTTGTTACTAAAATTAACAACAATATATTTTTAGATCTAGTTTTTTTTCCCATTCGGTTGGAAATTTTGCATAACATTACTTAATTTTCCTAAAATATCTAAAGTTTTCTGTTTTTCTTTACTTGTAAACCTGAAAATAGAAGTGAAATTGTGCTTCTTTATAGACAATGATAATAAATTCCTCATGGTGGATTATTGTCAAAAATGTTTAAGTTGTCTTTTCAAATGCTAATGTAATAACATCTAAATGAGTTTTATTTTGCTGGACTGTAAAGGTTGCAGACCCAAAGCTAAATAACATTTCTGTGCATATTTGTTTCTTTGCATCAGGTGAAAAAAATGTGAACATTATTAACGTTTGGACCTGCAGCCAGTAGAGAGAAGCAGCTGGTCGTAGCTCTGGACTAAACCATCACCAAAAGTCACCGTCTTCTTCTCCGTGTCCACCGATACTGCCTTTAAAAAACAGAAAAATAAAACTTTATCATGTCATGTGGCTCAGTTTTTTTTAATGCCATAGTATAAAATGTACTTTACTGTCAGGAAAATGTACATTTGGAGGGAAGTACTCACTTCTTTCCGGAGCCAAACCTCAATGTCGTACTGATGGAAAAACTCCATCCTTCTCAGCACAATAGTGTCACTCAACACATTCATTACCTGAATGATACACAATGAAAAACTTATTTAGCTATGCTTTCCGTCCTGAAAATGAAAAAAAGGATCAATGCTTGTATGACCTTGCTGAGTCTGGTTTTGTCGTAAGGTAAAAGGTCGTCTCTGGAGGCCATGATGATTCTGCCGCCAAAGTTTTCCTGCCGCAGCGTCTCCGCACAGATCAGCGAAGCAGCTCCTGACAGGAAACACACGTTACGCGCACGCAGGCGGAGAGAATCTTACCAACACACAACCGCGCCGTGTTGACATGCAGAATCAATTCACGTCTTGATTTAACATAATTAGATTCTATTTAATGGAAAGGGGATGAATATGTTTGACCCTGTCACTGTCTTTCAATTCATTGATAAAGAACTGAATTAGTCCAAAATCAAAAACTTCTATTCATCTAAAAAGAATTAGCTGAGGTTTACAGCTCAGTAATTTGGCTCAATATGAGACCCAAACAACAAACCCAACAGTTTCTCACTGGATGTATTTCTTTCATTGAGATGTTTTAGTTCATCGCTGAGTCAGCAGAATTTGGTTATTTATTTTTAAAGCTTTGCACTTTAAATGCCACACAGACGGAAACATGGCCGCCAACCTCCTCCCAGCAGTAAAACTGTGTGGTTCACTCCTGGTACTGCAGCTCCCATTCGCTGCAACCTTTTCTGATGCCGGATGTCCTGAATGTGGCACAAAACGTTCATTTTTCACATCATTTGGTAAAGAGGCCATTTTAATTTCAATTTCTTTTTTAACAATTAATTCATTCACCAACCTTTTTATTTACGGTCACATACACTTTGCTGTTTTGAATTTTGACCTGAAAAGAAGAAAATAAAGTATAAGCAGCAAATGTTGAGCTAAATGTGGATGAACCGGCCGGTTTGTACCTTGTGACAAGGTAGAGAGTCGATCCCAGGAAACTCCTCCAGGTCTCCTGTCAGGGCATTAAAACAGGAGCCGTGCCACGGGCAGCGCACTTTGTGTCCTGAAATAACGCCTGAGCAGAAACGACAAAAAACATGATAGATCAAACACTAGAAAGCAACATTTTAACTGGAGACTTTATCTTTTCTGCTGTTATGTTGTTTTCTTCCTTACCTTTGCTAAGCGGAGCGCCATAGTGTGAACACTGGTTTGAAATGGCGCTATATTTTCCATCGCAGCGCGTTAGTAGCACACTGTGATGACCAATATCAACTTCCATCATCCTCACATTGCACATGAAACAAACACAAAAATGGTTAGTTTAGTGTATCATCCAAATACACTAAATAAATAACAAAAAAATGCATAAAGCACATACCTGCTGCTGAAATGCTTAAAACATGTTATGACAAACAAAAGAATCAGATTAAAAACGTCAACACTGTCAAGGCATCTCCACCCATTTTACCTTGTTTTATATAATTGTATCCCCATATGTAGGAGGTTTCAAAACATTAAAAGAAATCCTTATATTGTTGACACAGAAATAAAAATCCACCATCAAGAATTAAAGCCCCATACAGTTTCAACCCAGAGTTTGTTACCAACTCACTTTCAAAATGTTTGTTATATTCAGCCAAGTGTAATAAATTAAATCAAAGCTGATCTGGGTACAGCAAATGGTTTTACCTTTTGATTAAGCTTGGCTATAGAAATGCAAACACTGAATTGTACTTTACATTTTCCATTGTCAGAATATTACTAATTGAAGGTCTGCATCTATTGGTCAAAGTTGTATCATTTTTGAATTGCAGCGGGGGGCCACACAAAATCGGTCCCAGGTCCACCAACTCATTTTGGACACCCCTGGGCCACACGTTGAACCAGACTTTTATATTTCCAGATCATAACGTTTTTTTCTTACTGTCCATCGTGAAGGTCTGTGTCCAGACACACCATCGCTGTCTGTTCCTCTTTGTCGTCAGAATCAGAGTCTGTAAACTCACCGCATGCTGAGCAAACCATCATCAAATCAGTTACTAATGCTACAAAACATCCCACATCTCAAACACAAAAAGTCTCAGACCATCAGAATGAAATGCTCCCAATCGTAATAAATATTAGGAATAAACAACTTACGTGTTTTGGTCCCAGACATGTCACTTATTCAACAATAATGGCACATAGAGATACAAATCCACTCCTAAAACATTGAAATTCAGCTGGGAGCCGTTAAATCTGGTGTCCAGTGTCAGTTTGTTTTCCTCTTTGCAGATAAATGTTGGCAGGTCTTTTCCACACCAAGTAGTCCATCTCTAAAATGCATTGTCGAGCCCTGGAAACTTTCAAAAGTGCACTCTTTTGACCTGATAAGAAAACTAAAATGTGCTAATAAGTGACCTGTAGTGAATGAAGAGTTTCATTAGCATCGCTGGTTCAGCCTCATTATTCCACAGAAAGGCAGCGAGCGCTTTTGTTTCGCAGCGCTGCGGGAAAAGGGAACGGCTGACCAAGCTGAACTGCTGAATGGACAGTCGACAAAGCACCGTTTGTAAAGCCAGGGGTGGCTGCTGTCATTCAGACACAATTCAAAGTTTAAATACTAAAATACTAATGCAGGGGTGGCAAAAGTGCAGCCAGGGGGTCATTTGTGGTCCTTGGACTGATTTTTGTGCGATCCCCAGCTGCAAACAGATGGAGAAGGAGACGTTTAATTTGTAAATCAGCTTTGATTTCATTTATTAAACTAAATATAGCAAACATTTAGAAAGAAACTGACCCAACTCCTACTCTTATTACAGACAATAACTGTTCAATTGAAAACTAGATGCTTTTTAGCTACAGCAAATGTGCAAAATCTATAATGTTGTTTTCGGAACGCTGTTGATAGAAAAAAGTTAGAAATTTTGAAAATTTTCTACAATGAAATTCGAAATGTTCAACTTTTGAAACTTAGAAAAATTCCAAAAATTTAAAGTTTTTGACTTTTTCTTAAAAATTTCTGAATTTTTTCTTGCAAATTTTCAACTTTTCAAACAATGCTTGAACGAGAAAGTCGAACATTTCTGAAAATGTTCGACTTATTTTATTTTATTTTATCTACAATGTCCCTAATATGCCATGGTAAAAATCTCTTATGGTTTGGATCTAATATAAATTTCCATTTTGAAAAAATAAATAAAATAATTGGACGACTTTGCTTGATTTTTACGTTGTCTGCTTTTTCAACCATATTTTTAACTTTTCAAACTCTATAAACCTTCTCCAATGTATTTTTTATTTTGATTCCATATTTTTGTTTTCATTAAATTACTGAAAGTATAATATGAGAATGAATGTCAATCTTCAATTTGTCGCCTCAAGTGAAAGTCTGAATGAATCAGCAGAAATTTTTAAACTTCAGTTATTTTATTTCAAACTTAAACAACAATTCCTCCTTAAACTGTTAAAGTGCCATCAAGACATTGCATTATTATCCCACATTAAAATCAGAATTATATTCTGTACCATTTCTAATTAATGGATATGGAAAGAGAGAGAAAACATGCATTATTTAACTTCATTTGGGATCAATAAAGTATCACTGAATTTAATTGAACTGCGGTCCAACAGCAGCTCCTACATCATGATCCTCTTCTCCTGGAACAGTGTGACCAGCGTGGGACTTTTGCAGCTCTTCTTCGGTTTAATTTCTTCTCGAACACGAGGCAAGCGAATTTTCTCAGTCTTAGACTCGACCTTGTTGTAGGGACAAACTTTAAGATGCTCAGCGATGGACGGGACGTTGCTGAAGCTCCAGGCGTCCACAGGAGAGAACAGGGAGCTGAACTGCCACACCTGAAGGACAGAGGGTGAAAGTTATCAGTCTGTCTTAGTTCGTTTTCAAAGCTCAATATTTTTCACTAAAGCTCCAGTGTGTAAATTTATTAAAAAGTATCTTTTTTACATATTTGTTAAAACTGTCACCATGTCATAAGACACATAATTCATAAAAAGATCGAGCTCCACCATTGTTCTGGTAAAGAAATGCATCACTTCCAACAGCTCACCCTGTGTGTCACCCTCCACTTGGCTCTCCCATGTGAGGAGCTCGACCTCTCCCAGCGGAGCGTCACCATCCCTCTGTCCTGCAGCAGGGAGGAGCAGACCTGCCTCATGAGGCGGGACGCCAGGGCCAGCTGGGACAGGGACTGGCTGTCCAGGAAGCCGGCCATGTGGCACAGCACCTCGTAGGGCAGCGAGCTCAGCCGGTCCTCCTCTCCTTCGGCGTGACCTCCACCCGCAGGCTGAGACAACGGGGTGGACGGATGCAGGCCAAAGCAGCCTAGCTCCTTACTGAAAGCAGGTGAAACAGTTTGGTTTATATTTATCTGCATGTTGAAGTCTGGATGAAGAAATGATAGGTTCATGATTATCCTGCATGTTTTAGAAACAAGCATTTTACCTGGAATTATTAATCTGGGGATTTTGATTGAGGTGAGATTTTTTTTTTAAATCTGTGGTGGAGACACAGATTTTCACTAACAATGTTTCTATTAAACGGTATTGTAATCCTAATTGATAATAATGCCCAAAACAAAGAAAAAATAATTATTTAAAAAGTAACAGAGCTAAAATAATGACATGTTTAATGGGGCCGTATTATTTAAGAGTGGCTTGTTTAGCTTTACATTATGTTACAATGTTATTCCTGCATCAAAAACAAACTTGGAGTGTTGCTCCGTTTAACTGTGTTTTAGTATCTTTACTTCCACAGTTTTATTCACTGTCATGTTCATCTTCCTCACCTCAGGAACTGATTTCTACCACAAATGACACGAATGATCAAGTGATGCAGTTTGAGTTCATTTCCATTTTATCTCTCTGTTCACATTAATATAATCCTAATGTTACATAAACCTGTCCGAAAAAATGTTTTTTTCTCACTTGAAGTTGACGGTGGCTTCATATGTGGAAGGCCGAAACCTCCTCTGGCTGTAGGTACATCCCATGTACGCTAGGGGGCACCGCTGTTCAAACCAGCCGTTCACACACATCTGGATGTCGCTGTGGATGTTCCTGCACGGCCATTTCCGTCAACACAGGCAAATAGACAGAAAGCATCAGAGGAGTAACTAGTTACATATTTACTTTTACTTCAGTGACATTTTGGGGAAAATGAACTTTTGCTACTTTACTTTATATTTTAGTAATTTTATTTTTGAAGTATTTCTCTTACTTGAGTAAAGTTTCTGGATTCTCTACCCACTAAATAAACAAATAAATTTTTTTAACTAGACTTCACCAGACCCAGACGCACACCTGCAGTTTCTGTTAAAGTTTCAAAAGTTTTTTTTTAATTATTATTGGAAGAAACTAATTTGAAAGTTGTTATTTTTTGTGACCTTTGATCATAAAATGCCATAATTTGCACTTAACTTAATGTGATTGTCATTTTAAATATTAAATGATTAATAATTAGATCAGTTTCTCAGTACTTGAGTAGAGTTTTTATTCTTGAGTATTACTTGGATGTAATATTACTTTTACTTGAGTAAAAATATGTTGAAGTACTTCTACTCTTACTGGGCCTCTAAAACTATATAGAAAGGCTGGTAAATCTGCTGAAAAGTCACATTTTTCATTTTAAGCGGTAAACTGATGAAGAAGACTCACTTGAAGTGTTTTCCGTATTCCGTGCGCTGGAAGGTGTGTCCGCAGATGAAGGTGAAGGCCGAGCTGGCCTTGTTGTGCCGGCTGGTGACGCTCTCCACCTGCAGCTGCAGGTGCAGCTCCAGCGGTTTTCCAGCCATCAGGTCAGCCAGCGACGTGTTCCTGCGGAAAGGAGCGGACAGGAAGCTGTAGGTCTGCGTGCCTTCATCCGTCAGCAGGCTGTCCGAGGACGTGCTCTCGGCAATGAGGTGACCCCTTCGCTCCCTCTCCAGGGAGCACAGCAGGGAGGCCTGCAAGGAAAGTCAAACCCAAAAGGTATAAATTTTGAAAAGTCATCCACACCTGCCTTTAATTTGAAATGACTGAAAGGCCCTTTTCCGGTTCGTTCTTAACCCGATATGTGGAACAACTGGAATGTTCTGGGTTTGGAATACAAAGTTCTGACTTTGTAATGTGAACTTTACTAGTTTTTTGTTTTTTTTTCTGCCTGTGTTTCCAGGCCTGTCTGTTGAGTTTCAGTCAGTCCTGAGGATGAAGCTGAGAGACCAACCTAACTACAGAAAGTTGGTCATCGCTTCCATTTGGGTAGTAGTTGGGAAGCTAATTATTTAGTTTTCAAACTAAATATTCTGAATAAATATTTAATTCTCTCCCAAATAAGTATTTAATTTTGAGCTTGTCCATACATTTCAAACAGAGGTGTCAAAAGTCTGAAAAGTCACTTTCTCTCCTGAACTAGACGTACAGATGCTAGTATGAAAAATCATTTTATTAAAAGTACAGGTTGTACTGTCTTATTCCAGTAAAAGTACTAAAGAACACATTTTGATATGTATTTAATTAAATAGGTTTAATCTCCCCCACTTTCTGAGGGACTGCAAAACAATTTGTTGGTGCCTGCCTCACCAGATACACCATACTGGACTCAACCAGTATGACCCTCAGATATAAATTGGCTGTAATCATCCCAGGATGCAGAGCTGCTGTCGACAGAAAAATGGATCTGACTGGTTTCACTGAAGGCCGAGCGTCTTTGTTTCACAGCTGAAGTGAATAACGATCAGCAAAGCGCTAAATCCTGACCAGGAAATAAAGTTTAGTTAGTTCAAAAACATCAGAACGACAGGAAGTTCAAGATTTGTATTGAAACTAAAACCAAACTGAACATTTAATTAAGATCTGCTGACTTATATTTATGTAAACAAATTACAAATAAAGAAAATATATTTCTGAAGGATTGATTGTCCTTTTTTTAATCAGAAGTTTATGGATAAACTTATGCTAACCATAAACCTAACTTTGTGGGTCAAACGACCCAGAATATATGTAAAGAGTTTTAATAAATTACAGAGGATGAGGAACCTGAGGAACAATGTTTCCTGTCATCAGCCTCCAAGCCCAGATTGGATCATCTGTCAGAAGAACAACTCAGAGGTCAGGACTCTGTCCATTTCCTGTCTGAAATAAACTAACAGCAAAATCTGAAGAAATATACAATGAACTGTTTAACTGGTTTCACTGGTTTTCACTTTAACACCTTGTTTTCTTTTATTTACAAGCTTGTTGTCAGCAGATCATCTGTAGCAGAGACAGAAAATGTTCACCACCGGTAAATTAAACTCATTTGTGTACTTTTTCAAAATATATTTTTTTAAAAATTTGAAGGGTACTCATCTGAGAATATGATCAGTTACTCAATAATTCAGTAGACTTTTAACCAAATACTATTTTACTTTTGGTTAGTCTGATCCTGGTTCTAATTGCTCTTTTTTGAACTTTGATTAGTGACTGTTGGGCTGTTTTGTTATTAATTACCCAAATTTCTCTGGAGTCACTTAAATAAGGTAAAACTGAAGAACATGCAGAAGTTGGGCTGTTTCTGTGAACAGAAAGGTGTTTGGTACTGAAACTATGACAGACCCACTTCATGAACTGTGAACTGAAAGAGTAAAACCCGACTCATATTGTTCACTTTTCCATAGATGGACAAACATTTAAAGAAAAAGGCCAACAGCCGCGTAACGTTCGGATAAAAATAAGGGTAAAGTAATTTCTAGGAATGATTTTCAAATGAAGTTCAGGTTAATGACTAGTTTTCATGAGTCATTTACCTGAACCGCTACACGTTTTCTGTATGTTGTTCTCGTCAGAATTAATCAAGGAACCATCCTTTTAAAGACAAACTGGGTCACAACCTGATCACTTAAGAAAACCAGCACAACGCAGAAAGGATCCGGTTACATTAGATTGACATGTCTGCAAAATGCTTTAGTGTGTTTACAATCTTCTGAAAAACCATAAAATCTCACCAAGTAAATTTGTCTACTTCCTAGTGTAAATAGTACACTTAAAATAAGACAAAACTAACTCACAAGTAACTTTTCAGCAATTAATCCATTGATGGAACTACTGCAGATCTTTTTCATCAATTTTAAGGAATTATTTACTTAAAACAAGCTCATATTTCTTGCTGACAAGATACTTGTAAGTTTGTTTTTCTTATCTCAAGTTAACTAAGATATTTTCACAAGAAACAAAATAAAAAACATATTTTTCAAGATTTTGTGGTTTTGCAGTGTATCAGATTGTAATCATTTGAGCGTTCTCAATCATTTTGCACATTTAAAAGACCTTTCCTATCAGATGATGACACAGAGGTCAACTCACCTGAATCTCCTCCCACACTGGCATGTCGCCTGGCGCCACACCCAGGTCGCTGGTGTCCACCGCTTCGTTTTCTCTCTTGTAGAAACCCGGATTACGGATGCGGCTCTGCCTGGCTGTGAAGCTGGTCGGGATTTTAAAAGTGCGCACAGTGATGATTTTCATCGGCTCCAGTTTTCCATACACAAAGCTCTTCTTTTTGGGTTTCCCAGTAAGAGAAGAGGAGCATGCACTGCTGGTGGATGCTGCTGCGCCAGCACAGGTTGCCTCCTCCTCCTCCTTCAGTGAACCAAGGCTTTTCCCTCTTCCTCTCGCCTGACCTCTGCCTGCAGCAGCCATGCCCTCGGTTTCCCTGCAGCCTCCCATCTCCATGCTGAACATGCGCTCCCAGGCGTTGTAGTTCTCCAACAGATCAGCATCCACTTCTGATCCTCTGGCTATGGCCTCCCTCTCCGCTTGAGACAACATCGGCTCATTTTCTTCATATTCCTCTTCATCCTCATTTTGTTTTTCACTAGGGAAATCCACATTAATCATGTTAACTGCTTCCCAGATTTTGTCCCTTGCTTCTTTTGCAGCTGCTCTCTCTGCTGCCTCCTTCTCCATGAGAGCCCGTTTCTTCTTCTCCTTCTCCTTCTTCATCTCCTCCTCCAGCCTCCGTTCTTCCCTCGCCTCCTCCTCTGCGGTCTGGATCAGCTCCGGGAACAGTTTCTTCATCTTGATGGAGTGAAACAGAGCGTCCTGGTCTTGCAGAGCCATGGCCAGGTCCAGACACCCAGACCTCTCTCGTTCCCTGAGCAGGTTTTCTAACAGCTCGGTGTGCGGCTGGGAACAGGCGACGTTGGAAGGCCAACGGTTCCACTCCATGGAGCAGCAAACCACGCTGGCCGGACACACCTGCAGGTGAGCCGCCCGCGAGGAGCGGGGCAGCTGGACCGGGCAGCCGTAGTCTGCGTTGAGGCACGGCACCCTCACATTGGGGCACAGCAGCAGGTGATCCTCCTCTTTGCACAGGTGGAAAACCGCTCCGCAAAGCAGACGGCAGGGAACCAGAGCGCAGCTGGCAGAAGGCTCCACCCGAGCCCTGCAGCGCCGGCTGTAGCAGGAGTCACAGTGGAGATGCTGCCGGACCCTGGAGCCGCGAGAACGATGACTCTGAGACGATTACACAGAGAACAGCAGACCCAGGAGTTACTGCTTACCTTCACTCAGTTACACTGACTAGAGAAACTTTTTATGAAGTATTTCTACTCTTACACCAGTAAAATTTCTGGGTTCTCAACTAACTGAATTTTTTAACCAAAAATTTAAGACACAGACAAAAAATGACAGTTTTTGTTCAAGTTTAAGCTTTTATTTAGCCTGATTTTTGTTGTATATTTTTTTACATATATGAATTATTATCATTTTAGTCCTTGAAATACTGAAATTTCCATTTAGCTTCATATTTTGATGATTTGATTATGTAATTTTTAAGTATTCAATGATTGATAAATTGATCAGTTACACAGTAACTGGGTAGACCTTTTACCAAATACTTTTTACTTTTACTGGAGTAAAAATATGTTAAGTAGTGTTACTGTTTGTATAGTTTATGGGTGAATCTAATGCAAATGTGTGAGTCACTATATAAGTTTTCTAATAATTATGACTTGGCTCTGTACCGATGCTTGACAAAACGCTTGTTACTCACCATTTTCACTGATTTTTCTATCCTGAAAGAGAAAAAACAAGTGAGTTTAGTACTTTAATTTCATTTCTGACATGACTCTGAACATGGTGTCATGAAGCTCAAAACTCCCTCAGCCTGTTTGGGTTTGTCTTTAAAAAAATAAAGCCAAATTTGTTCAAATAAATCAGATAATTACATCAATCTGACTGAAGAGTACAACGTTTGAAAATAAGACAAGTACGTTTAAAGATATAAACACTGAATAAAAAAAAAAGCAGTGCAACAAATTCAGTTTATGGGGCCAAATAGTAAATATTGTTCTAAGGAAGCCATTTTGGTTTTTGCAATTATCCTTCATTCTCAGCAAGTATGTGGCGACAGTGGACAGGAAAGACTCCATTCTGCTGTTACAACTCAGTTAAACCCAAACGGTGTTAAAAATAACACCTTTGCAGAAAAATTAAGAACCATTATCCAGGTTTTGTATTAGATTTTAAATATAGCTGCGTTTAATACGTGTCATAATATTCGAATCAGATTTTTGCCCATTTACTTCTGAATATTAAAATAAAAATCCATGAAAGAATTTTGACATTCTGATTCAGCGCTCTTTGTTTTCATACAATTGAAATGGGAAATTGAAACAATGACTGCTGCTCAGGCTAAAGTACAGATCTCCATACAAACACTAGAGCCAGTTAATATCTTTATCTACTCTTAAATTAGCTGCTCAACCCTCGACATCTTGAAATTTAAGCAAACTGAAAAACTCAGGTGATTTACCAAATCGCTGGCCAGACGTGTCGTTTTGTTTTCTCCTTGGTTTCATAACGTCTCTATCAGGACTGCGATTTGAACTGGCAGGTTAAAATTAGCCAAGGAGCAGCGAGCAGCTTCCCAAGGAGAAATACTCTCCACCCCAACCAGCGTCACGCTGCAGCAGATCGTTTAAAATTTACAACCTTTTTAAAACCTTCATCCGTCTGAATTAACGTGAACAAACGTTTTATGACCTGTGACAATAAATGCAACCAATAACACACACAGGAAGTGATATATTGGATTAAATATTACACTTGTAAATATCAACTGAAGGATCAAATTTTACTAATAAATAATATTTATGATGAAGCAGGAAAAGATAATAAATATGAATATATTTCCTGATTTAAGAGGTCGAGAGGACTTGTAACCTAAATATCGCTTCTGACCACCTGTGTAACATTTCTCAGCCAGGACTCTGCTCTATTTATAACAGCAACACACACACAAACACACAATAAAACACACTTTTGCTCTTTAAAAGCTGGGCTGCCTGTTTTCTTCTCAGCTCATTCAGTAGGTAACAGCTTCATTTAATCATGTCCTTTTATTCTTTTGCTGCAGAAACATAATGTGAAATTATCTGTTCATATTTATCTTGTTATAAGTCGGTTGCACTGACAGACAGACGGAGAGTAATGGAGTCTTCTTGTTTACACAGATCTGCAGCTTCATATTCAGAAACCTGCAGACGCCACATTTAAAGATGGTGAGTTAAAGCTTAAATAATAACACTGATCTCTGACTTTGATTCCTCTACAGCAGACTTTTTTTTTTATTTTAATTTACTTAAAAAATTTTTTTTAAAGTTTTACTCAAAAGTTTCTTAAAAACTTTTAAGTAAATTAAAAGTTAATGGCAATTCACTAAAATTTTATTTCTAATTAAAGAAATTATTGACCTCACAATACAGAACTTTTTATGTTTTTTAAGTTTATTACGTCAGAAAATTTGGACTTTAGATGAATCTCATGCAAGATGAAAGTAGTTAGGGTAAACTTGGATCTCATTTTGAATCTGTAAAAATGTAAATATTATCTAAGACTTCAGGCTGGAAAAGGGAAAACTGTGCAGATTTCACTAATTATTTGCAGCATCAATACTGGATATTAATATTGCTCTTCTGACCAGTATTGCATGTATCGTACTTATTTCAAAACCTTAAAATAAATAACCACACTGCTGTCTTTACAACTCTTTCTATGCTTCATTTTTTTCTTTTTACGCATTTATTTATCTCATTCATTACTTAAGTTCAGAACTTTGTTTCAGCTCAATAAAGTAGAGCTACGTTTTCTACAACATCAGATGGACCAAAATATAAAGTTAAGTGGACATTTTTGGTATTTTAAGGACAAAAATGACAATAATTCATACAAAAAACAAACAATAACAAAATGTGGCAAGAGAAAATGTTTTCAAATAAGATTCTTTCAATAAAAAATGTATTAAACTTGAACAAAAACTGTCATTTTTTGTCTGTGTCTTAAATTTTTGGTTAAAAAATTCAGTTAGTTGAGAACCCAGAAATTTTACTGGTGTAAGAGTAGAAATACTTCATAAAAAGTTTCTCTAGTCAGTGTAACTGAGTGAAGGTAAGCAGTAACTCCTGGGTCTGCTGTTCTCTGTGTAATCGTCTCAGAGTCATCGTTCTCGCGGCTCCAGGGTCCGGCAGCATCTCCACTGTGACTCCTGCTACAGCCGGCGCTGCAGGGCTCGGGTGGAGCCTTCTGCCAGCTGCGCTCTGGTTCCCTGCCGTCTGCTTTGCGGAGCGGTTTTCCACCTGTGCAAAGAGGAGGATCACCTGCTGCTGTGCCCCAATGTGAGGGTGCCGTGCCTCAACGCAGACTACGGCTGCCCGGTCCAGCTGCCCCGCTCCTCGCGGGCGGCTCACCTGCAGGTGTGTCCGGCCAGCGTGGTTTGCTGCTCCATGGAGTGGCTGCGCTGGCCAGTGGATGACACAAACCCAAATAACTTCAACGCTATGCAGGACAACATGATGAAGGAAAGAGAGACGCACGGAGAGGCTTTGGATGTTGCTATGGCTTTAGTTGACCAGTCAGACCTTTACGCCCGCCTCAAAATGAAGCCTCTGTATCCAGAGCTTATGGAGCAAGAAGAAGTGGAGGACACAAAGGAGGAGAGCGGAGAGGAGGTCGCAGTGGGAGGTGTTCAAGACCAAAACCCTACTGAAGGTTGGCCAAAATGCGGCTTGGTTCTAAAACATAAAAATAAACTTCTTCTTAAATTTGGAAAGCTCTTTGGCAGTGGAGAGTCGGTGAGGCCCGGCATCCTTCATGCTTTAGTTCTCCCTCTGGTGGAACCTTTTCATCATGTCGCTGTTCTTCTTAGGCACTGGGAAGATGGATAATTTGATCCATCAAATGATGGCTACAGCGCCGGCTGTGAAGCAGGGAAAGCATGCAGGATGCCGGCCCCTGGTCTGTGAGCCACGAAACATGTTCAGTACATCTTTTACACAAAATTCCTCTCAGATAATGAGATTCTCGTTGGTTTATTTTGAACTCCTTTCAGAATGAGCTGTTTTATATCACTTTAAAACCGCCCCTTTAAGAACATTCAGGTTTTTAATATGGCCCAAAATGAAATTAACACCTCTGCAGTAGAGATACAAACTGAAGCACAAAAACACAGAAAAACTTCTTATTTTAACGTGTTGCAACTGTTTCCCTCTGCAGCTCTTCCTGCAAGCAGAATGTCTGAAAATCCTGCTGCAGAAGAAACTGCTCAGAGTGTTGCACAGCCTGCAGTGATCAACATGGAGAAGTACAATCTGTTTGAGATGATGTTCAGCATGGAGAGAGGCGCCTGCGCTGTCGCTCAGGAGAATTTGGAAAATCCAAAACAAAACCAAAAACTAGCAGACGACAGAAGAAGCCAGAAAACACCAGAACAGGGGCGGCAGGACACAACCGGTCCCAGCAGCTGCCCTCCACCTGACACCAGTAAGACGGGTCTGGCGCCGTGGCAGGACGGGGTTCTGGAGCGGCTGGGGCAGGAGCTCACCCCTCAGGAGTACACCATGTACCTGGTGCATAACGGTCGCATGCTGCTGGCCTTCGGGCAGATTGAGGCCTGCACTTCCAGGGAGAAAGACTTTGTCTACGGCAGTCTGGAGCCCATCCCAGTCCAGACGCTGCACTCTTTCAAGGTGACGAGTTCAAGTTTGGCAAATTCACACAGAACAAAGAACAACTATTCTGCACAGCAGTGTTTCTCAAACTACAAAAAAGCTGCAGGCTCCACATCCTGACAGAAAAACGTGTCAATTAACCCCAAACCAGAGTTTTATGTTTGGTGTAATTATAAATGTAAATCTAGAGCTTCAATTTTCTTTATCTTTGAATTTCCATAAACTTGAATAGTAATTCATTGGCTGATGCTATAGATGTAAGAGGAGTGTGTCTGTTGGCTTTTTTCCATTCATTTCTTTGTATATAACTCGATAAAGTAAAACTTATAAAAAATACACAAGTGCAGTCGAAATAAAATCATTGAGAATTAAATTATGTCCAGTTGCTGTTTCTGAAAACTCCAAATTTAGATAAAGTTACCGATCGCCTCGAAGGCTGTTTAAAAATGCTGATTCTCCCAAAGCTTACCAACATCAGCCAAAGCAAGAAAACTGCCGTTAATGATCAGTAGTGTTACTTTTCACCTCTTACTCCGGTTTCACTCACAGGCTTCTCCACTGATCTCATTTCTCTTGTAAAATGCAAGGAGCTATTCTTTTTTCCTGAAAGGTGCCTGTAAGTTATCGTCATAAGAGGCGGGTTCATCTCAACGAGACGGCTGCCCGGGTGCAGACTGAACATCGAAGCGTGGACACATCAGACCTGGGCGCCGGCGAGGAGAACTGGTTTGTAGACGAAGCTGAAGCAACTCTGCTGGGCTACGCTGAGATGGCAGTCATGGGTCACAAGGTACAAAAATGTTCAGAGGTGGATGGAGAATTTAATATGACCAGAGCTGGGCAGAGACTAGGTACATTTACCTAAGTAACGTTTTTTTTTTTTTGACAAAAATGTTCTTTTGGGAGTATTTTTACTACTTTAACTTGAGTAATATTAATGATTATTGCTGCTCTTACATGAGTAAAATTCTTACATGTTTTAACCAAAAATTCACCAGACAGAAAACATCTGTGGCTTCATGTCCAGAGGTTTTACTTAAGAGTAAAAAGTACATTGTAGTTATTCAAGTAAATGCAACTGAGTAAATGTAGCTACTTTCTATCCATTTCTGATCATTTTGATTGAGCTGTTGAACACAATAACCACTGACTTCAATAAATTGTCTTATTTTTCCAGATCAGTGAGACAAAGGCAGCAGACGGGCTGTATGTGGACTTTGGCACGCAGACGCACTCTTTCCGCTCAACACCCTTCAAGCAGAGGACGACCTTGGCGGACGTGATGGCCGACCGGCCGCTGAAGCTTCTCCTGCAGCTTCAGGCGGAAACCGTAAACAGCAGGAACAACAGAGCCAGCTGCGCGTTCACGTTCCTGTGCGGTCACACCTTCCACCGCAGAGAGTTCGCCACACACTTCAGGTGCGTTGTACTAGGATGAAGAGTTGGGTTGTAACTAGTTACGTTTACTGGAGACATAAATTTGACTTAATGTGAGAAAAAAACTAAAATATTCAGTGTATAAATCTGGTTTCAGCTCAATGTAATGTCCCTGTTAAATTTTTTAAAGACTGTCAAGTTGTTACTACCACAAAAAGGTGCTCCCTAGAAGGACTTTTTGTGGAAAAAATTTATGTTGAGGAGTATATTTTACTATGCTGTACTTTATATGTGATTAATTGTACATTGAGGTTTTTCTATTTTGGAGTAACATTTCTGGATTTTCTACCCACTGAATGAAAAACAAACATGTTTTAGCCAAAGATTCACCAGACACACACCTGCTGTTTTTGTGAACGTTTCTAAGTATTTTATTGAAGTAAATTTTTACTCAGTACTTGAGTCGCAGTTTTACCAAATAATTTTTCACTTTTACCAAAGTAACTTTTTGGACAGCTACGTTTTACTTTTACTTGAGCCTAAATATGCTGAAGTGGTGCTGCTTTTTTAGCTTTTTTTAGCTGCTGAGATGTAGCTGTTCAGATGTGGATGCGCATATCCGGTGTGTTTATGTCTATACAGGAATGTGCACAGTGACATCCAGATGTGTCTGAGTGAATGGTTTGAACAGCAGTGCCCCCTGGCGTACCTGGGATGCACCTACAGGCAGAGGAGGTTTCATCCCTCCACACATAAAGCCACCGTCACCTACAAGTGAGAAAACCTCGCTTTTAAATATTCGTAAATGATTGCAGGTATATATTTTATATAATTTTTGACTTTCTGTCTTGAAGTTTTTGTTCTACTTAAAAGTCTGCTGATCTTTGAATGTACTTGGTTTCACTAAACAGTATCAGGTTAATTGTGGCTGAATGCATGCCACACTAGTATTATGTATTTTTAAGCACATAATGCTATTATATAGCACAATCAAGTAATTATATTTGCTTCAGTTGTTATAAAATGGTACATGAAGCATTACTAAAAAGAATTCTGAATTCGCTATTGAACGCTTTGAAATTGGGTCTCTGTCTCTTTAAGAAGCTCTGAGTGTTGGACTGAAATAATTCATATGATGAGGGGTTCTGTTTGCTAATTGCTGCTGGCTAGTCTAGAGGAGCTCAATGGGGGAGGAGTTTAGACAGCGCTTTGTGAGAGCAGCTGAATTGTTGCCATGAAGACATGGATGAAAGAATCATGAGAAAACATGCTACAAAGCTTAAAAAGTTGATTTTACATAATATTGCCATTTTAATGTGACAAATCTGTAAAAGTTCAAAGGTTATATAAAACCTCAGCGTGCTACTGGACAACCTGTTTTCTTTGCTTCTCACAGTCAGCAGTTGAGATGTTTCAACTTGCGTCCAGATGTTCTTCCCTCTCTGGACGGCCAAGCTGGAGACGGGGAGGACCGGCTGAGCTCGCTGCCCTACGAGGTGCTGTGCCACATGGCCGGCTTCCTGGACAGCCAGTCCCTGTCCCAGCTGGCCCTGGCGTCCCGCCTCATGAGGCAGGTCTGCTCCTCCCTGCTGCAGGACAGAGGGATGGTGACGCTCCGCTGGGAGAGGTCGAGCTCCTTACATGGGAGAGCCAGGTGGACGTCCAAACCTGTGAGAAGAAAACCTGCAGTTCAAAGTGTTTTACATAGTGCTATTATATCGCACTATGTAAAGCTATATACATAAAACACAAAGGCAGAAACTGAAACATTACATCAGCATGTTGATTGTTTTATTTATTGTGTTTCAAAAGCAATTCTAACCAGCTGGGTTTTTAGTCCAGATTTAAAGGAACTCAGTGTTTCAGATGTTTTGTAGTTTTCTGGAGGTTTGTTCCAGATTCGGTTCTGGTTCTGAGGATGCAGAGCAGACCAGAACCAGAACCAGAACTTGAGACCTCTGGAAGGTTGACACAGCAACAGCAGATCTTTAATTTAGATCAAACCATCCAGTCCACCACAAGCTGCTGTCAGTAGCTGCGCTTCCATAAACCAAACAGTTGCACAAATTGAAATTATGAAAATAAATTTGCTAAATGGAAACATGCTGATTTAAAAAAAAAACTTTTGCTTTTCAATAAAAGGTTTTTACGCTAACATGAGGTGGTTTTTCAGTCGTATAGAATGGAAACTTGTACTGGAAACACTTTTTTCACATCTATACTACTGGTGAAAACGACAAAGAAGACGACAGGAAGTAGGAGGAGGATCGTTTGTTTTTTTTACTTGTTTTCAGACAATGTGCATCTGGTTTCACCAGATCTCTCACAGTTCAGTCAAAAGTTGAATGTGTAAAATCGGCAACTACAATTTCACCTAAATGCTGCATGCAGCCGCTCCCAACTAGACGCCATGTTTCCTCTGATGAGCTGATAAATGATGAACATCACGGCTGAATTATGAATATAATCTCATGTAACTGTTTACGTCCTTCACTGACATAATTTCTAGTGACTTAAAGTGTGAACAAGCTAATTCAAATGTGATTTTCATTGCATTTCTTGTTTAAGGGAAACACTATTTGCTTCAGTTGTTATAAAATGGTATATGAAGCATTACTAAAAAGAAATCTGAATTCGCTATTGAACGCTTTGAAATTGGGTCTCTGTCTCTTTAAGAAGCTCAGTTGGAAAATTGTGTTTTCTGAAATATAGCAGAATAGTGACAAACACTTTTGTAATAGAAACACAGCTGGTGTCCTCATAACGCTGCTTCTTCCTCTCCAGGTGTGGGAGTTCAGTCATCTGTTCTCTGCAGTGGATTCATGGAACATGGCTGACATACCTCCGATTTCTGCTCATCTCAAAGTCTGTCCTTTCTACCAGAAAACAGAGCAGAAGGAACGAGTTGCCCTCCCCTTCATGACTGGAAATCAGCAGAAGAGTCCGAAGGGTCAGAGTCTCCTCACTCACTTTACAGGACAAAGATGACAACAGTGAAGAAGAACCTCTGCTTGTTGTGTTTAACTTAAACTGATTTATGTTCAAATGTAGTATTGCATCTAAGATATGTTTTAGGTTTGGCATGTGAGAATCTCTGAACCCTTATGCACAAGGCTGGATTTCCATCAATTAAATGAGACCTATAGATGTAGACATTATTAATTTAGTGCTATGTTTTCTATGTTTTCTGTAAGTCATGGTAGTTTTAGTGTTTTCTTTCTGTGGCAGAATGTTCCACGTTGAGGAACTCAGTGAATTGAGGAGTAGGATTTCAGCTCTCACAACAAGATGTTTTTGTCAGTTTATTGATCCAGAATATGTGGGAATAGTTTCCACTTCCTGTTCCACAAAGAACATGGATGAGTGAGTTTAGTTTAGTTTAGAAGACGTTGGCAGAGTCCTGACCTCTACCCAATAAAACCTTTATGCGATGAAAAAGAATGGAAATGTGAGTGAGGCCTGCTTGTCCAACATCAGTGTCTGACCTCATAAATACATCTCTGGAAAAATGGTCAGAAACACTGTGGAAAATCTTCCCAGAGGAGTTGAAGCTGTTGTAATTTGATATTTTATGTTCAGACATGAGTGATTTTTATGGGTATTTGTGCGTAGTAAAAAGCTATAATGTTTTGTTTGAAATCTTAAAAATAAAAAGACCTTTTCTTTAAAACTGTCCAACATGTTTTCAAACCAAAATCAGATTCATGTCTGCATAATAAAGCCCCTCCTCCTGGTTCTCCGTCTCTTCCTTCTTGGTGGCACTAATAACCCCTCATAGCTCAGTGCTTTGTTGTGAGCGCAACGCCGCAATGCACGAAACAGCAGAAGGTGAAGAGTAGGTTATTTCCACTCAGCCTGATCCTGCAGGATTCATTCATGCTCTGCAGAATGCGGACAGGGAAATAGTTGGAAGCGCATCCGACCAGCAGGAGACGGTAGTTTAGCGCACTGGTTGGGCTTTTGTTCGCTGCAGAGGACAGAGACTCCGGTCCAGGACAGCACGAAGGTCCATGAGACGCTTTGAGCTGCAGACCGCTTCAGTATCACGGTAGGCCACAGACAGGGATTTGGATTAAAACGCTGCTACAGCTGAGAAACACATGCAGCGAAATCAATCATGTGATGAGTGACACAGCTGCTATTTTCACCACATGGCTCTTCCCTTGTATCAAATCTTAGTTCTGCATTGACGTCCGGCTGCTAACATCTGCTCAGGTTGCGTGAAGGTTGAGCCATGGACGCCGGGAGGCTGGAGCAGCAGGTGGCCAGCGTGGACAGGGGGATCTGCTTCCTGAAGCAGGAGCACCTGGCCATGCTGACCGGCCTGCAGCTGGAGATCACACACCTGAAGAGGCGCTGTCACGGTCAGTCCCACCAGTCTGCCCGTATTTGGTATGGGCGGTTACCCAGGGCAGCATTGCAAAAGGAGGGCGGGAGTAGAAGCATCAAGTCCAAATGGGGAATTACTGCTTTAAGGCATTTGTAGTGAAAACCTTTATTTATACTAATTTTGGATCAGGCTTGACGGTAAATCAATAACAGTATCGCGATAGACTTGTGACATGATCAATATCAATAAATAAGATATCTGAATATTTAGTATATAGAATATTCACTGAACCACACAGCATTCTGGGAGATGTAGGCTGCTCAACCTCTCACAGCAGGAAAAGTTGGTAGCATCAGCTAGCTTAGTCACTGCAAAAACACAAAATCTTAAATATTAGTTCACTTGAAATGAGACAAAACTAACTTACAAGTAACTTTTCGGCAAGATAAAGGAGCTTGTCTTCAGTAAATAAATCCTTAATATTGATTTTTAAAAGTCCTTTCTTATATTGGCAGATTATTCCACTTATAACAAGACATTATAAGTAAAATAATCTGCCCATAGAGCAAGTACTTTTTCACAAATACTAAGAAATTATTGACTTAAAACTAGTAATTCTCTATTGCTGAAAATGTACTTGTAAGTTAGTTTGGTCTTACTTCAAGCTTAGTAAAAGATATTTGAACTAGAAACTGGACAAAAAAAACGTGCTAAGATTTTGTTCTTTTTGCGTTACCTAGCAACAACTTGAGTAACTTATGGTTACCTAGCAACAGCTTGAGTAACTTATGGTTACCTAGCAACAGCTTGAGTAATTTATGGTTGCCTAGCAACTTGAGTAACTTATGGTTAGCAATAATCTGTTACAATCTCCTTCAGTTTTATTTCAGCCGCTCTTGTTCAGCCGAGGTGCAGCGTAATGGATCGTCTGCAGCTTGCTTTGTAAATGTTGTTTTTTATGCTATGGAAAACCGGTCGGCCATATTGGTACAAGACAAAACTTTTAAGAAAATGGTTGTCAATGAATTGTTATCGATCAGAGCAATGTACTCATTAATCAATAACTGGATTCATCTCTGTGGATGTTTATATTGTGGATTATTCTCCTCAGTCTGTAATCTCTAATCTGACTATGCTTCATCCTTTGGGCAGAGCTGAGCTGTGAGCTGGACTCCAAGTTTCCAGACAGAAACACAGCAGGTAAGAATTTAGATTTAATGAGCAATAATCCAAATGAATTATTAAAAATGTAACAATTAACTATTTCAACTGGTTTCTGTCTTATAAAACAAAAATAATCATTAGTTTTAAAGAGAAATGTGAACTTCCATAACCTTTTCTTTACATCTTATTTTGCTTTTATGTTATGTGTAATTTTGGGAACAAAAAGTGCCTCCCTTACTGCTGTTTTACCCAAAGTTTCTGTTTCATTACAAATTGTCACAACATAGTCACATTTTCAACAAATATGTAAATATATTTTTTTTTATAAAAGTTACATGCAGCTGCTTTAATGTAAATTACATATCAATCAATCCAGCAACAAGACAGTTCAAGAACTGAGTAACTGAAGAAATTATCATTTAATATTGAAAATTACATAATCAAACAGATCAAAATACAAAGTTAAGTGTAACAGTTGGTATTTTAAGGACCAAAATGACAATAATTAATGTAAGTAACAAAAAATAACAAACGTATCTAAATCAGTTTATGTCAATTAAAAACTTTAACAAAAGCTGCAGGTGTGTATTTGAGTCTGGTGAGTCTTTGGTTACAACATGTTTGTTTTTAATTCAGTAAGAAGAGAATCTAGAACATTTACCCGAGTGAGAGTAGAAATACTTTATAGTAAAGTTAGTCAAGTAAAAGTAAAATGTAGTCATCTAATAATACCAAGAGTATAAGAGTATTTGGCAAAATGTCTACTCAAGAACTGGTATTACCAAAAATCCAAAATAAGTAACAAAAAATAAAATCAGGAAAAATATTTTTTCAAATCAGTTTCTTTCAGTAAAATAAACTTTAAAAACTGCAGATCTGTGTTTACATGTTTGTTTTTAATTCAGTGAGTAAAGAATCCAGAAAGTAGAGAGAGTAGAAATACTGACTTGAATCAAGTAAAAGTAAAAAGTACAGCGCAGTAAAAATACTCCTAAAAGTACATTTTTTTCAGAACGTTACTTGAGTAAATGTAACTAGTTACTACCCAGCTCTGAGTTTAATGCGTCTGTTTTCGTCCGTCAGAGGAGGAAGCAGAGCTGGCGGCGCGTTGCGAGGCCGCAGAGCGCCTCCTGGAGCGGCAGCAGTGCATGATGGTCACGGTGCGCGGGGAGCTGCGGGCCGGCCGGGCCCGAGCTGTGGCGCTCGGGAGGAGCCTGCGGGAGGAGGAGCGGCGGTTCCTGGAGGAGCTGAAGCGCCGCAGCCACAAGATCACGTTGCTGAATCGGGAACTTCAGCGGCAAAACGTCATGACGACGACGCTGCACCACGAGCTGCACGGCGCGCGGCTGAAACTTTTCCAGCAGCGACAGAGGGGGAAAAGAGAGCAGGAGGAGGAAGAAGAGGAAGAGGAAGAAGGAGCGTCAGACTGGCCTCTGTCTCCTCATCCCGGTGCCTCCTCCGTCCAGCCGGAGGGGAGACCCAGGAAGAACATGAGTGTGAGAGAGGAGAGGGTAAGAGCCTGCATCCCACAGGAGAGAGTCACCTCACCACAGAGTCCTCACGCGATGCCTGACCCCGCCCTCTTCCTGGTGCCGCTCAGGTACCGGCTCCTCCGCTGGAGCCGACCCATCAGGCTGCAGGACGGAGAGGACGGGGAGGACGAGTGGGAGGACATAGAGGACAGCAGGGTGCCCAGGAGGGTGGACATGGGCGCCGGCGAGGGAGAGACGGCTCTGTGACCGAGAAGGAGGACTATAATCTGGAAATTAAGTTTTATAATCTAGCTTCACTGGAAATGGTTAATCTAAACTAGACTTAGATGTATTTATATATTTACCCAGTTAAGGGTGTGAAATGTCCTTGAAAGGTTTAGAGTTCACCACAGCTGATCGTGTTTATAATCTAAAAGCAGCGTTGTGTCTGGGTTCAGCAAACGCTTCCACCAGCTGGGGGCTGCAGGTACCGATTTGTTTTTTGTCTAAAATGTTGCTAAATATAGCAAGAAAGTCACTGAGTTGGGAACAATAGTTGTTAACTTAAAATGTGCAGATGTGACCAGTTGGGCTGGTCAGCCGGTCAAACCTCGATTAACTGAGAGCTGAAGAGGACACTGGCTGATTTTTAGGGATTTGCTGAGGTGGATAAGATCAGCACCACATGTATCGACCGATCACCAATCTCCCAAAATCTGTGCCGATAAATCGACGGGCCGGTAAATCGGTGCAGCCCCAGAACCATCTTTATGTTTAGAATGGTCACTTGAAAAGGAAATTTTGTATTACGTGCACTTTATTAAATTCCTACATAACTCGTGTTGTCATCTCTGTTTTGACTGGGAAAAAACTTTTCTTAGAACGTTTGAATATGTAAGTGTAACTTACATATTCCTCTTTTTAACGCCTGGTGACGTTAAAAAGAGGAAGAAGAGTAAAAATACAAATAATCCATTTTTCACAAAGAACTTTCTGAGCTTGATTTAAACTCCTTTGTCCAGGTGTGAAAAAGACGTGAAGTTAGAGTTTAATGCAACAAGCAGTGGCAGCAGGTATTTATAATTATAAAAACACTCTCTTCCTCCTGCTTCATAACTATTGTATATAAAATCCTGACAAAATAAATCAACAATCCAAAGCAGAGGAAAAACTTTAGTCCAAAAAAACACTTCATTTTCTCACACCTGGACTGATTACATATTGTGCTTTTTATATAATGTAAAATACGATTGAAAGCAACTTTATAAAACTACTTTTAGTCAGTTCAATCATTAAAATGCGTAATAACATAATAATATATACCAGCTGAATTTAGGGAGGTTTGTAGGTTTTTATGCTTAAATTTATGAAAAATTATCGACCCAAGGATGTTGAGACTGAAAAAACATTTGAAATCTAGCCAGGATAAACGAGCAGACGGTTCTGCTCCAATATTTCTACAGAAACTCTTGAAACAACTCAAGAGCAGGCATCCTCATCCATGTTTTTGTCTTCTGTCTGGATAAAATCCTGCATGTCAAGAATGTCAAACTCATTTTTAATTTTGGGCCACACCAGCATCATGAACGTTCTTAAAGGGCCGGTTGTCCCAGAATGCATCATAAAACCTACTAAAAAACTGCTGACACATTAATAAATAGCTGTGTCTGCGTTCGATAAGTATTTATTAACATTTAAATACTAGAATAATGTAGAATAAAATGTAGAATAACCTTTTTTTTGCAATAAAAATCACTGATTTGTGGAGTTAATTTAGAAATATTTGCAAAATATCTATAAAAATACTTGCTGTAAGAAATACTGCCACTTGCAGATGAGAGTTAGCATCACATAAACCCAATGTTTTTGATCATTTTGGTGGAAAATTCACAGTAAACTCACAATTATGCATTATTGTGAAAAAGTGCATGGGTTAGTTGATTTTTCCTATTCCATACTGCAATTTGGTAGTATACTGATAAAAACTGATTTTATTTGATTGATACAATTACATTTAAGGATACAACTGTTATGCTAAGTGCTTTATTTTTTGCGTCCCTCACAAATAGTTACAGTGGACCAGATTTGGCCCCCAGGCCTTGAGTTTGACACATGTGCTGTATGTTGTCAGTTTTCCAGGTCTTTACTTAAAAATCAAACTTTCTGTTGTGAAATGTTTCCCTGTAGCAGCAAAAACGAGTTGCTACAGAAAAATAAATCTTATTTTAATGTTAGTCAGGATTTCATTTAATATATTATTCACACAGCATGAACTTTAATGGAGCAAGTGGTGAATAAACAAGCAGCAGGAGAGAGTTTCTCCAGCAGTTGATTTGCTCTTGGTGTGTTCAGAATATTAATGTCTCGCTCTCTGGTGGCATCAGACCTTCTTTTCAGCTGACGCCAAATGAATCTTTGAGGAAACAGGATCTGAATACTGAGAGGTTTGTTTTTAGGTGGTTTGGGACAGAGGATGGGCTTCAGTAAACACTAGAAAAGAGGAAATGTGGAATTCATCTGATTACATCATGAAGTCCAAGGGAAAATCCGGGGACATTCATCATTTACCAAGAATGTCTGGAAATTTAAAACACAAAATTAAAATTTTGTACCAAAGATTTAAAATTCATTAAATATATTGTCACTAATACAATCAAACTGACTGCTTGAAATATAAGCACTCGATAATATTCAGATTGAGTTTCTGATAACACCATTTCTCTATATGGTAGATTCTCAATTTAATATGTGTGGACTTTGACTGGGCCACAGCACCTCGCGAATATGCTTTGATCCAAGCCATTCTGCATGCACAAAGGAGTGCTACTGCAGATCCTTCCTCCCATCAGCTGGCAGACTTTATGTAGGTGGGAGTATACGTAAGAAAATGTTTACATCAATGTGGCCATTTTTCCATTTCTTGTAAATAGCCTGCTGCTTTTAGATGCAAAAAAACAAACTTGCGTTTTGTTAGTTTACTTGCTGAGTTCCACTTTGAATTTGAGAATGTAATTTTTAAATCCTGGCCAATATTTCTGTTTTACACTGTAAATTTGAAGCTTACTCTGTAGCCTCTTATTCTTTATTAGAATAGAATAGAATAGAATAGAATAGAATAGAATAGCTAAGCTAATTTTGCTAGTATTAACTGTAAGTACTGCAGTTAATATCACAATATTTATCTTACTATCACACAGAGGTGTGTTCTAGTAATACCTGTAATATTATTATATTATATTATATTATATTATATTATATTATATTATATTATATTATATATATATTATATTATATTATATTATATTATATTATATTATATTATATAAATATTATATTATATTATATTATATTATATTACATTATATAATATTATATTATATTATATTACATTATATAAATATTATATTATATTATATAAATATTATATTATATTATATTATATAAATTATATTATATAAATATTATATTATATTATATTATATAAATATATTATATTATATTATATTATTTATATATTTATATTATATTATAATATTATATAATATTATATTATATTATATTATATTATTATATAATATTATATTATTTATATTATATAAATTTTATATATTATATTATATTATATAAATTTATATTATATTATATTTTAAATATTATATTATATATTTATATTACATTATATAAATTTATTTATATTATATAAATATTATATTTATTATATTATATTATATAATTTTTTTTTATTTATATTATATTATATATTATATTATTTATATTATATTATATTATATTATATTATATTATATTATTTATTTATTATATTATATATATTTATTATATTATATTATATTATATTATATTATTCTAAGCCTGTGGTTGCTTTGTTGTTTTCATAGCAACTCCATAGCAAATGCCTGCCTATGGCTGTCATGACAAAGTTCAAAGTTGACGTCACATGAGAACGAGATTTAGTGTTAAAAACAACATACAAAAACTACTACTAATAATAATAATAATTAATAACAATAATAAGAATAAGAATATAAAAGATTATAACAGAGAAAACTATGCAGTTATTGCAAATTATTTCACCAAAAAATAAATGACATACATGGAAATTTGCGCTTGTAGCGTCACATAATGGTAAATAATAATAATAATCAGAGATGAGAGTAGCCAAAAGTAGTACTCAAGTAAGTAGTGCTACTTCAACGTATTTTTAATGAAGTAAAATTGAAACGTAGCCGTCCAAGAAATGATTCAAGTAAGCGTGAAAAAGTAATTGATGAACAACTAAGTGATGAGTAACTGGTCAAAACGTCAGTCATTTAATATTTAAAAATTACATAATCAGATAGACTAAAATGTAAAATTATGTGGGAAATTCAGTATGTTAAAGATCAAAATGAAAATTATTCATATAAAACATCATTATAAAATAACAGAATCAGACAAAATATATTTTTTTCCAAATCAATTTATCTCAATATTAAACTCATGAAACTTTGACAATAACTTCAGGTGTGTTTGTGTCTAGTCACATTTTTCTTAATGCAAGCTTGTTCTTCATAAATTTTACTAACGTAAGAGTAGAAATACTTCATAAAGTACTCAAGTAAACTGAAAAACTAAAATACTCCTAGAAAAACATTTCTTCCATAAAGTCACTGAAGTACCTAAATGTAACTAGTTACTAACTGATAATAACTTTTCTGAGTCAGTCCATGAAGAGAAACGGTGAGCAGAATCGTTTTTCCACCAGTAGATGGCGGTAAGGCGCTCATGCTGCCACCTGCATACGTCAATCTGAATCACACAGGAAGTTACATCATGTGCAGCAGCGAGGGAGCCCCCTGCTGGCCGCTGTTGGGTATGGTCTGAACAGGGAGAGGGCCCACAGGCTGTGACAGCTCCTCTTTCTCCCCCCACTCATGAAGGACACTCAGTTTGTGTAATGTAGTCACCCATCAAGGACAGGAGAGCGTCTGCAGGAAACCCTGGGAAACTCTGTGATTTCACCAGGATGGAAACTAGAAGATGACACAGAGTGACTAATTTCTTCTTCTTCACTGGATGGTAGGGCTCACACGTCTGATGTCATATTTTTGTTGTGTTTGAGGATCATGCAAACCTTCACCTGCAACAGTTTAGGCTCTGGTGACCATTTGGTGCTTTAAATAGGACATTAATCTTCACAGCTGTATTTATTTTCACATCTTCATGTGGTTGAACTCTGATTTAGTAATCTCCATCTTACTTTTTAAACTTTTCTTTCATGGATTTATTAACTGCTCTGCACCATCCACAAGACTGGAGCTAAAACTTTAGATTGTCCAGTTTATGCTGAAACCCAGAGCTGTGTAGTAACTAGTTACATTTACTCAATTAAATGTACTTAACTGTTTGTTTGTTTTGGGTTTTTTTGTAGTTTTAGGAGCATTTGTACTAAGCTGCATTTTTTACTTTTGAGTAATTTTATTGTTAAGTGTCCTTCATTTTTACCTGATGATTAAAAAACAAACATATTTCAACAAAAAACTAATTTTTGAAATTAATTTGGGAAAAAATATTTTTTGGTAATAATTTTATTACTTTTTGTTGCTTATATAAATTAATTCGATTTTTGTCCTTAAAATACCAAACATTTTCCTTAACTTTATATTTTGGTCCATCTGACGACATATTTCAAAAATATAAAATAATTGATAATTTGATCAGTTACTCAGCACTCCAGTAAACTTTTTACCAAAATATTTTTCACTCTTACTTGAGAAATTTTTTGGATGGCTGCTCTTTACTTTTAAAATATGTTGAAATATTTCTACTTTTACTTGAATACAATAATTGTTTTACTCAAGCAAAAGTAAAAACTTATTTGATAAAAAAAATCTGAGTAACTGATCAAAACATTAATAATTTAATATTTAAAAATTATTCATAATATAGACTGAAATATAAAGTTATGTGGAAATTTTGGTAAATTTTGGTAAATTAAGCATGTTAATGTTAAGAAAAGAAACTTTAAGAGAAACTGCAGGTGTGTGTCTGATGAATTTGTGGTGAAAACATGTTTGTTTTTATTTCAGTGGGTAAAAAGTAGAAATTTTACTAAAGTAAGAGTAGCAATATTTCATTATAAAATTACTCAGATAAAAGTAAAAAGTACAGAAGTAAAAATACTCCTAAAAGTAATTTTTTTCAGAAAAAACTCTGACAATAGAAAATTTAACAGGAACCTTCAGCTAATTTGGATCTAAAGCTCCATAAAGAGTCAAAACTAAATTTTTGCACTTTTTTTTCTTCCTCACATTAAATTAAGTTAAATTTTCTCTTGTAAAGTAGGGGTCCCAAAATTATTCCCATTTGATAAATATCAGACAAAAACTAATAGGACTTGTAAAAAGTGGGTAAATGTACAAATTAAATTTTTTTTTTTCGTAGTCCAGCCTGACGCGGAGCAACGATGGGAAACATCTTCCATTGCTGCCGCGGATTGTTGCGCTTCTTCAAGCGTCCGGGCGATCCGGTTCATCAGGGCGCTGAGCAATCTCCTCTTCTATCAAGCCAGGAAAGCGATGTTGACTCTTTGGATGACAGTTTGATAAACCCTTCAGCTGGTACAGCAAACCCTGCTCTTGAGCCAGAGCATTTCCTGTTTCCTGACATCATACTCAGCAGCAACGCTGCAGGCGAAGTGACTCTGGTGGAGCCCATGGTGTGTCTGCTTGTTTCTGAGGAAGACGAGGCGCAGGGTGATGAAGGAGGCGCAAGGGAAGGCAGAGACAGGTGTTTCTCTGAGGTGGAGACGCAAACCGAAGTGGAGATCCAGATTAGTGCGGAGGTTCAGACTCAGACTGACTCTGAGCCAGAAATTCAGACGGCGAACGATAAGAACATCACAACATCAACAAAAGCAAAATCAGAAATGGAGCAAAACATCAAGCTTCATGAAGAGAGCGCAGCAGGGTTTGTTTGGACTGAGCAGCACCAGGTACTGATCCATCCCAGTGGAAATGGTTCTGAGAGGACCGAACACTTTGGTGCAGAACGTGAAAGCAACACTCATGAGGACTTCCAAGTAAAACATGAACTACGTGATGAAGATCCAGGAGTTCATAACGTAAAAAACGAAATTATCCACACTGATGAGTCAGTAGATGAGCCCATATTTCACAAGACTCACATGAACGATCCGGAAAACGTAAAGAGAGAAATGGAGGACCAAGATAAAAATGGTTTGCAGCCTCTTTCAGAGGAGGAGCCGCTTGTCAAAGGTTGGTAACCGGCGTCCATCTTTGTTCATATTCTGTTGTTATGATGTTTAAGGTTTAATTCTTTAAACCTCAGGTGTGGCTTCAGAAACCTCTGAGGATGAGCTGCTCAGCAAGAGAAAAACTCTGCCGAGCGATGGAGAAGTCGCTGATCTCCAAGAGGACAAATTTACAGTCCGAATTCAGCCGCCTGGAACAGAAAGTTTTGATCTTCAGGTTCTGCTTTCTTCAGTATTTTCCTAAAAGTGCCTCTACCTCCCTCCAGTCAATCACTATGCTGGCATTCTCACTAAAACCAGGAAGATATTAATGAAAGTAGATGGGTCAAAAGGTCAACCAGTCCCCCAATTTTACAAAATCAACATGACCTTTAAACATTCATTAATAGGTTCAAAGCCAAAGCAGCACAAAGATTTTTGCTGCACAAACCAGCATGAATGTAGTTGAGTTGATTGACACCAATTCTGTCTGATTTGAAGAATGTGAGGTTCGAAATTCCCTCAGCTTGTTTGTGTCTTTGTCACTGTGTAAATGTAATGTAAATGTGCTATAGAGATAAACTTGATTGATTGATTGATTGATTGATTGATTGATTGATTATCCTCCCCTCTCAGGTATCAGGGCAGATGTCGGTATCTGAGCTCCATCAGGTGCTCATGGATCATGAACTCACCTGCCACCGCTCCTGCTTCTCCCTGCAGCTGGGAGGCGCCGTTCTGGACGGCGCCGCGGAGCTGGGCTCCATCCAGGGAATCCAGGAGGGGGCGCTGATCAGGGTGGTGGAGGGTAACTGACTCTAACTTTCTCCCCTCATCCTCTCTACTCACTGCTTTTCACGACAATCATTTGATTTGAAGCTGTGTCTTCATCCGACTTTGGACCGGAAGCTACCAGAAGAGAATCAGTCTGAACGTTTTACACACTTACATGCTGACAGTTGTTTTGAAAAAGCTGAAAACTGAGCAAATTTAGTGAGAAGTAACCAAACATTGAAAATATAACTATTAAGGTTGACAAAAAACACAAAAAGTCACCAAATAATTTCACTTTGTGGGTTTTTTTATACATATATCTGTAAATATGAACCATAGTAAGTTAGAGAGATGCATTTGTTTTTGTTTCAGTCAAAAGTTTTAATATTAAACAAAAATAATGTGAGTAAATACCAAAACCAGTTTTCAAATCACATGCTGACAAAGTGTTTTTTGTCCAGTTTCCAGAGAAAATATCTTAGTCCACTTGAAATAAGAAAAACAAACTTATGAGTTCCTTTTCAGAAAGATATAGCAACTTGTTTTAGGAAGCAATTTCTTAATATTTATGAATATTAAGGAAGTTGTAACACTTGTTATAACTTTTAGAAATTCACTTATAACAAGATATTTTTCCTCATGTCATAAGTGAAATAATTTGCTAATGGAACAAGTACTTTTTCGTCAATATGGAGGAATTATTGACTTAAAACAAGCTGAAAAGTTACTTCTAAGTCAGTTTTGTTTTACTTCAAGTGAACAAAGATATTTGCACTAGAAAAAAGACAAAATACTTGTAAATATTTTCTGTTTTTGCAGTGCAATTTCATTATCAGAGGGAAATAAAGCTATCAAAACCAATCAAGATGAATGTGGTAATATAGCTGCTCACTGCAAGACCTGCAAAATTAAGAAATTATTTATATGTACTTTAACTTGTCTGACACCATTAAATGGAGCAAAATATCTCAAAAAGCAACATGTACCAAAACCCGATCTAAAGAAAAATACAAGCACAATTGAAAATACGTAAGTACTATGGAGGAACGTATTAATTTACAATCTTTACCACCCAACAACTCGATACAAGGAGTTCATGGTGTTTTCTATTTTAATAAATGTTCAATAAACTATTTATCAAAGTAAAGACATCTATCAATCTATAAAGGATTATAAAGCCATTTCTAAAGGATTGGGACTCCAAAGAAACTGCAGTGAGAGCCATTTATTTTTCTCAAAAAACACCTTGATGATCCGGGACGTTGGAGAAAAACTTTCCGTGGACCAACGAGACAAAACTGGGACCAAGTTAAAACTAAAAGCAAAAAACGAACATCAGCAAAACATGGTGATGGCGGTGTGATGCTCTGGGCTGCTGCAGGACCTGGACGACTTGCCCTCATTAATTATGGATTCTGTTCGTGAGGAGAAAATCCTGAAGAAGGAGAAGATGCTCTACAATATCTGGGAACTTTCCAAGTCTTACTGATGCCTGATGTAGCTCACATGTAGTTATGGTTTTATTATAATAGTTTTATATTTTAACACAAGAAGAAGTTAATCTTTGCCTTTTAATTATTTGTTTTTGTTATGAACTTCATGTGTGACCAAAAGTTTTGAGACTGTCAAATGTTTGGGGTTTTTTCCAAACATTTTAGCTTAAATGTTGTAAGAACTTTTTCACTGACAATCCAACATTAAACATTTGATGTGTTTCAAATACCTTAATTGAAAATAAACCAGATTATGTAAAGTTCAAGTAATGAAAATGTTAAACTTTCTCATGTAAATTACAGGATTACTGGTTGTTTCTTATACAAATATAACCTGTGCTTGAAAGGTTAGCAAAACACAAAATCTCGACAAATGTTCTTGTCTAGTTTCAAGTGCAAAGTCAAGCATTTTTGCTTTTCAAACTCAGAAATGCCCATGCTTTTTCTAGAAAATTTCTGAGATTTATCTTCAACTTTCTGAGTTTTTCTCCAAGCAAGTTTTTTTTGATCAACCCTAAAACTTTTGAAATAAGAAAAACAAACTTTTCAGGAATAAATTCACTTATAACAACATTTTTCCCAAGTGAAATAGTCTGCCAATTGAACAAATAGTTTTCCATCAATATTAAGGAGTTATTGACTTTCATCTTGCTAAAATGTGACAAAGATATTTGTACTAGAAACTAGACAAAACTACTTGATAAGGTTTTTTGTTTTGAAATGAAGTTCATACTGAAACTGGAAGGTGACGAACCTGAGTGAAGTTGCCCCCAACCTTCTTCAAATCATTCAAAATTGGTGTCAATTAACTCGACTACGTTTGTATAGCAAACATTTTCGTTTGTGCTGCTTTGGCTTTGAGGATATTAATAAAAAGTTAAAGGTCAAAAGATCAACCAAGCCCACACTTTTATAAAGTCAGACAAAATTGGTTTCAAACGATTGCACAAATGTAGTTGAGTTAATTGACACCCATTTTGTATGAATAGAAGAAGGTTGGGGGGGCTGATTGACTTTTGATGACCTCTAGAAACATTTCTTTATATTGTGGCACAAACAACATTTTGCTGCACAAACGTTTGACGTCAATTTTGTCTGCTTTAATAAAAGTCGGGGGGCCTGGTTAACCTTTAACCTTTCATTAATATCTTCAAAGCCAAAGCAGCACAAACGAAAATGTTTGCTGCACAAACATAGCGCAAACGTTTGACACCAATTTTGTCTGATTTGAAGAAGTTTGGGGGCCATCTTCACTCAGGTACAGACTGGGTCCGATTTCGTATTGTGACAAAGTGCTTTGCTGAGTTAAAATAAAACATTATTTATTATGAAATTGCTTTTTTTGTATTTGACAAAGTTGTCTGAAGGGAATTGATAAATAAAATAACAGTTCTAGTTTAGAGCAAATCTCTTTGAGCTAAATGAAGAATCAGAATTTATGCTAGCAGCTAGCTCTGTGGCTAACGCAGCTAGCAGCTCTGTTTGGGAATAAAACTCACTGCAAATTGCATCCATAAAAACCCAGAGTTTATTTTTAACCAATTTTAAAACTTTCACCCTTAACTTCACTCTAAAGCATGACTTGTCTTGTTTCAGGTTCATACTCGGTGCGGGATGTTCGCGCTCATCTGCGTCACGTCCGCAACCTGCTGCGGAGCCTCGACCCTTCCGGCCGCTCGCTGTCCTTCCTGTCCTCCTTCACCGGAGCACAAGGTACAGCACGGTACTCCACGGTACCGTCCCTCCTTCTGGGTTAGTTTGTCAACATTATAGCCGCTGTACTCGCTGCTTCAGGAAGTGACAGTATGGAGAAGGATTCAGGGTCCCGCTGCCCGCCATTTTACATCTTGCCCGGATGTAAGGAAAGACGTCTCACTCCTCTGCAGCCCTTCAGAGGCGACTGGAAGGTGAGATCTCAGTCTGGATAACATGGCTGAGGTGAGTTGTGTTAAACACTGGGTGATGTGTGCAGCCTCTGCAGTGCCTCAGAGTCCTGAACATCAGCAGCTGGAACCCGCCTCCAGGAAACAGGAAGCTGCACGGAGACCTGATGTACATCAGCGTCCTGACGATGGAGGATACAGAGCTCAGCATCACCTGCTGCACTCGGGGTTTCTACCTCAACCAGTGAGTGTGAAGCTCCTTTATGTGCACAAAATGGTCTCACCTACTTATTCTGAAATATTTCCCAAGTCTAGTTTGCCATGAAACTATTTGGCTGATTTAGATTCTCCACTGGAGTTTTTGCAGCATAATTTGGTGATTCATTAACTTCAAAATTAGAAAACAAAAAACTACTCCTAAATACTAATAGTACAAAAAAATCGTCTAACTTATTAGGGTTTTCTGCAGAAGTGGGCATATTGACTATAATTTATTGTGAAAAAAGTTTTGTCATCATAAGTATTTTGATTTATTATTTTGATTTGTGAGTTTCAAAAGTTAAAATTTTTTGATATTTTAAACTTTTTCTGAGATTAATGTAAAAAATTATGAGTTTTTACAGCAAAGTTTTGATTTTTCAAACTCAGAAATTCCCATGCTTTTTATAGAAATTTTTTTAGATTAATATCAAAATTTCAGAATTTTCCCAATCCAATTTGTGACTGTTGGAGCACAGAAAGTTCCTAGTTTTCTCTAATTTATGTTTGAGTTTTTTGGCAGAAATGTTTTTCTCCTGTTTTCCTACAATGTCCTTAATTCGGCGTCATACTTTAGCGGTTCCAGCTGCTGTCTTTCTGCTGCAGGTCCACTGCCTTCAACTTCAACCCCAAACCTGCAGCTCCTAAAATCCTCTGTCACTCTCTGGTCGAACTTCTGAGCCAACTCAGTCCCTCGTTCAGGAAAAACTTTGCCGCCCTGCAGAAGAGGAGGTGAACACTCTGGGTTTGTTGGTGATAGAAAAGGGGCGTCGCAGCATTAGTAATCCTAGAGTATAAAAAACTCCAGGCAGCCTAAGAATGTCTCTGTCATGATCCAGAGTTCGTCAGCACCCGTATGAGTGCAGTCGCGCTCCGGCCCAGGTGTGGCCCTGGGCGGCGCCTCCTGGAGATCACAGCCTGGACTGTGTGACTGCAGAGGAGACGGCCGGACAGGTTACAAACGCCAAACAGCATCAACAAGCAGCAAGACTAAGAGGCTGGGTTTGATGATCACACTGACGTTTGTGCAGATTCGAGACTGGAACGAGGAGCTGCAGAGATCCAGGGAACTTCCCAGAGCTTCGCTGCTGGAGCGGCGGCACAGAGACCGGCGAATCTTCAGGGTGAGAAGAACAAAGACGAGTTTCTCAAACTTCTCCAGGCGTAGGATCGCTCAGTCCATTCAACAACCAGCTAACCTGAAGCTCCCCCTCAGAAACACAACATATACACCCTGAAATGGAAACATTAGTCTCTTAACTCTCTTATTGTTGTCTTTTTTTATTCATCTATGAACAAAACATTTTATTTCAGTCCATAATCATATAATCAGAGGTGAGTAATTTAATCAGTTACATCCACTTGAACGTTTTTGAAAAACTTTTAGGAGTATTTTTGCAACACAGTACCTTTTAGTTTTAATTTTTTAATTTTATTATGAAGTATCTCTACTCTTACTTGAGTAAAATCTTTGGATTTTCTACCAACTGAATGAAAAACAAACATGTTTTAACCAAAAATTCACCAAAGTCCTGCAGTTTTTGTTAAAATTCTTTGTCAAAAGAAACTGCTTTGGAAAATATCTATATTCTTCCTCATTTAGTCATTTTTAATTGTTTAAATTTTTGTTCTTAAAATACCAAAATTTCCACTTGAATTCATATTTTGGTCCGTCTGATGATGTAATTTTTAAATAATAAATGACTGATAATCTGATCAGTTAGTACTTGAGTAGACTTTTACCAAATACTTTTACTTGAGTGAGAATATGTCAAAGTACTTCTCCTCTTTCTTGAGTATAATTGTTGAAATAATTTCTCTCCCTCCTTTGGGAATGTTTTGTTTTTCTCTCCATGCAGATCAACAGTGACTTTGTGGCGGCTGCAGCTCAGGGTGCCGTGTTCATGCTGGAGGGAAACGTCATGCCGCTGAATCCACAGGAGCCGCCTCACCTTCACATCTTTCTGTGGAACAATCTCTTCTTCAGCCAGGGATTCGACATGTCGGACCACTACACGGCAGTCGGTGGCGATGCCGCCGCTCACGCTGCCGCCCTGTGCGACCTGAGAGGAGTTCAGGTGTTTATCAATCCTGAACGTTTCCACATCAAACTTCAATGTGTTTCCATGAGGTTTTGTGTACGAGGAAAGCAGCGTAATACATTATATGTGATGTCATTCATCACTTCAAAATGGAAGAAAAATAGTGGCAATAATGAAAACCAGAACGGTTTGTTTCTACTTCCCTGTTTGTTGATATTTTGTAGAATCAGATTTTGCTATTGTAGACGCTTACTTATGGAGTGAAATTAGGATCGAGTTTGTTCAAAAGGGGAAAAAATTAAACTGAAAATGTATATTTAAAACAGAAGAATAAGTTTGAAATAAAAAAAAACTTGAATCTCAAAAATAGTTTTGCACATTTTTTTGTTTCCACTTTTTTCACTTTCTAATAATTTTTCACTTCCAAATCTCTTTTGTTAGATTCTGAAAATGTTTCAGCTTCAATTTTTTCACTTTGAAACATTTTTCAGTTCAAAATAAAATTTCAGATCCAATTTATTATTTACCTTCAAATTGTTTTTCAACTTCAAATTTTTTTATCTTGAAATTCTTTTCCTTTCCTTCCTTAAAATTTTTTCCTGTTCAAACATTTTTTCATTTGAACTTTTTTTCTATTTCAAATATTTGCTTCAGTTTCAAATATTTTTTTTCAGTTTCAAGATCCTTTTTCTGTTTAAATTTTTTTCAGTTGAATTTATTTTTTCCAGTTTCAAAACAATTTTTCAGCTTCAGTTTTTTTTGTCTTTTATCCAAACTTTTTGGTCCCAACTTCACTCCTTATCAGAACACTTTGTAAAACACTAAACATTTCTTTTCACAAGCAGCTATCTCTTTGTCCCTCTTTGATATTTAGGCTTGTGTAGTTGGAAATTAATAGTTTGCTTGTTGATAAATTAACACACCTGAGCTGTGGATCTATACAGCCCCCCCAAAGTAACAACAGGTTTCCTGGTTTCTTCTCTGTCAGTTGAGACAAGATAATGTTTTTATTTAATCTATTTTTAATCTACAGTTAATTATGTACTAATGTAGTGATTTGAGATGTTTCTCCTGTTAGAAAATTTACTTTCTGATGCTTTAAGGTCTGATTATCCAACAGAACCTCATCTTGTTCTTGATCAATATTTGTATTTCCAGGCATATGCGTCTGTGGACACACAGGGGCTCCACACGCTCGGCACGGCGGTGGTGGATTATCGCGGTGTCCGTGTCACCGTTCAGACCGTCGTTCCCGGGTTACTGGAGAAAAACCTCGAGCAGATAGTTTACGGCTCTAATGACAACGGGAAAACAGTTTTTACTCACCCCAGGTGACTCTCATGGCATCCACGTGTAAAGAGAGTCAAAACAGTTATAATTTGGTTTGTTTAGTGTTCATATTTTCACCATGTTATATATGCATTTATAATGTTACAGATCCAAACTAAATGTTTAATTCACAAGCTAAGTATTTAGTTGACAGTCTAAGTATTTAGTTTTGAAACTAAATATTTAGTTTCAAGCTAAACCTTTAGCTTGAAACTGCATATTTAATTTGAATGTTAAATGTTTAGTTTGATAATTAAATATTTAGCTGGTGAATGAAATATTTAGTTTGGAACTAAGACATTTATAAACGCATTAATAACATGGCTAAAATATGACTTTAAGAAATAATTTTTTTTTCTATAACAGGCTAAATAAACCAAATTGTTGCCGTTAACTTTTTTACAACTTTGCATCCCGTACGCCATCACATTAGTTTTCACATTTTAGCCACATTCGTGTTGATAAAGGAAGCCGCCATGTTTTTGGTATTTTGCAGGTTTTTGGAGCTTCTGGATGAGAGCAGTAAGTCTCTGAGGATCCAGCCTCACTCGGTCCTGGACCACAGCGGCAGCCCTGTGGAGCTCCGGTCGGCCGTCTCCACAGTCGGGATATTTGGCAGTGATGAACGTCCGTACATTTTGGACCTCCTGAGGACTTTCCCTCCGGATCTGAACTTTCTGCTGTCGGCTGAGGCGCAGCAGGAAGTTCCCACAGCATGCCGCAGCTTCGGCTTCCCGCGACGTCACCGCCACGGCCTGGCCAGGCTCCGGCCGCAGCTGGTGGAGGCCTTCATCCAGCACAGGTGAGGAAGAGGAGCGAGGTCACATGACCTCACATGATGCATGAAAACATCTGGAAAAATACAAACAAATCCTACATAGAAATAAAAGCATGAAAAATAACTTTCCTTCCTTCCTTCGTTCCTTTGTTCCTTCCTTATTTTGTTTATTCTTTCCATCCTTACTTCCTTCTTTCCCTCCTTTCTTTCTTCCTTCCTTCCTTCCATTTTTTTTTGTTTCCTTTTCATGTTAAATTGTTTAGGAACTGCGATTAACCAAGACGGATGAAAACATGTTTTTGTTTTTGTTATTTCTTCAAGGTATGAGCTTTTTGCTAAAATGGCGTCCGATGATCTCGGCCATCAGTTCGTCACAGAGAAACCTGAGGAACCTCAGACAGCTGCAGGTGAGAATAGTTTTTTGAATAAGTAAATAAAATTACATGTTCTGTTACAACAAGAGTCGAGACGTGGAGCCATGACGTAAACAATCTTGTCTGCTTCAGAGAAAAGTTACAACTAAATAAAATCTTCAGAAAGGAAAAAAAAGTTTGGAAAATATGGATTTATGCAAAGAAAATACAGATAAATTGGAGTTAACCCTTCTTAATATGACCTTAGGTTTTAAACATATTAAACATGGCTGCCAAAGAATTTGGTGTTCACAGGGTGTAACAGACTTTCAACATGTAAATACTGTGCAAAAGAGTAAACATCTGACTCAATTTAATCAAATAATTAAGATGATTTTTACTATTTATCTGTAAATCCCTTCTTTTATTTATTGTTTAGAACAAAACACAAGGAATATCATGTGGAAATTTCGTGAAAATGTCGGCTCTGTGAGTGACTCTGGCTTTGACATCCGCTTCAATCCTGATGTTTGCTATCCAGGTACTACATACAGACACGCTTCTATTTCTATTTTTGCTTCTATTTTGTAGTTCATTTACTCCATCTAGCCATCACTTGTGTCTTCCTGAACACTAAAATTGACTTTTTGCTACATAATTCAACAAGTCCTATCATAATTATACGAGAAAGTCACTAAAAAGGTGAAATAAACTGTCAGCCATCAGTTTTTTCTTGCGTTTTTCTTCAGGCGTGCGTTTTCCCTCCGAGTGTCTCCCGGACATACAGAGACAGAGTCGTCTACTTTGGGACGCTGCTGCGTTTCTTCTCTCGAATCAGATTCCTGCAGTGGTGAGTCGGGTCTGGGAGTGACGAGTCCACTTCAGCTCATGAAACCTGAAACCCTCACGGTAATTTAGGCAAACCAAGAAAAACAAAAATACCTTCAATTGTTTCAAATATACACAAAAAACTCAGATAGGAAGTTCAGTTCAGTTCAGATTTATTCAAGTTGCTAACCAGCTATTAATGTTGCAGCAATTACATATTTACACACACACACAGTAAATGTATATATATATATATATATATATATATATATATATATTATATATATATATATATTATATATATATATATATTATATATATATATATATATATATATATATATATATATATATATATACATATATATATATATATATATATATATATATATATATATATATATATATATATATATATATATATATATATATATATATATATATATATATATATATATATATATATATAGAGAGAGAGAGAGAGAGTACTTTTTACTTTTACTTAAGTAATTTTATTGTGATGTATATGAGATGAGTAAATCTCATATACATGAGATTTACTGCTCTTACATGAGATGAGTAAAATTTCTGCATTTTCTACCCACTGAATGAAAAACAAACATTTTTTAACCAAAAATTCATCATCAGACACACATCTGCAGTTTTAGTTAACATTTCAAAAGAAAACCTCTCATGCCATTTTCTCACAAACTAATAAAACATTCAAATAAAAATTATAGAAAACACAGTAAAAACATGCAAAAAGTAAAAACAATGTGTTTTTAGCTGAGGGACTGCCTCGACCATACAGCTGTCCCGATGGACGGAGCGACTCTGACCTCAGCGATCCATCAGCGGGGCGTAAATGTGCGATATCTGGGTGCCATGTTGAAGGAGCTGGACAAGATGGAGGAGAGAGAAAACCTGAGCCATGTGCAGGTACACCGCATTCATTTTAACTAAAAAACAAAATGCATAATTGTACATCAATATCTGTATTTCCCCACGTAAATGAGAGTCTTCATTTATTATGAAATGGATAATACAGCTGCACCATAATTAAAAAAAAAGTAAAACATTAACAACAATACAAAGTATTTGTTTTTTATAATCAAGCTTTTTTTAGGAAATAGAAACAAGTTTATTTCTGACTTTTACAACTTTAACTGCAGCTAAATCAGTTTTTATCTGATTTCTTAAACTTGACAAAATGTTAGCAAACATTTTGAAATAAAGTGACTCAAATCCTTTTCTTATAATGAGGATAATTTTGTTCAATCGAGCGAAAAACAAACTGAAAATTATCATTCAAATTATCTTGATTTGCTTGTTTTTGTTGTCGTTATTTTTTTGACCCACAAATACTTTTGACTCAACAATTTGAGACAAAAAGTTTGGACACCCCCGACTCATGCAGTAGATAAGCATTACTACTTCTCTACCGCATGTAAATGTAATGTAAATACTTGTTTTTAACATTAAAAATATATATCCTTTGTCTCAGATAAATGTCTAACTCTGTCTAAATAATCAATCACTTTTTCCCACAGAGAATTTCCATCAGTGAAATCATCACCAGAAGTGCGAAACACATCTTCAGGACCTACATGAAGGTGCTGAGAGAAATTAGTTTAGACCAGTCTTTCTCAAACTGGGCGCCCTCTAGCGGCCCGCCAGGTACTGCATGTAAACAACTGTTAGGTTAGCTCAAATGCTAAGCTACAGTTAGCTTACCAAAGGATTGTGGTTAAAAATAATAATGGATAAATGGCTTAAGATCGGGTCACTAAACAGAAAGCTTGATGATGGCGGTGGAAAAACTTTTGTTTTTGAATAATGTTGCGATACAGATCTCGATGCTGTGACATGAACCTTTACACATAAAGTAAAATTATTAATGTTGAGCTAAATCTACTGGCTGAAAGGAAATATTTGGTTTTTCCAACACAACTCAAGTCTATTTTTCTTTTATTGTGCTTCTAAATTACAAATAGCCCTAAAATATTATTAATGTAACTAACTTTTTTGATTTTTTTATGTGTTTTCTATCAATGGAAAGCTTAGAATCCAAATCCACACCTTCAGAACCTGCAAATAACTCAAAACAACATTCATGGTATGATTGTGGCCAGTCATATGTACAACACAACATCACCCTTCCCTTTAAGCGGAACTTAAGAGACTAATATTTTAATTTCAGATTGTATGATGTTGAATGGGTGTTTGTAAGTGGTCTTCAGCCTGAATAAGTTTGAGAAACACTGGATTAGACTGAACATAAAATCCTCTGATTTGAGGTCAATTAAGTCACGTCTTTCTGTCAGGATGTGGAGCCTGCAGCTTTTTCTGCAGCTGTCAGTCACTTCCTAAACTGCCTGCTGAGCTCGTCCTCCGCTGCTGTTCCTGGTTCCTGCAGCGATGAGCTGCCGTCCCGCCGCAGGAGCCGCCGCCACCGAACCCAGAGCGACCGAGCGAACTTCCTGTCCAGCAGTTTGTGGACAAAACTGACTTCTGATGATCTGTGGAGCAGGATCAAGACGGAAGCGGAGGATTATTACTACTATGCATTTAAAAGGTGCTTTTGTGTCTGTGTGGCAGAGCTTACGTTTAGCAGCAAGACTTTCCTTTACTGTCTTTTTCTCTCTGCACTCAGTGAAAGCATAGAAGAAGAAATAGAAAAGCACAACATTCAGAAGATTTCACTTTTGAGAGATGTGTATCAAGACAGGCATTCAGGTAGGAATCACTTTTTAACACATCCATATAAGTTGTTTTTATTTATATATATATATATATATATATATATATATATATATATATATATATATATATATATATATATATATATATATATTATATATATATATATATATATTTTGTGAAATAACTTTTTTTTTGACATCCTAAGAATCACACTTCATCCTAAGTTGGTGTTGTTGTCATGACAGGCCAAATGAAAGCTGTTCTTTGCTCTTAAGGTTAAAATTAACTTCTCAATCTGCTTGTTAAATAAAAGATAGGAGTATCTCTGAACCAGAGATTGAAATGAGTGTATCAGTGGTGTAATTTGTAGCTGCAGGCATTCAAGAATAGTAATTATGGAGAGCCATTTCCGCCAAAATTAAACAAATCAAGAAACAATAAGCACATGATTAATTGGCTTCTTTATTTAATCATTTTATTTATCATATGGTTACTTATTTTTGATTTGTTTGTTCAATTTTGACTGAAATTTCTCTCCATAAGAATGATTTCAGGGATTTTTGACAGTTTGTTTATAAATAAATTTCCTTAATTCACACATAAATAGGTGAGACAGACAAACTGTCTCCAGCTGCGATGTGAATAATTTAAGCGGCTGACCTCTTTCCTTCGTCTCTGCTCAGCTGCAGCTGAGAGAATACGTGTTTGAGTGTCGACACAAGCCAGCGTTCAGCGAGGACGACGTGGTGAACATGTTTCCTGTGGTCAAACATCTCAAACCAACGTCGACTGAAGCTGCTGAACTCGTACAGCAGGCACAGCTGGCAGCACAGCAGGGTGATTTATTTATTTATTTATTTCAAACAGGTTTTTAAAAACAAGAAAACAATCAACCAGTAGGACAGAGAAAACATGTGCATACATATCCAAGATCACAATAATTAGCTTATTGCTACTTTTTTGTTTGAAAAGGAGTACAAAGAAATGAACGCGTATTTAATCCCATCTTAATGAAGAATATTACTTACCCACTCAATAATTAAAAGTATGTTATAATATTCATGTGCCTGTTCAATATACTGGGCTAAAGAGTCAATAATGAATGGAAACAATTACATTACATTGAGAAAATGGTTACAAACGAACTCATAACAAGACAAGAACATCTACAAATAATAATAATAATAATAATGACATTTCTAAACAACAACCAGACATTCAGCATCAGAATAATCAGTAATTAAAATCTTGTCAATCTGTGCTATACAAGAATAAATTCATACAAAAACTGAGGAAAGACTAATGCTAATAATAGTGAGATGACAATAATAAGCTACTAATTATGGAAATAGTAATACAGAATAAGTTACATTAACAGTTGTATCTCAGTTGACCGCTGAGGGGAGAAACAAACTCAGAAAAAAGCAATTGGTGGGCCGCACAAAGTCAGTTCAAGGCCCACAGAAGGCCCAAGAGCCACACTTTGGACACCCCTCCTCTGACCTGTCTCAACGATGCTGTTTGTTCTGTAATATTCTCTAAAAAACCTCTTAGGTTTCCACTGAACAGGTGGATTTTTATTGGACTCTTTTTACTAATTAGATGACATCTAAAGCCAAACGGTTACGTCAGATATTATCGAGGAATATGAGATTTAATGCCATAATAATGTGCTAATTTGAGTCACACAAAATAAGAAGAATACTTTTCCAGAAGGGTTATAGGAGAAGTGGTTCATTAATTGCTGTTTTCTTCTCCTTTTTTCTTCCCAGGGTTTCTCAGAGCAGGTCTGGACTTGCTTGGTCGAGCCCTGACTCTTTTCAGCGGCGTTTGTGGGAACCTGCATCAGGACGTTTCCATGTGTCTGCGTCTCCTTGGGCAGCTCAGATACACCTTAGGAGAAAATGATGACGTACATATCAATTGAAGCTATTTTCTTCCGTGATGTACCGCTTTTATTTCATCTAACTCAACACGTCAGCCTCTGTTTAGGCTTTAAAGTTTTCTTTTCGATGTCTTCCTGTGAAGTAATGTTGTCATTTTGTCCATGCCAGGCTCTCATTCTTCAGGAAAAAGCTGTTTTGATTTCTGAGAGAATACGAGGGTCAGATCATCCGCAGACCATACAGGACTATGTGTGTTACTTTACCTCTTCACCAGTCCAACCACTTTATTGTCTACTATGAGGTTTTATATCTAGATTATCAACAATTTGCAAGTGTTTTTTCCTTCCTGTGATTTAGACTCACCTGGCGCTGTATTTCTTTGCCGGAGGCCGCCTGTCAACTTCCCTTCAGCTCCTGTGTCGCGCTCGATACCTCACCCTGCTCGTTATCGGAGAAGACCATCCACAAATTGCACTTCTAGATGTAAGTCCAGTTTTATCTGCTTTAACATACTTAAAAAATCTCTTCATGTAACATATTGTTAGTTGTTTTTTAATGGGGAATGAAAATTACATAATTTTCTCTGTTCACTACAATAACACAGAAGTATTATTTTGTCTAGTTTCGAGTAGAAAATTGTCAAACAAAACTGTTGTACTTATGTTTTCTTCAAACGGTGTTGTCTGCAGCTCACTTGTTTTGTAATTGAAGTATTTCTGTTATTTTGGGGTTTTATCTGACAGAGTATGCTGGGTTTAGTCCTCCATGCCCTGATGGAAAATGAGCTTTCCCTGAAGTTCCTGGAGAACGCCTTGACTTTGACCTCTAAATATCACGGTGCAAAATCACTGAAGCATGCACACAGGTATACATGTCATGTTAGTTATTTTCCTTCCAGCTCGTCTGAATTAATTTACATTTCTTTCTGGATTTTTTTAGTCACCATGTACTTACCATTGTGTATGAAAGCAGAGGGGAGTTTCATTTAGCTCTGCATCACGAAAAAGAGGCTTATATTATATATAAAAACCAGGTGAGCCTTTAAAAAATCCTTTTTAACTATTTTGCTCTGGATTGTCAAGGCGCTTTTATATTTGTTGCAAACTTACAGCTTGGTGAGAGCAGTGACAGCACAAAGGAAAGCTCAGAATACCTGCAGAGGCTCACGAATCAGGGTGTGATCCTCCAGGGAGCCGTCCGCCACGTTGCCTCTGGCAAACCCAATCCCTCTGTCTCTCCTCCGAGGGTTTGTTCACTTTTAAGACAGCAAATAAACTCAGCAAGGCTCAGTTTGGTGCTGAACCTGTTCTGTTTTTCTGGCAGTTGCCAATTCATCCTGTGGTTCTGCAGCAGCTCAACCTGACTTGTGGAATTACTCCAAGTCAACCCAGGTGAAAAAGATGAGGGCAAGGCATCTTGATTAAAAAAATCAAGAAGAAAATTGCTCATTTAATTTAACGTAGATAAGGATTTCATCTTTGATCCTGTCTTTACTGTTTCTTTCTTTCTTTATTTCTTTCTAGTGAAAAAGAGCTGAGAGCAGAACTGAACGAAAGAGGAAAAGTTCAAATTGACGACATGGAATATCAATTATTAAACTGAAACGGCAACAAGCAGCAGCTCTGAACTGTGGACCAAAAAGAAAACCACTGCAGCCCACCTGCCTGTTCTGGGGAAGTGGCTCAGCGAGAAACTGGGTTACCCAGATTCATTTGAGTCCTTTAGAAACTACAGCAGCTGCTGGACTGCACAGATGAGTGAAAGACTACTTTAAAATGGTCTTTAATGCAATGGTATAATCTGACAGTGAAAAATTACAGAAAAAGCCTTTAATCTGTGTGTGTAATTTAGTGGAAAACAAAATGATAAATATTTACATATATATATTTTTGAATCACAAGTGCAAAAATCAGTATGCATGCCTTACAACTTCTGAAAAATAAATGCAACAGGATGTTTTTAATGTGTTAATTTTTTTTAGCTAAATATAGTATTGAGAAACTTTTAGTTTTTATTTAATGGTATCTTGTGTCCTTGAGGAATGAAGTGCACAATCACACTTTAAACAAGGCAGAATTGTGTTTATCCTAATATATTAGAAAATCCCTCTCTGTAATAAAAATGTCTCTAGTTTACGGTAAATCACCAGCAGCAGAATGTTACTGTATTTGCCTGATAAGTCTGTGTAAATAAGATAAATGTGTATAAATATGGCAAAATTCTGGCAACCACATCTGCAGGTATTTTACCATAAATTAGATATGTTTTTTTCAGTGCTGAAAAAAATATACTTGCCTAAACTTGCTTTAATGGACAGACAGGAAACAAGTTTGTTTTGCATCCTTCAAAGTTAAAGATTGCCTTTTTACTGATGTAATGCAGACTAGTGATGTAATGCAATTCAACTTTTTGAAGTTGAATTGCAAAAAAAAAATACTTCCTTGCTCTAGAAAGACAATGTTATATTTTAAATAAAGCAACGTGAATGGAAAAGTACAACTTATTTCACTGGATCTCATAAACCATGTGTCAAACTTGAGGCTCGCGGGCCAAATGTGGCCCGTCAGAAATTCTTTTGTGGCCCTTAGGACTCTACAAACAGAACCGTCAGGATTACAGCTGTGTGCTTAAATATTACTTTATCAATCAAATTGGAAGTTTTATCTGTATTGTGCTAAATTATATATAAGTGAAAAGATGTTTAATAATGTTTAATCTCAAAAGGTTCCCTCCATATTTTAACAGTTTGTTAACAGGTAGCTTTATCAATACTTTCTGCCACAGCCGACCTTCTAATGATATTATTTATCTTGATGTGGCCCAAAATAAACAGGAGTTTGACAGTCCTGTAATAAAGCAACAGTGTGTTTGGTGCAACTAGAATGTTTTTAAGGATCTTTCAGCTGGAAATCCAAACATATCAAAGACAAAATAAAATTCAGAATAATACACAAACCTTAACACAAACAGCAGGTATGCTAACCAAAGACTAAGCATGTGTGAACAGGTGAGTGTCATTCAGTTAACACCCCAGGTGTGACAGAGAAAGAGGAAACAGAACAACTTCTGCAAAAGAAAGCATGAAGTAAAACTGCCCACAATACAAATGATAGGAAATCAAATAGGATGAACAATAACTGACTAACCTGAAAGCATAATGTTTTAATAATGGATGTTATCTACAGTGCTGTGAAAAAGTATCTTCCCCTTACAGATTGTTTCTCTCCAAATCAATGAGCTTTAAGTCCAGGTTTGATTTAGTCGCATTTTCTCTGGCATCTTATTTAAAAGACTTTAAACTCCGACGTGAACCTTTGGCAGTTTTTCAACCTGAACCTTTTTAGTTCAATTCTGGTCACTGGCCTATGAAGCAAACTAAACAGAACTAAAGTCTACACTAACTAATGAACTATAAAACGTCTCAACCTGAGCCATAAAGTGATTTAAGAGCGTTTAAAGTTCATGACAGGTCTTGTATTTTCAGTTTCTGTATCATGACCTTGCAATCTCTAATGTCTCCACTAGGTTACACACTCGTTCCACGGTCACTTCCCTGTACTGAGATTATTTTGTTTTTCTTTTGATAACCTGAATATTTTTAATGCACCAGTAACCCACTAGCATTTAATTAGTGCTAGTGGTTGTCATGGTGACTGATTGAATTTCTCAACATTATTATTATTTTTTAATCTTGATCATTTCTCTAAATAACATCAATTTGGTATTATTTAATCCTTATTAAGTCCCATGTTTTTTTTTTTTCCCCACTTTCACAGTTTCATTCAGGTCATTGAAAACTTTTGTTCAACTTCACCGTTTTCTGTTTGAGTTTCAGATTTATTTGCTATTTTCTCCAGATATTTTTAGGAGAAAAGTGTAAGTCTGCACTCTGGACAGAGATAATGTCTTTACATGAACAGGATCAGAGCCTGGGAGTGAGAGCAATAAAATGTGGGATTTTGTTTCTTCTGGCTAGATTTTTATTATTATTGTAAATTAAAAGCCATATTAATGATTTGCTTTAAAACATGCAATGTTTTCCTTCTTTCTTTGAAGAAATTAAAAAATAAATCTTTACTGAATCATTTACAAAACCAACAACTGGAGTGCATATACTTTAACTTTAATATATGTTTAAGTAACCCTTTATTACAGCTGTTATCTAATAACCCTACTTTATCTTTTTCGTTGAATCGTTTGTCTCTTATCATAGCTGCAGTTGTTCACCTTAAGCCCAGATCTCACCACTATACATTTCTGTCCAGTGTTACTGTGGAATAGGTTTTAGACACTAGCTCTTATTATTTTATTCCCACTAAAATAAGCAAATAAGTATAAACACAGAATAATGACACTTAAACCTAATTGGTTCACAGTGATCAATTAATGTTCTTCTAACATAAAATATGTTCTTTTAAAATTTGGAATAAAATATATGAAACATCAGGATGTTTTTTTTTTTGTTTTGTTTTTTTAATGATCCCATTGTTAAATAACTACAGTAAGTCCTCACTATAAATAACAAATGCAATGTTAATATATTTACTCCTTAATTTCTAGTTTTATCGTTTAGATATTTAACTTTAATTTATTTATTTAGGAAAAAGCACAAAATGCTTATTTTATGCCCATCTCATACATACTACTTGTATTTTTTGTGTGTCATGTATTATATTTTTTCAATTTAAATAAAAACAAGTAAATTCAGTCACAAATAACTTGATTTCTATTATAGATAAGAAATCAAATAGAAAACACACACACAAAAAATAGAATTTATATTTGACAAACTTTTTTAATTGTCTTATTCATATAAATTTCTACTTAACTTGCAAAGTTGTCTAAAAAACTCTTTACAAAATTGTATTTCCCCCCATCATGTCATGTATGAATAGATTACAATAAAATTATAAAATTAAAAAAACAATCTAATAAAATCCGCCCACTAGACTTTTTAATTAGTTTATTTGTTTTTTTACAAAATTTTATTTCATTTGTTGTTTTTTTTTTTTAAGTTTTAATTAATACCTTTTTTTATGTTCCTCAATGAAAACAATATTCTAAAGAAAACAAATAGCCATATAAACTGGTGACGTATGTTCCTTCAAAACCATGAACGTAATGTGTGCCGTAATTTTTTTAATTCTCCAACGTCATTCTGGAATATTATACCTTTCCATATTTTCTCTAAATTCGGAGGTCTAAATTTCTTTTTAACTTGTAACTTTGATATTACGAAGCTACCAATTAAACTCTAACTTTCATCGGCAGGCCCTTATATCATGGTTACTCATCTACAAACATAACCTCTCTCCTCACCAGTACTTTATTTGGAATAATAAGGACATTTTATATAAGAAGAAAACTATATTTTTTGATTCCTGGTTTAATCGTAACGTTGTTCTGGTTGACCAGTTGTTTAACAGTGATGGTCTATTGTTGACTTATGAAGAATTTCTTTGTAAATTCAATTTTCCTGTCTTTCCTGGAGAATATGCAAAAGTTTTTGGTGCCATTTCTACAAAGATCTGTATGCTATTCAGGCAGAAGCCGAGAGTCGATTTTCAGTCTTCTTTTCTATCTCCTATACGTTCTCCTGTTGGCAAAATATGTCTGAATCCTTTTCCTCGTAACAATAATAAGTCGATCAGATCCCCGTTTCTGAAGGACGTGACCTCTGTTCCTGTGGTTGTCCATTATTGGAATCGCTTTTGTTTTACTCTGTCTTGGAAATTTATCTGGCTGCTCCCTAATCACTTTCTTCTCACTAACAAGGTGAAAGAAGTTTTCTTTTAAACTCATTCACCGAATATACCCTGTTAATGTTTATCTAAAGAATTCAATTCTAACATTGATGTGAATTGTTCCTTCTGTGACGTTTGCCCAGAGTCGCTCACTCATTTGTTCTGGTTGTGTCCTCATTCTAAAGTCTTTTGGCAACATCTTTGTAACTTTATTGATTACAAAATATCAACAGGCTTTCAGTTATATTGGGAAAACGTCTTATTTGGACTTCAACAAAATGGAGGAATGAATGTGAAAAGTTTCCTTATCAATTTAATAATTATTAAGGCTAAATTTCATCTACATAAATGCAAATTTTTGAAGAAAAAACCAAACTTTTCTGTTTTTTTAATTGAACTTAAACATTATTTATTAACAATTCAATCCTCAACCAACCAAAGAGCGGAGTCAACAATATGGGCTTGCAATCAACTTGGACTTTTGGATTACCTCTTATGTGAAGGCCGAGAGGCTCAATTTTTTCTGTATACAAAATAACCTGCAGGATTGTGGACAGAGGCGCAACAAACTGATAAAAAGGGATACAATAATTTATTTTAAAAACAACTAGTTAAAAAGGAACATTTGCTGAAGAAGGATCATTATACAAGTCCATAAAAAGTCTTAACTGGCCCACAACAGGGGGAAAAGGAAGGGGCGCGGTCCGCTGCTGCTCACACGTCCAGCCCGGTCCAAACAATCCTCCAGTCACACGAACCTCAGTGAGCGCTAGCCAACGGCTCCGTTCAGGGGAACACGGTCCTTACTGCTTCTGTACGTCCAGCTTGATCTCCGGTTCTCAGCCCAGCATCCCACTTCCTTAGCCGGCCGCCCGCTCCTCTGCCGCGACCAGATTAGCAGTCCTCAGGGGCGGTCCCTCCTTTAGCCAACGCCTGAAGCCAGTCCGAGCCGTCCTGCCGCTCCTTCACGCCGTCACAGTCCCAATGGCCTTTTTACTCCTCCTGATCTGTAAACAACTTGATGAAGATGCGGATCAGCTGTGTTGCTGCCGTGGGGCGCATGCGGCACGTGACCAACAACCAATCAAAACATGCAAAAACAACATTTAATCCAAAATAAACTAAGAAAATAACTTCAAAATATACAATCCAAAACAATATCAAAATCTAACTCAAAAGGAAAAACAAGGTCACCTTGCCACATAAGCGCTAAAATTGTGGGTTTTATTTCGCAAATTAATTGAAATAAACACTGATTTTTTTCACGTTTACTGAGCCATATTTGTCGAACGTTCTTCAGTGTCTGATGAACAAGTTCTCCGCAGCTGCTTTGAAATTCCAAGATTTTTCTTTTAACACCATAATAGCTTAAAACTTTACAAAACCGAGGCCCAATCCCAATTACGTAGAACATTTTATATTACGCTTAGCTGTCTAGTGTATTAATGTAGGGGATGCATTTTAATTCCTGAGCCTGCTAATATTTGCATCCCCTGTCTATTGTCCTGTTCATCTGAAACTTATAGTGGTAACTCAGGGAACAAGTGTCATTATGTAGAAAAAATGTAATTTCCAAGTTAGCAGGGGATGCAATTTTTGGCAAATGGATTTCTAGCTTGCCAAAATTTGCATCCCCCCTGTTTTCATGAAATATGATCCAATTCAGGTGAAACTCATACCAGCAGTTCTTACAACTACTCTGGTCATGTAGGACAAGTTATTTCACTCTTAACTCTTTATTTCTCAGAGTTAGCAGGGGGTGCAACTTTTGGCAATATGGATTTCTAGCTTGCCAAAATTTGCATCCCCCCCCTGTTTTCATGAAATATTTTCGAAATGATATTAAATTAATTCCAGTAGTTCATAGAACTACTCTGGTCATGTAGAAAAGGTTATTTCACTCTTAACTCGTTATTTATCCAAGTTAGCAGGGGATGCAATTTTTGGCAATATGGATTTTCAGCTTGCCAAAAATTGCATCCCCTCTATTTTTATCAAATATGATCCAATTGAGGTGAAACTCATACCAGTAGTTCATAGAACTACTCTGGTTATGTAGAAAAGTTGTTTCACTCTTAACTCATTATTTTTCAGAGTTAGCAGGGGATGCAATTTTTGGCAATATGGATTTTCAGCTTGCCAAAATTGCATCCCCCCTGTTTTCATCAAATATGATCCAATTGTGATGAAACTCATACCGGCAGTTCTTAGAGCTTCTCTGGTGATGTAGAAAAAGTTATTTCACTCTCAACTCTGTGTTTCTCCAAGTTAACAGGGGGATGCATTTTCCGGCAATGTGGAATTTCAGGTTGCCAAAATCTGCATCCCCGCTATTGTCAAATATTATTGAATGCATCTGAGAAGGTGCTCAAAATGAAAATTGTCAGAAAATGCATGTCCTGCAATTTGGAGAATTAGGATAGTAATGTGTTATATGAAATGTTGTAGACAATGACACGTATGCTCTGAGCTACTAGAGTGACTTTCAAATCTGTACGACACTTTTGAGCTGAAAAAAGGGCATGCAATATCGGCAGCTCATAATTTGCTATGCCAAAAAATGCATCCCCCCAAGCTTAAAAAAACAAACAGTTATGAGTGAAATAGCTTTTTCTATATAATCACATTTGTTTCCTCAATTGCTGGTATGAGTTTCATATCAATAGGATAACATTTGAGGAAAAAAGAGAGGGAAAGCATATTTTGGCAGGTTGATAATAGGCTGTGCCATAAAACGCATCCCCCTGCTAACGTGTACAAATAAAAAATTAAGAGTGCAATAACATCTTCTGCATAAGAAGAATAGTTGTATGAGCTTCTGCTATGAGTTCCATGTTATTAGCATAACATTTGAGAAAAATAGAAAGGACATGCAAATTTTGGCAGGAGCAAAATCCATATTGCCGGAAAATGCATCCCCCTGCTAACTTGGAGAAACACAAAGTTGAGAGTGAAATAACTTTTTCTACATCACCAGAGTAGCTCTAAGAACTGCTGGTATGAGTTTAATCTCAAATGGATCATATTTGATGAAAACAGGGGGGATGCAATTTTTGGCAAGCTGAAAATCCATATTGCCAAAAATTGCATCCCCTGCTAACTCTGAGAAATAAAGAGTTAAGAGTGAAATAACTTTTCTACATAACCAGAGTAGTTCTTTGAACTACTGGTATTAGTTTAATATCATTTCGAAAATATTTCATGAAAACAGGGGGGATGCAAATTTTGGCAAGCTGAAAATCCATATTGCCAAAAGTTGCATCCCCTGCTAACTTGGATAAATAAAGAGTTAAGAGTGAAATAACCTTTTCTACATGACCAGAGTAGTTGTAAGAACTGCTGGTATGAGTTTCACCTGAATTGGATCATATTTCATGAAAACAGGGGGGATGCAAATTTTGGCAAGCTAGAAATCCATATTGCCAAAAATTGCATCCCCTGCTAACTTGGAAATTACATTTTTTCTACATAATGACACTTGTTCCCTGAGTTACCACTATAAGTTTCATATGAACAGGACAATAGACAGGGGATGCAAATATTAGCAGGCTCAGGATTAAAATGCATCTCCCCTACATTAATACACTAGACAGCTAAGCGTAATATAAAATGTTCTACGTAATTGGGATTGGGCCTCGGTTTTGTAAAGTTTTAAGCTATTATGGTGTTAAAAGAAAAATCTTGGAATTTCAAAGCAGCTGCGGAGACTTGTTCATCAGACACTGAAGAACGTTCGACAAATATGGCTCAGTAAACGTGAAAAAAATCAGTGTTTATTTCAATTAATTTGCGAAATAAAACCCACAATTTTAGCGCTTATGTGGCAAGGTGACCTTGTTTTTTCCTTTTGAGTTAGATTTTGATATTGTTTTGGATTGTATATTTTGAAGTTATTTTCTTAGTTTATTTTGGATTAAATGTTTGTTTTTGCATGTTTTGATTGGTTGTTGGTCACGTGCCGCATGCGCCCCACGGCAGCAACACAGCTGATCCGCATCTTCATCAAGTTGTTTACAGATCAGGAGGAGTAAAAAGGCCATTGGGACTGTGACGGCGTGGAGGAGCGGCAGACGGCTCGGACTGGCTTCAGGCGTTGGCTAAAGGAGGGACCGGCCCTGAGGACTGCTAATCTGGTCGCGGCAGAGGAGCGGGCGGCCGTAAGGAAGTGGACTGCTGGGCTGAGAACCGGAGATCAAGCTGGACGTACAGAAGCAGTAAGGACCGTGTTTCCCCTGAACGGAGCCGTTGGCTAGCGCTCACTGAGGTTCGTGTGACTGGAGGATTGTTTGGACCGGGCTGGACGTGTGAGCAGCAGCGGACCGCGTCCCTTCCTTTCCCCCCTCTTGTGGGCCAGTTAAGACTTTTTTATATGGACTTGTATAATGATCCTTCTTCAGTAAATGTTTCCTTTTTAACTAGTTGTTTTTAAAATAAATTATTGTATCCCTTTTATCAGTTTGTTGCGCCTCTGTCCACAATCCTGCAGGTTATTTTGTATACAGAAAATTTGAGCCTCTCGGCCTTCACACTTACATGATTAATAAACGTGATAATGTTACGAATATCTTTAAAAGTTTCCTCTTCGGTCGGATTTCAGCCCGTTTACTCATCAATATGCGAGAGTTTAGAGCGATGCGCGCTCCCGCGACAGGGGATGTAATTCTCGGCAGGCATGCATTTCTCGGCACAACACCGGGTCTACCTCTCCTTCACGCCGTCACAGTCCCAATGGCCTTTTTACTCCTCCTGATCTGTAAACAACTTGATGAAGATGCGGATCAGCTGTGCTGCTGCAGTGGGGCGCATGCGGCACGTGACCAACAACAAATCAAAACATGCAAAAACAAAACATTTAATCCAAAAAAAACTAAGAAAATAACTTCAAAATATACAATCCAAAACAATATCAAAATCTAACTCAAAAGGAAAAACAAGGTCACCTTGCCACATATGTTAATATATATATAATAATGTCATTCTCTTGTTGTAAAATTTCATCTGACGCTCCCCCTGGTTTAAGTATTATTATTGTCAGTGTATTATTATTGACTGTGTTATGTTCACAATACAATTGTATTGTTGTTTTTTGGAATAAATAAAGTTAAAAAAAAAAAAAATTGTGCCGTTACGCGCCGCCGCCTACTTAAACGTGCGCGTTACCGGCGTCCAATCGAGACCGTTAGCCGGGGCCGGGCGACTGACTGCGGTGGGAGAGGAGAAAATCTGACTGTCCGTGCCGGGTGATGTGAAAAGTCACGATACCGCAGTCAAACTACGCAACGCCCCAGCACATGCACAGGCCTGCTAAGGGAAATATGAAGTTCTTCATGTGTAAAATGGTGAGTTAGAAGTTCGTAGACGCGTTTGTTCGTTTGTTTTGGCACTTAGTTAGACTTGTTATTTTGACGATCGCCTGCAGTGTCTGCGCTTTCCCGTCCCCATCTCAAAATGGCGGAGAGGCCGAAAGCTAAGCTAGGCTAAGCTATCTGAAGAGTCAAAGTTATTGTTTAAGGCAGATATTTGAAGACTGTGGGTATTTTACGGCTTTGCTTGCCTATACAAAGAGCTTTTGTTGTTTCAGAACCAAACGCAATCTTTTTCATTAGTGCGTGATTTGCATCAAAACAGTTGTTTTGGAGCCGAGGTGGCTAACGTTAGCTACACCTTTTTTTTGGAAGTTCTGAGTGGATGAGCCAATTAGGTTTGTTACCAACACTTAAAATGTCAGAGTTAACCTTTTTCTGTTGTTAGCCTTAATGGCTGTTTTCCACCCAACTCATGTTTGCCATTGACTGAGTATTTAATCCAATATACTGACAGATACTTCATTTACTTATATTCACCGATGATTGTGTTTATTTTATTAAGCAGTGCTATGTTGATGAGCCATTGGCTCTTGAGAGTAGATGCCCTGTCCGTATTGTTGACCGTGGTTTTATAAATCTATTGCTCACACTTGACAGCTGAGCTTGGTGTTTAAATGTGCTAAGCTAACCTTAGCTGGAAAGGGCGTTGCTGATGAGCCTCTGCTGCAACGTTGCCCTTGCGCCTCTCGAAGCTCAGAAAAAAACGATTTTTTTGAAAATCTGTTTCTAAATAAACACAACTAAATAAGGTTCTGGGATTTTAAATTAGCATGAAGTTCCCTTTAAGTAATGAGAAACAGTTAAGCTATGTTTAACTGGTTTTAATCAGTGAAAATAAATGTATGCGTCTGAATTATTATCTCCTGTTGCACTGCATGGTTTGTGGTGGGTTATGCGTGTTGACTATGGAAGCAACGTGTCAGATTTGCATGAAAATATTGACCACTCCCATTGTACTTTTAAATATGTTTGATATATGCATGGGGTATTTTGGCCATTAAATATTTAGTATTCAAATAAGCTAGTGGTTTTAATAAACTGCTCTAAATGCCAGATAAGTTATAACTGTAGATTAATAAGAACATATAATTTCATTACCTTTTTCCCCCAAATTAGTTTATTTTGTTGGTCTATAAAACTGAGAATTAATCTTATTTATTTCTATTGTCTCTTTGAAATTACTGATTCTAGTTATTTTTTTTCTGAAATAATATGGAGGATTAGCATTATCATCTAACTCGTTGTATTATTTATTTATTTTTTTTATCTTTAACTTTGAACAGCTAGATTCTGGTCTGCTGTGGCACATGCATAGTAATGGAAAACCATTTCTTGCTTAATCCTCTGCTCCAGATCAATGCAACCTTTCAAAAACATGTATCCCCGTTTTGTGCCTGGGTTGCCATTTTATCCCTGCGTTCTGCCATATAAACTTCTTTATTACTTACCCAATTAATAAAGTAATCATAAAACTACTTATTTTAAAATGTATTTAACTTTACATTATAATCTTATGCTTTGATTTACACAATTTCTCCTAATCAAATAGGAGTTTATGACTTTTGATGGCCTTAAATTTGAATGTATTTTTTTACATATTTGTTAATCACTATATTGTGATTGTATAATATGAGATGGAGAATTTGTGGAAAAAAATGAGCTCCTCTTGTTTCCTCCCTGATTAAAAACAACTAATCAGAGCCAGGAAGAGAAGACAGAACCATCTCCTCTCCTCTCCTTCCAGTTTTTATCCTCTTATTATTAACTAATTATTAAAGAATTTGAAGAAAAAATTAACAAGATAAAGCTAAGGATTCATAATGACAGTGAAATTACCAGGAAACATTTAAAACAAGGACACAGAATATAAAATTAATGCTAAACCATTTGAGTTTATGCTGTAGGTACCAATTTGACTATCTGTTGCTGCGACTGAAAATGTCAGATGTTTAATGTTTATCCAGTAAAGAAATGTGAATGCATTTCCTGTAGAACAATAAGTCAATTAATTCTGTAAAATAATTTAGATTTTAGATGGTTTTTCATTTTGTTTGCAAAAGACTCATTTTTAAAGTCTCTCTTCTCCAGTATTGAAGTTTAAATTTGTCAAACGTTATTAGATAACTGTATGAAATATTGTGAGCTGTTCTGGTTTGTAAACAAACAAATACCTTCTTCTGGTTTAACCTGACCTTTCAGCCTCGTTTAGCTTAGAGGTCAAACTGAACAGCTCGACTCAAAAGTGACTCAAAACCGCAGGATGATGCATCAAAAGAGTCATAAACTATCATTGATAACAATCAGCCTTTCACTTTATTTCAACCTTACATACATTCTGAGCTGTTCTCATTGTCTACTTAATCTGTTAGAGGTTTTCATCCCAGATTTATACAAAGCAGAAAACATGTTCAATGGTTTAATAAACATGTTAATTAAACCAATGAATAAAAGCAGTAGGAGACATAGTGCTTTGGTCTCCTAGTTTTTGGTAGAAAGAGAAACGGGAGTTGTAGTTTGTTCAAAATGAAGTAAACACAACGTTCCACCTGGAGATGCTACGAAGCAGCACTACTGTGTGTTTCAGTGCAATTAAAAAATAAAGTTCATGTAATGTCGCGGTCTAAACCTGCTACCCAATGGTGGCTTTGTTCACCTGTACATTAAATAAGGAGAACATGGTAGTGTATATTTATGTATTTCTGATCAGAAAAGAGATATACAAATTATTGGACTAGTCTGCAGGAAATATATCTACATATCTGTGTCTTGTACAAATGAAATTGAAAAAATTGGTTGTAAGTTGAATTAGTTAAAAAAAAACTAATTAAAATTAATATTCAATATTTTTGCTCATTCAAGAAATTTTAAAAACTTTTCAAGTTAGGACACACCTCCAATGTCATTTTAAAATAAATCATCTGCATATTGAAAGAGGAAAAATACTTTTTTTTGTTTTGCTTGTAAGTGCTATCTGGATTTCTTCTTGTAAATAATGATTCCATAAAACAAGTTTTACAAATGTTTTGTTTATAATGCACTATTATTTTTGCAACGTCCATCCAGTTACAACAAAGAATTTGTGAGATGTTGACCATTTTATTTCAGATATTGAGTTTTTAATCAACATGTTGTTTAACTTGATTTTCTCATGAAGTTAAGCGCTGACATTCTAGCAACAGAACAGTCCAGTTTTTCTATATGTATATTGAAGATTCAAAAGAAAATATTTACTTTGAAACAAATGTCACATTAAGGCATTGCTGGAGTTTAGGTGCTGCTGTTTTCTGTCACGCTCACTGCCAGCATTGTGTTCTGAGAATTGGACTCTAATTTAGACAATTGCATGTCCTAGCCTTCCTTCTTTGATAAACTGACACACAGATTGGACTTTGCACCGTTTTTTTTCCCTCTTCATTCATGACTCTTGTTCTCTTTTTTGAGCACCAGTCTCGCTGACGATACATTCATCTGTCAGTGTGAGGGTAAGAAGTTTTACAACACTTTGATGCCATTTGAAAAACTGAAACAAAGACCCAGACTCGGAAGTACCACTAATTTCTAACAGTGTTTGGGTGACAGTTGCAGTTCCAGTTATCTTCAGCAGGTGCCGAAGCTGCTGACCGTTATGTTTATGCAATAGTTTGGAACGTGGCCTGTTTGGTCAACTGGATGTTTTTGAAGCTCCCAGCTGAAATCCCTGCTCTGTTCTCACTTCAGCAATTTATATGTTTGCTGGTTTATAAAGAGAGCTCTAAACAGTAGCTTGAATAATTTTCTTTTAGACATTTAAGTTTTAATTAAAATCTTAATGACAAATTTTTTATGAAGCAATATGGAGAGTGAATCATAACCATACTTGAAAGCATCTATTACTGTCCATTAGGTTTGCATGATATCAGAAAAACGTGCAATTGCGATATTGTTGCTGGATAACATGATTTTCAATTATGAATAAATCATATATTTCTGATTTTATTCTTTGTCTTGCTTCATCACAATAACACATTTTGCTGTACAATGAATTGTCCCAGAAGTTATTGCAATTAACGCTAATATTGTTTTTTGAGACCATTTCCAAGTGATAGTCATAATAGCATAATAATGCAAGAACATATTCTCAAAGATCAATAAACTTTATATTCAAATGAACATTTAACAAAGGAAGACAATACAAAAGTTTTAGAGAAATAAAACGACAAATAAAATGAATTATTTAGACTCTGCAAACAAAATTATTCTTCAAAAAAAGGACGAGTTGAGACCAAAGCACTCGACGAGCTTTGTGTGTTTTGGTCCCCCGGTTTTTGGTAGAAAGAGAAACGATAGATCGTGCGGATGGAAATTATTGAGCTTGTTTTAATTTATTTTGGGATTAATTGATTTATTGTGACAGGCCTAATCATAATGTGCCCGCCACTCTGTTTGAGCTCATAAAGTACGTATCACATCTGGGCACGGAGGGAGCTGAAGTCAAATTAATAAGCCAATTTTTCTAGCTATTGATATATTTTGCAGCAAACAGAGCACATGGCAATAACATCTCCTGATCTCAGACAGTGTCTAGTTAAAGTCCCGGCTCTCTGTTTGGTGATCCTGTTAACTGCCGTCCCGTCCCTCCTTTGCGTTGCACTGTCAGCTGTATGGAGGACTAGTGGTCTGTCTGTCTGACTCGCACGCACGCACGCACGCACGCACACACACACACACACACACACACACACACACACACACACACACACACACACACACACACACACACACACACACACACACTTTGTGTTGTCTGGTGTAGCTGCTAAGCTGCTTAGTGCTTTACAGCACCAACCTTCACTGGAGTTCAAGAATGAACAATATCATTAACCCATCTCACTTTTTACTTTGTGTTGTTCAGACTAAAACTAAAATCAGTGTGGCTGCCATCAGCAGCAGACTATACAGTTTGAGTTAATTTTATAATTTAATTTGGTGTATATAAGTTAAAGTGTGGTAAAATATTTATGTTCATTGTAAGTTGTGTAAATATTTCTGAAGTGGAACCAATGTTTAATGATTGTTTCGTTTAGGAACATATTTTCTGTTACACACGGCACTCGATAGAGGGCAGCATGTTTTTTTTTTTTTTTGTCTCAGTAAAATAAAAGGTTCGGCGAGACTGCCTCGTGTAGCTGAATTATAAGAATACGCTACAGTTTCTGTATCAACCCTTTCAGGTTGAAGCGGCTAATGAGGTACGCATTTTTGAGTTTTAATTTGTGTGTAATAATCGTCTATTTTGTATGTGAATATTTTCTGTAAAATGTATTTTGTGTTGTACAGTTCTCACGGCATAAGCATTAAATGCCATGTAACAACGATGAACGCCTTGTTTCGTTTTCTACCTGGAGGGAGTTATAGTGAGAACTCAGTCTGCTCGAAATGAGGTGATGAAACGAAGAATTGTCCCCTTCAGTGACTGAGCAGCGAAGAAGATTCATCGCACTGTAGCGTCACACAGATAAGATTGTGCAACACCAGAAACCGAAGCAACAAGCGTGTTCAAGTTTTACATTGATGTTCCAACAAGTGATACATTTAAAACAAGTTAAATGTTAAGAAGTGGATCAACTTTGTTTTAAGGAGACACTGCAAGTGTTAAAATTAAGTAATCTGGTGCTCTACACAATTCTGTTTAAGTTCAAGGTTTTATCTAAGGTTTTGTTTGTAAACAAAATCATTTTACATATTCTTGTCATTTAGATGCTAAAAGTGTTGAATAATTAAGTGTTCAGGTTTTGGATTTTTGTGTATGTTGGTTCGAGAAACAGTTCACGTTTAGGTAATTTAAGCTTCTATTCATGGAGACAATTTCTTAAGGTTTGAAGTGGTGTGAAAAATATTTCCTATTCATTCTTAATGTTTCAGACAAGTTTAATCTAAGTTGTAGCTGTTATTATTTTAGCTACTCGAGTTGGTTATTGTTAAGTCATTAGTTCTGTAAAGCCATAACTATAAGTTATTTTGGGCCAAGTAATAAGTAAACATTGCATGATGGAGCAAATGACTGACAATGAAACTAAAAAGGGCGACTTACTTAAAGAAAGTAATGGCGCAGTTCTACAGCAGTCATCTGAAACAGAAGAGGAGCCAAGAAGAAGCCAAAGGACTAGAAAGCTTACTGAAAGGGCTCAAGAACTGCATGATAATAAAGCAAAAAAACTGCAGGATCGTTTTACCAATACTTACAACAAATGGAAAGTGGCGGCAAAACAAGCAAAAAGGGCGATAAATGGAACTCCCTCTGTTGATGATGTGCAGGAATTGATGAGTAAGATAAGGTGTGGATCTGCAGATGTGAAGCACAGTTATGAAAATCTGCGAAAATGTGTTCTTCCAGGTAATGAGATCCGTCGCAGAGTAGACACCTGTGATGCTGTATCTGAAATGATCTTAGAAAGGGCATCCATTTACCTTCACAACAAGGGTGATGATGATGATCAGACAGAGGATGTTGATTGGCCTGAGTCTGGTTCTGTGTTTCTATCTTCAGTCTCTAAAGCCACAAGTAAAGGTTCTCGAAGTTTAATCTCTGCTAGCAGTTCAAGCATTAAGTCCCAACAGTCGAGCCTTTCCTCTATTAGGAGACAGGAAGCTGCGGCAGAGTTAGCTGCTACACAGGCTGCTTTAAAGGTTCTGGAAGAGATAGAAAGTGAACAACAAGAACTTGAAAACCTTGAAGAAGAAGATAGAAGGAAAATGGCATTACAAGAGGAAGAAAATGTGGCAAGAAAGAAAGCACTGGAAGAAAAACGCAGACAAATAGAACGTCTACAGACTGTTAAGAAGTTGAGTGCAGCAAAGGCACGGCTGCAAGTTTATGAACAAGAAGCAAGTTCAGATGAAGAAGTTGCAGAGTTACTTCATAACCAAACAGTTGAACGACGTCGATCTTCTGGAGCTAAAAGAAGTTCCTATGAACATCCACCCCAGGCAGACAGTGCTACAGTTCTTGCTGAAGCAATAGCGGAGTCTATTAATGTGAGCCGTCTCCCAGTACCTGAACCTCCTGTTTTTAATGGAGACCCACTAAGATACAAGGACTGGAAGATGTCATTTCAAACACTAATAGGCAGGAAAAACATCCCAGTAAACGAAAGAGTTTATTACCTTCGTAAATACGTTGGTGGATCTGCAAGAAAGGCCATTGAAAGTTATTTCTTGTTAGGAACCGATGAAGCTTATGATTCAGCATGGGTTATCCTGGAAGAAAGATTTGGAAGCCCCTTTGTGATAGCTAAAGCTTTCAAAGATAAGCTTGCATCGTGGCCCAAAATAGGACCCAGAGATAGTGTTGAACTGAGGGATTTTTCAGACTTTCTTAGGGGCTGTCAGGCTGCAATGTCTCAAATTAAAAGTTTAGAAATACTGAACACCTGTGATGAAAATCAGAAACTTCTCACAAAGCTTCCTGATTGGTTAGTTGCTAGTTGGAACAGAAAGGTGATTGAGATCGAAGAAAGTTGCAATGATTTTCCTACATTCAGTCAGTTTGTGGAGTTCATCACAAAGGAAGCAAAAATAGCTTGCAATCCAGTAACTTCTCTTCATGCCTTGAAATCTGGTGATGTTGAAAAAATAAAGACAACAAAGACACGAAATGTTGGCGCAAAGGTGCTTGTGAGTAACTCTGAAGAGAGATCAGAATATAAAGGTTGCATTTTCTGTGAAAAACAAAATCATGGCATTCAGAAATGCTGGAAATTCAATGAAAAACCAGTTCAGGAACGTCTCAAGTTTGTCCAGACAAAAAAATTGGATGTTTGCAACCAGGACACCACTCTAAGAACTGCAAAAGAAGAAGCTTTTGTGAAACATGTAAGGGAAAACATCCAACGTGTCTACACGAAGATCGTGAAAGAGCAAATAGAAAAGAGAAAAGCAATGATGAACATGCAGAGAATGTAAAAAACTCTGAAATTAAAGATTCAAAGGAAAAAGCTGAGCACAATCACAATATTGAACCCTCAAATGAAGCTACATCAAACAGAGTAGTGCGAGACATGGACAACATGTACTCTTCTACCGTTGTTCCTGTGTGGTTATCTACGTCAAGTAACCCAGAGAATGAAATTCTCGTTTATGCTCTACTTGATAACCAAAGTGATACGACATTCATCATGCAAGATAAGGCAGATGTTCTGGAAGCAAAAGGAGAACCTGTGCAGTTAAGGCTCTCCACACTTTCATCTCGAAATACAATCATCCCAAGTCAGAGATTAGTTGGACTGCAGGTGAGAGGGTTTTATTCATCAAAGAAGATTTCTCTACCTGTAACCTATTCAAGAGAGTTCATTCCTGCTAATCTAAGTCACATACCAACCCCAAAAACTGCGAGAGCATGGCCACATCTAGAACATCTCGCTGAAGAAATTGCTCCATTGATTGAGTGTGATGTAGGACTACTCATAGGTTACAACTGTCCACAGGCTTTGTTACCTCGAGAAGTGGTGCCGGGTAAAGATGACGAACCATTTGCTCAAAAAACAGATCTTGGATGGAGCATAGTTGGTTGTGTTAGCCCGTGTGTTGACTATGGTGATGCAATTGGAAGCAGCCATAAGATCATCATGAAGTCTGTGAAGCCTCAGCCTCAGACATCTAAGAACCTCACAAATGAAGTGAAATACATTTGTAGGACTCAAGTTAAGGAGTTCATTTCTCCACCAGATGTGTTGAGGATGCTTGAGTCTGACTTCAGTGAGAGAAGAGTTGAAGATGCAAATTTATCTCAGGAGGATTTGCGGTTCCTATCCATAATGGAAGAAGGAGTCAAAATGAAGGCAGATGGTTATTGTGAAATGCCACTTCCTTTCAAGAAGGATCGACCACATCTCCCAGATAATAAGGTGTGTGCAGTTCACAGACTCCGATGCTTGAAAAGGAGATTTGAAAGGGATAAACAATACCAAAATGATTACGCAAACTTTATGAGTCAAATCATAGCAAATGGAGATGCTGAAAGAGTCCCAGAAGAAGAAATAAATAAAGGTTCTGTGTGGTACATTCCTCACCACGGAGTCTATCACCCACACAAGCCAGGAAAAATACGAGTCGTATTTGACTGCTCTGCAAGGTTCGAAGGTGTGTCATTAAATGACTACCTGCTCAGTGGGCCAGACTTAACAAACAGTCTGATAGGTGTTCTCTGTCGTTTTCGTAAAGGACAAATTGGCATAATGTGCGATATTGAGCGCATGTTCCATCAATTTCATGTTAAAACAGAGGACAAGGACTACTTGAGATTTCTCTGGTGGGATGATGGAAACTTTCAGGCTCAACCATCCATTTATCGTATGCGAGTTCATTTATTTGGAGCAGTATCATCGCCAGGCTGCGCAAATTTTGGGTTGAAACATGTTGCGGCCCAAGGTCAAGGTCAGTACAGTGAAACAACCATCCAGTTCATTGAACGAAATTTTTACGTGGATGATGGACTGACAAGTGTTGCAACCAAGGATGAAGCTATAAAGTTGGTAAAGGAAGCAAGACAACTTTGTAGTGCTGGCAATCTGCGACTTCACAAGTTTGTTTCCAACAACCAAGATGTACTTGCATCCATTCCAGAAGATGACTGCGCAGATGCAGTAAGAAATCGTGACTTGACTCTTGGAGAGTCACACATTGAGAGAGCTTTGGGAATTAAATGGTGTGTTGTTTCGGATCAGTTCCATTTCAGAGTGATTGTGGATGAACGCCCACTTTCAAGAAGAGGTGTTTTATCAACAGTGGCATCCATCTATGACCCTCTTGGGTTTGTAGCACCATTTATTCTGGTTGGGAAGCAAATACTTCAAGAGATGTGTCGAGATAAGATTGGATGGGACGAACCATTATCTGAAGATCTCAAACCACGATGGGAGTCTTGGCTGTTGGACTTAAAGAATCTATCCAACATCAAAATTCAAAGATGTTATCTCCCAAAGGGTTTCGAGGAAGTCGAAAGATATGAGTTGCATCATTTCTCAGATGCAAGTGTTAAAGGATACGGTGAATGTTCTTACTTGAGAGCAATCAGTATATCAAATCAAGTCTACTGTACTTTAGTTATTGGCAAGGCCAGGGTGACACCTACAAAGGTCACCACAGTACCCAGACTTGAGCTGTCAGCAGCTGTTATTGCTGTTCGAACAAGTAACCTGCTTAAAAAGGAGTTGGAAGTTGAAGCCCAAGAATATTTCTGGAGTGATTCAAAGGTTGTTCTTGGATACATTAACAACGATGCTAGACAATTTCACATATTTGTGGCAAATCGCATACAGCGCATACAAGAAGGTTCCAATCCAGATCAATGGAGATATGTGACCTCTGAAGATAACCCCGCAGATCATGCATCACGAGGTTTGACAGTTAAAGGACTGACCACTTCCAATTGGTTCACTGGTCCAGATTTTCTCTGGCATAACACACTTCCTGCTAATGATGTTAAGGTGGGAGAGTTAGAAGCTGAAAATCCAGAGCTACGAAAAACCTTTGTGCATAAGACACTAACGACAGAAGAGTCTCTGCACAGTTGTTTCTTAAGGTTCTCAAACTGGACAAGACTGGTTAAGGCCATTGCACGACTCATACGATGTGTTAAAGAGGTCAAGGGTTCACTCTCCAGAACCAACAAGGTCACCAGTCTTGAGGAGAGAAAAGAGGCGGAGCGTTTCATCATAGCCACAGTCCAAAGGGAAGTATTTTCAGAAGAAATCAAAGACTTAAAATCTAAAGGAGAGATAACAAAGAACAGTGCAAACAGACTGCATAAACTAAATCCTTTCTTAGATGAACATGGTGTACTCAGAGTAGGAGGTAGGCTGGAACGTTCTTCTTTACACCCATACATTAAACATCCAGCAATCTTGCCAAGCAAAACCCATATCTCACAGTTGCTCATTGATCACTTCCATCAAAGAGTTCATCACCAGGGTCGTGGGATGACCATGAACGAGCTCCGATCGAATGGCATCTGGATATTGGGATGCAATCACACAGTGTCTTCTTACATTTACAAGTGTGTGAAATGTAGAAAGTTCAGAAGAAATACTGAAGTACAAAGAATGGCAGATTTACCGTGTGAAAGAGTGGAAGCATCACCTCCCTTTACCTATTGTGGAATGGATTGCTTCGGCCCATTTTACATTAAGGAGGGAAGAAAGGAACTTAAACGCTACGGTCTGCTATTTACATGCCTTTGCTCGCGTGCTGTGCACATAGAGCTACTTGATGACATGACATCTGACGCTTTCATTAACAGTCTTCGAACATTGATTGCCATACGTGGAAATGTTCGGCAGCTTCGGTCAGATCAGGGAACCAACTTTGTTGGGGCAAGACGAGAGTTTTTGGAAGCTGTAAAGAAAATGGACCAAGAAAGCCTAAAACAACTAGGTTGTGAATTTGTTATGAACCCAGCATCTGCTAGCCATATGGGTGGAACCTGGGAAAGGCAGATCAGGACAATAAGAAGTGTGTTGACATCCATTTTGGATCATTCATCCAAAAGACTTGACATTTCATCTTTACGTACATACCTTTATGAGGTTATGGCGATCATAAATAGTAGGCCCTTAACAACTCACCTGCTCAGTGATCCCACTTCTCCACAGCCTCTTACACCGAATCACATTCTGACCATGAAGTCCTCAGTGGTTTTACCACCACCTGGTGAGTTGTGAAAGAAGATCTTTATCTTCGTAAAAGATGGCGTAAGGTACAATACTTGGCAAATGAATTTTGGACCAGATGGAAAAAGGAATACCTGCTGAATCTTCAGCAAAGAACCAAATGGTACAAGACACAGAGAAATGCCAAGATCAATGACATTGTGATTCTGATGGACAATAGTCTACCCAGAAATGAGTGGAAACTGGCTAAGGTCACTAAGGTGTTCCCTAGTGAAGATGGATTCGTTAGGAAACTCGAATTGTTGTTGAGTGATGCAACACTTGACGACCAAGGAAAGAGAGTTAACAAGCCAGTATATCTGGAGAGACCCATCCACAAGACAGTTACTCTAGTCGAAGCTGAGTAACTCAGTACTAGGATACATGATTTGCTGGATTACAGACATTTGTTGTTTTTTCTTTTGTATTCAGGTTTTAGTAGGAAATCATTTCTGATTTGGTGGGAGTGTGGCTGCCATCAGCAGCAGACTATACAGTTTGAGTTAATTTTATAATTTAATTTGGTGTATATAAGTTAAAGTGTGGTAAAATATTTATGTTCATTGTAAGTTGTGTAAATATTTCTGAAGTGGAACCAATGTTTAATGATTGTTTCGTTTAGGAACATATTTTCTGTTACACACAGCACTCGATAGAGGGCAGCATGTTTTTTTTTTGTCTCAGTAAAATAAAAGGTTCGGCGAGACTGCCTCGTGTAGCTGAATTATAAAGAAGACGCTACAGTTTCTGTATCAACCCTTTCAGGTTGAAGCGGCCAATGAGGTACGCATTTTTGAGTTTTAATTTGTGTGTAATAATCGTCTATTTTGTATGTGAATATTTTCTGTAAAATGTATTTTGTGTTGTACAGTTCTCACGGCATAAGCATTAAATGCCATGTAACAACGATGAACGCCTTGTTTCGTTTTCTACCTGGAGGGAGTTATAATCAGGATTAAAATATTTAAACCTGGGATGAAATATTTCAGACTTTTTGTTTTGGTTAAAATTTAAATAAAACCACACATTTATACAAGGAAGATCAGCAGATCTCCAGTTTCTTTTGTAACTCAGACATTTATGACGTGCATTAATTGCTGTTTGGTAAAATGTATTAGTCTGGTCAGATGTGGTCATTAGTTGTGAATTAGCTGGAATTCACCGATTGGAGTCGGCTTAACCTGCCGACTCCAATTTTGGTCAATACCAATTGTTTTATAAAAACAATCCTTCTGCTCAAATATAAATGTTTCTTTTTGTGTTTAATTTTTTTTCCATTCATAAAGAATACTTTTTTTCACAACTTTCTGTCAAAGCTATTTAAAAGTTTCCTGAAATAAAGATGGATTTCTTTTAAAAATATTAATCAGTCTTTTCCTTCTGTTCTTCAGGTGACGGATATGTTGTGCCACTGACTGAGCAGGTGACATTTGGACCGTCGTAAACCTTCTTGGCGCCTTATTGCGGCACAGCAGAAGCACCTCCAGGTTGGTCGTTCTTCTCTGAGCGGCTTTCCCTTTGCTACCTGCGATCCTCGGAGGGATCGGGCTCCTCCTCACCCAACGCTTCACCTCACCCTCACCTCCCCGCGAGGGAGCGAACAGCAGCCGCCATGGTGCTGTCACAGAGACAAAGAGATGAACTGTAAGTGCAATTATAAGTAGGATTACATGTGAGCAAGAACAGACATGTGTGCTGCAGCTCATTACCAGCAGCACCTGCAGGTTGGCCAGTCGCACTGTGGCGCATCGCACGTTTCCCTTTTGAAGACAGTCCAGAAGTCCACACTTGTAGATGTGAGATGAAATCTTCTACAACAGCTGTGCCAAACTCATTTACGTTTTGGGCCAAATCAAGATCATGAATGCTCTTAAAGGGCCGGTTGTGCCAGATTTTATTCATAAAATCTGTTCACAAACTGTTAAAATACCAATTAATTCTCAAAATAAAATATTATTGAACATCTTTTCAGTTCCTCCAGGATTTCGTGATTCTTTTTGTAATTTTTTATTTTTTTGCAATAAAAATTAAAGTATTTGTGCTACTAATTTGGAAATATTTGTGCTTATGTATGACGGTAAATGCGACATTTTGTAACTCACTGTATAGAACACGGACTTTAATCTGACATCAGTTAAAGCTGAGGCAGCTGTTTAGGACAAGTAAAGTTTTTGAGAAAAATCGGCAATAAAATCTCAATTATTAGCGCAAAAAATGAGGGGATTTACTTTTTTTTGCGTGAATTTCCACATTACTCAAAAAAACTGGAGGGACTGATTGACATAATTTGGCAGTAAGCAGATAAAAACTGCATTGATTTGATTGATAACATATTTAAACACATTTAGTGTTTAATCTAAACGCTAGGGGGCTCATAAAAAGCTATGGCGGGCTGGATTTGACCCAGGGCCTTGAGTTTGACACAATGTGTTGTGCAACAATCTGAAATCAGTGGCAGAGCCTGAAGAGACGTGAGCTGCAGGCGCTTCACTTGATAGCTGCTTGGTGAATATTTCATAACCTCCATGACGGCAGGAAAGAAGCGAGGGGGATGGGGGACGACCAGCTTTACGCCGTTATGACCTGCACCTCTGTTTAAGCACAGACAGCAAACAATCAATATTTCATTGTTTTTTTTTTTACTTATTGCAGTTAATCCCACTGATATTCTGATGTTTGAGGGCCAAGTTGAATTAAAGCAGCAAGGGTCTAAAGTTTGTATTCTGCAACAGTCTGCTTGCTCCAAAAAAGCCCAGAAGCTTCAGCCTAAATTTAGCACTTTGCTCATGAAATATTCACCCTCCGTCTTATAAAAAAAAACCTGTTTCGGCATTTATATAATTTTGTGTCTCTGTATTTGCGTTGAACCTCACTGCACCATCTGGCTCTCTCATCAGCGCTGCCTTCACGATGAGTCGATGGTTTCCATGGTGACAGCAGCACCGTTTCCCAGCATGCCTTTTCTTTATTTTTATTTGGTCTTTTTCCAGAAAAATGTGATTCGCTTCTCTTTGCTCAGGCAGACATTTAAGATTGAGTTGCTAGACGCTCCCCTCTGTTTGCCATATTTTAAGGAGGAACGACGGCTAGCGTCGATTTAATGGTGTCACGGTTTCACCTGATTTATATTCAAAATAAAAAGCACACTGTAAAAGGGGTGAAATTGGCCTTCAGATTACTAATAATGTTTCTTTTTCTAGAAATCGGGCTATAGCTGACTATCTTCGTTCCAATGGATACGAGGAAGCCTATTCTACCTTCAAGAAAGAAGCAGAACTAGATATTGTAAGGAGCAACAAATTGAAGAGTGATGTTTTCTTTTCTAAGGGGAGGGACGTCAGTTCACAGTATCTATTGCTTTGGTTGTAGAATGAAGAGGTAGATAAGAAGTATGCTGGGCTTTTGGAAAAGAAATGGACCTCTGTTATTAGATTACAAAAGAAGGTAAGGAGAATCTTTTTACGCTTATGTTTAATCCAGGGGTGTCCAAACATTTTGCCAAGTTGTAATAGAAAGATTAAAATAAAATCAAGCAGTTTAAAGTTGTCTTTTTGTGGAAAAAGGATAGCGCCAACATTTGAAAATAATTTTGCACATTTTTCTGTATGAGAAAATTTAATCTAGTTCTCAAATTGAACTTTAAAAATGTATCTCATATTAATTCAAATTCTTATTGTTGTCAGGAAATGCCTTCAGTAGCAGTCTGTGTTACAGTGACTTTGAAGGAACTTCTGACTGAAGACACACTATTTTCCCAAGACGGTCTCATGAAATTCTTTTCAAATTCTTTTGGGCTAAACTGAACAAATTTACTCAGTTATAATAATAAGATTTGAGTCACTTTCTTTCAAAATAAAAGCTAATTTAGGAACAACAAAGTTCTACTTATTATAAACGCATCGTTATAAAAATACAAATACTTTGTATTGTATTTAACAGTTTCCACTGTTTTGACTGGAAATAGGAAAGTTTTCATTTGTGTCATTCTTGAATCACTCCAATGACCACAAATGGCCCCCGCACCGCCCTTTGGACACCCCGGGTTTAATGAAATGAGAACAAGCGCTCTGGTTCTGTTTTTGAGATGCTTTCCTTGCTGGTGTAGGTGATGGAGTTGGAGTCTAAGCTGAATGAGGTGAAGGCGGACATGACGTTCGGCGGACCCGTCGGTCAGAAGAGAGACCCGAAGGAGTGGATCCCTCGCCCCCCGGAGAGATACGCCCTGAGTGGGCACCGGGCCCCGATCACACGGGTCATTTTCCACCCCGTGTTTTCCGTCATGGTGACGGCCTCTGAAGATGCCACCATCAAGGTGTGTACAGGTGACACACTGACTACATGAGATGCATTTTACTGAGGTTTATAACATTTTTTCAGCTTCAGCATAGAAGCATTATTGTAGCATAAATCAAACAAAGCTAGCACCTTTACGGGAATAAATTGGTGCCATCTTTATATGCATGTTCACTTTAAACTGTAACCGGAGGAAATAAACATGCTGCATGTTTATAAAAACAAAAGATGGAGCTAGTAGATTAACATATTAATTTATTTTCAGAAGTGGGCAGAGTAAAAGACCAGCAGTACATCAACATGTTTTTATTCAAGTAAATTATTGTTTTTTTACTTAACATGGTTGAGTTCTCTGTTCAGCTCCTGTTTGTAGTTCTTTTTTGTTTTTTTTAGGATTTTAGTTTTAAGCCCCTGACTGATTTCTATGTGCCGTCAGGTGTGGGACTACGAGGCAGGAGACTTTGAGCGAACCCTGAAGGGACACACGGACTCGGTGCAGGACATCTCCTTTGACCAGACGGGGAAGCTGCTGGCCTCGTGTTCAGCTGACATGAGCATCAAACTCTGGGACTTCCAGGGCTTTAAGTGCATCCGGACGATGCACGGTGAGAACATTTACAGATTTAGTGACACCCGTTTCTGCAGATGCAAAAGGCCACATCTGGGTTCTGAAATAAGTGTAAGCTTCTTTTGTTTTGTATTATCCAACACTAAGGAAAAAATTGGCAGCCCAATTAGAAAGATGTCCAATGTTTTTGTCATATGGGTCAAAATTGTCAAGCAAAAAAAGAAAATGAAGAAAATAAATGTAATATCAAGCAAATGAAGTAGTAATTTTATGTTGTAAAAGGATGTTATTTATTACTCAACTGAAGAAATTTATTCAGGACTTGAGCCACTTTCATTGAAAATCTTCGCTATCTTTTAATAAAACATATCAAACAAGTTTGATAAATTAAACATGAAATACATTTTGTAAGTTTAATTTATCAAATAAATTTAGATTACACACAGTAAATCAAACAAGTTTAATGTATCAAACGTTAAACAAGTTTAATGTATTAAACTTGTTTACTTAAATTAAAGTTGATTTGGATCATGTCATAAATTAATTTAATAAATTGTTTTATTAAATTAAACTAAATTAAATTTATTACATACATTTTAATAATATTTATTTTAATAAATTAAAGTTTTTTTGGATGCAAATCATCTTTAATAGACGTAGTTCAATTTCTAAATATATCCAGTTCTAACAGACGTGGTTCTGTTTATTATAAAAGCCTGTTTGTAAAAAAACGCTGATTACATTTGGTTGTTGTAATAAATTATATTGGCTGTATTTTTATCTGTATGACAAATGAAACGTCTTAATTTTTCTGGAATTTGTATCTTGAATTCCAGTTGGTGGGCCTCTCAAAATCTATTTAAGGGCCACTAATGGCCCCCGGGCCGCACCTTGGACACCTTTGTAACATTGCATGTGAATTATGTTTTTGGGTTTCATCGAACTAAACATATTATCGGATCCATTTACCTGATGGAAAATTGAAGCAGGGTGGTGATCTGTAAGAATCTCCATTTTGAACTAAAATAATGAAGATTTTCAGTCACTAATACAGATTAGTGACCGAAGGTGAAACTTTGTTTTTCAGGCCACGATCACAACGTGTCGTCCGTAGCAATCATGCCAAATGGTGACCACATAGTTTCTGCCTCCAGAGATAAGTCCATCAATATGTGGGAGGTGGCCACAGGGTGAGTTTTCATTTCATTTTACATGTTTTATATTTTACATGTCTTATAACTAATTTACAGCAGAAGAGCACTTGTCTAAGTGGAGCTGCGTGTGTGTAGGTATTGTGTGAAGACATTCACAGGCCACAGGGAGTGGGTGAGGATGGTTCGCCCCAACCAGGACGGCTCATTGATCGCCAGCTGCTCCAACGACCAGACTGTGCGTGTCTGGGTGGTCGCCTCCAAGGAGTGCAAAGCCGAGCTGCGGGAGCACGAACACGTGGTGGAGTGCATCGCCTGGGCCCCTGACAGCGCTCACCCCACCATCCTGGAGGCCACACTCTCTGAGGTAACTCCACCTTTTCCTTCGGCAAGGACGCCGAGATGAGAACCCAGACGGCATGCCTGGAAAGAACTTTGTTTTCTCAAATTAATCGTATTGATAATATTTTAATGCCTCTGCTCTTCATGGTGTGAAAGATGAAAAGCAGATTTTGTAAAAATAAATTATGGGTGAAGGTGCCACTTTGCATTGCAAGGTGAGATTTGTGTAGATTTGTGTCGGCTCTTTAAACAGGACTCTACAGACGACATTTACAGAGAGAAAACTCAGTTTATTAGAAAAAAGTTTCATGCCCCAGATCCTGATGAAACGAGACTGGAACATTTTACAGTTTTGTAGACATTGTTTTATGTTTTATCTTTTAAGAACAGAAAACTTAATTATCTATTTGTGGGTCTGCCATGATAACAAAGAAGTTGATAAACAATAACATTGTTGTTTTCAGACATAATGGTGATGTCATAATAATACAAAAACATATTTTCAAAGAGCAATAAACCTTAATTTGTAATGAACATTTAATACCAGAACTGAAAGACATTTTAAATATACAAAATAAATAAATAAAATATCAAATGAAATGTCTCCTTAAACAAAATTTTCCTTCAAAAGAACAAAGCATTAGACTGAAAACTTCTCATCCAGTTTTTGGTAAAAAGAGAAAAATGATAAATCATTCAAATGGAAATTATTGAGTTTGTTTTAATTTATTGTGCGACTAATTGATTTATTGCTTGTGGCAACGGTAGGCTTTTTGATGTGCCATCCCTTCCCTCCTGTTTCTGTTTTGCAGAGTACAAAGATTGGAAAGCCTGGCCCCTTCCTGCTCTCTGGCTCCAGAGATAAAACGATTAAAATGTGGGACGTCAGCATTGGGATCTGCCTCATGACTCTGGTGAGTGGCAGAGGGGACGCTGGGGGGCGTTTCTGATCGAGCGTTGGGTAACGAGCCTCGTGTCCTCAGGTGGGACATGACAACTGGGTGCGTGGGATCCTGTTTCATCCTGGAGGACGATTCATCGTGAGCTGCGCCGACGACAAAACAATCCGGATCTGGGACTACAAGAACAAACGCTGCATGAAGACCTTATCTGCTCATGAACACTTTGTTACCTCTTTGGGTGAGATTTATTAAACTTATCATCACTGTGTTTGTGATGTAGTCACTAAAAATATAAGAAATACTGTTACAGGCAGCTGAGATTGTTGCTCTGCTCAACTCCAAAATTAAACCCTGTGGGCATAAAAAGAGAGACGTGTACGAAGAATAAACACTGCAGTTTGCAGCTCAGCCCCACATTTTCAAGATTTAAGTGGAAAGTAACTTAATTTTACGTGTTTGTTTTGATATCACCATATATAAAATTGTCAAAACATCGATAGAAATATTGAATAAGCAACTGAGTAGGAATGCACCGATTCCAGTTTTCTGTCTTCTGGTTTTGACTGGTACTACTTTTTTTTTTTTTTTTTTTTTTTTTTTCTGAGTTGGTATCAGTGAGGGAACTGCTGTTAGCCAAAAGAGTTCAGATGTGACCTGGTAGGCCGGTCTGTTAGTCCAACCTCTCACTGGACTGCAGAAGAGGACTGGCTGGTTTTTAAATGTTTGCAGAGGTAGATAAGATCAGCTTCACATGTAAATATCGGCCGATCAAATAAATTGTCACAGATAAATCAGTGAGCTGATAAATCGGTGCATTTGGAGAAATAGTTTGGTGTGAAGCAAGATTTTCATGTAAGTCTCAAGAACACTTTATTTAAAAGAGAATGTCAATAAAAACTGCTTTTCAAAATTGATATTTGTTGGGGGGTTTTTACAGATGGCTGTCATATGTACCATCTGTAACAAATTTCTGGTTGAATGAACAAAATTTGAAACCTGAATAATTTTAGGCTAAACTTTATTATCGTAAACTTGCAGCATTCCTGGCGTGTTTAAAGTTAAGACTGGTGCAGCTGTTGGGAAAGCAGCATAATTGGTTCACTGTTCTGAGAAATGAGTTTATAAAACCTGTACGTTACTTCTGGTAACTCGCTGATTTTTATCTGCAATCTGTGGCCAAATAAAAGCTTCTTAATTCATTGGATTCCTTTTTTTCACCAAAGTTTAGCTTTTCAAATTTGTCCTATTTTGATTGCTGTTATTTTAATCCCCACAAGGATTCTTAAATTTAATTTTTTTTTAAATTTATGCTGATATATCTTTAATATTGATGTATCAGCTCTAACATTGGTATCGGCTGATATTAGTAATTTTTTAATATATCGGTATTGGTACGATAAAACTGGGCCAATATTAGCAACTGATATACATTGTCTGTTTCTGGTCGGGGTTTTTTCCTAAAACTGTTAGAACAACAGAGAAATGCGTATAATATCGGTTATCGGTCCAACCTCTCTTATCGGTGCATCGCTAGCTGAATATAATGTAACAACAAAGAAGCTGCCCAGAAATTAAATCTTTTTTTGTTTGTTGCAGATTTCCACAAGACGGCTCCATACGTGGTTACGGGCAGCGTCGATCAGACAGTCAAAGTCTGGGAGTGTCGCTGAGACTGCCACCATCTCCCCACCCCTACCCCCCTTACCCCGCTGCCCCCAATTCCAAGGATTTAAAAAAAACAGAAAAACAAAAAAAAAATCCCTGACGCGCCATGCCAGCTGCCGCTCCTCTGCTCCCTCCACCCCCACGTCCAGCCCTTCACCTCTCGCACTCCAAATCATAGTTGGCCAATGCGCTTTACCTTCCCCTCGCTCCTCGCTACATTGATTAAGCCCCATTAAGATGACTGTTGTCCTTTTTGTGTAAATTATTCTGGATGTAGGGTACGCTTAATAAATGTCACGCAAATCTCTGACACATAAACACTCAAAATGATAATAAATATCTTTGCATGGTGACTCAAACAAGAAAAAATAAATAATAATAATTCAATACTGTTAGCTTTACAAATTCAGAGAATCGCCCAGTGCCCTGTTGTTATCTCTGCCTTGATAACCCACTCCAGGGCTCCGTCACAGGATTTTCATCCAGCTTTCTGTGGTCCCACTGCTCTCTTTGCATACACTCACTAATGCACCACACGCACAGTAAAAAAAGAAAAAAAAGTTGTGTATCAATATATCTGGGTGTCATTGTTTGCAGCATAATGAAATAAAATTCTGTAAATATAGTTCCTCTGTGTGCTTCATTTTAAAGGAGTGCAGTACTGCTCCACGTCCTGCAGGGGGCGCCAATCCTGCTCCAACATACTGGAATTACCTTGTAAGCTAACCAGAGACATGAGATTGAGCTACAGGTTGTGTTCAGGTGTGTTGAAGAAGGAATGCATTTATATCTGGGGTGTCCAAAGTGAGGCCTGGGGGCCATTTGTGGCCCTTGAGCTGATTTTATGCGGTATCTAAACGCTACATCTGCATCAAGCAATGTAGACGCAAAAAAACTACAGTTTGCGTTTAGATGCAGATGAGACTTTTAAATTGCAATCAGGGTAAAAATTACCAAGATAATTTTCTTACACTGGAAAATGTAAAGTGTAACACAAAATATTTGTGTTTTTATGACCAAGTTTCAACACAGATTAAAATAAAGTTTATCCAGAGACTTTTACTGAAAAGATAACTTTGCTGCACCCAAATCAGCTTTCACTCAAGTGTTTTGAAACAGTGACCCAAATTCTGTTCTAATTACTGAGAATGTTTTCAACCTAGACGTCTTTCTTTTAATGCAGCGAACATGCAAAAGCTGCTACGGCGTATTCAGGCCACTGAAGAGGAAAGAAAGTTTTACATTTCTGCCAAAAAATTTAGTGATCTCAGAAGTTTTCTAGAAAGAACTTGGAAATTTGAAACTCTAATGTTGAACATTTCTATTAAAAAATTTCTTAATTTAAAAAAATTTGTGATTCATCACAAAATCTTTTGACTTTTTTTTTTTTTGTTCCTCCAATAAGATGTACTCAGGCTGCTTTATTTGCTTGATTTTAGGTTGGGGGTTATTGACTCGTAACTAATTTTGAGTCTTACAATTTTGGCTCATTTGGTGAAAAGTTGGACAACCCAGATCTGAATCTTTTTACTTTCCAAACAGAAAGTTGATTTATTTGTTCATTCTGGAAATGTAGCTGCTTTGGTGATTTTGCAGAGCATTCAAAACTTTTTCGTATCTGTTTGTTCAGAAGTAAACCTTCATATCCTCATTTAGCAGCTTGTAGAATCACCTTTTGCAGTAAAAACATGATTGATTTATTTTTTATGACTTTATTGTTGCTTTTCTTTGCTGTGCTGCTCTAGTTTAATCAGAGTTTGCCGTCATTTCCAGGTCTGTTGACTTGTCTTTTTAATGTAGCTTTAAAAGGGGATTATTTTTCTATTTTGACCTAACTCCAAACAGGAATTACTATAAAGACAAACTGCCTCAGATTTGACTCAATAACCTCATAAGTTTTTAGAAATGGCCAAATGTTTCTCTAAACTCATTGCTAATGTTTTTGCTCTAGCACTAAAAAGCTCCTGCCTTTGCAGAAGTAGATTTGCTGACATGATTTTATTTGAAGCTTCCCTTCCCATCGATTGAAAGCAGGAAGGTTGTACTCGATTTTCCCTCGTTGTTTTCGTTACATGTTAGAATGTTTGTCCTCAACTTCAGGTCACCGAAGTGGAGATTTTAAGGGAAAGTAGGTCACTAGACACAAACTTTTCTTCTAGACAGCCTCTATTATTTATGTATAGATGTTGTGTTCAGTTTTTAGTTATAAACTGAATCATTTGGTTACATTTTAAGCTGATTTTCACCACTTGGTTTATATTTCCTTGGCTGGATATATCAAAATGAGGCTCTTTTGTTATCTTCTGACATTTATTAATCAGTTTCAGAGTAAAGCCACAAGACATTGTGAGACATTTCAGGATCTCTTATGAATTATGTAGAGTCCTCACAGAGAAATGCTCCCCTGTTCTTGTCGCAGAGCAGAAAAAGCAACACCCACCACATCTAGTTTCTAGTGCAAATATCAAAGTTCACAAAGTGAAATGAAAATATCTAGTAAGCAACTTTTCAGCAAGATAAAGGAGCTAATTTTAAGTAAATAACTTCTTAATATTGATGGAAAACTACTTGCTCCATTGGCAGATTGTTTCATTTATAACATTTCCTATGTTCATGACAAGCTTTAACTGTTTGCATATTTTGGTGTTGTATTTTTAAAATGAAGATTTTCTTTTAAGAAATATTGAACAAGTTTATTAGTTTTGCACATTTGCATGTTTAAAAGAAGAGAAAAGACTTAACACTGTGTAAAACTAAAGTTCTGTTGAACAACAAGTTTGTTTAATTTGTGTATTTAAGTATTTTTATTTCCATTTGGTAGCTGATTTCAAACTGTTTTTTAGACAAATTTATAATTCAATTTAAATTGAAAATAGATACAATATCTATTTTGTATTCTAACACATTAAACATAATGTATGATTTTGAATATATTAATGATTACTTTTTTTTAATGGAGTGACCCTCAAAAAAGGACAAAAATAAATTTAAAAAATCCCTATTCCCCAAAAAAAGGAAAAAGTAGAAAATTTAGAATAGTGTGTCATTTAAAAATTATATATTATATTCAAAATCAGTTTCTTTCAATAAAAAACTCATAAAACTTTAAAAAAGCTGCAAGTCTGTGTCTGCGTCTGGTGAAATACTGGTTTTGGTTCAAACATGTTTGTTTTTCATTCAGTGGGTAGAAAATCCTGACATTTTACTAAAGTAAGAGTACAAACACTTCAGAATAAAGTCACAAACGTAAAAAGTACAACTGCTCCTAAATACTCCTAAAAGCATGCATATATATATATCCAAGAACTTACTCTCGTGAGTGTAATTGAGTAAATGTAACTGGTTACTGCCCGGTTCTGTTGTGCAGTGATGAACCTGGGCCGTTTCTCAGTGGAGCCAGTGGAGTAGAAACATTGGCCTACATCCTCCCAGCCTCTTCCTCATTCAAGCCGAAGACATTAAAACTGAGCAGAGATGAAATCCTCATTTATTTTGCTTTTGGGTCACCCATTTTTCTCTCTGCCTCTGTTGTAAGACTGAGTCCGGTTCTTGGCAGGAGGTGTAAGCCAGCAGAAATCCAAATATGCTGGCGTGTCACAGATGTGTTGAGAGGTTTCAAGGTCAGAGCTTACAACAGATCGGCCTCTCGCTGCTTCTGATTGCAAAGTGTTTCCATTTAATTGGTATATCAGCCTGTGAGCTGCAGAAAGAGGCAGATATCTGCAGGTTATTTTAGTGGGTTTCATGTCATCAGGTACAATTCACACCTTATTGTAATCTCTGGAAAGCCAGAGGAGAAGGTAAAGAGAATCAGTGTTTTAGGATACAGCGCACTCTAGTGGTACCTACACTGACTAAGTTTCTGTCAACTAAATATTAGATAATTCATGTTAGTAAGGGCATGTTCAGATCTAACTAAAACTACATTTTATAAATAAAATAGTTTCTTAGCTTGGATGTAAATCTTTAGTAGAACAGGGCTGGTTAAAGTGCGGCTCAGGGGCCGTTTGTAGCCTTCAACTTATTTTTTGCGGCCCAACAACTGCAATTGAAGAATGATACAAAGTGATGGGGTTTTTTATAACCAAACTTTTATAAGAAATAGAACCATGTCTATTACTAAAAAGGCGACTGCTGCATCCAAAGCAACTTTAATTTGTTAAACTTGGATAAATATAGCAAACATGTTGAAGGAAAGTGACGCAAATCCGGAATAAATTTGTTCAGTTGAGCCAAAACTAAATGCATTTCTTTTAATGCAGCAAACGTGCAAAATTCTGTTTACATTTTTTTAAACTTCATTTGCTTGATATTACTTTTCTTTTTTTTCATTGACTTGATTTTGGCCCATGTGACAAAAAGTTTGGACATCTTTGCTGTAGAAGTAGGACTCAAACCTATTTGTATCACATTAATGTAAGTTAAATATGTTTTTGTATAATTAGAATAATAAATAATGAGTAGCCATGTTAAATATTTTCTGTTTTTCTCATAAAATTGCGCATTGGTTATTCCTCTGTGGTGTGCAGATCCACAAGTGATGCAGCATTTCTAACTGGGTCACCTAGATCCATTCCTCACATCTCTCCCACCCCACTGACTCCTCAAGTCATCACTCTTCCTCTTTTTCCTCCTCTTCCTCCGGTACGACTCATGTGCTGAATCCAAGTTTACTCAATTATTAGCTTTTTACACAATAGCATTGTCTGTTTTTTTAAAAAAATTGGGTTAATTTCTTTAAGGTCAGTGAGGAAATAGCTATGTGTTGTTCAGTTAGCGGAGTTAGCTTGTGACGGCAACTGGTTGTGATTGGATGATCTATAAACATGGCGGACTCAGTGGCGTCCAGTTAAAGACTGTTGCGATGGAGACACGTTTTTTATATTGTCTCTTTACATGAACATAAACCATTAATGTTCAGGTAAATCTTATGATTTATTTTGTCTTAAAGGAGACCAAATAATTATTTTTTCTTTTTGTTTTGTGTCACACAATAGTATGCGATTTATTATGTCAGACATTTAAAATAGACCCAGGAAGAGTTGCAGTATTTCAACATATTTTTACTCAAGTAAAAGAATAAAGTAATTTTATTACTCCAGTAAGAGCAAAAAAAGTATTTGGTAAAGTTCCGAGTAACTGATCAAATTATCAATTGTTTAATATTTAAAAATAACAATCAGACAAAATAAAATATACAGTTTGGTGAAAATTTTGGTATTTCAATGTTGAAAATGACAATAATTCATATAATTAATAAAAATAACTAAATCAAGCAAAATATATTTTTTTTCCAAATCATTTTCTTTCAATAAAAAAATTTATGAAACTTTAACAAAATCTGCTGGTGTGTGTCTGTGTCTGGTGAATTTTTTTTGGTTAAAACATGTTTATCAGTCAATACATAGAAAATCCAGACATTTTACTCAAGTAACAGTAGAAATATTTCATAATAAAATTACTCAAGTAAAAGTAAAAAGCACAGCGTTGCAAAACACTCTAAAATTATATTTTTCAAAAAAGTTACTCAAGCAAATGTAACTCTAAATAGACCAAATCCCAAGTTTAGAGAAAAGATTCCAATGACAATATGATTTACTGATGCCGATAGAGTGAATTAATTTCCCTGAAACTTTAATTAAAACAGCTGCGAAGCTGAAAGTTTTAGATGAACTATCTGAAAGTTTATTGTCTCAATCTTCTTATTTCTTTCTTTAAACTGAGACTTTCTTCTTGCTATATTTCTGTACAAATCTGATCTCTGGGTTGGAGGAACAATCGCTGCGTCCATCAATCAGCCAAGGGGAAAATTAGACATCTAATTATTTTTCACTGACATAAAGAAGTTAAATGTCTGCAAGGCACATTCATGTATAAAATGAAAACAGTCATGATTACCCAACTTTACAAAGAATGACAGAAAATAATTCACAATTTTTTTGTAGACATTCTTACTTTTAACTTTTCTTACTCTAAAAAATCATTTGTTATGTTAAAATTTAAGCACGACTCCCACTTCTGAAGTATGCATGGATAGTAAAAACAAAAACAAACAAAAAAAAAACATTAAATATTTGCACTTAGCTTCACATGCAGTATTAGAAATAATTTTGAAACAGACAATTACAATTCAACATGGCCTGGTGTCACTTACGGTGTACCACAGGGCTCAGTAGTAGGCCCAGAGTTATTTAAATTGTTCATCAGTGAATCATACAAAGTCTCAAGAACATTTTTAAAATGTGTGTCATGAGCAAAAATTAATAAACTTATATTATTATGGTTTGAATGAAATAAATTTTCTACAAAAGTAAATAAAATATTATGCCTTCTTGAAACTTTTGAAATAGACCTGGAAATAACAATAACCGGTATGAATAGAGTGTATAAATAAAAGTGAATTTCAATCAAACTAGCTGGAAAACTCACACAAGTATTGGAAAACTGGAAAGTTTGGGAACCTTTTTGGGTCAACAATCATATTATATAATGTGCTGAATGCAGGGTTAAACTGATAAAACAAGACTTTTCATTATGTACACACAGAAAGGAGTGATAAGTGTTGTAAATCATGTTGAACATGGTGAAAATAACAGTAGTTTGTCCTTAAAATTACAAGCATTCAAGTTTCAAAGGTTGTTCTAATTGTGTACAGGAAAAATAACGATAAGAAAAATAATAATATTGAAAAACCTTTCCAAAAAAGACAGTATAAGATTAATGAAACGTCATATTGCTCAACACAACATTCCCAAAAGATAAATATTTTTGCTAACTCTTTCTTGTCTAGTTCCTAGTGAAAATATCTTAGTACACTTGAAATACAAAAAACAAATTTACAAGTTCCTTTTCAGCAAGATGTAGGAGATTTATTCAGATAAATAATTCCTTAATATTGATGAAAAAGTTCTAGTTCCACTGGCAGATCATTTCACTTACAACAAGACATTTTCCCATGTTATAAGTCTCCTCAATAAATTAATTAATCATTTACTTACTTTGATTTTGGGTTTTTTGCAGTGTATGTGTTGTGCTCATATTTTTTGTAATATTTCCCTGCACTATTTTCGAAAGAATAAAAAGCAACGCCAGTTCATCAGCACCTCATCGGAGGTGAAATGAGAACAGGCGGCGGTCGGTCAGCTGCTCCTTCCCAGAGAGGAACCACTTCCACGCTTCCAGGCTCCGCCCCTGTGGGTTTGACTGACGGCTCTGATCTGGAGACAGCGGGGTGGCCAGTCACGCTCTCGCCATGCAAATGAGCTGCTCCTCGAGCCGGGCGGGTGCCCATGTGGACCAGCACCATGCCTTGTTGTTCTGAGCGCTGATTGGCTGGCTGGCGCCTGATCCGTCTGCATGCGCTGCGGGCCAACGGCTGGCGCTAAACCGCGGAGCACCGATGACGTCAACACACGATTTCAACAAAGACTCCCACGGAAGTACGACGTCACACGGCGAGTTGAGTTGCTTCCGGAGACTTTATTAAAATGATATTTTGACTGTGTGAGAAATGTTGAACCAGGGGTAAGCTTAAATTTCGTGAAAAGAGGCAGCGAGGAGGAGGAATGCGCGACTGGATCGCCGGGTTTTGCTAGCGGCCGTAGTAACAGGGCGGGGCAGGAATCCGGGAGGGGCGGGCCTTACCGAGAACACGACTCGCCTTGTTGTGTGTATTCCCGTGCTCGCTTCGCCATCTTGTTGCAACCTTTTTTTTTTTTTTTTTTTTTTTTTTTTTTTTTACGTATTTCGGGATCTACTTTCTGTTTGGCTGGATTAAAAAAAAACTTGCCGCCTGCTTTCTGGAGAACCGCACAAGGGGGGCTCACACTGGAGTGAAGCCGCGCACGTAGCGCTGAATACCGGGGCACTACTTTCCATTCCCCCCCTCTTTCCGTCCCGGACCACCGGGTCCCCCCCTGCCGTCAGGGTTTACGCGAAATGAGTATCGACACACTTTTGGAGGCGGCCAGGTACCTGGAATGGCAAGCCCAGCAGCAACAACAAACAAGACGTGGTGAGTTAATCTGCAGACTGATGCAGGGAGGGAGCCCAGATAGCAGAGCGGAGTGACACTTGAAACAGCGTTTTTTGGGAGAGCTGGGGTTGGAGGGTTTAACCTGCCTGTCTGTGGTGATGAGGCGCTCAGCGCCACAAAGGAGGCGAACTGTCACTGGGCACAGATCGCTTCATCTAAAGGCGGAAATGGACAAAGTTGTTTTTCTGAACTACTTCTTTGCGCGCCTGTAGTGTGTGTGTGTTTGTGTGTGAGACGGTGTTTCAACACCCTTGTGACTCACCGTACGCGCGCGCCTGTGTGTAATGGAGTTCATTTAAATATCATATTAATCTGTTGCAGAAACCCAACATACCCCTTTGTATGCACCGGTAGCATCTTGTAAGTTTTAAAATATTATAGAAAATAGTATGAAATAACCAGTTATGTTATAATTGTCGCACATTTTTTTAAATTATTTGTGAGTAAATTAAATGTATTTTTGCTCAATGGCACCGGCAGGGCGGTGGCGAGCTCTGCTCTTTACATAATACCCTGACATTGCTCAGCTATCTCATGACACACGCGCGCACAGGGCGGGCCCTCACGCGCCCAGCTTGTCTAATTTGAATTTCTGAGGGGAAGTAAAAAAAATAATGTGTTTCATGAACATTTATCACCTTTTGTGTTTGCGATAGAAACCGATAGGTTGGACGCAATGATTTATGATTCGGTCAAAGCTGGATAAGGAAGTGAGGTTGATTTTTGTGTGTGTGTGTGTGTGTGTGTGTGCTGATCCCACTGATGACGTGTCAGACACCCCCACTCCCTATCCTCCTCCCGTTGCTGCATACTTACTTACCCTACCGCGTGCTTGGATCCACCCACACCGACCACGTGCACGCCACCCCTCCCCCTCCTACCTCATAGATACACAAACGTGCGCAGGCACACGCGCACACACATCCACATCCACGCACCTTTCTCGTCCCCGCCCTTCCCATTCAGACAGTGGCGGGTTGAGGGACTGAAAGTGGGAGAGTAAGTAAGTGGGGCAACTCCCTACTTACCCCTGGCTCAGCCGGGTCGGAAGATTTTGACCGGGGGTGTTAAAAGTGCGGCCCGGGGGCCATTTGTGGCCCTTGAGCTGATTTTGTGTGGCCCACCTACTGCAATTCAAGAATGGAGATGTTTTATTTGTGATAACAGCATCATTTTCTTTCAACAACCCAATTTATTTATTGATTTTATAACCACACTTTTAAAAAAAACAACATAGAACCACATATATTACTGAAAAGGCAACTTTGTTGGATCTAAATAAACTTAATCTCCGCTAGATGCGTTTTTGTTAATTCAGAAAATGTTCAAAATCCTGTTTACATTTCTGGATCTAAACAAGAAGTATTCTTTCACGACAAAAAATTATTATTTCTTTTGCTTTATTTTGTAATTTTTCACTTTCTTGTTCCGCGACTTGTTTCTTGTTGACTTGACGATTTTCCGTGTGACAAAAAGTTTGTACATCTCTGATATGAACAGTACAGGGATGAACTCAGTGTTTCCTCATCAAGACTCCTATGAGGGATTTTGAAATATGAAAGTTGGAAAAGGTTCATTTGTAGTTAAAGTAACGTATTGTTATGGTAATGTAGACTCAATACTTTATTGTAAATCGTCCCTGAAGTTATTGTGACAAACAATAATATTGTTGTTTTGAGATAATTTTCAAGAAATGTAATGGTGATGCAATACAATAAAGCAAGAACACATTCTCAAAGACCAATAAACTTTAAATTCTAATGAACATGTAACACTGGAACTGGAAAAACAATAATTTAAATATCCAAAATAAATTAACAAAACAGCAGACAGTTTGATGTCACTGCAAAAACATACTGCAGAACAACAAACTGATACGAATGCATTCTGAAAAACTGGCATTTTTCAAGTAGTTGTTACTTAATACACAGAAGGAAGCGAGCAGAGAGGAGAAGCTTTTTTCTGCATATCATCATGACGACAGTATCCAACTGTGCAGGTCCTCTCAGGGGCGAATGTTCTCCTAGGTGAGAGGAAATTGTGCCATCAGGGGGTTTGCAGAGTCATGCAGAACAGAAACGAAAGTCTTGCCTAATGTGAAGCTGGGCCTCCTGACACCTATTGTTGGACATGTTTGGGTGCTGCATACGCCGCACACAGGTTGAGGAATCCCTGGGATCTTCTGTTTTTGATGTAGCTGTGTCCATGGTAATGCAGGGTTTTCCAGCCTGGCGCTGCAGTGTGTACTAACTATTCACTCACATCGTTATGTGTGTGTTGTGGGTATTTTTATCATTTTTTTTAATTTAATGCTTTTATCTTCGACCGGTGATCTATTTTTAGAGCGCTCTAGCGCGAGTGCTGGAGTGTCACAGCGCTCTGTCCTCTGCTGTTGTTGGTCAGTTGTCCTGAGGTAGCCTGGGGCTGGAGGCCTGCTCAGCACCGGACCAGTCCAATCACAGGGCAGAGCTTCTCACACAGCTTCTCTTGTTTCCACTCCGTTTCCCACATGATGTCATTCACTGCTTGTGTTTGTTTGTGTTATGAAGCTAACTTTAGGGATGTTTCAACACTTGATACGTTAAAACAAGTTTAATAATTTCCATTTGAATGATTTTTTCTTTTTTCTCTCTTTTTCTACCAAAACCACGGTAACTATAGTCTTCAGTCTGATGCTTTTGTCTCAATTAGCTGTTTTTGAAGGACAGTTTTGTTTGTAGAGACTTCATAACTCATTTATGTGTTGTTCCTGTTGTTTTGTTTATTTATTTTGGAGAATTAAAGTGTATTCCAGTTCCAGTGTTAAATGTTAATTAGAGTTTCCAGCCAAATCAGTGGTGGGCAACATGGATTTAGAACTTTATCCCAATATTTTTTGGTACTATTGTTATGACAATAAACTATTTATGACATATTTTGTAGGTAACTATGGCTGCCTAAACACTAATAATGCTCTTGAAATAAATTCCCATTTGACACAGGCTTCTTCAGGGCGCCAGTCACTTAAATAAACCTGATTTATATCACTAAGCTGCACACAACAGCTGCATTTAATCATATTTGCCAAATTTACTGAAATTTCTTGATGTTCTCATAGAACAATAACATTTCCGATAACACAGTCAGTTTTTATTTTACATTATTCATTGGAATTTATCGAGACAATGATAAATCAACATTTTTATCATAAGAAACGTTTTACAGTAAATAATAAACAATACGATAAATACCCATCCATCTTCTCATTAACTCCTACTAGCTTTCCCGTCTACGCTAAAGGAAATAGCATGATGCTGCCACCACCATGTTTCAAAAGGTGTTCAAAGTGATGTGCATGGTCTCTTAGTTGCTTCTCTTCTGAATACTCTTCTATCCTGTCAGATATTAACATAATCGCAGGGATTCAAAGAATGAATCAACTTGTGATTATTTGTTGATAAATGATTTATTACACTCAACAAGCTCCTTAAGCTTTACCTTAATATGCAGGGTCAGCATCTCAACCAATATTTACTGATTTGGTACGAAGGCAATGATGTGACAGAAAAGTGGAGGACATAACTTAGAAAAATTGTAACATGATGGAAAAAGACATGATGCCAATAAGCATGGTTTATTTCTAGAACTGTCTACATTTAATAATGTGAGAAGACCACAATTTTTTAATTTGTTCAGTATTTAATACAACTGACACAAAAAAGTTCAAATAAAACGAAGTGCTTCTCTTTTTAAATTCAATAAATGAAAAATGGATCCCTTTATGTTATGGAAAGACATAAGTTATCTTATCGATAAGCAGCAGCAGTCGACTCTAGAATAACCCAATAATTGATAATTTGCCTCCCAGTATCAATCACTTTAATTTATGTAAATTTCAGCGTACTGTATTTCTGACCTAAGTATTATCCGTCGCTCTTCTGCAGAGGAAGAGCCGTTTACGGAGAAGGAAGCCATCAAGACGGAGGCCGAGTCTAAACATGTGGAGCTTGTCGCCTCACCTCTGCCTGTCAGAGCCAACCACACTGCTTGGGCTGATGATGCTCTTCGCCAGCAGCCGCAACATCCTCCCGCCCCTCCGCCGCCTTCTCTCCCACCTTCACAAGTTCCCATCGCCGTCATCCCGATGGTCCCGGTCGTCAATGCGACACCCTCTGTCCCCCCACTCCCCCTCACTACGCCGATCGCTGCAGCTGCCACTTCACTCAGCAGCCCCCTGCCTCCCAAAACAGAGAGCACTTCCTCTACGGCGGCGCCGCAGCAGCAGCAGTCAGTGTCTCATCACCTGTTGTGCCCCTCCCAGATTAAAATGGAACCTGCTCAGCAGCTGATAGACGTAAAGCCTGGCCTATCGCAGCCTCAGATGCAGATTCAGTTCCCAGCTTCTATTAGTACCAATGGCTCTGGCTCCCATCATGCACTGGTTCCCCATCAAGCGCCACCTACACCTCAGTCACGCCCCAACGGCGTGACGATAGAAGACCTGAGGGGGATGGAGGGCAAGAGGAGACCTGGAGGGTTAGTTCAAGTGTTTGAATGGGGCAGTTAATTTAAGTTTGGGATCTGTTCATGTTTACGTTGTATTTTATTTTCCAGAGCGGGAACCAGAGAGGTGCACAATAAGCTGGAAAAGAACAGGTTAGTCTTTATGTTGATATGTTTACAACGTCTTGACATTTGTTATACAGTCACTTACTCTGTTTTTTCTCATTTTTAAACAACATTTCTGCTGTTATCGCATTTGTTTTTCTCTACTGTATAGTAAATAATTTGTTTTGTTCAGGGTTCAGCAAACATGCACATAATGTACATTTTTGAGAAAGTGATTCGATTGAGTTGCCCAACACTTGGATCACGAGTCTGATATGTTTATTTTTAATAACTACAGAGTACAATGTTGAACAGTAAATGATGACTATTATTGTTGTTGTTTTTTTATATTGCGTTGTTAAACTGTAAGAACTTTTTATGTGAACATTTACATCTGTTGCTGCTGTCACACCTGAATTTACACTGCAGGACAATAAAACCTACTTGTGTAGTTTAGTTCAGTGAAATTGTTTTTGGCATTTTTCAGTTTATAAATGCTGTAACGGTTAGACTAAATTTTATTTTGTTTTTTTCGTAAACTGCTGCAGGAGAGCACACCTCAAAGAGTGTTTTGAGACACTAAAGAAAAACGTTCCCAATGTTGATGAGAAGAAAACCTCTAACCTCAGCGTTCTGCGCAGTGCACTCCGTTACATACAGGTCAGTAGGTCAAATATTTTGGAAAAAGACTCATTATCTTCTTGTTTCTGCTATTTTTCTCCTTTCTGTGGTCCAAAGCCCCTTTGTTTTCTGTCTGGGTCAAAATTGGCTGTGAATCCAAAACAGAAAATAAATTGTGAATGAACTCTTAATGTTCTCTAAAGTTTCCCATCATCATGACTGGTTGGCACGGCAGTTTGTCTGAACTGACATCAATGTTAGAATATAAGATAAAGTTTCAGCTAACAAGTAAATAAAAGTGATTACAGTTTCTCAGAAGTTGCTTTAGTTGTGCAGAGAATTAATACTGGATGTGATTATGTGACGTTTTCTCTGGGTGGTCTACTTTGCGGCCTGAGGCTACAGCAAATGCAGTGCCGCCTTTTTCTGCAGCGAATCCTCTGACATTTGAAGTTCAATTTGCTGCGCAATGGAAAGTTAGTGAGCGGAGCTAAAATAGGCCAAGAGATGAGGGAATTTGTTCATAACACGGCTGGCAGCAAGATCATGGGGAACAGGAACCCCCCTGGGAGCGGAGCTGGGTGGATTAGAGACCCGGTTGGGGAGGGTGAAAATCTGAATGAAAATGTAACGCTTTAACCAACAAATAGCCTTCAACAAACACTGAAACACTTGCAGTTTTGTTCTGTAATGCATTTATTTAGTTTGATTTACATGTAAATCAGCATTTTGTTTTGCTTGTTATACATCAACAGTAGTGAGCTGGTATTGGGTGGTTAGTTGGTCAGGCTATCTGCTCCAGCAGCCAGACTGCTTGCAGCTGCTTTACTTTTTGAAACGTTAACTTTTGAAACTTTCAGCGTACTGATACTGGGGTCACGCCTCTGTCTGACCTTAGCTGTAATGTTACTCTTTATTTTTCCTGTGAGCTGTTTTGCTATCGCCTCGTTTTTTTCTTTTTTTTTTACATCTTTTTGTTTCAACAGTGGGGAGACTCTGTTACTATTTGGTAAATTACTTCTGTTTAATCCTGTTCATTTATCACTCCATGCAGTTTTTCCTGAAAATGAATGAGCTCATTTTGATGCTGGCAGCTACTTAATCATAGAATCGATCCCTCCCAGATGTTTTGTCTTCCTCTTTGGGCAGCGGCGCTCCTGTAAACCTGTAAATGCCTTTCTGTTTCTGAGCCATGTGAGATCCGAGCACATGGCGACAGCAAACCCGATGACGTCACCGTCACTCGCCCGCTCTGATCCGCCTTGCTCTTTGAGACGACAGAGAAAGAGGGAGGGAGGCCATGACAGGTGTTAACGATGTGGCTGTGTCTCCATGGTGATAACAAGGGGATAGGTAGAGACTCACTATAGCGACGTCAGCTCTTTCCTCTTAATCTCCGCAGACCTGTATCAGAATTATTCTAGGCTTTTCCCTCCCTTTCAGAAATACTTGTTGGATTGGTAATCAAACCTGCAAGAGCAGCCATTTTTACTCCAGAGACGCAGGAATCTTTTAAAAGAAGAGAATGAAAGAGGGACACGGGGGGAAGGGCGTGTTGAGGGGAAGATCCAAAGCGCCCAGCTGGCCGGCGTCCAGCCACATCTTTCCTTGCATGCGGCCTTGTACTTCACCCTCCTTTCTTTTGCAAACTGCTTCTCCAGCAGCCTGATCAGGAGGTTGCCACGGAAACAGCTATGGGTGGCAGCAGTTTCCTTGGTGATTTACCACAAGACGAATGGTGACCGAGTTGCACGGATGAACAAAAGTACTCCAGAACTTGTAGTAGTTGGTACTGGACTCATTCAGAGTCATCTTGTGTCTTTGCTGCAGATTTTGTTACTGTTGAACGTTTTCATTTTGTTGCGTTAGAAACCAGAAACCTGAGTGTGTTTTACTGGGATTTCATGTTTAGATTAAAAATAGATAAGACGTTTTTCAGCAAAAAGTCATAAAACAATTTTCTTCCTGCGAAAGAATAACATTCCCACAGCACAATGCTGCCATCACCATGGCAAAATGCAATTATTTTAGTCATCGATTCATCAACAAATTATTCTGGCAATTAATCAAATAAAGTGGTGCATTTTGCAACAGATTTTTTATTTAACAAGTTAAGCTTATTTTACATTTTAGAAATACATTTGCCAATGAACAAATAATTCAATAGAATTTAATAAACATTTTATTGCTAATAGGAAAGCAACTGTTTGGTGTATGCTTCATCATTTGTAGCAAAACAAATGCTTCTGCTTGACTTAACTTTCATACAGCATAAAGCTAATCTATCCATTTTTTTATTAACCGATCAATAACTTGACAGCAAAAGATGATAAATGGAAGATATTTCTTTCACTGAAATTGAACCAGGTGAAGATCAAACTTTGCAGATAAAGAAGAATTTTATTTTTATTTTTTTACCTTCAATGGAAAATAAATATATATTTTGCATCTCTAAATATGTTGATCTTTCAGCAAATTACCTTTTTTGTGAGTCTCTATACTCCAGTTAACAATCAATTTCTAAATTAGTTAACAATAATTTTAATAATCAATACATCACAGTTAATTTGATTGTTTCAATCCCAACGTCTGAATTACTCCTTCGTAAATTTAGTTTTTGTGATTCATTTATTTATTCCAAACAAGTAAAAAAAACAAACAAACAAGAGAACGAGCAACCAGTGGGACAGAGAAACATGCAGGCAAAAACATTAGTTGTTTACATATTTATATACTTTCTAACCTGGTGGATTTTATTTAGTTTTATTGTTATAACCTGAAAAAATGTGTAAAAGTTTAAGCGATATGAATACATTTGCAAGGCGCTGATATTTAGTGTTTGTGGAAATCATGTGGAGAAAGTTGCTTTTTAATAAAAGACACTAGTTTCATTTAAGCTTCATTAAGAGCAACCTGTTGCTGCAAAGCCCAGTTTTATTTTTGTGACACCGTCATTAAATCTGCCTGTGAGTTTTTGAGCTGAACCGTAAACGGCTGTGGGTCGGATCCGGCCTGGATCTGGTAGCTTACAGTGACTGGAGCGGGGAGGAATGTGGCTCACGTGAGGCGCTGTTACCAGGCCCACAGACAGAAAATACGGCTTTCCTTCCTGAACTGTTGGAGCATCACATTGGGTTTCACCTACTCTGTTGTTTTCAGTTAAAAAAAACCAGACTCAGATGTGCTGTAATAAAATTAAGTAGCCAAAAAAATCCCTTCCTTAGCCTTCATCCCTCTTCATCTCTTTTGGTCCCCTCTTGTAATCTATGTTAATGTCCTTAGCCTGTCACGCTATGTGACGTTTTACGTAAGTTGACACGCGAAGAATCTGGGTCACACAGATGGAGTATTGGGGCTGGAAAAGATTTTCTTCCCTTTTCCTTCTCAACCAGAAAATAAAAAATTAGAATCGCCACACTTCCCCCCCTCAGCAAATCAAAATTGGGACAGAAGCCTTTTAAATGCCAGGGTGTTAAGCAAAATTATTTTATCCATGATAAGAAATGGATTTGCATATTTCCCTCTGGAAGTAAAACATTTTCCTGCAATTAAAGGAAACATGGAAAACTGACTCTTAGATAATTCCTTGAGTAGCATTTTATTTGAAGTGTGTATAACACACACACCTTCAAATGAAGGTTTAGAACTGCTTCATGAAGCGTCATTCAATAAATTATGAAATTTTAAAATCAAAGTTGCATTAAAAGTGTCAACTTTGCATTGTTCTGTAAATAACGACAACAGTCATGAAGATTCTTTCATGTTCATGATAAGTTTTTTGTCAGTCTTATGCTCACCTGGTGCCGTTCGAGTGTCTATGGGACAAAACGTTCTGCAGTGAATCACTGGTTGGTAAGAGACTCAACATCTTTACTGCCATGATTACACAGAATTAAAATTATTTACTCCAGAAGTTGCAAACTGCATTCTTCGAGTCCTGCAAATTTTAGATGTGTCCCTTGTCCTACACGCTTGAATTAAATGGTGGATCTGCGTCACTAACATGCAGTCAAGCTCTACAGAGTTCTGTTAACGAGATAAATCTGAAAGTTAAAGGATGAACAGAGTTTGTCTATATTTATAATGGTGACATTTAATCTACTTGTGTTTTATGGATTTTTTTTTTCTTTTTTTAAACATATATTAAGTTTTTCAAAATACAACATACATAAATCATACAGAAGGGTACGAAGCATAAATATATTTAACAAATTACTTTCTTTTTCATTTTGGAATGAAACCATCATATTTTATCTTAAATTTGATGGAAGCTGTTTGTTACACATCCTGTTGGTGTGTTTCTCTCCCCTCAAAGACTCTGAAGCGTAAGGAGAAGGAGTTTGAGCACGAGATGGAGCGTTTGGCCAGAGAGAAGATCTCCACGCAGCAGCGGCTGGCCGAGCTGAAGAACGAGCTCAGCCAGAACATGGACGCCATGGAGATCGACCGAGTCCTCCGACAGACCATCCAGCCGGAGGACGACCAGGCCTCCACGTCTACTGCCTCAGGTGCCAAATGGCTGGCAGACGTAGTTTTTTATTATTATGCAGTTATCACATCTGTATATTATTATACAGATGTGGAGCCAGATGTCCTGGCTCCACATCTGTTCATTACTTGAATTTGGTCTCAAAACAACGTTATTGTTTATCGCAATAACTTCTGGGACAATTCATCATCCAGTTTCATTTGTTATCGTTACAGGCCCAGAGCGTTTTTGCTAAGCGGTTCTGTGTTTATACAGTTGTAAAAACCATGAATACATTTAAAATGTTTTCTAGATTTTATGTTGTAGAGTAAAAAAAACAGCTTATGTTGCAGGAGAAGCTAAACTGTGAAAACAAAATGTGACGTGGAGTCCAGAAACACGCTGCCTCTGCTTTATGAAATCGCTTTAAAATGCACTGAAGGTTTGAGGAGGTGTGAATATTTCTGTAAATGCAGTTTCCTGTCATGATGTCACAGTTTTCTGTCTGATCCTCAGAGGGAGAGGACAACTTCGACCAGGATGTGGAGGAAAACGCTGCCGCTCGTCCCGTTCCCGCGTCCCTCCAGAAACCGGTTCTGTCCATCCTCCAGGCCCAGCCGCTCCTGGCTCCACATCTGTCCATCCAGCACGCCACTCTTCCTCTTTCCGGAGTCCTCGCCGCTCCTCCTCCTGCAGGTCCTCCTCCTCCTCAGGCCATCGCCCCTGCTCCGCCTCCCGGCCCTCCTCCTCCTCCTCCTCTTCCTCTTCATACTCCAGCTGTGCAGGTCCAGCCGACCGTCATCGCTCACGCCGCCGTCTCGCACCCGTCGGTGATCCACTCGGTCAGTCACACCCTCCCAGCCAACCACAAACACTTAGCACACATAGCCCCCTCTCCGGGTCCCACTTCCTCCACCCCGCAGCCAATGGCGGCGGCACCCGTTACGGCGACCCACCAGCACATAGCCCAGCCCATCGGACACATCACCGTCCACCCGGTGGCACACCTGGGGGCGCCTCTCGCGTCCCACCTCCCGACACTGTACCCCCAGGGTGTGCCGGTCAGCCAGCCCACCGTGGTGGGCCACATCACCCACACCTTCGCCCACCACGCCCTGCCGCACGTCCAGGCCGGCGCTCAGGCTAACACTAACGGAGCGCAGGTCAGCAGCGCCGCCGTGGTGAGCCAGGGCAGCCCGTCGCTGGGGAAACCCACAGCGGTGCTCGCGCCGCACCCCCAGCTGGTTGGCCAGACCGCTGTCCTCAACCCTGTCACCATGGTTACTGTCCCGACCTTCCCCGTCAGCACGCTCAAACTGGCCTGAAACAGAAAGTCCACCACACGGCCCGACGGAGAGGCGAGTCGGTTTCAGCATTCGGATTCTGCGTTCGGTCGGTTTTGGATGCGAGAATCTTTGATATTTCGGTCACAGCTCTGCTAAGGAGAACATTGCTGCAGACTCAGCGGGTTCGGGCCAGTGTTGGTGAAAACGAGACTGTGACATTTGGCATCGCCGCAAAGTCAGGAACTTAGTGTGACCTTTCCTCTTCCTGCCTCTCTCTCTTATTCCTTTCCTCTGCAACCAGAAGCACTAAGACGATAAGCTCAGTTCACACTCAGGCTCCAGAGATCCACTTCCATCAGCCTCGCTCTCATTCGGTGAAAGGTGTCGTCAGCTCTTAATGCAGTGATACGAGTGTTTCACACTCAGATGTGATGAAGAGGAGAAGCATCACTGATGTTTTAAGATGAATCTCACTGATCTAAATAAATTATTCACAACAGCTTCGGTCATGTTTGGAGGAGAGTATTCCAGATTTTTTTCCCTCCTGTGCTCGAGCTTCACCCAAATTTGAACTTTACAAACCAAACAAAAATAGGGAGAATATGTTTAACTGCTAATTTATGTTCTGCTGTTTGTATCGATTATATGAGCACATGTTGGGTGATAATATTGAGCAGAGACCTACAGGAAAAGTTCACATTTCATGCAACAATTTCCTTCTGCTCTCAATTTTCCCCCTCTATGTGTTTTATTTCCTGGCTGTTACCACAGCGCCCCCTGCTGCCGTACAGCACAGCTTACACTGATGTCACACCCAACACAAACCTTTTGACAGCTAAAAGTGCCTCAGTGTAACAATTAAAGATGAATCAAAAATGTCATAATTCAAACAAATGAATGAATAAAAAATGATGGAATTATTTGAATATGGCAGTAATTAAATGCGTAGCTGGTAAAATAATCAGTTGTTAAAACTGTTGGAGTTTGAATTTATTTTATGGCTCTTGTGTGGCACACAGTTAAGCTCTCTGAGAGATTTTGTCTGAAATTTCAATCAATCCAGAAGCATGTTTATGAATTAAAATGAAACGTAAATCGGAAACAAAAATTAAATAATCTAAAAATGAAAAATCATTTGTTTTATTTGAATTTTTTAATTTTTTTTATCTTAAATATTTTTTAAACTTTCTTGAGAATCAGTGGGAAACTCTATTCCAATTACAGAAATCAAACCTACTTTGTTCATGTATTGATTGGTGTAATGATTTATCTTTTGTTAGAAGATCCCAAGTTCTTCCAGTTAAAAGAAACATGTTGGTGAAGTCAAAGATTATTTTAAACCCTGATCAGATTGGAATATTAACTGTAATTGTGATTGGATTTATTTTCTTTTTTTTATTGAATTGTGGCACTTTTGGACCTCTGAAGAGTTCAGAACGTTCTCGCAGCTCTGGAAATTGATCTTTGCTCATGTATCAGCAGATACTGCAAGCTTTAGTGAATTTAGTTTTCCACTCAAACAGTTGGTGTCTAAAAACAAAATTAAAATCTGTCACTCTTGTTAAAAAAAATAATAAAAAAGATTAGAAAGTAACTGTTCTTAGTCAGAATTAGAGATATGTTCTGATGCCCACTAATGAGTAAATCAGTGTGTGTGAATGTTTATGTTAGACTAAACGCATCATTCTCTCATTATTGTACATCTACGCCCTGCAAAAACACAAAATCTCACCAGGTGACTTTGGTTTAGTTTCTGCTGCGAATATCTTAGTACACCTAAAATAAGAAAAAAATGACTTTCAAGGAGCTTTTCAGCAAGATGTAGAAGCTTGTTTAAGTCAATAATTCTTTAATAATGATGAAAAAGAACCATATTATTTCACTTATAATATTGGAAAAATGCCTGCTAATGGAACTGCTACTGTTTCACCAATATTAAGGAGTTATTGACTTAAAACAGGGATGTCAAACTTTTTTTTATTTTGGGCCATATCAAGATTATGAATGTCCTCACAGGTCTGGTTGTGGTAAAATGTATCGATGAAACTCATTAACAAACCTCTAAAATATGAATAAATAGCCGCTTTTGCACTCGATAAGTCCTTCTTAAAGTTAAATACCAAACATCATTACACTTTGATATAACTGGGCTGAATACATATCAAAACTACAAAAAATAATTATAACCAGTGGATAAATAAAATAATTCTGGCTTTAGTCTCATGAGGTCAAAAGTCAGAATTCTTAGAATTTTGATTTCTAGAAATCAGAAATTTTTTTCTTACAATTTTGACTTTGTTTCTTTTTTTTCCTCAGAATTCTCTTTGTTCTCAGAAGTTTGACTTTTTTCCCCAGAATTCTGACTTTTGATCTTAGAAGATTAAAGTCAACAATTTAGGTAAATTCTGGGAAAAAGTCAAATTCTGAGAAAAAAGTTCTGATTTTTATTTATTTTTTTGTCTGTGGCGATAATCCTCTTCTGTTGAAAACGGCTTTTATTTATTTGATCAAATATTATTTCAGGATACAACTCCTATTTTCAAGGTTCTATTTTCATGACTCTCTGGGCCACGTGAAACTTCATGGCAGCCAGATTTGGCCCGCAGGCCTCGAGTTTGACACTTGTGGCTTAAAACAAGTTCCTGTATTTTGCTGAAACTTTACTTCTAAGTCTGTTTTATCCTATTTTAAAATATTTGGACTTAAGTTAGACTAAAGTATTTGGTAAGATGTGGTGTTTTTGCAGTGCATGGTGGATCTCCTCCTTTACTCCTCTGCAGTTTCCCTGCATTACGTCTGTAAATGTGATTATATGTTTTATATATTCTCTGCTCTACTTAACCCTGTTGTACCTGTAGCATGGCTGTTTGTTGGTTGTGCAGTTTGCCCCGTGCTTGATGGTCTGTGTATGTGTGTGTGTGTGTGTGTGTAGCTGTTAACAGCTTATTTTTTTACACAGATTTATGAGACGAGCCTGTTTGAATGCTATTGTGCGTGCCTATACTCAGTTTCCCTGAACACTGTGACAACTCTGGCTAAAAACGTACTTGGAGTGAATGGAGGAGAAAACGATTTCTGAGTTGTTGTTGTTTTAGTACTTTTCATTTTGAGTTGGACTGCGATGCTGAGCAGAGAAAGAAAAAAAAAGCCTGTTGATCTTTTCTGGCTAAAATAATATTGTCTATAACTGAAATTGAGTTTTGTAATATTTGTACGTATGGAAGTTTTGTATCTCGTGATCGTACGCATGTTTCAGCATATGAGTGTATGCATCTTAAATGCTTGTTTTCTTTCGGTTTTGTTTTGCATGTAGGTTGCAGTTTAGTTTGTTTTAAAAATGATCTTTTAATGTTTCTTTTCGGGACCATGTACAATACTGTATAACGTGGGCAGAACCCTGGACCTCATGCTACATTGATATTATATATAAAATATAAAAAACATGTTTTCCCTATGGAGAAAGTTTAAGTTATATATCGCCTGTACACTTTGGGCTGCCTTTTAGATCTAACTGTCCACTGTTGAAAATAACCATAATGAAAATAAATAAAACATATTAATGAAGAATTATGCTGATGGAAAAATAAAGATTCTTAATAAATCTTATTACATTTACAACACATTTGTCTATTTGTTTTTGTGGTTTAAAATTTTATTGTTTTTCTGACCTTACAAAACAAACAGCAACATAAAAAAATGACAAAAACCAATGTAATAAAAATGTTAAAAATCCAACATCACACTGACCACAAATGGTGGAAAACGCTAAAGGAAGTAGTTTAGAGTCAGTACAAAAATAAAGCAGGAAAAGAAGAAACCAAGACCAGGCTGTACTATAAAACAAATTAACCAGGTTTAACTCTTTATCACAAATGTGCCTCCATTTGATTGCCATGGTGATAAAATGGATGCTTGTTTTCACTTGTTTGCAAGATAGCTCTTCCTTTTGCAACTGAAGCCATATTTTCCTGCAACTGTCTTTATATTTTTAAATTAATCCACGTCATCTGTGTATTTTGCATGAAATCCTAAAGAGTAAAACCAGGAGAAACCATCATCACTGCTCTACCTGTTCTCTCTCAGAGGAGTTTTAGGTTTTGTTGAGAGCAAACACCAGTATGTTGAACTTGATTCGTAGTACAGCTCTCTGTGAATCGGTTTACCTCTGGGCCATTGCATCATGCTGCATCAGTTTTGCACCAAATAATGAGTCGGAGCATTAATTTTCCCCAGACGAAATACAAATAGAGCCAACAATGACGTGCGTCAGGGGAGTCAGGGAAGGTGGTTCCTCACTGTAACCCTGATAAGTATGAAAAAGGAGATGGGAAATAAAATATGTGCTAACAATGATGAGAGAAAATCTATTTGTCCTCTTGAATTTTCTGTAAATAGTTTTTTTATTGGTAATTTCAACAATTTTATGGTCAAAATCGCTGGATTTACGCAATACATGAAAGAAGACCGGGTAAAGCACTACAATACTGTACCTGACCTCTGGGGGCGCTGCACTTCACAAGTGTCTGTCTTTATATCGCCAGAGTTCTTGTTTAAATAAATATTTTTCTACATATATTGGCGTTCTACTGTTTGTTTGATATGTTTAATGAATGTGAGTGGCATATTTAGTCCTTCTGTTTGGCCATAAATGCGCAGTGAAAATGCGCATAGTGAAGCAGAAAGTACCGTGCCTCACTGATAGGGGGCAGTGCTGAGCCGCACAGACACACTGAGCAACAGGGCTCTTCTACGCAATTGAAAAGACTGAAAACAGACGGAACAGAACGGTTCAAGGCTGCCAGGTTTTTGAAAATGAAAGAAAAATTGGAAATAAGGACGTTTTTTTTGTTTAACGACAGAATGAGAATGATGTTTGTGGAGAAGGATAGGTAATATAAAATAGAGGTACGCGACTTTTCCGATATCTCAATCGGAAAATTGGGTGGTCAGTCAAAGAATTTTATTAAAATATTCTTTGCCTCTATATTGTTAGAAGCTGTAATGAGCTTTGGTTAAAATGAAAATATAGCTTCTATATTGGATTTGGACTCAGCGCACATCAGTGAACAGCATTCAACCAGCTCTCTTGATATGAACACAAATCAAAGCTTGAGTTGTCACGCAGTTGTTGTTCCTTCCCTGTGAAGATCCAGTGAAACATTTTGTTCCATTTTTTGAAGGTTGAACTTGTCGAAATGGCCGGTTTGCAGAAGATTTAGTCTTGCGTTTGCTCAGCAGGTGCCTCTCTGGCTCTGCTGCATCTGCTCCTGAATCCTCTCCAGCACCTCCTGCATCCTTCTCAGCTGAAATAAGAGCAGAAAGAAATCAGTGGCAGGTCGATTGCTTCATCTAAGTACAACAAATATGTGACGTCATTTGCATAAGATTCCTGCTGGAGGGCAAAAAGCTGCTAGCCAAGAATGATTAGTATTGGTTTTAGCAGTTAAATTGTCAATAAACACGTTAAATCTTAAAGGCACACCTGATGTAAAAAAAGAAAAAGGGACGCAGTCTTTTGCTACACTATCACAACCAGATAACAAGGTCAGGAACAAGTTTTATTTAAGAAAAAAATAGCAAGTGGTTGGGTTTTGCTAGCTTGACTTTGTCAACTGTAACGGGTATATGTGATGTAGAATTTGGTGTGTTTCGGTTCAGTTAGAAAATAAAAAGGAGACCTGAACACCGACTGACAGATCGTCAGTAGATCAGGTGTATAACTTAGCTAATCAAGCGCCTATTAGGTTAGCTAATAGCATCAGCTAGTCTACCACCGCTGTTAGCATAGCTAATAGCATCAGATAATCTACCACCGCTGTGCTAGCATAGCTAATAGCATCAGATAATCTACCACCGCTGTGGTAGCATAGCTAATGGCATCAGCTAATCTACCACCGCTGTTAGCATAGCTAATGGCATCAGCTAATCTACCACCGCTGTTAGCATAGCTAATAGCAGTGGTAACAGCGATCACTTATTAATAAGACTAAACATCAAGCCTAAAACACTAAACTGGTTCGCACTGAATATTCTGTTCTTTTTGTAAGAAAGGGCTTGAGCGTTTTTTCGGTGGCGATGTTCTCAGTTGCTGTGACGTGTTTGCGTAGCGCAGCCGACACACAGAGCGAGAAAAAAACGTGTTTTTGAGTTGTTCTTCAACGGGTTTTATGCGCTATTTTTTATCTTTCTTGTTGCGCACCGCACCAAATTAATAAAACCTACATCTACAGGTGTCGTTCAGTTAAAGGAATTATTATACCGCCGGAGAGAAAAGATGAGCGTTTCTTCCCTCCGGTGACGTGCGCATGCCCAAAATTTCCGGACATACACAGTAACATGCAGGGGGTCCATATGAGTGAGAGGAGGAAACGCACTTCTTCATCTTTTTCAAAAATCTGTCTCTCCATCTCGGTGTCAACTGCTGCGAGTGGAAGAGGAAAGTCCACCTCGCTTCCTTCGCGATGCTTCTCCCGTAAACTGAAACAGGACAAAAATGTGTGCCTCGGTCATCAATAACTCCTTATTAGAATTTGTTCATGCTGACAGGGGTCCTGCCTCCGCCTACCTGCGTTTCCTCTCCTGCACCATCATGCGGGTCATGCTCTGGATGCACTGCGCCCGGTAGTTTTCGTAGTGGATCTCCCGCGTCACGTCCTTCAGGTCCTGCATGTGGGTCCTCACCAGCATGTTCCTCAGCATCAGGAAGTCTGAGTGGATCGGGTTCTCAACTACGATTCATTTCACAAAGTAGAATGCATGAAAATATATTTTATTAAGAAGATAAGCTTTTTAAATAGGAGCTTGTTTTAAGTAAATAATTTCTTAATATTGATGAAAATGTATGAACTCCATTATTTCACATATAACATGTAAGTGAATTTTTCTTATTTCAAGTTTACTAAGATATTTGCTCTAAAAAACTAGATAAAAAATTTACAAAATGCCAATCAATGTTTTTGTTTCATACCTTCTACCACACCCCACGGATAGGAGCGACCTCTGAACCTTCTGCCTTTGCTGTCCACCTGGATGTTGCTCCCGATCACAGCAAACGGTATGCTGTCCTGCAAGCAGAGGTCAAAATGTCAAACTGTTAGACCCTGTGAGGATGAGACGCCACTTTTATCTAATTTCCAGGTCAGACCTTGAGGATCTGTTCCTGTCTCTTGAAGTCTTCGTCCTCATCCGAGTCGCACTCTGGAAACTGGTAGATGTTAATCCCAAACCGCTTGATCTCATCCCTCATCTGAAACAGAAGAAAACTATCATGGTGGAAGAGGAATAAACAATGATCAGAGGTGGGTAAAGTACCCATAAATTGTTCTAAAGTAAGAATACTTTGACATATTTTTACTCGAGTAACAATAAAAAATATTTGGTAAAAAGTCTACTCAAGTACTGAGTAACTGTACTTGAGTAGGCCAATCGACGGTAATCAAATTACCAATCATTTAATATTTAAAAATTACATCATCAGACGGACCAAAATATTAAGTGGAAATTTTGGTATTATAAGAACGAAAATGGCAATAATTCTTAAAGTAAAAACAAATAACAAAATCAGACAAAAGAACATTTTTCCAAATCAGTTACTTTCAATATAAAACTTATAAACTTTAACAAAATTTGCAGGCGTGTGTCTGAGTCCGGTGAGGTTTTGGTTAAAACATGTTTGTTCTTCATTCAGTGGGTCCAGAATCCAGAATTTTTTTTACCAAAGTAAAAGTAGCAATACATTATAATAAAATACTCAAGTAAAAGAAAAAAGTAGCAAAAATACTCCAAAAAGTACATTTTTTAAAAAAACAGTTACTCAAATAAATGTAATTGAATAAATGTAACTAGTTACTGATGATGAAGAAATAAATTGCTCAATCAGTTTTTAAGTACAAGATTAATTGTTACATGCTGGGGGGTTTTTCGGTTTGAGTAAAGAAAACTACTGAAGTTATAAATTATTGCACCTTTAATTTCTTGCTGTAAACTTCTGCTTGTGTCAGGCTGTCAGCTTTGGCCAGTAGAGGAATAATGTTGACTTTTTCATGCAAAGCCTTCATGCACTCCACGTCGATTGGCCTTAAACTGACAGCAGAGGTAAAACAAAACATGATTAAACTCTGAACATGCTGCATGGATGCAGCTGAGGCTGTGAAACATCTTTAGATGCAAAGTTGGAGCGTACCCGTGGCCAAAAGGAGAGATGAAGTAGAGCAGGCAGTGGACTCTGTTGTCCTGAATGTTCTTCCTGTTCAGCCCGCTCTCATCTCTGAAATATTGCTCAAACTGCTGGTCAATGTAGTCTTCTACATGCTTCCAGCTGATGCAAACATAAAATATCTGTGATTAGAGCAGCAAACCTACAGGAGATGTTTTAATGCAAGCAGTTTCACTATCATTTATTTTATACGCACTCCGTGATACACAGTGACGTTTAACAAACCTGTCAAAATGAAGCATAGCAACAAAATAGTTTTTAAAGTGTTTGTATAATTATAATATAATGCAGAAAAGGAAAATAAATGAGAAAAGAAGTAAAAACAAATATATAAAATAAGTCATATGGTTATTTTAGCTGATTGTTTTTTATTATTCCCTGTAAAAATACAAAATCTTAGCAAGTGTTTTTGATCAGGTTTCTAGAGGAAATATCTTAATGCACTTAAATAAGAAAAAAACAACTTTTAAGTAAATTTTCAGCAAGATATAAGAACTTATTTAGAGTCAATCATTTCTTAATATTAATAAAAAAGTTCTAGTTCCCTTGGCAGATTATTTACCTTATAATAAGATATTTTTCCCAAGTTATCAATGAAATAATCTGTCATTCAATATTAAGTAATTATTTACTTAAACCATGCTCAAATGTCTTCCTGAAAAGTTACTTTTGAGTTAGTTTTGTCTTATTACAACTGAAGACATTTGACCCAAATTACTTGCTAATATTCTGTGTTTTTGCAGTCTGATAAATATTTGTTTAATGAGATTATATTTGTATATATGTGTGATCAATGTAGATTTTTGCAGGTGAGGTCTTGTATATTTAGGAGCTTATTAATACTCTGTGTGATGCTGTTTTAACATGTCTGCTCACCTCGCTGTGTTGTTGACAGCATCTCCGAAGCCTGGCGTGTCTATGATGGAGAGCCTCAGTTTGATTCCTTTCTCCTCGATGCCGATGGTGTGCTTGATGATGTCGACCGTTTGACTGATCCGCTCTGCAGATTAACCAAAGGTAAAGATGCATGCAGAGTTAAAATCTCTCTAAGAAGAATTGAATGGTTGGATAAATGATGAAGGTGAACTCACCCTCTGCGTTGGGAACTTTTCTGTCTCTGTAGAGGTCAGTGAGGAACAAACTGTTTATTAGTGTGGATTTGCCGAGTCCAGTCTCTCCTACAATAATCGGAACACACATTCCTCTAAGTCACTTTAAAAACACTCAAATCAGAACAAATCATATCTTCCTTATTATTATTGTTATTTAAAACTGTAGGAAATGTTATGGTAGAAAGTTAGAGTTACTAAAAAATAAAAGCCAAAATAATCAGAATAAAATCCAAAACAAAAAATGTGAAACCAAAGTTATAGAGGTCAACACAAAGCTGGACAAACTAAATGTTTTCTGAACAAACATCTCCAATTCAGATAAGACAAACATTGATATTCTGACCAAGAATACTGGGGCAGCTGTTGAGCACGGTGGTGGTAGAATCATGCTGTGGGCTGTTTCTCTTCCAGAGATACTGTTATATTTTACAAAGCAGATGAATAAATGATTAAGATGAAGAACTGCCTGCATTCTTTTTTCAACTTTAACTTGAAGCAACAGCTGTGTGTCAAAACACTGACACATCGATCCCAAAACCACATCAACACTGAAGCGTAATCACGGCACCAGTGGAAAAAAGTGGATCAAATAAATCAATAACAGTAAAAAAAAATGATGGAAACTTCTGACTGGATCTGCCTTATGTTTTTCCAGAAGCATAATTAGGTTATTTTTTAAATATTCACCTGCCACCATCAGCGTAAAGGTGAATCCTTTCTTCACCGTCTTCCTGTGAACCTGGTTGGGCAACGTAGCAAAACCCACGTACTCTTTGTCCTGATCCTGCAGAAGGAAGACATGAACGTCATTTTAATGCGCAGCATAGCCACATTTCAGCATTATGAAGCAACCAGTTACTGCTGCGGCTTCCAACAAGCCCAACTCAATGAATCTGTGACAATTAATCACACATAGTAAATGATGGTTTCAGACAACAACAGGAGTGAGGCGTCCATTTGTGAAGTTACAGAGAAAAAATAACAGCTGTAATTTGGTTTATTTCGTCTGTGAGAGAGAAAAAATCTGAGTGTTAATTTTTTAAAGTCACATTTTCATCATGTCATTCATATATTTATAAATATCAGCATTCTTAACTAAATATTTAATGTTTAACTTAGAAATAAAGAAATTAGTTAGCAAGTTAAATATTTACATCTGAGCTAAAAATTTGGAGAATAAATATTTAGTTTGAAAATTAAATGTTTAGCTCAGATTTAAATATGCAAATATTTAGTTGAATGTTTTCACATTTATGATTTAATTTAACTATTTAGTACTTACAAACTAAATATTTAACTTGTTAATTGAAAATTTTATTTGTTACCATTTAGCTTACTAACTAAGCATTTAATTTCAAAGCTAAATATTTAGTTTGCAAACAAAGTATTTAGCTTATTAGTTAAATATTTAATTTGAATAACATGGTGAAAATATGATTCTATGACAGGCTAAATAAAATAGATTATTGCTGTTAATTTTTTACTGTGTAACTTCACAAACAACCAGAGTAAATAAAGGAAGGAAACTTTCCAGTTCACACAAACGTGTGAGCAGAAAGTGTGCAGAGCTGCACAGTGACGCTAAAGGCCTGACAGAGCAAAGTTACCTCTGGAGAGTCGTAAGGGTCAAAGTGCGTCCAGGGACTGCGCGGCCGCGAGGCCGGGCTCAGAGGGGAGTCCAGGGAAACCTGAGAGACAAGCTGCCTCTTCAGCGGGAGAATCTGGGACGGGTCCCGTCCTGCGTGACTGGGCCGGGGCGGGACTGTCGGAGAACCGGCAGGCCGAACAGGACGGGACGGAGGGGGCGTTCCTGGATCCCCGGGCAGCCTCCCGTTGGCTGCAGGCGGAGGTTCTTCTACATCCAAGGGGTCCTGGTTCTGTGACTTTCCGGCTGAATGGGACGCAGGAGGCAGATCCCTCATGGCGTAGGGGAACTGAATGTCTGCCTGGTCTTCGATGGAAAGACTGGACAACTGGGACAAAATGTCACAACCTTTGTTTCTTTTCTTTTACAGTCTACTGCTAAGACAACATAATAATAACGGGGGAGCGAGTACATCCACTACTCTCAGTGAATAAATAGATAAATGTGAAAATGTTACGCTGCAACACAAATAATTAATTTTGAAGTATCGTTACTTCCTGGCAACGGTCATCTATCATTGGTGGAGAGATACTGACCCCTAGTGGCAACTATGTGAAACGATTTTCATCGCCAGTCATTTCATTTTGATTGGGGATGAAAATTTAATATGAAAACATCCATTACACCGCAAAAACAAAATCTTGCGAAGTAATATTGGTCTAGTTTCTAGTGAATATATCTTAGTTCACTTAAAGTAAGGTAAAACTTACTTACAAGTAACATTTCAGCAAAATACAGGAGCTTATTTTAAGTAAGTAATTACTTAGTCTTGACAAAAAACTAGTTCCATTGGCAGATTGTTTAACTAATAACAATACTTTTTCCTCATAAGTGAAATAATCTGCCAATGGAACAAGTACTTTTATAAAATTATTGACAAATTATTGACAACAAGCTCCTAAATCTTGCTGAAAACTTATGAATTAGTTTTGTCTTATTTTACGTGTAGGAAATATAATACTGTGGGTACGGAAACAGATTGATAAAGAGACTACTGATTTTCACCTGCACTGTTTGACGACACTGTTTTCCTCTGATTAGATCTGACCAGTGATCCCATTATAACGTTAAAACGGAACTCATCCATCTGTCAGGGCAAGAGGACAAAAGATGCCCTGAACTTCAGGGTCAGCCAGGTCAAACTACAAGCTCTGAAGAGCATCTTTACACAGGTCATTATTTATCAGGATAGCCGCAAACATCAACTGATTTTATACACCACCCTGAACGCAACTTCATGTACTCTTGATAAAATCAGAGCCAACTATTAAGCCTACTCTCCTACTGACTTGGTCTAATGACAGAGAAATGCACCTCGCAGAGCTGCAGGTCTGATCAGGGTTCATCTGCCATCCCTCTACCCGTCACCTCTAATTACCCAGAAAGCTCCTCAGCACCAGGCTTAACCTAGCTTCTAATACTCTAACAGGGTGGGGGTTGGAGAGTTACCTCCTCAACACACGCTCTAACAAACACAAGTGTATTTTAACAGTCCTACCTGCTTTTCTGAAAAAGCTGCAGCTTCTTTGATCAAGGACAGCAGCACATTAAAACATTAGTACAAAGGAGAAAATGAGTCGCTAAAAGGAATATATGAAAATAAATGAGTATGGTTAATGCGGCATAACGTAAACATAAAGCTGGCAATTTAAATAAATAATTAAGATTATAACAAACAAGTGTTAAATAGGACAAGAAACATTTGGACAGACTCTTGAAGGTGCTTAGCATGAATATTTCAGGGTGATTCATTTGTAGTTTAAAAAGTGAAGTTATTTCCTCACTGCTGAAAACTTTAATAAAACAGAAAGACAAGCTATAACTGTTATGGACTTACCTTTTTTATTGCTACGGAATCTGACCGGAGAGGACATGTGCTCCATGGTGTAACCTGAGTCCAAACTGACACCAGATGGGTGACATGCCAGAGCGCCTACCTGTATGGCAAGCCATTACATACTTATTCATTGGCTTGTATAACAAGCCACCTGCATATATGATCTAATATACTTGATACTTATTTTTGTCCACTCTTTTGCATTTGTACTACAATAATTAGCTACTTGCACTCAGAGGGAGCATATCTAAATCCAGAAATATTTGCAATTTCAAACAGTAAGAACATAATTTTCAAAGTAAATTATAGGACTACCAGAAATCTGGATATTGGTTGGGTTTTTGATCAAACGTGAATCAAACAAAAGTGTTGCAACCTTTTTAATTGGCTTGTTTTAAAATAAAACTACTGGAGTAAAGCAGTTGCTTGACATAAACAGAATTAAGTATAAATTTGATATTAATTTCCAATATTTTTGTAATAGTTTAATAAACTTATTATCTTTAATTGCTCAATGAGAGAAGCTTGCCAGACTCATTTTAATGTGAAGGACCTCGTTCCTGATCTTCTAACAATCACATTATACGTTTATTTTCTTCCTTACTTCTCATCCACTACCTCACTAAATCAAAATGTTGTTGAGAAAACACAATATTCACTTGTTAAATCCTGAATCAATTAATTGATGAATAAAATATACTTTTTGTTTGCCAGCTCCCAGACTTCTCTCCATTTTGATTGGTCAGTTAGAGTTCAAAGGTAAAGCTGATAACATCAGCACGTGAGCATAACGGCTTAGTACTGCTTCGCTGAATCTGTTTTTTATGGTAATAATTTAAAATTTATAAAATATAGATATTTATAAAGTTTATTAAATAAGTCTTTCTTGGTTTTTATCTGCCTTTTTGGTCAGTTTTAGCGTTTTAACGTTTGCGTTGTAATACAGAAGGTAAGCTAGCTAGCTAGCCAGTCAGCGTAAACATATTTTAATTCTAGCTCAAACATTTCGTTACGTTTAGTTAGTTTACTTAGCTAGAGAAAGATATATTTTGAAGTGACGTTTTCTGGAAATTTGCAGCAGCTTTATTTTTAAAGCATCTTTTTGAAGGCTTAATCACCCCAATCAGTGAGTTTAATTGTTAATTTAGGAGGCCTTAATATTACCATGATTGATATCTCACCACAGGAAATAAATGATAACTCCTCATGGTTTTGCTTGAATTTGCAGGGACTAGGGGACAATGCCTTGTCCAGATGGCCATGATTAACCTCAAAGCATAAATCAGGTATTTTCTTCTCAGTCACTTTTCTGTACTTTGTCTTAAAATAGTAATACAGACTTATACATCAGAAGGTGTACATATTTTTGTATATTATCTGCAGTTTAATAGCATTAGTAGTTATTTCGTAGCTCAGTGTATGGGGCAAGACATAAGACAATCTAAAAAAATAATTAAACATATCTTAAAGAATAAAATAACATATTTCACAGCTTTTGGACCAATTTGAAATTGGAGCCATTTGACAATTTGAGCTTATGACAGACATGCTCTTGCTTATCAAGTAGTAAACAGTCCTTGCAATACAGAAATGTTAAATTGTGTGCTTGAGGTAATTTATAAACTGTGGAACTATGACACAGTCTATCAAAAGAGAGCTTCCATCCATGCAATTTCAGAAATGTCAGGACGTTTTTTCAGTATGCCTTTTGCTGTAAAAAAATACTGAATAAAATTCCCTTGAACTAGGCTTTAGCTTTGCTACTTAAATACTGGTCTATGGATTGTTATTTAATTAATATCAAGCTGCACAGTTTCTCAAAAACATTCTTCATAAATCTGCAGTTGCACATTTTGTGCATCTAATTCATAGTAATTCGTTAAAATACATCTCTCTATTTTGTGCAAAGGTACCAATGTCCTCAAAAAATGTGTTTATTCCCCAACACTGAACGCAGTTATGTTGAGAACGATTCAGAGAAACGAGCTGTCCTCTGAAGATCTTTCCCACAGCACTCTACAAGTTCTTCTAGTCCTGTTTGGTCGGCCCACCAGTGTCGGCTCATGCTGCGGTTTTGTTTGTTCTTTAATGTTGCTGTCCTCTTGAGACTCACACTTGCTCTTCCCCGGGTCTGAGCCTTCAGACTCACAGCAGGGCTGGTTTGTGTGTTGTGATTTAGTCCTCAGGTTGTGGCCTTGTGCATGTTGCTCACCAGTCACGTCTTTGTCGGGTTTGCTACTTTGGCCTTGGTAGTGATTAGGCTCTGAGTGGCCATTTGCTTCATCTGAACAAAGCTTAGGGCTCAGATTGTCTTGATGATCAGGAGTTTCATTCTGGTTTTGGTGGTTGTGAATCTTCCAGAAGGCTTGACAGAGTTGCTCCAACTCAGAAAGCAAAGGCAGGCTGATGTCCAGGTTCATTAGCAGGTTGTCCAGCCACTCCTCCAGCTTTGAAAAAGAGGGTCTGAAAGGCAAATACATTCATGTTTTATTCTTGATTTGGCTATTTTGCACACAAACATCTAAGCATCTCCATCTTTTTTTGCAAAGATGTAACAATTTTTGTTGCATGAATACCTAAAAATAGCTTTTATTTCAAATAGCTTCAATTATTTTTGCACAATCGTACCGTTCATCAGCATCCATGTCACAGCAGAGAACAGCCAATGGCAGGAAGGCAGATGGACACAGTGGAGAGTAATACTGCTGGAGGAAACTTTCTACGTTTAGTCCAAAGTCGTTAGTTCGGGGAAGGTAGTCCGGATCAGCACTCACTCTGCCAATTATCTGATGACACAAAGAGGAATCGATAAACAACTGTTTTAAAGTGTAACTTTAATCTTTTACACTTTTTGGCTTGTAGCAACCTACTACCACAAGGTGGCAGTAGTGCAACAATTTGTTTGGCTTATCTCTTACATTTGTTTTGCAATTTTAATTGTATGTGTTGGAAAAAATATTTTAAACGATTACTTTAAACGAGTAAGTTCATATATGTTTTTAGAAATTTCCTTCCCGTCATGAAAGAAAATAACAGAAATTTAATCGGTTATATTTTCTTAGCTACGTTACGTCTTTTTGTGTTATTACCAAAATTTTCTTACCTCACAAGTCATAATCCCAAAGGAAAATATGTCCACACGTTCGTCGTAGGTTTTTCCTAAGAGTCAAAGAGAAAAATGTAATGAGCTGTGCAGTTTTTGTTTCAGTTTAGACCATGAAGGTCCGTCATTCATGAGTTGGTTAACACACTCACCATGGATCATCTCCGGGGCCATCCAGTAGGGGTTCCCAACCACAGTATATCGTTTTCTCCGGTCAGGTTTGCGCAGCTCTGACAGTGGCCCCTTCACGCTCCGCTCCAGAGATGAAGTTTTGCTCCGACTCCGTTCATCCATCACCAGCCTGGCAAGTCCAAAGTCTGCCACCACCACAGACTGATTCTACAGCGCAGAGAAATGAAAAGATTCAGGATTTTTCCTAGAAACAAAAAAACCTGCTAAATCTAAAGTTGACTGGAAACTGAAAATATCACTATGTATATATGTGTTATTGGATAGCAATATAAACAATACCTAAACACCAACTATAAAGTCTTAAAAAAGACAAACATGGAAATAGTATAATAAATATAAATTCAGTTTTTTACTTTCAAGAAACTTTTTGTCCACAATAAAGTGACTTGTCACTTTATTTGCTGCAGTTGTCACTATAGAAAGTCTTTTACTAAATGGTACTTTCTATCAAAGCATATGTATTACTTGTACTGGAAAATTATGTTTGTGACTTAATGTGCTAAATATTGAGTTTGGTATAACTTTTTTATGCATTTAATAAAGTTCATTGCTCACCTCTCTGACAAGGCAGTTGTAAGAGTTTAGATCTCTGTGGATCACCTTCATGGAGTGCAGATATGCCTGCAAAGGAGAAACATTAAATTTGCCATTTAATGTTTTATTATGCCTTGAAAAAGTAATTATAAGTGCTGTAACCTCCATGATCAGAAACACTCACCATTCCAGCGGCTATATCTTTAGCATATCCAACTCTTAAATTCCAGGGGAAATCTTCCTCCTAAAACAACCAAATTATGACCAACTCATTGTGTTTCTCAGCTCTGACACAAAATATTTGGGATACATTTAAAATAAAGTTGCAACTCACCATTTTTGCAATGGTTTCCCGAAGAGTTCCTCCTTGGATATATTCAGAGACAAAATGTATTCGCTTGTCTTTGTAAAACAATCCAATAAACTTGAGAACATTGGGATGGTCAAGGCAGCGCATCACCTTTACCTGTGTACATTTTGAGAGAATTTATGACATTGAGATGAACAATATTTGGCTCAGATTGTAAATATTAGATGTAATGCAGTTATTGAAAACTCTTGTGGCATTTCTACTACTTACTTCCTTTAAAAACGTTTTTTGTGTTTCTTCATCAAATCGTATTAGCTCTTTCATCACCATTACCTCCCCTGTCTCCTGATGTGTTACCTTAATATAAAGATTTTTGATATGAACTTTCACAATGAAGGTCAGAAAATTGAGGGAGAGAGGCAATGGGTGGACATTACCTTCACAGCTTGACCGAAGCAACCTTTGCCTAGAACCTCTCCATGGATAAGGTCAGACGGTCTGAAGATACGGTGTGTCCGCTCCCCAGGGTCGACTCGAAGAGACTCTGAGCGAACCATGTCTCTCTTTTGAGAGAGAAACGACAATGCTCCAGGAGACACGGGACATTTATCTATGCTATAACTTCGTCTGGAAAAGAGAAAACAACTTAGGTCACACGTGTCAAACTCGAGGCCCGGCGGCCAAATCTGGCCCAGAGGGACATGTAAATATATAAATAAAATAACCATTGTATGCTTAAATAATACTTTATGAGTTAAATGAAAGCAGTTTTCAACGTAAGAGGATTAACGCCACCAAAAAAAAAAAAAAAATCTGAATTTTTCTAAGAATTTGCCAGAAATATTCTGACTTTAATCTTCTAAGAACAAAAATAAGAATTATCAGGGGGAAAAAAGTTTGAACTCTGAGAAAATACAGAATTCTGAGGGAAAAAAAGTCAAAATTATGAGAACAAAAATTGAAATTTCTGAGAAAAAGGCAGAATTCTAAGAAAAAATTTTGAATTCCAAGAAAAAAGTCAGAATTTGAAATGTATATATATAAAAAAGTAAAAATTTTTAGAATTCTGACTTTTGACCTCACAAGACTAAAACCAGAATTCTTGTATTTTTTCAGTGGCCATGATCTTTTTCTGTAGTTTTCTTATGTATTCTGCCAAATTAAATCAATGTAATGATTTTCTGTATTATTTAACTTTAAAAAGGGCTCATCGAGTACAAAAACGGCTATTTATTCATAATTTAGAGTGTTATTAATGAGTTTCATCAATACATTTTATCACAAGTGGACATTCATAACCTTGATATAGCCCAAAATATCATGAAATGAGTTAGACATCCCTGACTTGGGCAGCCATCATAAGCCAGAGCTGTCATCACTTACAGAATATGCCTGGTTCGTAACCCGGTGCTTCCTTGGTGTTGAGGCGGTGAGAGGCTCGTCCGTTGTTCTTGTCGTTCCTCTAGTGTACTTGGCTCTTCTTCCAGACTTGGGAGGTTATGAATAGAAGTAAGTTTGTCGTGGACACGAGGCTCAGGACAGCTGATGTTATTTGGGGGGATGTCTGGTTGAAGAAGGTCATGGGGCGACTGTGGATTATGTTCAATGATGAGCTGGAGAGGTCTGCTTGTGTCGTGAATTACACGGTTTATCTAGAGAAAAGTTGGTGAAGAGTTGGTGTTTATTTTTTAACTGATCTGAAACTCACCAAATTCCACATCACATCTACATGTTAAGGTTTTCAAAGTCATGCCAGCATAACTGAGGCATTTTCCTCGCAATTTTTTTTCTTACTTAAAACTTTCTTGACCTTGTTATCTAGGGTTGACAACTGGGTGGAATCCATTTCTCTTTTATATATCATTCATACATTTAACATTTTGCACGTTTTGTTGATAACTTTGGCCAAAACCAATCGTAGTCGCTGTCAGCTAGCAGCTTTTTGCTAGTCAGCATAACATTGGATAACATCCTGTGCATGTGATGTGTCCATAAGCATTGGTACCTCTTCTGGGGAAATGTTGTGGACCGGGATGCCATTGACCTCCAAAACTTGATCACCAGCTTGGACAGAAGACAGCAGATCAGGGCTGAGGACTTCTGGGTCTAAACTGAAGCAGAGTTATAACAGTGAATGGTGGTGCAGTAATTCATAGGACTATTGAGTATCCGCAATTATTAAACAACTGAGTATTTTGACCTGTTTTGCAAATAATGGACAAAGATTTTAGTGTCTAGAGGTTCCAAGGTTCTAGGACTCAACAAATATTTAAAAACTTTCACAATCTTAATTACGTGTCTGTAGAGCTAGTTGAAGAAGAAAAGGTTTGCTGGGTAAAAGTCCTCTGTCTGGTAAAACTCTCTTTTTCTTTCTAATGGTAATTTAAAACTACCAAGACTTACTTTGTAACAGTAATTAGAAGTTTTTTGTCTTGGTTGAAGTCAGCAGAAATTGTCAGGCCTCGACGTCCAGCTGCAGTGGGAGGAAGGAACACCAGCGCCACCATGTGGGGTCTCTGTGTAAGAGACGTTGATCTCACAGCTGGCACAACACCCTGACTAAAGCAGTGGCCACTGAAGCGATAAACAGAAGTACATTTAATACTCTAAATTTGTGTAATATGACTTCTCTATGTATACCGGTATATTCATTTTCTCACCAGTAAAGCCGTAAACGTTCAACAAGCATATAAGTGTCTCCATCTCCTATGACCATTTCACAGCTCATGCATGTAAAACACTCAGGATGGTACTTTTGCTCTCCTGCAACCTGAAAAGAGAGCAAACATATTTTATTTAGGGCATAAACACAAACTTTAATGTGTTGTGTGGTAGACCAACTCAAAATAGCAGACCAGGAACCTGACATTGAGGGATTGGCTCTTCTAGGTACCTTGGTGAAAGGATCAGAGTAAAATCTACCGGAAGCAGTGTGATGCTAATATTACTACTAAACTTTGCATTGATGGTTTATTCAGTTGAATATCTTTTTTCATCTTTGCTTCCACCACTTTGGGCAATATTATTTGTGTCTGGTGTGTCTGGCATTTGCTGCAGTGAGGCTGTAAATATTACATTAGCATTTAAATTGAAAGTTTGTAAGACTTGGAATATGTCAGCCAACAATAATTGGCTGACATATTAGGAGCCAATTATGAGCTCCTATTATGAGGATCTAATTCAGTCCAATGTTTCAGGTGTGTTAGGCGAGACGCATCTGAAAGTTGCATCAGCAGCTCTTGATGAAAGCATATTCATTCTCCTGTATCTGCATCCAAATGGAAAGATGTGGTGAAGACAAACTAGATGTTGATAGATGCTCCCCGCTCCATCTCACCTCGCTTGAGCTTTTTTGTAAAGATGAGACTATTTCAATCTATAAAAATGCAAAGTCTGAATAAGAAATTTAGAGACTGCTGCTGTAATTGTATTGAAATAAGGTTTAAGTGTCAAACCTGAGGCCCAGGGGCCTTGTCTGGCCCACCATGAGGTTGTATGTGGCCCAGATGGGCATGTAAATAGAACCTTAAAGATATCCATTCTATGCTTAACATAATATTTGATCAATTAAATGAAGGCAGTTTTTAACAGAAGAGAATTAAGACCACAGGAGGAAAAAAATGATCTTTTCTCAGAATTTACCATTTCAATTAACTATAAGAAATAGAAAATATTTAAAATTCTGGGGGAAAAAAGTAAGAATTTAGAAATTCTCAGATTTGTGACTTTTGACCTCACAAGATTTAAAAAAATGTTAAATTGTGAAGTTGGATATAATGTGTACCTAAACATTAGATTCATATTTGCAAAAGAAAATGTGAAAACCACTTTTTCTCTGCTCCTTGTAACTTTGTACTGTTTAAGAAACAAAACAAACTTAGTAAAATAATTATTTGTAACGTGATAAAATGCCAGTGCAGTGTTGCTTAACGGAGAATGCTATTCTTTTCCCCGTGTATTCTTTTGGTTTCATTTTTTGTTTATTCCCTTTGGAGCATAAAGGATGTGTTTTTAAGGGGTTCCTCTGAAATTGTTTGGAGGAAAAGTATTTGCATCCAACAGGGCAGGAAACCTTTGAAGTTATTAATAGTTGAAAGCGTTCTGATGTGTGGTATTTTTCATCATGCTCACACATTTGCCTCTTAATGTTCCAAAATGCTGGATTTTCATTGATATTTATTATAAAAATTGATGCCTTATGGATCAATAATCTGTTTATTTCTATCAAACATAAAATGTTTCTGATTAGCTGAAGTGATCAGTAGAAAAACAACTTTTACTTATCATAGCTGAATAAGATCATGTTGAGTAAAATTTAGGTTTTTGATAACGGAAAGTAGTTCAGAAAGCTTAAACTAGTCAGAAAATGTCCAAACAACTAAGTGTTTGTTTTCTATCAAGAACTAATAATTATAAATTTGACGGTCCTGGTTTTTAGGTGTTGTGCATCACTAATCCAGGAACAAATGTTACCATAACCAGTCCTGTGGAAACGGTCTCCTGGCAGCCGTGGCAGTGCTCTCCAAAGCGAGACCAGTAGTGCTTCTTGCAGTAGAGTTGTCCTTCTCTTTCGTAGTACCAGTGAGACAGGATACACTCACAGTCACAACACCTTTAGTGATGAGGACGACAAGAAGCAACGCAAGCATTTAGAAAGGGGGCCATATTGACGCGGAAGAAAATTTGACCAGTTAGATCAGAAGTGTCAAACTCAAAGTTTTTTTTTTTTTTTTTGGCTATTAATTGTTTTTTACAATCAAAAGTCCCCAGCTGTGAAGTTGCATCATATTTCTGGTGTTCTTGTAAATTTGACGCACGGGTGATTTTAATTTATTAACATTTTACTTAATAAATTTGTGGCCTGTATTTGCAGGTGGTCAGACAGGAAAGTGAGTAATAAGAGAGAGGAGGAAGACACGGGTCATCATGCCGGGATTCGAAAGTCAACCATCTCTGTCGTTTGCAGGCGTCGCTTGTGCGTCAACTTTACAGGAATACCAGAAACAATACAAAGGTTCCAGCTTGGGATTTTCGATGTAAAAAAATGGAATTAACTGAGTTAATCACCCAAAAATGAACAAAAACATTAGTTGACTGTGGTGATATCCCTAATCATAGGTCAACACACAGCGGTAGTCCTGTCTTTGACAAGCTCAGACTGTTAAGTTAGCGTAGTGCTAACAGCCGAGCTTAAGATAAAATAACACGTTGAGATTTATTTAAATGTGTGGGATTAGTCTATCTTCATGAGTGAGATAAGATAAATTACTGGTTCCAGTAAAGAAAAATAACTCAAGCATTTGTACTTGGATGCATTCAAGTATTAATTCAGAATAAAAGCATAATTATCAAAAACCTACTTCTTCTACATGAATCTAGCTCAGAGTGAGTTTTTAGAGACTTTTTAACCCAAATTCCAAGTAACTTACTAAATATGATGAAAACTGATTTAAGACAACTTACTATTTTCAATTAAATGCCGTTTTTGCATTTATGGTGCTGTTGGGCAGAGGGAAGGCATTTTAAGAAAACAACTCAATGAGATTCTTTGCTTTAAAAACTAAAACTCATCCTGACTTCCTGGCTTGAATAGACTGATTAAAAAAACTGTTTCCTTATCTCGTCAACATTACAACCAGAATGGGAGGCGACTTCCTGAATGGAGCAGTGATGCACGTTTCTGCTCTCTCAGCTTTTAACAGTAAATGGCAAACTGTTCTTACAATAGGAAGGGGAAAGATCATTCTTTAGAAGAAAGGGAGGAAGGAATGAGCTTCTCTGTGTCCTTTCACACATTAAATAGCATTTCTCTGAAACCAGATGTACAATTTTATTCACTTATAGAGGAATGACGAAATACAATGATGTGAAAAAGTGCTAATTTAATTTGTTTTTGCTTTTTTATAACTCAGACTGTTACAAAAAAGTAATAAGTTTGTAATAAGTTTGAATATCTGGCGTAGATAAAAGGGTGATTTTTCTCGTGTGTGTGTGTGTGGTTTTAAGAGAAACCAGCCACCCAAACCAATGTGGAAATGACTGCTATGGTTACTTTTGTTGTTTTTGATCATTTTCACAAACTATGGCAAGACTTGGTCACGAAAAGAATCAAATGTACAATCAAATAAAACTCCTCTAACAGCATGATGTAGGCTCAAGTATCTGAAAAAACAACACGTCATTGAGCAAATAATCAATTAATTGTATCACAAATCTAAACAAGTTCAATAATTTCTATTTACGTAATTTATCGTTTTCTCTTTCTACCAAAAAATTGGATGATAAAAGCTTTAATTCGGGTCGCAGCCCATTTTTTTCTTTGTTTTGAAGGAAAAAGTCATTCTTTTTGTTGTTTCTGTTGTTTTGGGTATTTAAATTTCTTCCAGTGCCAGTGTTAAATGTTCTTTAGCATTTAAAGTTTATTACCATAATCTTTCAGAATGTGTTCTTGCATTTTTATGCCATTCCCATTAATGGGCTCAAAAAACAGTATAATCGTTAATCGCAATAACCTCAGGGAGAATTTATTGTCTATTAAAATTTGTTGCACATCAAGAAATTCAACAGCAGGTGAATGTAGCCACTTCTTTGAATAAAATTATTTTTTCCAGAAGGAGGACTGGAAAAAGTTCATCTAGGAATTCACAAAATGGCCGAGGTTAACATCGAAAGGTCTTGTTTGCTGCAGTTAAGGTCAATAAGAAAAAGACTGGGCAAAACTTGCATCCAGAGATGCAATTGTTTTGAAACCACTTTAAGCAACACAATAAATAGTATGCGAATGTGCAGGAACACATTCTCAAAGATCAACAATCTTTAACATCTAATGAACATTTAGCTCTGGAACTGGAAGACATTTTAAATAAATTAACAAAACAGAAACAACAAAAGGGTGGAGGAAACCAAACCTCCAGATCAGTTATTGTTTAAAAAGAGAAAGAAAAGAGAAAAACAATAAAGCAAAAGGAAATTGAGTTTATTTTTAATTTATCATGTGATTGATTATTGCTTATTGCAACAGTCCCAGATGGAATTGTGATTTATTCTCTCTATCCCAAATAGGGGAATACCCATGTCTACCTTAAGCAAATCCACTCTTTTGTCATGTAGCAGGACAGTCATCCAATTCCTCAAATACAAACAAAAGAAGTGATTCTGAAGCGATTCTGTCAAAGTCCTGACTAAAATCCAGTTGAGATGCTTCTAGTCTGGCTGAATTAAAACACGTCTGCCAAGAAAATGGAGCCAAAAGTTATGGCTCCATTTGCCATAACAAATGTTTTTCCAGAGTTTCCATTAAACTCTGCAACCTTTAATGGTTTGTGCTCCATTAAAAGTTGCACTAATGATTGGGTTACATTTTCACATATGGCTGGATTGAATTGAATGACTTTTTTCTCCCTTAGTAATTGACATCATAATGTAAAAACTTGGTTTTATATTTACCTTGTATATTTTTATTTGATACTGATATGAATCTGAAACATTTGCAACAGAAAAGCAAGCAGAAGAAGTCAGCATGAGAGCAAATACTTTTGTGTTATTAATGCAGTTTATATATTTCACCCAAACTGTTGAGAATGCTGAAACTTTGCGTAATCTTTAAAATCATGAGTCATTGTTGTACTCTGTGTTGCAACTGCACTGTTCCTTTTTTCCGTTTTACCCCAGGGAATATATTTCTGAAATTGTGAGGCAGTTGTGTCACAAAGTTCAAATATCCGCTTGAATCAAAGGAAGGTTTTTTGTCCTTTATTAGACCTGCTTCTCGTTCGTCACAAAGGAAAGAATGAGATAATAAAAGCTTGACAAAAGGTGGTGATTTATTATTTTTTGTCCTTTTGTTGTTTTTTATCATGCAATGGATGGGAAACCATCCAGCTGCACTTCCTCTCGAACATCTGGTTGGGAAAAAACTCTGGAATAAGCCCAGATATATTTCCAAATACTTCATTCCTTTTGCTTTTTCTTCTCACCACTTTAACTCATAATTTGAGCCTTCTGTTACCATTGTCTTTGTTTCAATACATTAAATTAATGTTTTATGATGTCAGGACATTAATATGCTAAATGTTAAGAGTTTAGCCGACAGATTCTCCTGCTTAGCTTCCTCATTGTTTTGTCTGTGCTAACCAACTTCACTTCCTTAAAAAATATATATATATTTATAAAGTACAAGGTAAGAAACTTTATTTCTGGGTATTTTTTTGTAGAGATTTTTGTTTTATTTAAGGATGAATAAATGTCAACATCCTGTTTTGTGGATTGCTTATCTGGCTGATCTGGAGAAGAATGTTAAGATGTAAAACAAAGTTGCTTGATTGATCATAAGCTGCTTGCTTTGGATCCTGTTTTCAGTGTTAAGTAAACTATTCCTCTCAAAGCTGATGTGTAAGCACAAGCAAGATTAAAGCACGCTTTGCTTCTCTTCGTCAGTTCAGTTTGAGGAAGTATACATGCAGAAATTTATCTGCACTTGTACTTTTCCTCTCATCCTCTCAGTCTTTTTCCTCATCTTTCTCTCACTCTATGTTGTATTTTAATGTCTCATAGATTACAAATTGCAGTGCTTACCGTCCTTTTATTCCCCTCCGAAACCTTTGGTCCCGTCGTGACATTCTGCTCTGCTAAGTGACCGATACACAGCAGTCACACACAACCCACCCAGTTGAGTAAGAGCGTTTCTAGCAGCATGAGTTTCTGAGCGAATCAGACGCTCACTCTGCCGTGACAGTAGCAGGCGTTGCCCTTTACTTTTCTGCTGCTTTTCTCCATGTGTAAAGGCTTCCTGTGCATATGTTCCCTTCTCTGCGGGTGGTTTGTTGTTAGTGTGAGAAAAAAACCAGCCCTCTGAAATCAGCTGGTTGCTGGAAAAAAAGCCTATCCCAGTTATAGAAGCTGCACTCCGCCCTCCCTTCCCTGTCCTTTCCAGTATGTAGACCTGCAAGATACAGTTACACTTATCTGCAGACTCCTCAAAATGTAGTAGAGCTAAATTCAGAATAAAATCTGATCCCCTGATGAGGGTTTATTGCTTTTCACAGAGGTGGTGTGTGAGAGTCTATGTTTTGAAATCCAGCTTGTTCCCATTAGCGCAGGCATAATCTCTTTATGAATGCTCCAATTACTGCACTGTCAAGATCCCACAGTAAAGCAATCCATTCATCCCACACAACAAACAAAGAGGAGAATTAGACAAAGCAGCTTAGAGGTAGAAGAACAGAACCATTGATTGTGTTTGGTATAAAGTTCCTCAAGGATTCATGTAACTGTAATGAGAGTAACAATAATGAAGGTTGACTTCTAATAGTATAAAAATGGATAATTCTTATTTTATGATTCCCTGTCCTGTTTAGCCACAAAAATCAGACAAAATATGAGTAAATACATAATTTATAAACTAGTAGGGTCCTCTTCTGCCTTCACGAGAGATTTGACTGACAGACCGGCCCACCAGGTCATAGTCACCCACTGTTACCAACTCAGTGACTTTCTTGCTATATTTAGCAACATTTTAGGCAAAGCAAATTGGTATTGGCAGGTGAAACTTTGTAAAGGTCAGTAATCATGACTGTCCAGAGAACTGCAGTTGTTAAAAAGTATTTTTAAAAACTGCTTTGTTAAAAAGACTTTGACTTACTTCTGCAGCTTCTGATGCTTTTATTTGTTAAAACAGAAATGCTATGTGTTTGTATTGTTGTTTACCACTTTATTTGTATTTGCACTCCCATGGTTAACAAAATTATCTTTTGATTTCCATAAGTCAACTTGAAAATGACATTCAACTTTTCTTCTATGCGTTCGAATCACCGAAGTGGCCATTTTCCAATTCCTTTTTAGGCGTCTGGTTTTAAAAGTGTAACCACAGATAGAAATGTGAAAACACACATCTGTTTCTATATATGTGACTTCCTCTTCCTGATCTCGACTAATATTTTTGAACATTAAAGTCCAGCATTATGATTATAATTTTCTGTGGCTGAAATAAAAAGACAAACAAACTCCGTATTAGAACCAGACTTTATTGTTCTTCTCTTTACTTCCGGAGACAATGTACAAAAGCTCATAATTTTCTTCATAGGCAAAACAAACAAAACAAATGTTAAACACATGTCAAGCTACAGGATAGAAATTTTCATTTACATTAAGATTTTAAAATTATCTTGATTCCTAGGGACAATGTAGAAAACACATCTATTTATGAAGGTGTAAGACATGTTTCAAAACACCCACTTACAAGATGTAGGCAAATAAAAGAGGTGTTCAAATACATTTATTTGCATAATTTAAAAATACTAATAAGTGTGAGCTCATTTTTTTCCAACAGTGTTAAAAGACAAGAATGAAAAGTAGTTAGAAGTCGTCATCCTTTTTCCTCATATTTCATATTTAGTTAGATTTGATCAATGTCACATAAAAAAATCTGACAGAAAGTCACATTGTCACTTTCTGTAACAATACAACATCCTTACTGTACAAATACAAACACATTAACTAGAATTTTACATTAAAAATTCTTTGTTGCTTTGTAAGAAGTGTTAAAATCTGCAGGTCCTGAGGTGTGAATACAGTGACACAAATAAAATCTTTTCAAGGATTATAGGAAGAACATTAAAGCTGTTATTCTTCCTTCCACAAGAATATAAATGTTTGTATTTTATCTACTGAAAGCTTGTAGATCAGTCCAAAATGTTTGGGTTAAAAGCGGCTTTGACAAATGTGAAACTAAAGATAAATTCAGTGTTAGTGTATTAAGGCAATTTTATTGAATAGTATCTTTTAACAGTGCGTCAGCATGCAGACAGAGCTGAAGGATCTGCCCCAAAACGTCATAATAAACAATATTGCAATTCATATCTAACAGCGTCTATGAACAAAACATTATATTAAACAGCTTGGTCATAAAATGTGACTCGTTGTTTTGGATTCTCAGCCTAGACAGACTTTATAATAAATTGTTTTCTCCAATTTCTCTTCTTTTCTTGTAGAAAACCAATGTAAATACATTGTTAAATTAAACTCGTCTACAACAGAAGGATGATTTTAAGAAATATTCAGAAAAATTAATAGAAATATAGCTTTTTGAACGTGTTAAGGCCTTAGTTTCTAAACCAGCTAAGACATTCTGTAATCATGCTATAGCACCACTGTTGTTTCAATGAGGTCATTTCCTGTCTGTCGGTCTCTCACTTCCTCCTTCGGCCACAGTAGTTACCCTGACAGCCTCCACCTAATAGCAGGAACAAAGACAGTTACTCTCCAGCTGACGTACAAAGACACCAGGAGTGTTAGACATGTGATAATACGTTTTCTTATTCTGTGACAAATAGATTTTACTTCTTTATTAGGTACATTTGTTCTGTTTACTTGTTGACGTAAATCAAATGGTAGCAATTTAATGCATTTAGGCGTCAGAACTTGACTTCCTGAAGAGTTTTTCAGAAACTTCAAATCTACTGTGGTTTTCACACAATAACCACTCAAAAAAGGAAACATCAGTTGAAAGTTAGTTGTGTGGATGAAAATGTCGTGTTTATGTCAACAGTGACACTTTTATTTCCAAAATATGTTATTTCTCCAGAGAAATTAAGCCAGTTCTGAAGGCATAAGGGACGTCCAACCCTTTCTTAAATTAATAAATCAGTTAATTGCCAGCTGAATTAAAACTAGCTCAATAATTTCCATTTGCAGTATTTGTTATTTTTCTCTTCTTTCTTTCTACAAAAACCTGGATGACAAAAGTTTTCAGTCTTCACTAGCTTGTTTTGTAGAGCAATTTTGTTTACAGAGACCTCAGTATCCATTTTATTTGTTGTTTTTAGTTAATTTGGGATATTTAAAATGTCTTCCAGTTCCATTGTTAAATCTTCATTAGAATTTAAAGTTTATTGATCTTTAAAAATGTGAACTTGCATTATTTTGCTACCATTATATTACTTGAAAATGGTCTCAAAAACAATATCACAATAACTTCTGGAACAGCAGGTTATATAAGCTGATCTTTGTTACCTCTGTAGCCTCCAGTTCCAAGGAAGCCCTGCATGGCTGCATATTTCGCTGCCTTCTGCGCTTTGGCTGAAAGTTGTGAAAAATAAAAAACAGTGATGTTGTTTATTTCCACAGAAAAATCCAAGATTTTTTAAAAATGGCTTTTTAAAGGTAGCTAAAATTAGCTAAATTAGCTAAAGGTAGCCTCCTCCTTTAAAAAGCCAAAGAAAGCTGCTTGCTTTCAGTTAATATAGACTCTGAATGCTGGGTGATGTGGCTCAACTAGAGTACAAAGTAAGTTTTCTTACATTTTTGTCCTGTCCCTGCATATCCTAGGGAACAATAGCAGGAAAAGTCACAGTTAACAATAGATTCTGTTAACATTGAGGCGTTTTTATGACACAAATAGAAACTTCAAGACTGAAAGATTTCTATACAAGAATGCCTATTACCTGGATAGCCTCCTCCTGCCACTCCGCCATATCCAGGCACAGCTCCCCCTCCTGGTCCAACATACACATTACAACTTAAAACTGTTTCACCTGAACTTTTGCTTCATCTGAATGTGTTTTTAATGTTGATTTTTATAATGAATTAGTTTTTATTTTTCAGAGCTCTGTGGTTCGAACCTGGTAGACCGCCTACTCCTCCAACTGTTTGACCTCCTCCAGCGCCTCCTGCACCTGGACGGCTTCCGACTCCTGCAGAAGGAGGTCAAAGGTAAATAATCTTGTTTAGATAAGTTACAGGCAACTCAGTTGGTATAGTAAAAAATCAGATTATTTATACAAGAAATAAAAATAAAATAAATAATTTTAAATTAAAGGTGCAGTCTTTTGCAGGCACATCTTCTCATTTTATAACATAATCTGATGCTAAATGATGTAATGAAGAAATTTGACGCCTCGAAATTGGGCCTCTGTCTCTTTAAGAAGCTCCTGCTCTTTTCGACAATCCGCCTTCAGCACATCATCAGAACAATCTTTCTCCATGAAGCCTATAAGAAGCTTTTGCAACAGCTTGTATGTTAAACTTAGTTCCATCAGGTGTTTGCTAATTGCTGCTGCCACTAGTCTGAAGGAGCTGAGGAGGAATGCTCTGAGACAGCAGGGTTGAATGGTTGCAACAGGAGATTCAAGGATTCCTCAAACATGCATAAAAGAGTCAAAGCAGCCCTCCAGGTACGTTTTGATGAGGGAATAACAGAAACATAATGTGAGGCTCAAAAATAGCCAATTTTACATATTAGGTTAATCACATTTTAAATTAAAAAAAATTAGGCAAAGGCGACCAATGTATATAAATGACCAGCGCACTCAATGAGGCTTTATTATGTCATGTCTGTAAATGTAGCATGCAACCAGATCCCAGCCCAAAGCAGGAAATTGTCTGGAGCAAACTCAGTAATGAAATGTCAACATTTACATGGCTGGTTTGTCTCGTTGTTCAATGCTTGTGTGAAAGGTCAGTGGCAGACATTGTTCAGACCGGATTCCCAGAACATTGTTAGGAATCACTGAGACAGTGTTCAAAGTTAGATGTTTCAGAACGTCCCTGTTTTAACCCACTATAATTTGTTTGTCCTTTTTGACTGTAAAACTATGGATGTAGGGAGTGAAAGACCAGAACTATCAACAAGTAAAGTATAACCTCAACTTTTTTAATGTTTTGTTTTTAAAATGGCATATTAGAGAAATTTACCTTGTCCATATCCAGTTGCACCCAAAGTTGAACCATATCCAGACTTTCTTGATCCAAGTGCTTCGCCACCAGGACCGAAGCTGCCTCCTCCGGCTCCTCCAGGACCAAAACCAGTAGATCCAGCACCCCCAGTGCCACCTGTGCCATATCCTCCAGGTCTGGCTCCAGTTCCACCAAGACCGGCTCCTCCTGAGCCTCCTGTCAGCACAAAGAGTGCATTAAAGACACATAAATATAGATATAAATTCATTATTGATTAAACTTAATCTGGATTACCTGGTCCATAACCAGTTCCTCCATAACCTGAATGTGCAGAGATGAAAAGATGAAAATTAAAACTGTTTTATTATTTTCAAAAAAAATCAAAGCCATTTGTATGTCTACCTGTGTGAACCCTACATACCAGATTTAGGTTTCCTTTTTCCAAGTCCTTGACCACCAGGTCCAAAGCCCCCAGTTCCAGCACCACCAGGTCCAAATCCCCCAGTTCCAGCACCAGCAGGTCCAAAGCCCCCAGTTCCAGCACCAGCAGGGCCAAATCCCCCAGTTCCAGCACCAGCAGGGCCAAAGCCCCCAGTTCCAGCACCAGCAGGTCCAAAGCCCCCAGTTCCAGCACCAGCAGGGCCAAAGCCCCCAGTTCCAGCACCACCAGGTCCAAAGCCTCCAGTTCCAGCACCAGCAGGGCCAAATCCCCCAGTTCCAGCACTAGCAGGGCCAAATCCCCCAGTTCCAGCACTAGCAGGGCCAAAGCCCCCAGTTCCAGCACCACCAGGTCCAAAGCCTCCAGTTCCAGCACCAGCAGGGCCAAAGCCCCCAGTTCCAGCACCACCAGGTCCAAAGCCTCCAGTTCCAGTCCCAGCTCCACCAGGTGCGACTCCTCCAGTCCCAAAAGAACCAGGTCCATATCTGCCAGGTCCAGTTCCTGCTCCACCGGCTCCAACTCCTGCACCTGAAAAATGTCAATACAAATTCTGTTCTAGTTTGACAGATGTTGTTTGGCTTCAACCTGAGTATTTGGAGGAAACCCTGTTATCAACATGTGAGGGAAAGCTGGCTCATTCAAGGGGTTTAATCACGTTCATCAATGTGCTTTTCCCTTTTAAAATAAATGAATAAAATTAGATTACCTTGTCCATATCCAGTTCCACCCAGCGATGTTCCATAGCCTGTCAACAAAGTTTAATGTTTTGAAATGTGTCACAGTATTTAATTGTTAAATGTATTTGTTATTCTACCTGTTTTTGACGGTTTTCTTGATCCCAGTCCTTGACCTCCAGTATATACACCAGGAATAGGCCCTACTCCACCAGTACCAACACCACCAAAGGCACCTGGTCTGGTTCCAACACCTCCCAGTCCTGTGCCAACAGAGCCAGGGCCAAGTCCTCCTTGACCAGTACCGCTGGATCCGTAACCACCACCAGGCACCAAGCCACCTGCACCAACTCCCCCTGATCCAGTTCCATAGCTGCCAAGGCCAGCTCCAGCTCCATAACCTGAAATTAAATCCTGTTCAGTTCCAGTTTCCTCCCATTATAATTTGCACTTATTCTGTGCTTTCATACTTTTTGGGGGTTTCCCAGGTCCGTAACCGGTGCCATATCTAGAACCTGGTTAACATAAACAGGTTCCCTGTTAGAGTTTGTTCAAACTAAACACAAATCCAACTGTTTTACTTGTTTTTATTTTTTAAACGTTTGTACTAGTGAACCTACCATCAGGTCTGATGCCACCACCATATCCACCCAGTCCAGTGCTGACGCTACCTGAGCCTGGTGCTACACCTCCAGGGCCTGTTCCAACCCCAGGAGTCCCAACACTGCCAGAACCTCCAATGGGTCTCCCAAATCCACCAGACCCAGTACCATATCCACCTGGACCTACACCAAAACCTCCTGTACCGGTACCATAGCCGCCAGCACCAGGGTAGCGTGGACCTGAGTGGGAAAGAACGTACATGCTGTACCACAGTTACAGCGTTTTCTAACGTTGGAGTGCAAGTTTACGTACCTCCACCTGGTAAAACTCCATTTGCTCCGTAGCCTGCAGCAGACGATAAGTGAGATGTACAAATTAAATGTCAGTGAATTACAGATGAATGAAAAACTTTCTGAAGACAAAACATGGCTGCTGCTCACTTTTTCCAGGTTTTACAACATCTGTTGCTACCCCACCAGCTCCGGGTACCCTCCCAACTCCTGCCACCCCACCGACTCCACCTGGTCCAACACCTATAAAATTAAAAAAACATTTTTCCAGAATTCGTTCAGATTTTTTTTGTCCTTGGTAACTTTAGTCCATTCGTTTGTTAGTCATATACTTGATAAAATCAGGACCTTGAGGTGGTTTCGCTGTTCCTCCTGCTGGTCCCATTTCACTTCCAGTGGATGGACTGCCACCTCTTCCCACTCCTGTTTGTGTTCCAGAAATGTTTCTGGTTCCCCCGGCGCCGGCCGGACTCCCGGGCCTTCCATCTCTTTCTCCATCAGGACCTCCTTCCCCATCTCCCTCACCTGGTGTGTCGCCTCTAGGAACACCTGTAAGACAAACCCGAAAACATTACAAAACCTATTTGATGACCAAACAGCATAGATGTTGCTCCGCCATAGTTTCCAGGCTGTTTTTTTGATTACCTGTATTGAGAGTTGGGTAGTAACTAGTTACATTTACTCAAGTACATTACTTTTAGGAGTACTTTTACTTTTTTCTTTTTACTTTTTCTTTTTTCTTACTTCAGTAAGTATCTCTTACTAAAGTAAAATTTCTGGATTTTCTACTCATTTAATGAAAAAAAAACATAAATTCATCAGATAGACACCTGCAGAAAAATTTCTGTCATTTTTTGTTACTGAAGTGAATTATTGCTATTTTTATCCTTAAAATGCCAAAATTTCCACTTAACTGTATACTTTGATCCATCTAATGATGTAATGTTTTAAATATTAAATGACTGACATTTAATCTGTTACTCAGTAGTTGAGTAGACTATTTATCAAATACTTTTTTATTTTAATTTTTGGATGGCTACTTTTTACTTGAGTAAAAATATGTTGAAGTACCGCTGCTTTACTTGAGTAAACTTTTTGGGTACTCTACTCCCCTCCGACTGTATTTACTCAGACATGAATAACATATGGAATCTGTTTACTTTTAAAACATTGATTGTATTCAAATTTCAAAAGATTTGAGTGCAAATGTAAGGAACTGTTTTCCAGGATTTTATTAATAAAAATGTTACCATTTATAAATTACTTTTCACTTTACAGTTATAAACTACTTCGTGTTGATCTGCCACATAAAATTGCAATAACATAATTAATATTTTTGATTGTAATTTGACAAAATGTGAAGATATTCTAGAAATATGACTACTATTATTTTGTTCTCTTATTTTATTTCTTTCTCATCTTGTGCTTGTGTTTCTCATGTTTTAGTGCTGAAAAAGCAACAAAAATAGTTCAAAGGTAAAAATAATGTTTATACCTAAACCAGACTTATTTTATTCACCTGGAGGTTTGAGAGGACTGACTTGCTGAAGTCCTCCCCCAGAGAGATCACCTCCAGGACCTGCATAAATCAGAAAATTAAATCAAAACAAGTTTTCTCTGATGGTCAAACAGCATCCCCACTGATGGTGGTTTTGGTCATATGAAACAATTAGAACACACTGCAATGATTAACTCTCACCTCCAGGGGGAAGTCCTGTTCCACCTGAATTTTAGAGAAAATTTAAAACATGACAACAAAGTGACAATATTTTATGAACTGTGAACAGGTATGTTTGAAAGCGTGAGCCTAATTTCTGATGGTTCAACTTACCAACTCCTGTTCCTCCTGTTTAAAACAAGAAACACTTTTAAAAAGATGCACTTACCAATAGTGTACAAAGTGGATGAAATCAGTTCATGAAGTAATACCTACCATCTGTTTGTACAGGTGAACCACCTGCTGTAAAAAGAAAACAACATATTATTACTCAGGATTCAAATTTAAATTCTTCTTCTTGGAACTTTTAAAGTTTTTTGGGGGGTGCACATCTTCAAAATCATTAAATGAGGAAAATTTAAATAATTCCTGACAGGGTCAGCGTTTGCCTTGGTTTCTCTTTCGGGGGGAAGACTACCCTGAGCTTCGCCCCGAGCTGATCATCCAAACTCACGGCGCACACGTCTTCTGCCGGTGTCCGAACACCAAAGATTGATAAAACTTTCTAACTGCTGCTTTTTCTCTGTGTGAGTCTCTACAGATTGACGTTACTTTATCTTATTTACAAATTTTACATATAAAATGTAAATCTTATTTTACTCAGATTGAATGAGTAATGAAATTAAAGTGTCCTGTTAACGTCACATGGGGATGCTGTTTGACAAGTCTGTGAAAACAATGCTTATGTAAAGTGAAATTATAGATGCCCACATAGATTACATTACATTATAACCTGACGTCACTTTTACAAATTGTGAAATAATTTCACCTGGAACTGTGGTCCCATTAAATCCTATTTTAGAACGATGATTAAATGGGTATAAATGAATTGTAGCTTTAAGATAATGTCTAGCATTTGCGCAATAATATTTTTAAAACACTTTAGCATATTTGATGAGTATTTTGGTTGGAATTACCTGGTGCTGCTCCAATGATGGGGATACTGGTTCCATTTGCACTATCTCCCTCTCCTCCCAGTGGTCTTCCACCTACACCAGTTTGTCCTGCTTTAATATTAATTTATATGAAGTCAACCTTTTAATCTAGACAGTTCTCATTTAATATAAATTATTTAAAGTTTCACACACCATCTCCAGGAATCCCAGAGCCCTCTAACGTAGTGCTAGCACCACCATCACCTGGACAATTAGTTCAAAAATGATTTAAAACTTCTTAATTATGAATAATTATAAATTCTACTTTAATTGATCTGTGAAATTAAAGTAGAAACAAAAATATTACAGGTACCTTCTCCTGCTGGTGTTGATGTGCTATCTGGAGATCCAGGTCTACCTTCTGATCCAATTTATGTGATTTATCGAATATAGATAATCCAATTATTGATCTGAAGTTGCCACAATAGTGTTTTTAATCTTAAAAACATTAAGGATAAGCTCACCACCAGGTTGAGGTGTTGGTCTTGCACCACTGACGGTTCCATTTGCATCAGCACTGGTTCCTGCTCCAACCCCAGGTACTACAGCGCCTGTCTGGCCTTTAACGTTGAAAAGAAGAGATATTTATTAACAAATTCATTTTAAATTCTATATAATTGTTTGAATTTCCTCTGTCTGCTTACCAAACTTAGCTGCTTTACTCCCTGCTGTTCCAGTGCCTGGGGACAGAGAAAAACTTCACTTGATTTCACAAGGAAATGGTAAGAAAACATGTACAGATAACCAAGGTATTTTTTTCTGACCACAAAACAGGATAACTTTTTAATCCAAATTGAAAAACTTTCTCTTTTTTTGTTGCACATTATGATTTTATTTGTTTGTTTTGATTTTTTGTTTCATTCCTGAACTGTCATCCAAGTCTGGAATGGCAAAAGAAGTAACTGTGATTATTGTTGACTGAATTCAGTAAGTTCAAAGTAGCTGATATTATTTTGATCATTTTATCATTTATGAGAGTTATCAAAAACACTTTTACCACTTTGCAATGGCAAAAAACAATTGTCAAAATTAAAATTTGTGTATAGTTTTTATATTTGACTATATCTGCTCTCTGATAATGTCTGAGAAAAGCTGCATAGAATATTCCTATTTTTGTTCAGTCATCTTAAGGCAGAATATTTGTAAAATAATTTCAACCAATAATCTTTTAGCTCCATAAAAGAGAATTCATTGTTTAAATGAGTTTTAGATTTTATCTATGGGATATAAAAGAGACCAAACTAACCTTGACTGCCAGATCCAGGTCCAAGGCCACCTTTAAGAACATCAAACCATAGAATAAGAAAAAAAAAACATTTTCAGATCATGCCAAAAAATGTTTCTAGTTATCTTAAGAGAATGAAAAAATGCACCAGCACACAAACACCAAAAGAAAGAACTTGTCACCTCTTCCGGCTCCCCCTCCAAGCACTCCGCCACCACCTGTTCCAACTTGACCTTTGGCAAAAAATGTATCAGAAAAAAAATCAGCATTTTCCGCGATTTCAAATATTCCCCAAAAAATTTATATATTGAACATTCCTTTTCATACCGTATTTAGAAGGTTTAGATCCAGGCCCGTAACCTGTGCATAAGAGAGAAACTTTAACTCAACAGGTTTCAAGTTGTAACTAATTTGAGCGTATTCAAGAGATGAAAATGCCATCTTAACCTGTCCCATATCCAGCTCCCGGGCCTACACCATAACCTCCTCCTGGCACATAACCAGTTCCAGCTACTGAGCCACTTCCAGGTCCATAACCTCTGCCAACACCAAGAGCTGCTCCAGTTCCTGGTCCCCCAAATCCAGATCCAGGAGATCCTCCTCCACCAGGAAGTCCTGTGGAGAAGAGAGTTTACAGCGAACTTATAACTAGTCAACATATTCATATTTGTCATATGAACAATTAAACATAACATCATAGTTACAGTTAAAGTCAAAAGCTAATCTTACAATTGTTTTCACTTTTTAAATGAGTCAAATAATTATTAAATCCCACCATATTTGAGAGACTTTGCACCACCAGGATATCCTGAGAAATAAAGCAGAGAAGAATATTACAACAAGACGACCGTGAATAGGTGAATGGGGTCGGAAATGGAAAAAATGTCACTTCCTGTTCTGAAGGGGTGGGGATTAGCTGACCTCAGTATATGACTACATAGTATCATTGGGCATCCAACATGGATGACTAATACCAAGTTTGGTGCAATTTGGGCTTTCAAATTGTGAAAGCTACAGCATTTTGAAATAAGGCCATTTGTGAAGACCTAAGCATGAAAACTCAAGCCTTTGATAACGTTTAATCCCCAATGCCGTAAGGGCATATTGACCAAGTTTGACATCCCTCCAACAACCATTTTTTTCTTGTTTCAGTGGGTTCTGAAACAAGAAAACCAAATTTCAGTTCTGCATGAAAACCAAATTTCAGTTCTGCATGATTTACCAGTTGACCTGTCTCACATCAAAATATAAACGTTTCAGTTGGGGGACAGTTTTGGGTGAAGTTTGATTCGTTTTGTATATATTTAGACCTCCAAGTTAATTTATTTTAAAAACAATAGGCCTTCATAGAGCTTTCACTGCTCAAGCCTAATAAAGAAGGATTACATCGGTACACAATGATGACACAAAACTGGTAAAGAAAAATAAAAAAAGGCTAATTCCAAAGTTGTTTCAGACATTGTGACAATATTCTTTTTCTATTTTTACGTCTGGCCCTGCCTGACGTAAAAATACCTGGCTTCCCGGTAAATAACAAGTTTACCACAAGGTTGATTAGATATTGGATATTTGGAAGGTTGCCTCACCATATTTATTTGCTTTTGCTCCTGCATATCCTGGAAATAAATCCTAAAAACTATAATAACCAAGTTAAATGTATTAGAGTATATGTTTGTGTTTTTTATTTTACCTCCGGGTCCATAGCCTGTACCAGCTCCACCAGGGCCAACACCACCAGGTCCATAGCCTGTACCGGCTCCACCAGGGCCAACACCACCAGGTCCATAGCCAGTACCAGCTCCACCAGGGCCAACACCACCAGGTCCATAGCCTGTACCGGCTCCACCAGGGCCAACACCACCAGGTCCATAGCCAGTACCAGCACCACCTGGTCCAACACCTCCAGGACCATATCCAGTCCCAGCACCACCAGTGCCAACACCACCAGGTCCATAGCCAGTACCAGCTCCACCAGGGCCAACACCACCAGGTCCATAGCCTGTACCGGCTCCACCAGGGCCAACACCACCAGGTCCATAGCCTGTACCGGCTCCACCAGGGCCAATGCCACCAGGTCCATAGCCAGTACCAGCACCACCTGGTACAACACCTCCAGGACCATATCCAGTCCCAGCACCACCGGTGCCAACACCACCAGGTACAACTCTTCCTGGCCCATATCCTGTACCAGCGCCACCTGGACCAACTCCAGCCGGCCCAACTCCAGCTGGTCCTAATCCTGGTCCTCCAAGTGCTCCACTTAGCATGCCTACAATGTTCAGAATCACAATGTTTTAATAATTTAGGAAACAGTTGGAGAAATATTTTATTCATCCATATATAACAGATTTGGAATATTCTTACCATATTTACGAGCTTTGGCACTGGCATCATATCCTGAAATAAACACATAGTATTAGACGGGTCTTCAATGAATGGGAATTACAGTGATCATGTTCTGTTAATTGGTAGTTATATAGTGAAATTATGTCAACAATTTCACTCTATAACCGTATCTGCTGATTTACCCCCAGTTCCTGTTCCAGTGCCAGTTCCTCCTTGTCCATATCCAATCCCAGCACCACCTGGTCCAACACCACCAGGTCCATATCCAGTCCCAGCACCACCTGGTCCAACACCACCAGGCCCATATCCAGTCCCAGCACCACTTGGTCCTACACCACCAGGCCCATATCCAGTTCCAGCACCACCTGGTCCAACACCACTAGGTCCATATCCAGTCCCAGCACCACCAGTGCCAACACCACCAGGTACAACTCTTCCTGGCCCATATCCTGTACCAGCGCCACCTGGACCAACTCCAGCCGGCCCAACTCCAGCTGGTCCTAATCCTGGTCCTCCAAGTGCTCCACTTAGCATGCCTACAATGTTCAGAATCACAATGTTTTAATAATTTTAGGAAACAGTTGCAAAAATATTTTATTCATCCATATCTTACAGATTTGGAATATTCTTACCATATTTACGAGCTTTGGCACTGGCATCATATCCTGAAATAAACACATAGTATTAGACGGGTCTTCAATGAATGGGAATTACAGTGATCATGTTCTGTTAATTGGTAGTTATATAGTGAAATTGTGTCAATTTGATTTTATAACAATATCTCCTGATTTACCCCCAGTTCCTGTTCCAGTGCCAGTTCCTCCAGGTCCATAACCAGTCCCAGCACCACCTGGTACAACACCACCAGATCCCACTCCCCCAGGTCCATATCCAGTCCCAGCACCACCTGGTACAACACCACCAGATCCCACTCCCCCAGGTCCATAACCAGTCCCAGCGCCACCAGTGCCAACACCACCAGGTACAACTCTTCCTGGCCCATATCCTGTACCAGCGCCACCTGGACCAACTCCAGCCGGCCCAACTCCAGCTGGTCCTAATCCTGGTCCTCCAAGTGCTCCACTTAGCATGCCTACAATGTTCAGAATCACAATGTTTTAATAATTTAGGAAACAGTTGGAGAAATATTTTATTCATCCATATATTACAGATTTGGAATATTCTTACCATATTTACGAGCTTTGGCACTGGCATCATATCCTGAAATAAACACATAGTATTAGACGGGTCTTCAATGAATGGGAATTACAGTGATCATGTTCTGTTAATTGGTAGTTATATAGTGAAATTATGTCAACAATTTCACTCTATAACCGTATCTGCTGATTTACCCCCAGTTCCTGTTCCAGTGCCAGTTCCTCCTTGTCCATATCCAATCCCAGCACCACCTGGTCCAACACCACCAGGTCCATATCCAGTCCCAGCACCACCTGGTCCAACACCTCCAGGTCCATATCCAGTCCCAGCACCACCTGGTCCAACACCTCCAGGTCCATATCCAGTCCCAGCACCACCTGGTCCAACACCTCCAGGTCCATATCCAGTCCCAGCACCACCTGGTCCAACACCACCAGGTCCATATCCAGTCCCAGCACCACCTGGTCCAACACCACCAGGTCCATATCCAGTCCCAGCACCACCTGGTCCAACACCTCCAGGTCCATATCCAGTCCCAGCACCACCTGGTCCAACACCTCCAGGTCCATATCCAGTCCCAGCACCACCTGGTCCAACACCTCCAGGTCCATATCCAGTCCCAGCACCACCTGGTCCAACACCTCCAGGTCCATATCCAGTCCCAGCACCACCTGGTCCAACACCACCAGATCCATATCCAGTCCCTGCACCACCAGGTACAACTCCTCCTGATCCATAACCAGTCCCAGCACCACCTGGTCTGACTCCACCTGGTCCAACTGCTCCAGGTCCAATTCCCCCAGGTACATATCCAGGCCCCAACCCTGTACCCTGGCCAAGTCCTCCTCCTAGCTGTCCTCCTAGACCGCCCCCTGCTGTGCTGGGACCAACTCCAGTTCCAGGACCTAGACCAGCAACAAAAATTAAAGACAGTTTATTGCTTTAAAATGATAAAATTTACATACTTTAGATGTTAGTTGCATGAAGGCATGTCTTACCATATTTGCGTGCTTTTGCTGAGCCAGGACCATAACCTGTGTGAAATGTAATATCAATTTATTTACTGACTTGTGTACATGAAATTGAAGTGTGCTATTAAATAAAATTTTAAGGGAATTATTGATAAGATCATTAACAGAAGAAAAATGGCTTTGTTAGTTGTGTTTTGCAATAGGGTTCTCTCAAAGAGCAGGAAAGAAATCATGCATGCTGCTGCCCATACCTGTTCCAACTCCACCTGGTCCGACGCCACCTGGCCCGACGCCGCCTGGTCCGACGCCACCTGGTCCGATGCCACCTGGTCCGACGCCGCCTGGTCCGACGCCGCCTGGTCCGACGCCACCTGGTCCGATGCCACCTGGTCCGATGCCACCTGGTCCGACGCCGCCTGGTCCGACGCCACCTGGTCCGATTCCACCTGGCCTGACTCCACCTGGTCCAACTCCACCTGGTCCGACGCCGCCTGGCCCGACGCCGCCTGGTCCGACGCCACCTGGTCCGACGCCACCTGGTCCGACGCCACCTGGTCCGACTCCACCTGGTCTGACTCCACCTGGTCCGACTCCACCTGGTACGACTCCTGTTCCAGTTCCACTTCCTGCTCCAGGAACAATACCTGTGCCACCTCCAGGAAGACCTCCAGTGCCTAAGGCACCTCCCTGACCAAGATGGCCTCCTCCAGCTCCAGCACCACCTCAAGAAAAATAACGTTTACCAAAACATCAATGATGCATCCAGTCAGCTTTCCACAGTAAGTTACAGATTATAGATTTGAGTTACCATATTTGGCTGCAGCTTTTCCTGGCTTCTTTGATTTTCCTGTCCCTAAATCAAAACAGAAATGTTTAAATAAAGATTTAGTTTATTCAGTATGTCCTTTGTTTTTATAGAAATGTTTTTCTGCATTTAGAGGTCGTGATGTACCTGATTTTGGTGATATTAGAGGGTAACCATGAAAAACTCCAGATAATGTTTGTCCTCGACCATCTAAGACGAGAAAGACAAAATACAGAATTACATAAATGGTAACCCAGTTTTTAAATTTTGAAATCAAATTAGTAACATCTGTACTTATCAACTTGTAGTTTTAAGACGTTGAGATACTTACTGCTTCCTTGTCCTACCCCGCCTTGACCAAGTACTCCAGTTCCTGCAAAAAGATGAGTTTTATTGTTGGACTTGTATGTTGTGCCAAGACAAGTTCTCACCTCATTTATAACTGAAGCACATTTACGTACCAGTTTGAGGCCCAATTCCAGAACCAGTGACTACTCCAGGGAGAACCCCTCGGCCTCCAAAACCTTATCAGAGGACATTGAAAGACCAATATTTATTTTTTTCCTTGCAATACACGATACTCCATGTTACATAAAGCTCTACAACACACCTTGACCTGGAACAAATCCACCCTGATAAAGTCCAGGTACGCCGATGCCTGTGTAATTTATAATTACATTAAGAATATATAAATTTTATTTTATTTATTGTCAATGATAATAAATTTTATAGTGACAAATTTGAGGTGTTTTTGCATCACGGTTTTGTAACAGATTAATTGAGCTCATACGACATGTACCTGGAACTTGCTTGGATGCTTTACCACCACTTTTTCCTCCGGCTCCTGCACCAGTCTGAGGTAATAACGGAGCTGCAGAGAAAATTTGCAGTTAATAGAAAAACACATTATGCATTTAGAATTAAAAACAATGCCTAAAAAATGCCCCCAGTACCAATTATTATGACAAATAACAGACACTTTATTTTGAACCTTAAAGTTTTACTGAATTTTTGTCAAATTAAAATACTGTTTCAAAGCCTGTTGACCTTTGCTGCATGTTTTCCCACCTCTTGTAACCCGTTTTCCTGTCCAGCTATTTTCAAAAAGCCAAAAATAAATAAATCATTTAAAAAATATTAATTAGTCACATGTGAAGGAAGAAGAGCAAATGGGGCTGCATTTCATTTTCAGATTCAACTTTGTGTTTCAAAACAAATTTTAAAACAATATACTCCCTCCACTTTACAAATATGTGCCAATCTTAGTTTGACTAATAAATACAGTTCCAATAAAAAACAAAGATTTGTGGTTGTAACATGACAAAATCTGTACAAGTAGAAGGAGAATGAACCTTTTAGCAAGGCACAATAGACAAACATTTTCAAATTGTTGGATATATTATAATTTATTCATCACCTCCACCTGGAAGAGTTCCTCCAGGTCCAACTCCTGCACCACCAGGTCCAACTCCTGCACCGCCAGGTCCAACTCCTGCACCACCAGGTCCAACTCCTGCACCGCCAGGTCCAAATCCTGCACCACTAGGCCCAAATCCTGCACCCCCTGGTCCAACTCCTGCACCACCAGGTCCAAATCCTGCACCCCCTGGTCCAACTCCTGCACCACCAGGTCCAACTCCTGCACCGCCAGGTCCAACTCCTGCACCACCAGGTCCAACTCCTGCACCGCCAGGTCCAAATCCTGCACCCCCTGGTCCAAATCCTGCACCCCTGGTCCAACTCCTGCACCACCAGGTCCAACTCCTGCACCACCAGGTCCAAATCCTGCACCACTAGGCCCAAATCCTGCACCCCCTGGTCCAACTCCTGCACCACCAGGTCCAAATCCTGCACCTCCAGGTCCAACTCCTGCACCCCCAGTACCAAATCCTGCACCCCCAGTACCAAATCCTGCACCCCCAGTACCAAATCCTGCACCCCCTGGTCCGACTCCTGTACCCCCAGGTCTAAATCCAGTTCCTCCAGGCCCATAACCTGTTCCTCCAAGAGCTGTTCCTGCCCCACCTGTGGTAACAAAAACACATCAACCACATTTAGCTAAGAACTGAAGAGGGAAAGAAGTTTAGAAAATGTACTCACCTGTTTTGGGGGGTTTGGGTCCATAACCACCGCCATATCCTGCATAAACACCTAGAGACATTTAGATAAATGTTAATGTTTGTATGCAAACCAGTTTGAGTTACATTATTATGACTTAATTCCTAGTGGTCAGTGTTAATGCTTCTTTCAATTGGTTCAGCTAATAAAGTAAACTAGTTTATAATACTGGGACATAATTCTTCATTTTAGTCTACTTCTGTAATATTGGCTTTGTTGCTATAGTTTTAAATATTGAGACATATTATGACTGTCTATTTTGTTTTTTTATCTTTATGTAAGTCTGGGTTTATTTCCTCAGATTTACCTTTTGTTGAGTTTGTATTATTTTAAACTACTTTCAGATGGTCACTAAAGCAGTTCTTCCAGTATTTAATTATGTAAATCATAATTTTTGGTAATTAATCGCCTCTAATAGAGGCCTAATAGTAATTAAGTTCATTACCTAAGAAATGACAGTTTCTTAAGCCTGCCTTAAAAATATTCATAGTCAACTTGGGAACAGTCAGGACAAGTTTCAGTTATAAGTTAAACATTTGAAAAGACATAAACTTACATTCTGTGTAATAAAAACACAACAAATGGAGTTTAACAAATAAAATAAGTACATAAGGTTTTTCTATGAATGTTTTCTATCCTCTTACTGACCCATATTCTACCCACCGGGACAATGGGGGGATTTCAAAAGGTTTGCCAAAACTGGGACTTATTCTGTAACAGCTGCTTTCATCATATCATCAACATTTTTCATCCTGCACAGGCAACGCGCATGTATGAGGGATGAAAAACAAGGAGGCTTCAAATTCCAAAGCAAATCTGTCTGGTTGACGTAATGACTTCCATTGTTTATTGAGGGACTCCCATGCCTAACACATTATATCCTTTATCACTACGTGTGCGGGTGGTCCCTGAACAATAGCCTATAACGTTGATGTCAGAGGAAATGAAATAATGATCTATGTACACAGTGCTTATCTTCCAGTTTTGTGTTTATTTAAAAACAATATTTAGATTAATCTGGTATTGTCACGGTGCAAGAGTTTAGACTTCAAGTTATGTTTGTTTGAGTGACTTTCACTGTATTAAACAAGCAGCCTATAAACTAAATGTTTAGATTCTACACATTACAGGAGCTTTTACTTAATATTTAGTGCCTTGCCAAATATTGAAGTGTTTAACAGTTTTTTTATGTTATGTTTATGTTTATGCTTGTCAGTAGAAATTTATGTGAAGTTAGAAGGAAAATGATGCACACTCTGCAGGTCTGTTGCTGTATGTCTCAGTGAATGTTTTGCCCTCTTTTTATTGGAAATTGACTAAAGATCAATGCGATTAGACTGAGGGCATCTCTGAAAACTGCAACAGACGCTCATTTGCATTTAGCTCTAGGTATCGTTTTGCAGCCAACCGTTAAACCTAACCTGTTTTTTTTTTTTTGTCATTTGGTCTTCATCATCCTGTTTATTCACCAATTTTGTCCCACAAACATGAGAGCTTCACAGAACATTTGTATACACTGAGATTAAATTAAATTTTCTATCTCTGTAAACTAATTAGCTTAGAAGACAATGCTGAATTCAGTTTGACTAAAGATAGTAGAATAGATATGAATATGACCAGCAAACTTTGCATATTTTTGTTGGTATTATCAACCACTTATTGTTTAACTTTTGTTTCTCAGTTACCTGCTACCTTGTGGGATGTGTCAGACAAAAATCCACATAAAACCTTGAAGTTTCTGGTTGTAATTTGAAAAGAAGCGATAACTAATGGCGTAAGTAACTTCCATGACTGAATCTTTTGTAAGTCGGTTATTGTAATCAGGCAATTATTCCGATTTTAAAAATTTGAACTACCATTGGGTAAGTTTTACTATTATTCACTAAATTCTCAGAATGCTTAAAGTAAAAACCTAAAGAATCAATTCAGAAATAACGTTAAGAAAACTTTTTTGTACCTGGACCGATTCCACCAGGTCCAACTCCACCAGGTCCAAGTCCACCAGGTCCAACTCCACCAGGACCGACTCCACCAGGTCCAACTCCACCAGGTCCAACTCCACCAGGTCCAACTCCACCAGGTCCAACTCCACCAGGACCGACTCCACCAGGACGAGTTCCAAAGCCTCCAGGACTGACACCACCTGGTCCCAGTCCTCCTCCTACACCTCCAGCTCCCTGTCCAAATCCACCATAACCAGCACCTGTAACAAAGTGGAAACGCCTCATTTTTTATTTTGCCTTAATGCAATTGCAGCAAAAATTTGCGATCCATTTCTACAGATCCCACCTGTTTTGGGAGGTTTTCCACCTGGAAGAAGAAACCAAACATGACGGTTCACTGCTGGTGAGTTTATAGACAAACATGGAATCAACAATAAACTGGAACAAGCATTTCTCACCAGCTACTCCCAGTCCACTACCAGCTGGACCGAATGTACCAGGCCTGTAACTGCCAGATCCAACTCCACCTGGTCCTACTCCGCCTGGTCCGACTCCGCCTGGTCCAACTCCGCCTGGTCCTACTCCGCCTGGTCCGACTCCGCCTGGTCCTACTCCGCCTGGTCCTACTCCACCAGGTCCAACTCCACCAGGACCGATTCCACCAGGACCGACTCCACCAGGACGAGTTCCAAAGCCTCCAGGACTGACACCACCTGGTCCCAGTCCTCCTCCTACACCTCCAGCTCCCTGTCCAAATCCACCATAACCAGCACCTGTAACAAAGTGGAAACGCCTCATTTTTTATTTTGCCTTAATGCAATTGCAGCAAAAATTTGCGATCCATTTCTACAGATCCCACTGTTTTGGGAGGTTTTCCACCTGGAAGAAGAAACCAAACATGACGGTTCACTGCTGGTGAGTTTATAGACAAACATGGAATCAACAATAAACTGGAACAAGCATTTCTCACCAGCTACTCCCAGTCCACTACCAGCTGGACCGAATGTACCAGGCCTGTAACTGCCAGATCCAACTCCACCTGGTCCGACTCCGCCTGGTCCTACTCCACCTGGTCCGACTCCGCCTGGTCCTACTCCACCTGGTCCGACTCCGCCTGGTCCGACTCCGCCTGGTCCTACTCCACCTGGTCCGACTCCGCCTGGTCCTACTCCGCCTGGTCCAACTCCGCCTGGTCCGACTCCGCCTGGTCCAACTCCGCCTGGTCCTACTCCGCCTGGTCCTACTCCGCCTGGTGCTATGCCTCCAGGTCCTAATGCCCCGGTTCCTTGTCCACCATATCCTCCTAAGGTACAAGTGAATTTAAATTGGTTTATTATTCACAAAAGTTTCTTAATATAGCCATTTCCATCAGGCATGTAGCTCAATATTTTTTAGAGAAGGAATTAAAATGACATAATTTACTTGTGAATATTTAAGAACTTTCCTATGTTTTTTCCAGTTTGCTCTCCTAACTTCCCAAAAGTCCAGTTAATTGCAACTGATGAAGCCCTTTGTTTGTTGCATCATGATCAATGTCTTATGTTATTGACTGTCATAATGTATCAATATAACATATATTGATACATTATGACAATAAAAAGATAGATTTTGCACCATCGGCCCTTCTGAAGAGCCCTGCTTCAAATGATGGGGGGCAGAATGACTGGGAATCAAACCGGTGATCAACCGATTACGGGGTGAATTCCTACAGTCGTCGTCACCATCGCCCCTAATCATAATATTGCGATATCTTGAAACTGATGTTTTTACTTCAGGTGTTTGTTATACCAAGCCGTTCCTAAACACAACATACTTATAGGTATCACTCGGCAAATGATCACAAGTATGACTAATGTCAGCTCCGATAGATCTACAGAACATGGATGTCAGGGATGTTATAGCATAGAGGTGAAAAAAGCTTCACAAATTTGAGTCTATTTTTTCTTGTTGGTTGAAACCGAATTGATTAACTTTGAAACAAAAGCACCGTCCTCCAGTAAGTGTCTTATTTTATGAGCTGAAGTGTTGGAAACAAGAACTAAATTCTCTTAAAGTGTTGCAGTTCATTGGGTTTTTTTTCCCAAAAAACAGGAAATGTAATCAGAGTCAATAAAACCAAGCAGAAAATGAGCTGTCGTCTACCTCCACCGAGACCAGCACCAAGACCTGCTCCACCAAAGCCTGCTCCAGTTCCTGCTCCAGTTCCAGCTCCACTTGGCCCAAATCCAGCTCCTGCACCGGCTCCTCCAGAGGATGGTACATATACACCTGGTTACAAACAGTAGTGTGAAAAAAGTTACAAAATGTTGTATTAAACATGCAGCCTCAGAGTTTGAATTTATGATAGATATTATTTTATCTTACTTTGAGTTTGTGTGTTTTTACAAGTGTTGATTTATCTGCAGCTGATAGCAAACACTGCCTAACCGAAAAGGCATGCCTCTGCACTCATAATTCTCACACTTTTCTGCACCTATGTTCCGTATTTCACCAATCTCTGCTGCCAAAAATAGAAACACATGCAGGGAACGGCTATAAAAGGAAAAGCTTAAGAAACCACAGTCCAGATGTAAAACGCAGTCTGCAGGGATTCCTGAAGAATGTGAGTTGCTGATGTCACAGTAATGCCATGTACATTAACAACACAGTAAATAACTCAGCTGCTCAGTCACTCAGCTCTGTCTGCAAGCTCCTTTAAGATCTGTTGTTGCTTTAGAAAACAAATTCTTCAAGCAAAACTGAAGACTTAGATCTACTAAAAATACATGTTTTATTGGAAGGATGTGTCTTGACAGGACTACAGCTATTAATTTTGGTTTTATTAACTTGTAACTATACCCTCAGTATTTATTCAGATTTGACTTTTAAGTGCTTTAGTATTTTATGTTTTAGATTTATTTACAGAAACATCACACAGTTGGTTTATTGTATTGTGTTGATTTGTAACCATTTGAAGATGAAACAACTGAATGGATCCAGCTGTAGTTAAAATGCCTTGGAAAAATATTTACAGAATTGGAACTTTTTCACATTTTTGTCATGTTCTAACAGACATCAGACTTTTATGTTGATGGTTCATCCAACAGGGATTTAATTTCAGTATAAATACAGTTCATACTGATCCAGAACAACAAACAGGTGAAGTTGGGAAACGATATTTATAGATCTGTTCATCAATAAAATGAAACAGTTTGATCCAAACTGTTGTTTGAAGCCACACAAACAACAAAATCATAACTAGCCAAAAGGCTAGTTATGGGTGAGCTGTTCGTCATACTCTCCACAAATCTGACCTTTTAGGCGGATTTGCCAGGAGGAAAGATTGTTGAAAGAAAGCAGGAAGAAGTCTCACTTGCACTGTGCGCCACCATGAACTCAGCATCTTAACTGTGCAGCTTGGCAATGCAGCATTGAGTTGCTAACACATTACTGTACAGCATCGGCAGCAGCATGAGACTTTGCAGCATCTTGGTGTAAATGCATTTATTTAGCAAAGACATGGAAACTGAACAGAGCAGATGGGAAGTTAAACAGAACAGAAATTACTTTTATTCTCCCACAAAACTCAAATATATAGTTTTTAATTAGACATATCAAAAAATAATACTTAAAAAAATATTGATCTTTTTCTTTATACTTTACAACTTTGTTACTTTGTGTTGATTTATCACATAAAATCACAATAAAATGCGTTGAACTTTGTTGTTCAAATTTTTGCAGTTCACATAAGTAAAACTTATTTGACAATATCAAATAACTTTTACTATTATACTTATTTTTTCTATATATACATTTAGAAATATAAATTACATCAATGTATGTACTTTAAAATAACAGAGTTACTCAATTAATGCATAATGTGTCAAGCATTTAACGTACAATTACAATTTATCACCATATTAAATGTTTATTAGTAAGATACGTCAACATCTTGGACTTTAGATGGAAAAGACACTTTGTCCTTTTAAGATTACAGAGAAGTCCTCAGTGTTTTTTAATCACTAGACAGTAAAAGGAGCCAGATTTTTAAAATATTCCCCTGAAAATCAAATATTTATGTTTAATTTTATCAAAAAAGATGGTCACATTACTTGACTTTTACAGCCAGGTTTCAGGTAAATTGCACCTGCATGTCTGTTCTTTTTCTTTACCCTGAAAGGTATTTAAAAACTAGTAGATATTTGGACATTTTTTATAAGTTCTTGATTAGATTATATAAGAAATACATAAATATCTAAAATATGTCATCTCTTAATTAACTAAAACTAAACTACGAAGGCCTACAAGATCTCCAGTAGCATTGAAAATCTAATATTAACTTCACACATGCATATTTTTTTGATGATGCATTTTATGCGACACCTGACCTGCAGGTGCTGCCCTGCATACATGCGCCGAAGGGGGACCCACCTCCTTGCTGCGACGGTTTCCACAGAGCCAGGAGAAGCACTCCATGCAGGTATGTGGCGACCGTCCCTCTCGCCATCTCGCTCCAAAATGTCACTCACCTCCCACACCGTCCAGGTTTTATTCCCAGCAAGCCTATCACAGCTGACCAGGGCCTTTAGGAAGAGGGAGGGGGGAAAGCTAAATGATGTTAATCAGGACACTGTCGATTGGCTAAGAAGGCGAAGGAGAGAGATAGACGGAGAGAGGAGGAGAGAGAGAGTAGAAACACTGCTTCACCTTGTTAAACCAATAGCTGCACTTTATGATCCTGTGGTGCCAGAAAGAGGGAAAACAGAGGATAACAGAGAGAAAAAAACGAGAACGAGTGAAGAGAGTCCATGACTGTTTGTTTTTTCTCTCACAGCCTTTGAATCTCAAACAAAACACGTAGTTTGTTGTTAAAGATTGCTCTTTAACAATCTTTAGGTAAGTGTTTCCTTTGCAGTTTTGCAAAATAAGTCAATTTTGATACAGCTTAAAAAAAACACCTCATCCTAGCACCAAGGCTTGTCATTGTAAAACTAGAACTTTTTCAAAATTGACGTTTCCATTAAATAAATGTATGTTTGAAATGGCAACTTTCTCAGTTGTATGGTCAAAGGAAATACAGCTGTTGTTACAGGTGTATCAAAAATCCTGCTTATAAGTAAACACAATGCTGAACCTGAAGGGGCAGCAGGTGAAGCCTGGTAGCCCATCAGGCTTATTTTACACTTGGGGAAACCCTGCATATGTAGCATTTTCTGTCTTTGGGTTTTTCCTGGTGCCTGGCAAACCTCCAAAGGGAAAAGACCAAGATAAATCATGATCAGATGCTCAGCTAACTTAACTGACTCTCTTCAGTAATGAGGAGCAGATGTTTATCTACAAGATTAGCCACTTTGTCAAGGATCTTCCTCGTTTCAGCCAAAACTCATGACAGTAGAGTTCAATCAGACAGCTTCAGGAGCCTCACTTTTTGTTTCTGTTGTGAATGAAGACAAAGTTGGTCTACCTGCCTCCTGCTCCAGCACTCGTTACAGGACAACAATTCAGTTCAAGTCTTCTGCAGGAGAAGAGACCGATCCCCGTCTTCCCAGCAGTTATCTACCTTTTCCTGACTGATAATCATGGTTTTAGACTTGAAGCTCAGCTTTAGATTAAAGATACCAACAGAACTACATCTTGTGCAAAAAGAAAAGATGAGATTCCAAACTTTCCGTTCCTCAATTACATCTTTACATCCTGCAAATGAACAATCTAAGTGGATCAGATCAGCGTCAAGAGCTTTGGGCTGAGAATGCAAACACAGCACTGATCTCTGATTACTGATCTTTAAGTAGCTTGACCTGCTGATACTGATGTTTTGGTCTGAAATGTTGTTAAATTTAGCAAGGAAATTGCTGTGTTAGCAACAGTGGGGTGACTACTGCCAAATTTCTCTCACAGCAGAGCAGTAGAGGGCAGTGGTTGAATTTGAATTTTTTTTGAGAGGATTCTTCTGAGGTACATCAGACACTTCATCCCTGCAGACCTGGACAGCCTTCAGTTCGCCTACAGAGCGAACCGGTCAACAGAGGATGCTGTCTCCATCACTCTGCACACAGCCCTGTCCCATCTGCAGCATCCCAACACCTACGTCAGGATGCTATTTGTAGACTTCAGCTCAGCATTTAACACCGTCATCCCAGACAAGCTGGTGCTGAAGCTACTCAAGGTGGGCTGCCTGCTTCACTGTGCCACTGGATCAGAGACTTCCTCACCAACAGGCCTCAGGTGGTGAGAATAGGTGGCTCAACATCGTCCCCACTGGTCCTCAACACAGGCACACCACAGGGCTGTGTTCTCAGCCCAGCTCTCTTCACCCTGTTTACACACGACTGCGTTGCCATCCACCCCACCAACACAGTCGTCAAGTTCGCGGACGACACAACAGTAGTGGGTCTCATTTCAGACAACAACGAGACCCACTACAGAGAGGAAATTCAGCAGCTCACTCAGTGGTGTTCAGCCAATAACTTGGTGCTGAACACAGGGAAGACCAAGGAGGTCATTGTGGACTACAGAAGGTCCAGGAGGACGGGTCACACTCCCCTTCTCATAGATGGAGAAGAGGTGGAGCGTGTGGACAACATCAAGTTCCTGGGCCTCCACATCACGTCTGACCTCTCCTGGAATACCAACACCTCCCACCTGGTGAAGAAAGCACAACAAAGGCTCTTCTTCCTCAGGAAACTGAGACGTGCTGGACTTTCCTCACGGCTGCTCGTGAACTTTTACAGGGCGACGATCGAGAGCGTCCTCTGCCTCAACGTGACTGTGTGGTATGGTAGCTGCACAGCACTGGAGAGGAAAACAACTGACACGGGTGGTGAGAACAGCACAAGGCATTGTGGGATGCCCCCTCCCGGACCTGGACTCTATTTACATAGGCCGGGTCAAGAAGAGAGCTGGATCCATAGCCATGGATTCCAGCCACCCGGGCCACAGACTGTTTGTGCCGCTGCCATCAGGCAAGCGGTACAGGAATATACGGACTACAACAAACAGACTGAGAAACAGTTTCTTCCCCACAGCCGTCAGAGCCATTACTCCCTGCCGCCCCCTCCCACACATATCATAACCTCACATACACCCCCCCCCCCACACCCCAACCCCCACACAGCCATATTGTTCTGCACTTGCACTGTCACATCATCTGCACTTTACCATAATTGGACCTGCTGCTTCTTCTTTGGTGTGGTTGAGTGCCTTTAGTTAATTTTAGTTGTATATATTATTATTATTGTGTATTTGTTTATTTAATATTGTATTTTTTGACTTTTTGCACGGGAGTTGCAATAGAAATTTCGTTGAATCCTGTTCAATGACAATAAATGCTATTCTCTATTATTCTATTCTATTTTAGACCTTTACTGAGCTAGATAATGGACCCTAGACCAGACAGCACGAACCAGCAACCCAGGTACCTTGTACTCCTGCAGCAGACCCTCTAGTAGCCCTAAAGAGACACCTTTGTAATCCTTTTGTAGCCTCACATGCACATATGGACCAGACAACCAAACTCATAGCAATTGCTTGAGGATAGCTCCCTTTCTTAACGCTCCATAAGTGTCTATATGACACTGAATGTTAACTGAAACAACATCACCTTCTCCAGGAGCTTCTGAATCTTGAGAACATCTCAAACTCTTGTTGATCAAATTAAGAGGTTTCTGTGGTTGTTTCTTCACAAACTGAACACAGGCGAATTCTGCCCTTGATTTTTGAGTAGCTGAATGTTTTTCAGAGTCTTTCTTGAAGCCAACAATTCTTCAAACTCCTTCCATGCCCAAGTTTTATGTTCTGGATCCTTCTACCCGTCTACTATTTCATTAATCCCCAAACACAAATCCTAAAGACCTCCTACTTCAGCAAACAAGACATCTGATTTTCACACTACAAACCCTCAGGCAAAAACAAAACAAGTAATAAAATGTTACTGAACGGAGTCAGATCAGATACACTGCAAAAAACATAAAGTCTCACTAAGTATTTCAGGTCTAGTTTCTAATGCAAATGTCTTTGTTTACTTGAAATAAGACAAAACTAACTTAGAAGTAACTTTTCAGCAAGACGTGTGTCAATAATTTCTTAATATTGATGAAAAAGATGTTTTTCCATTTGTAGAATATTTCAGTTGACATCTTTCTCTTGTTTTGAATGAAGCAATCTGCCAGTAGAAGTAGTATTTTTACACAAATATTAAGAAATTATTGACTTAGAATAAACTCTTACATCTTCCTGAAAAGTTACTTCTAAGTTAGTTTTGTCTTATGTCAAGTTTAGTAAGAGGTTTTGTACTATAAATGAGACCAAAATACTGAGTAAAGTTTTGTGTTTTTGCCATGTTTATGCCTCTTCTCATCCACTGATGCTTTATTAACTGTACTTTGAGTCCAAACGTCCCAGTTGCCATTCAGGATCCCTGGAAACAATCAGTGTTTTTATTGACCAGTGGTTACTGTTAGGGGTATTTCTCCATGTTTGGGCTGCTCTCGGTTCCTCTGGCAGGATCACTGAAACATGTTCTTGGTCTGGAGGGAAATGGACCTGAAAACAGATGAGGTGAATGAGCTAATGGCACCTTATGGTGATTGAAGATGAGAGTAACACTTCAGACGTTTCTGAAGATTTTCTCTCAGCAGAGTTTGACTGATGTGCTCAGGTTCAGGTTACTAAATAAATAGCTTGGATAAAACTAATATCAAATGATTCAACCTCCTTTGAGAGCAGATATTGCTAATGCATTTGGTTTATGCACAAAATGAGGAAATGAAGCCACATATTCTGTTTCTGAGAGCGTTGCTTTGTGCACAGCAGCTCTGTTAATTGCTTTCTGTTTGTATTTCTGTAAAAGATGTTGTATGTTAAAGAAAAAGAAAGGGGGCAGTGCTACCTGAGTACCCATAATTGGTCTTAAAAGTGTGGCTTTATTACTGCATTTTTAGACCTGGTATGCTTTGTGTTTGGCTTTGATGGAGCTGCATAGTTATGCAGTGAACTAATGCTGAAACAATAATAATCAAAGATTGTAGGGAACAGAAATGTACATGCTAAGAGCCATATGCATGCTTTAGTTGTTGCCAGAAATACATATTTAATGTCAAGAATCAGCATAGAAGATGAATATAAAATTACAGTTCATCCAAATTTATAATTCAAGCCACATGCTTTATGCTTTGGATGTTTTATTACTATTCAAATATTTGACACAAACGTCTACATCCATTGCATTACATTATGTACGTTTTCTCTTTTTGGTTTCTCTATCGGCTTTTGTATCTTTTTGACAGCATAAACACTTATAAGATGAATCGACTTCTTTGCGGAGAGTGAGTCTCAAGTCATTACCTTAGTCTGAAACCTGAGACTGGCTGTGTAATAAAAAGCAGCATATTTTCCTCGAACAGCGGAGGGCATTAAAGGAATCAGTTTGCGTCTACACAGAGACAAAACAGGCCAGTTTATATATTGTTTATACATTTTGACTGCAACTTTCCACAACAGTCACTTCCTAGAGGTGATGTCATGACACTCAAGCCTGTAAACAGAAACAAAATTCAGTAAGACTCAGAGTTTTGTTTTTCCTAAGTTTAGCTCTACCTCTTTGTGAGAGATTTCACCAAACACCTGAGAACAATCAAGTGTACTAAGATTAAACATAACTGGGATTTTGAGTTTTCACAGACATGACTTTTTGACTTCTTCTCTGCGCACAATGTTGAGCAGCAATATTTAATAAAACTAGTAATTTAGATCCATAATAATAAGTTAGTTCACCTCTTGATCATCAGCAAAACGGCCAAATACCTGATTGAGAAAGCTTAGGTTTTAAAATAACAGATGAAGGTGTTATTAGAAAAATAAGATACTACACATTTATAAAATAAAAAATACACAACTTCTTATCAAAATGGAATAGTTCATTAACCAAAAAAAGACTTCAAGTCAAATGCTTTTGTCAAAAAACTTATAAACCATAAAACAACTGAAAGAACGAACAAAGTGATGCATTGATGTCACAATTCAGTATGACTACGGATGCTGAAAGCCGCATATCTGTTCAAACCAGAAGTGGGCAGAGTGCCCCAAAATTGTACTCAAGTAAAAGTAGCACTACTTCAACATATTTTTGTTCAACTAAAAGTAAAAAGCGTCCACCCAATGAATTACTCAAGTAAGAGTAAAACAGTATTTGGTAAAAACTGTACTACAGTAATGAGTAAATGACCAAATGATCATTTACTGTTTAAAAATTGCATAATCAGATGGACCAAAATGTGAAGTTAAGTGGAAATTTTGATATTTCAAGGACAAAAATTACAAAAAATTGTACAAGTAAAAAAATAACAATCTGGCAAAATAATTTTTTTCCGAATCAGTTTCTTTCACTCTAAAACTTATGAAACTTTAACAAAACTGCAAGTGTGTGTCTGTGTGTGGTGAATTTTTAGTTAAAACATATTTGTTTTGCACTTAATGCAAAACAAAAGTTTGTTTTCCATTAAATTTCTCTTGATACTTCTGGCATCAAGTAAACGTAGTGATAATTCATAATAAAATTGCTCAAGTAAAAGTAAAAAGTACACAGTAGCAAAAATACGCCTAAAAGTTACTTAAGTAAATTGAGTAAATGTAAGTAGTTGCTACCCAACTCTGGTTAAAACTGTCACTCTGTCCTGACAGCAAAATATGAGACATGTGAAAAAATAAAGCTCATCTGGCTCCTCCTTGTGGCCGTTTTGCGAACTGCAGAAACGCACCAATCAGAAACAACCAGGATAAGGAGCTGTCAATCAGTTCATGTATGTGCTGCTCTTTGTGCTAATTGCGAGAAACAAATTACAATTATCAAAAAAAATGAGTTTTAATAGCAAGAAATGATGTGCATGAAACACTGTTCTGCTGCAGACCAGGTGGGTTTTCACCTTTAACCTCCTGACTGTGATGATTTTGCTCAAACACTGATCAACATTTGCAAAAGTCAGTCATTAAAGGAACTGTGACTTCATCGCTTGGCCTGTTAGAGGGTTAACAATAGGGAGCCGACCTCAATTCTTATCCTGAGTTGGTCTTTTGTAGAAAAACAAAAAAGACAGAAATAAGACAAACAAGTCATTATTTTAAGCATTATGTGGAAAAAGCTGGAGTCTCATAAAAGTTAAAAAGTTTACTAATTTTCCACTCTTTCTACTCATTGTTGCAATTTTAACTTAGATCTTTCCCAAGCCTTGACACACTTTCAATAGTGATTTTATTGTTACTCTAACTCTAGAGTAACAATAAAAGGATGGCTGTCCCTTAATGGCAGCCATCATTAAGGGACCAACTATCATTTTGTTTCTGTCTCCTGACTTACTAGGATTCAACTGAATACAATATCTTCTAGTCTTAACTATTTTTGAGGAGTGTTGTGGATAACTAATAACATTTTTGAGATTAAAAGACATTTTAAAGTAAAGTTATGCAATAACTGGCATTAAAAGTGTAAACTTTGCATTTTTCAATAAATAATGACATTTTTAAAGAAAAGCTGCATTAAAACTTTGCTTTAAAAGTCCATTAAAAGTGTAAACTTTACATTAAATGTGTCATTATTTCCCAAATGAAACTTTATGGCAATAGACAATTACAAAAACTCCTCCATGTTTATAATAGTATCATGTCAGACTTATGCATATAAGAATGAAGTGTTACCATGTTGGTTTTCAAATGGATGAATGAATGATGACATAGATACGCTGTGATTCCTTTGTAAAATCCCAACACAGCTAATTTAAAATCCTGCTTTACCATATAAGGAATGCCTGTCTCTTATGATTATCAGTCTTCTTATAGTTACTGTTAAATTATATTGTACTGCAGTTAAACTGAAACGCTGTAGACATTACATCATGTTGTCTCAATTTGGTCAGATGTCCTGCTGTAATAAGAAGAAATTACCACTTTACAAAACTGGGCAGAGTATCAGGATCCATTGCCAGGAACCTTTTCACCAAGGTTCAGGTTATTATTCCTCACATGAGTCTAGCATCAGTGTGGTAATGTGTGTAAACAGTGATTCATGCAAACTGTGACAGCCATCATCGCTACAAACACATCCAACACTACCTGCGGTCCACTTCCCACATCCATCTGCTTAACCTGCGGGGCGCTCATTCATGCCAACTCAAAGAAGTGTATCAGTGGTACAAATAAAGCAGCTGACTGAGCAGGGCCTGTTTGAGTTTACCTAATGTCTGCCATACGTTTACCTAATGTCTGCTGTCTATATAAGGGCATCTGTGAAGTGAAGTCCCCCCTCGGGCTGCTAATTTACCCCTGTGAGAGGTGGAGAAAACGGACCTAAAGGCAGAGATATACTGACCCCGTGTAGCGTGACACCAAGTATCAAAGATCAAAAAAATTGATGACTATCATTGGTTTTAGTTAACTTATCAATATAACATATTAAATCTTAAATGTACGCCTGATATATGGAAGGGAATTAGACGCAGTGCTTTGCTGCGCTATGACAACTTTAGTACAAACTCAGAAAAATTTGAGAGGGAAGTAGGTCAGTTATTTTTCCTTCACTTTGACAACCACAGCATGGATGAGGAATTTGGCATGTTTGGTCCAGTCCAAAAATAAAAAAGACGATCTAAAACCATTTCTGACTTATCATCAGTACAGCAGGTGTTTAAATTAGCTCTGTGGTGTCCAAACTTTGTGCCATGAGGACCGATAATAATAAATAGGTCAATAATGAACACCTTCAATTCTATTAAAATTAACAAAATGGTCAGATTTTTGTAGAAAATATGATGTGTAGATACAAAACACAAAAAGGGTGCACAGTATGTGAATTTTTGGGTTGATTGTTTTCTTAAATGAGAAGTAAGATCTCAGTTTAGGAAAAAGTAGGTCAGCGTTTGTTGGTGGTTTCAGGTTACTCCAAAATTAAGATGAATCCAAAAACCTTGTTAGTAAACGGTGGGAATCTATTTCTTGTGTCCAATATTTTTTTGCTATGGGAACGCGTCTGTGTGTAGCGTAGCCAAAAAAGTGAACGAGTAGAAACAGGTTTTTGAGTTGTTCTTTAACGGTTTTTCTGTAGTAAAAACCGTTTTCCGCTTTTCTGTGGCACATTAACATAATAATACCTAGATCTCGAGGTTTCATTTAGTTAATGGAGCCGTTCTGCTATGAATAGCATGTATTGTGCTCATGTGTGAAATTTCAGGAAGTAAACAATAACGTGATCCATATATCCATTCGTTTCAGACCTTTAGTCTCTGTCTCATTGAGATTTGCTAATAAGCCCACACCGGCGTGAATCCTTTCGAATGTATCATCCTGGAAGTATTTTATTTTTCTCTACACATTGGGAAGTAGATACATGAGGCATCCACCTGGGAATTTTGTCTCCTTGTAAAAACCCAACATCATTAATTGTTCAATTTCAGCGCATGTGTGGCCTTTTTGGCTGCGGCATGCATCTCCAATTAAACTGTCTAACATGTTTGTAGAGATCTGGCAATGTAAGCCTGAGCTTGTAGGTATGTGAAGATTATTGTTTCTATAAATTCACTTAAATCTCTGTGTAAGTGCAATGCAACAGAGTTGAGCCAAACTTACTTGTAATGTTGTAAATATGTCATGAGTAATAGTTCTGCAGGCATTCAGAAATTTAATTAGAAAAATCATTGGAAACCACCTTGTTGGTGCTAAAACACTTTTTCACGTCCGTCAACCTGAAGCTGTGGCCGTTTTTTTTATTATTTTTGAAGCAGTAACAAAAGAATTAGGAACATTTTTTAGTTTTTGAGACACTTTAAGTTAGTGCATTATATTCTTTAGGTTTTAGTTTTAAGATTTCTATTTATTATTACAGTATATTCTGCATGGTACATTGCTGTGTTGTAAATCCAAAACAGCACAGCAAAGTTAAATGAACTAAAATTAAACATCCAAAACAGCCCATATGTTGTTGGTTTCTTGGTTCTTTTCTCTCTCTTTCTGTAGGTGCAGAAGCAGACTTGTGCAGTGTTTGTCTATTCTTTCTATCTTTATTTTGGGATAATCTTCTTCTTGTCCATTGCATTTGAAATAAACCCACAGTAACATCTAACAAAGTTTTTTATATATATTTGAAGTGGATCATTATCGCGAAAGGAGTAATGCTCCACTTGTTTTGCTTAGTTTTGCTTCTCCTTGACATTCACACGATTCTGACTCTCACACTTTTAGAAAAGAGGCAGAACTGCATCATGTTAACACTTGAACCCCCACAGAGTGCTTTCTTATCTAATTTAAATAGACATGCAGGCAAAAAGAATAACTTATGTGGAAGCACAAACAACAGTGTTTTGTAATCACACATGTTTTAAATATAAAAAAGTTTGAGTCAGTGATGTTTTCATTATTCACATGCTCCCTCTTATGACTCACGGTGACCCCCAGCACAATGGGAGCGGCTTCACTTCCCTGGAAGGTTGAAACAACACAAAATCAAGAGTAGTGCTCTACGTAAACACTGCTGTGCTGTGATATATGGTTGGACCATCCATCAGTGTAGAGGAGAAAAAAAGAGACTGAAACATAAAGATTAGAAGGACAAGCAGGATAAGGAGGTGTGTAGTGAGAGTGAGAAGCCTGAGAGGTTAGATCACTTAGTGTGTGATAGAGACAGAGGTCAGTAATGTTAGCTTTCCGTCCATTGTGATAAGGTCAGGCTTTGGATTGTCCAGGAATGTCAAAGTATGGCGGCTGTGAGCTCAGCATAAATCAGCAGGTCACGTCTCTGATTAGAGATTAGATTTCAGATGCAGGAAAGTGAAACCAGACTGTCTTTGTTTCCTGAAAAGGTTCCTCACTCCACTGTGTCACTCTTCTTTTCAGATGTTTTAAATCTCCTTCGGCAGGCTAATGTAGCTGAAGAGTGAGATCAGTGACATTACACACATATACAAACACACCAAAACTACCTCATCACTCCAAACGTAAACACAAATATATTATGAGTACATGCTGAAGTTGCACGTTTTCCAAAACTCCGAACACAGGGCTTTCATTTTAAGAGAAAACCACCATTATGAACTAAATCTTATGGCTTCCCTTCAATGTGAAATTCAATTTTACGTCTAATTGGAGCCAAACAAATAAACTGTTCTTATTTTGTTGCCACTCTTTGTATTTCCACCACCAACAAGTGGTTCTCTGTCAGCAACAATTTTTCCAACTGGTTCTGGAAACAGTAATTTTATTACTGGATTCTCTACCCACTGAATGAAAAACAAAAATTTTTTTAACCAAAAATTCACCAAAGACACACCAGCAGTTTCTGTGAAAGTCTGGTAATGAGGTATTTAACGCTGCAGTTTGTAACTTCTTTTATGGAAACATATTTTTTACATACTTGTTTAAACTGTCACCATGTTGAGACTTTATGGTAAGAGAGAAATAATCTGAAAAAAGTTGAGCTTCTCCACTTTCTCCCAATGCTGACTAGAAACAACCAATCAGAGCTAAGAGGCGGGACTTAGCGCTGTCAGTCACAATCTCCCTCTCCCTCTTTCTCTCTGTTGCTACAGCTAGCATAGCATGTTGTGAATGCTATGACTTGTTAGCATAGCCACTGATGATGGCGAATAAACGGTTTTCCTATTATGGTGAGTCGTTTCTCCGCCATCAGTACATTTAGTTTTTTATTGAAAGTAACTGATTTTAAAAAATGTTCTTTTGCCTGATTTTGATTTTTTTTTGTTACTTATGTGAATTGCGGTAATTTTTGTTCTGAAAATACCAAGATTTTCACTTAGCCTTATAATTTGTTCCGTTTGATTACATAGGTTTTAAATATTAAATGATTAATAATTTGATCAGTACTTGAGTAGACTTGTTACGAAATATGTTTTTACTCTTATTTGAGTAATTTCTTGGATGGCTTTTTACTTTTACTTGAGTAAAAATATGCTGAAGTAGTGCTACTCTTACTTGAGTACAATTTTTGGATACTCTAACCAAAGGCAGAGTATCCAATCTGTATTCAAATTTGTTTATCATTAGATAAAAAAATTGTTGCACCTTAGCTCAAAAAATTACACATATTTTACTTATTAAACAAAACATCAACAAAAAATCTGTTTCTAGTTGAAAATAAAAGTTATTTATTTCCTTGAGGGGTTTCTTATGCAGAGAGTCGGTTACAGATCGACCCAAAGCATCTTAATAAGATTAAATAGGTTTACACACGACCCAGATTTCCATGTTTTAAACTTCAACCACTCCTTGGTTAATTTATTGGTATGTTGTGAGTCATAGTCATGTTGGAGGTCCAATTTCCCTCCAAATCGTTCTAATTCATCCAAAAGAACATTATGATAGAAGATCTAGTCACCAAATGTAAGGGAGCAAAGTTTTCCTGCTTGCATGTTTTCCATGAATGTTAAACTTGGACAGTTTCTTTCTGATTGTACGGACATCCAGGCTCCTACAACCGTAGGAATCTGTTGATGACATTTTCCAGTTTTTTCATCTCAATGAGACAAACCTGCGTTAAGGAAAGGTTACATGCAAACATTTTAGGATTTTAGAGACATTTTAGCTTCTTCGGGTCTCATTTCAGGTCATGGACGGTCACACTCTTGTCATGTAGGCAGTTGTCTTCCATACAATGATTCAAATGCATGGCTCCACCAAAAACAACCAATCAGAGCCAAGAGAAGGGTCTTAGTGCTCTCAATCATTCTCATGAACATGCTTCTAAATGTGCTAATGTCAGAAAAACAACTCGCTGTTGCAGGAAACCCATTTATTCGCGGTTATGGGTGGTCATGCTAACTGGTCTGAGCTTTTACAACATGCTATGCTCGCTGCAGTGTACTGTGATTGACAGCGCTAAGACCCGCCTTCTGGCTCTGATTGGATGTTTCTGGGAGAAGGCAGAGGCGCTCAATCTTTTCCACAGATTATCTGTCATGACATACAATCAAAACATAGTGACAGTTTCAACAAATATGTAAAAAAAGAAAAAGTTTTCATAAAAGAATTGACGTACTGCAGCTTTAAGTCGGACTCATACATTATTATTCATTATATATTATGATGAATAATAAGGCCTCAAACTTCTTTTCATGTCGCCATGGTGTTCACAACAAACTGTAAACGGCATAAAACATCTATGGCTCTCTCGAATGTTTTATCTTTATTACATTTTACAAACGCTTTTAAAAATATTCTTGTTTTTCTGTCATTAATTTAAATTAAAAACATACAATTTCACAACTAAATATTCCATAGTTTACCAAAATCATTAAGCAAATTGCCAGTAAAAATCTCAACACACACAATCAGTTACATAAACTTTGGTTTGTTCCAACAAAAGGCCCCATAACACAATCTGAGATCATTCATCTTCTTGTTTAGGTTAGAATAACCAACCTAAGCAGAATTAGATGAGTATATCTGTCCACACGAGAACCAGATGGAGACAATTATGAGACGAGAATCATCTCCTTTTCCAGCCCAACTCATGAGAGGAATCAGATGAGACATCTGTCATCTGGCTCATTCATACATCAAATTAGTGCAAGGATTATTATCCTTCCCTCTTTAGTTTAGATGCTAAAAATGCTAATCAGATTTTGCTGATTATCCTCAGAAAGTGACAGAAGCAGAATGAGGTGGACACTGACACGTGAGAGCTGGCCATCAGTTACTCTGCGGGTGTCAAAATGGTCCATAGTGTCTTGTTAATTTGTTGATGGTTAAAGGCAGGGCCATGTTGATGTTATGAATGTCCCTGAAGGGCCAGTTGTGGTCAAATGTATTGATGAATCTCTTTAATGAACTTCTAAAATATGAATAAATAGTTGCCTCACACCCAGACAGCTTCGTTTTCATTTTGCACATTAAAAATGCGCAGCACGTTTTGGTTGGCACTTACATGTTTAGCCATTTATGTTTTTGTGTGTTAGCTTCTGTGAAGGAGACAAAATCAGAGCTAACTTTGGGAACTGCTGAGACTACACTGAAGGACTTTCTTTGTCCAGGTTGACCAGAAAGTCTCTTCTTCTTTCTATGAAGAAGAAAAAACTTCTTTGCACAACTAGCTGTTGTGCAAAGGAGGTCAGTGGTTTAAAAAATACTGAATTGGGAGGGCTGACTGCAAATGGCTGCTTTTATTTCAAAAAATAAAATAATAGAAGCAACCATTTTGTTCCACTTTGTAATTATGCAGTACTTAAAACATGTAAAAATGTTCAAGTGGTGTAAAGACTTTATAACACAAATGTCAAACAATTTTTTATTTTGGGCCGTATTAATATTATAGATGTCTGGTTGTGATGAATCTCATTGATAAACCTCTAAAAAATTAATAAATAGCTCCTTCTGAGTACGTCTTAAAGTTAAATAATAATTTCTTCACCAAATTTTGACTTTTTTCTCAAAATTCTGACATTTTCCCCAGAATTCAGTTTTTTTCCCCTCTGAGTTGAATTTTTTCACAGAATATTGACTTTTTTCTTTCAGGATTCTGATTTTTGACTTTAGGAAAGTCAGAATATTTCCGGTTAATTCTGAGGGGGGGGGATTGAAAGTATGAGACAAAATTTAATTTTGGGGAAAAATGCCAAAATTCTAAGAAAATTTGAGATTGTTTTTTTTCTGAGGCCCTAATTCTCTTTAATTGAAAACTGCTTTCATAGGATTGATAAAAGTATACAATGGTTGTATTCTGAAGAAACGTTAGGATTTTAGATGGAAAACTTGATTTGAAATAAGATGCTAAGATCTGGGCCAGTTAAAATGAAATTGACTGTCATTCGCCGTTGTGAAAACTACAGCAGCTTTCTGTGAGACAGATCTGCAGATGGAAAACAAAAATAAAAATCCAGATAGAAAATTTTGACTATTTTTTAATAAGTTGATAAAATATATTTTTTACTCAGGAGATCTATGTCTCCTCAGACTCAGAAAACCTATGTCTCGAATAAATCTAATACCTTAATGCCGTAATTACTCTGATCTAATCCCAAAACATTTAAAAACACAGCAAAATTCACTTTTCCTCCAGCATGAATTCATTTCAATCCTGAACTGTGCTGCCAGTGCATGCCAGAGCCATGACTGCTAAGAGCTTGCATGGCGTCCAAAACGCAACGGGAGAACTTTATCAGTTTACGAAGGACAGGGAAACAGAAAAAGAGTCCAGAGATCAGCGGAGGGAAAGGCAATTAGGGCGAGCTACCACTCAAACTCTGGCAGCCGAGTTAGAGAGCTCTGCTTTCTGTGAATGCTGTTCCTGTGTCCATACATAGAATCAGACACAATCCAGCAGCTCTAATATAAACTGAGACATTTTGGCAGCTGAAACTGTGACCTAAATGCTAAAACTATGAATAATGCCGTTTCATAGACATCGCACTGTAAAACATGAGACGGTGGTTTAACTTGAAAATGAAAGTCCACCTGCTGCCTTCAAAGTGCAATTTAAGTTTGAAACAAGATCATTTAAAATCTACATTCCTTAATATTTGTTGAAAAAGCATTTGTTCCACTGACAGATTGTTTCACTTGCTAAAAATGAATTTATCTGCCAAAAGAACTACAACATTTTCATCAATATTCAGGAATTATTTACTTAAAACAAGCTCCTATATTTTTCTGAAACATTACTTGAAAGTTGTTTTTTTTCTTATTTCAAGTGAACCAAGACACACAAAACTTGACCAAAAAGCCCATGGGAAGATTTGGTGTTTTTGCAGTGCATATTTAGGTTAAAAATCTAAAACTCACTAAATTTATTTGACTTAAAGAATAGAAGATAGTAAACAACTAAATGCAAGTGTTTTACAGTGCAGGAGAGAATCAGAAAAACATCTGTAATCTTATTATAAATCTGAGCTGTTCTGCTGAACTGGACCATCAATCAGTCATGATTGCAGAATCCCTTCAGATGGAGAAAAGCGTCACATCTTTATCCAATAAACTGGTTGGAATTCATATTACACTGGTTAACAAATAAATAATAGAAGTTCATACTTTTTAGCAAATTTGTAAACTTTCCTGCACCTATGACCCACTGGTTTCTATATATATTTAACCCCCACTGAGCAGAATTATGCATAATAACCAGTTTAATCAAACCCAGCTGCTGGGTGTTGATTAAAACACCCAGCTGTGCCTCTGCAGGCCTGACAGGCTTCCTGACTTGATTTGTAGGGCTGGCATGTCAGTGGAGGTTTGACATTTTCTTTGTGGTTACAGAGATTTGTTATGAGTTTTCTGGGGTTCCCATTGAGTCTTAAAGGGACACTGACTTTACAGACATGTGGAGTAGAAATCTGGGATAATGACCCAGATGTTGTTGAGCGTTCATGTAATCATCAGCTTGTTTGGCCATTTTGCTAGATGTCATCATATCCCCTAAAACTCTCAACGTCGCAATCTCTGACTAGACCTTAATTGCAGACAAATGTAATTAAATTTAACTTTCATAAGGAATATGTTTGTTATTTTTTTAACATATTTGTAAAATCTGTCAGGAGAGAGATGTTCTGTGAAAAGATGGATTTTATTCATTTCCTACCTCAGCTTCTATTAGCATTTGAAGAAATGCACCAATCTTCCAAAATGGTAGCTGAGTCATAATTATCAGCGCATGAAGTAAACAACCCTTTTGTAAAAGTTCTGGTTTTGAGACTGGGGTATGTCTGATTTAGGCTCATGGTATGGGCATTTATCTATGATAGTGTTTGGTATCTTCTTAAAAGAAGAAGATACTTTTGGCTTTCATTTAAACCAGGTTTTGAATCTCTCTGACCAACACAGAGGCCAGTAGAGCTCGTTAAACCAGAGTCATACACATTTTCACAGCTTTTGACCAAACTACATAAATAATGGTATTCAGGGGCATCAGGGACACAAGAGTTAACAACTGAAATGCTCATCAGTTAATATTTTGTGGTTTTGCAGTTGTTTTTGGGGCAAATTGTGAAGCTGATGCAAATGAGAGCTTCTCTTCTGTTAATGTTGTCCTGAGGGTTTTATGACTTCCTGGTTCAGACTTTAATGCACTCTTGGAATAAATTTGGTAGCAGGATTGTTGTTAGTAAACTTTACTGCAACCACAACCCATTTTAATTATACATGAAAAACAGATTAATCCAACCCAGCTGTAGGGTGTTGATTAAAACATGAGTGTCCAGCCACACCTCTTTACAGTTTTGCTCCATATTAGTCAATTTTCTGACGTATTTTTGCAGAGCTGACATGCAAGTGGAGAGTTAACATTTCCTTTATGTCTTCAGAGAAAAAGATCCTTTATTTCCAGTACAGAACAAAAACCATGATCTCACCGCTGTGTGGGGAGATGTCCATGTGTACCACCTCCAGCACTGCTTGACTTAATCTTGTTATTGTTATCTTGCTGGTGTGGTTACAGTGATTTATGAGGAGCTCCCATTGAGTCTTGAACGACACTAACTTTAAAACTAAGACATGTTAAGCACAAACCTGTGATAATCACCCAGATGGATTATGAAGCTGAAAGGAAACTGCAGGTTTTGAGTGTTCATGTCATCATCAGCTTGTTTCTCCAAAAATCTGGATGTCATCACGTCCACTCCACTCCAATGTTGCCACATCCGATTAGATCTTAATGGGAGACAAGAAGCAGGTGATGCCAACTATTGAGACACTCAGGAAAGAGTCACTATCTGCATTTCCATTACGCAAATTTAAGCTAAGAAAATACATTTGCTTAATGGAAAGCTTTTGCTCTAGGATGATTTTTAGTTGTATCAAAACAGATGCATTTTGCAAAACTGTAATAGAAGCAAATTTTTGCATCGACAGCCAAATGTTACTACTGGTGAAAACCATGAAGACAACAGGAAGGAAGTAAAATTTTATTTTTTTTAGAACCTTTTGCAGATAAAATCACAAAACTGTGTCACAAAGCACGTAAGAACATTTTAAGACTACGGTCCTAAGGTGCATAAGCTTCAGTTTGTTGATTAGCTATTCAGCTCATATTTCACTGTGTTTCTGCATTTCTATAAATAATCAAATATAAAAATAAACTTTCTATTTCTATTGAAAATGAGAATTTTTTTGTGCAACGTTTACAAAATGCAGAACAAAAAGTCAATTTGCACTGCAAAAACACAAAATCTTACCAAGTATTTTTTGACTAGTTTTAAGCGAAAATATCTTAGTAAACTTGAAATAAGACAAAACTAACATAGTAGCAGTTTTTCTGTGAGATATAACAGACAATAATTCCTTAGTATTAATGAAAATGTTCTAGTTCCATTGGCAGATCATTTCACTTATTACCTTGGAAATTGTAATTTTATAAGTGAAGTTATCTGCCAAAGAAACTTGAGCATTTTCATTCAAGGAATCAAGGAATTATTGACTTAAGATCCTGTGTCTTGCAGAAAAGTTATTTTTCAGTTAGTTTTTCTTATTTCAAGTGTAGTATGACTTTTGCGCTAGAAACTAGACAAAAATACAATTGTCAAAATTTTATATTTGTGCAGTGTGAAAATTTGTGAAGTGTAACATGAAAGCAACAACAGAGGAAACCAAGACTTTTTCGCAGCATTAAATAACTAAATTTGTAGCAGTGTCTTTATCATTTATTACAAAATAATTAAAATGTTATCAAAAAATGACATGCTCTGAGGATAAACTGCTCTGAAATTATCTATCCTGCTTTTACTATGAATCAAAGAAGTTGAAAAGATGAAAGAACGAACAATTGGCTCAGATTTCTGTGATAAAATCTTTATGAACCCAATCAAACTGTTCAACCACGAGTTTCTACATGTAAATATGAACCACATTGTGGGCTGACATCCTATAGCCGAGGTGTTTACGATAAAATCCCCTCTGAAGATGAAACACATCTTACGCCTGCGCTAATCCAGAGTTACTGACAAGAATTTCACCAACGTCAAACCACAGAGTCCCGTTTCAAAGGCCGCTGCAGTCGGCCAACAGTTCGACCATCTGCTGTTAGCACTGAGCGCTACGGGTCAGGGGTCGCCATAAGATGGGATGAGATGATGTCATGGACAGGGGAATAGCTCTGAATCTTCCCTCGACTGCAGACGTTTAATTTGCAGCGCATTAACCAAAGTGAGTCCAGGTTTTTACCTATGACCTGCTTCGTTGTTTAAATGTTAAAGTTGGAAAGTGCATAACCCTGATGACATAATGAGCTGCCTTCCTCCTCCGAGTTTCAGGTTTTTTCAAAGTTTTTCCCCTCAAATGTTTTGTTACGGTTCTAAGGGCCATTGTAGATGGAAAAAGGAGTAACTCTCCACCAAATTTTGTGATTAATTTCAGTTTTTTTAATACTTTTAGAAAATTTAAACATTTACTAGAATTTTTTTTTCTGATAATCAAAATTTTTTTATTCTTAGTAAATGTCCTTGTTTTTTCCAGACAATTTTTGCAATTATTCTCAAAATTTGAGACAAAATTTGGATACCCCAGGTTTAAACTTTATTATGACATGCCTTGCAAAATAATTTGTAAAACAAAATATTAAAAATGTGAAATCTGTTATAACACTCTTCCCATCATAATTTATCAGTTAAAACATCAAACATTTCAATAAAGGAGATTAAAAAACCCAATAAAGTGACACCGAACTTATGTGTTTTTTCTGACTTCAGCTAAAAGCTGAACAATTTTATCAAACCAGACCCAGAAGCTTGGAAAACTCATTACTTTGGCTAAATATCTTTGAGATCTTTGCCAAAAAGGCAAGTTAACCTGACAGGAAGCATCTTTACCGCAAATCTCCAGCTGCAGGTATTAAGTCAAGGATTTAAATGTGATAACAGAAAGTAAAGCAAAGGAATAAAGAGATCAAACAGACGGACCATTTTTTTTCATTACTAGTTTTCTGGAAGAAACTGGAACTATTTTAATAACAAAACTGCAAATATCTTTGTCCACTTGAAATTAGATAAACTAACTAAAAATTCTGACTAAGAAATTAAACTGGCAAGTTTAGATTATCATTTTTTACAATGTTTTAAGACTTTGAAGTTCAGAAATTAATATCGAAACCTACTTTTGCTTAAAGTTAGACGAATAGAAGAGAAATATCCTTTATTGTTCCACCTCCGGGAAATTCAGGTGTATCTGCAGCAAGTTACAGGTTAACAAAAAACAACAGCAAGAATAAATTTACAACATAGACAAATAATAACTGAACATTTTAAAAAGAAAGTAAATGAGTGTATTTGTGTATCAAAAGCAGCAACAAACTATTTACAAAAAATGCGCAGGAATTTTATTTGAAGTGAAACTACAATCAACAGGAGAGACGTAAACACTAATCGATGCTCCAATGAAGGAGGAATTTAACTATTTAATCAATTTTCTAGCTACAAAACAATCCCAAATTAAGTCACAACATCTGAAAAAGATACTGATTAAGTAATATTTAATCTCCATGAGACGCATAAATTTATCTTTATGGGTTAAATCCAGCATGGCTTTAGTCAAACGCTCCAACTAAATGGTCTTATCTGTTTCAAAATATATTAAATCTGAAGCCTAATAAGTTAGACTAGAGAAAGGAGGCCAACATCATTCCTGCATGTCATTCTGCAGACGGAGAACCTGCTGATTAAGAGGTCAGTGTGTTATCACAGAAAACATTCATGTAAGCCTCTGCGTTGCTTCACAGCTGCAGCGGTTTCACAAAATTCAGAGCTGATCTGTCCATCTGCTCTTATATGCATTTAAATTAAGATCCAATTATACCATAGTGCTGCAGTTTTGCTTGACTTTAGAAGCACGAAGGATATTTTGATAACACATTTAAATGATTGCGATAAACGATAATGTTGTTTTGAGACCATTTTTAACTTTGCAAAAATATAAAATCTTTCCAATTGTTTTTCAGTGCAAATATCTTACTTCACTTAAACATACAAGTAACATTTCAGTAAGATATACTAAATGGTTTAAGTAAATAAATCAATATGTAAAAGTGCCAGACACACTGGCAGATAAATCCACTTATAAGACATTTTTTCCTTACAATCTAGCACATTTTCACCAACGTTAAGGATTTACTGACTTAAAACAAGCTCCAACATCTTGCCAAAAGGTTTCTTCTAAGTCTTATTTCAAGTGGACGAAGATATTTACACTGAAAACCAGACACAAATACTTGGTAAAATGTTTTTGCAGTAAAATGCAATATTTTCTAAAGAACACTCCACACAATGGAAGATATTTTAATTATTGTTACTTGTGGCTCAAGGTCATAATGAAACAGGAGACCATACAGTGGTTAAAGTGCATAAAAAGGAATATTTATTAACAAAAACAACAATGGATTGTGGATGTCAGTATCAGTGGCATATGAGTGCATATGGAAGTGTTGAAGTGCAAAAACAAAGACAAACTCAAATGTGCTAAAGGAAGGAAGCTGCTAAAGGAAGGAAGCTGAGGCCTGGCAACAAAACACCGCAAGCATCAAGCGGCAGAATGGACACCGAAGGCGACCCAGAAGGTGGAGACGGCCAGGTTTAAATGCTCTGTGCTCCAAATTAACAAGTCAGCTGCACCTGTAAAGGGGAGCAGCACAAAGACGGACAACAAGACACCTAGCAGCCAGCCCACAAGGCCCAGGGCCATAACAATTATCCAAAATAAAGCAACCCCAAACAACAAATTAAATAGACCACACCAAAATGTGCTAAGACTCTGCAAACAGGATTATCCTTCTAAAAATATTAGTCATCAAGCTCATTTTAGTTTATCATGCAATTAATTGCTTAATTGCTTGTTCATTGCTACAGGTTTAGTCACGCATCGCATCATCGGCCACAGGCCTCAGCATCAGTTCAGCTTCTTGTTTTCCCGAAGAAGCAGAAAACAGTTCGTACACAGAAACGCTGTGTGAATTGTCTCAGTGTTCTTGTATGAAGGAAACTAAAGTTGGGCAATGCTGTAATTCTGGCAGAAGTAACCCAAAGCTGCACTGCCTTAAATGGGAAACAGAGCCGGGAGACCTGTGCTTTACTACAGCCTGGTTCTGATTAAGACCAGACTGATCTGCTTGTTCTTGGTGCAGAGCCACAGCCAGTTCCTGTACGGGGACAAGGCTGTTAACATCATGGTGTGAGAGCGCCTACGTTGGTCCGTTGGCCTGTCAGAATTTTATATCAGCTCTCAGTTTTATCGGCTCCTGAGGGGCTGATGACCACGCTAACCATAACCTCACAGAAATACCAGGTCACTCATATTGCTGAGAGTTTGTAAAACTCACATTGGGTATCCATTTGCAGAAATGCACCACTCCCAGTCAAAAACAACCTTGTGTACATGTTCCTCAATGTGCTAATGGTGGAGAAAAAAACTCACCGTTCCAGGAAAACTGATTATTTCCCATTATCTATGCTAACCTACCATAACAAAGCAGGCTCTGTTATCAGGAAAACACAGAGGTTCTGAACGGCACCTGTACAAGAGTGATTGACAACATACAGTAGCTTTAAACATGTTTGTATTTTGTAACATTACATCATATAAACTTTAGTGTATTTTTTGTACTGTAAAGCAAAATAACAATTACAAATTGTTTAATAATTCTTTACAAATAAAATCTAAAATCCAATCAGCCACACCTTTGATACGCCTCAGTAAAATGTAGCAATGGATGCATGGCAACTCTGGAGGAGCAACAGAGATCAGATAGGAGAATCTGTAAACTTAAAGCTGCGGTATGTAACTTTTATAAAAAATATGTTTTTATATATTTGTTAAAACTGTTGTGACAGTTTGATATGAGACAAATAATCTGAAAAGTTCAATCTCCTCCTTGCCTCTGCACTACTACCTTTGTCTGAGGAAATTAACCAATCAGAGCCAGGAGGGGTCTTAGCGCTGACAATCATTGCCTATCAATGTGCTAATAGTGGAGAAACAATCGACTGATACAGAAAAACAGTAATCAATGGTCATGCTAACTAGCCTAGCATTCACGACAGGCTTTGCGAACTGCTGCGAAGCAGATAGCAAAGACAGGAGGGTTGATTGTGATTGACAGCGCTGAGACCCGCCTCTTTGCTCTGATTGGTTGTTCGTAGTTAACACTGGGAAAAAGCGGAAGAGCTCATCTTTTTCACAGATTTCTATAAATACCATCGTGTCACATTTATTTTAATTTAAGTTTATTTGAGAGGTACCGACCTAAATTGACATAGACAAACTAACCAAACAGCAGTCCCATGTTTGTGTCATAGTGCAATAGCAACAGCTAATTCGCAGCACTTGTCCCGAGATGGGGCTTTAAAAATAGTACTTCTAAAAAATGTAAATAATCATTTAAAATAGGACAACATATTGTTGACATCTACAAACAAACAGTGGTGACAGTGTCAACAAATACGTAAAAAAATGATTTTTTTAATGAAAGTCACATGCAGCTTTAGCCAAAACACATCCCATGGCGGTGGCAGCATCATGCTGCGGGGCGGATTTCCTTCAGAAGGTAAGTGGATTCCCCACTGATGCTGTTAGCTAAAGGATCTCAGTCTGTGTGAATGATTTGTTCACTCTGACATATTTACGACCACAGGAAGAACTTCATGTGATCTTCCTGATGTTTATTTATTTAGCAGCATCATCATGTCAAATTCCCACTTTGTTCTCCTCTTTTCTGCTTTACTCCAGCTGGACTGAGTGATGAGTCATTAAATTAAAAACCCTGAAAAAGACAAATGTTTTGCTTCAAGGTTATGTTGTAATTGTGAAAATGTTTGCTTGGTGGTAGTTAACTCCAACAGCAACTTCACTGAAATGAAACGTCAGAGCTGAAATGTTTCCTCTAACGGGGATACGTCGTACTTGTGAGGGATTAGGAAGTAGATTTATCAGAATGAAACACTGTGCTAGCTCGCCATAGCAAGATTAATGAAAGCCACTCATCTGTGAAGTTGGGTCAAACAGATGTGTCCTGTTTTCAAAAGCAGGGAGGAAATCAGCAACAACTGGACTAAAGCAGTCAGCAATTCCCTCAGATTTAATGTCACCACATTTTGATATTAGATAATTTAATAGCAGGTTTGCTCTGTGGGACTTTAGGATTACATATAGTTGAAGTTTTTTTTCTGAATCCATAAAATTAATAAACATTTTAATAATTGTTTGTATATTTTCACCTTTTCAGTTAAATTTTTAATGTTAGTTATTTACACCAGTAACTCGTAGACAACTATTAAAAATGCAATTTTGAGAAAAATTACAAAACCTATTAAAAAGGTTTTGAAATTTCCAATCTAAGTTCAGGAAAGAGATGTTTCTCTGCTGCCATCTTCTGGAATGGTGGCAGATTTTCTAACCAGAAAGCAAACAGTTTTGTTTTGTTTTTGACATTGCATTTTTTAGTTACCTGGGTTTTGTGAGGAGTCGTTTAATTAACTTTTGGAATTTGCTAATTAGCAAAGGAAGTTATGAGATTTAATTTAAACTCCTTGGAAAAGAGACTTGAACATATATATTTATACTTGCAAACTTAACACTTTTGACAAGAATTCAGATATCTGAGAAATTTGAGTCTAGAGAAGTTAAAGTAAAAGTTTTGACATAAAAATTGTTTTGACTCAAGACTATTTAAAAATTCAAAGTAGATATTTCAAGAGGCTCATGAAAACCCAGTAATACAGACTAAGAATTATTACATTACCATGTTGATATTTTAAAAGCAGGAAAGTGCAATAACGTTTTAAATATACAGTTGTTTCAGACGGATTAAATGTATCGCAGAAGAACGTTTTTCTGTTTTTTATAGCATTTATCTGCATTGTGGCTGTTTTCCTGCTGCACGTCGCTCCCTTTCCATCAGGTGGCGGTAGTGCATAAAACCGTCATTTATTAAACCAAGAAGTAAATCGACGTTAGAAGCATGGAGACTCGCTGCAACTGAGGATTCTTGACCTTTCCAACTTAATACCCTAATCTGGTTTCAGTGAGTTCATTCCTGTACATTTTAGCCTTTTCGGTCAGTCTTAATCATATCAAAGTCTTGTTTTTTCCCACTGACTCTTGAAAAATGATCGTATCTGGGATGCTAAAGCTAACATGAAGCCAAGATCATCTTTTATTGTTGATTATGAGACAGGTTTATGTAAGCTTCTACAGTAGGTTTACGACGGTAAATATTTAACTTTTAGGCGTCTCCTTCACAAAATGTCACTTAATATGTTTTTACGTCCCTAATGTATTTTATTTATTTTATATAATTTCCATTTGTTTTTCTTTCCGGGGTCAGGAAGGCCAAGCAGGATGTCAGGGAAAAAGGTTGTAGTCCATGCCAAATGGGTCATCGGTAAAGTAATCGGGACCAAGATGCGGAAAACTGCTAAAGTGAGAGTGACAAGACTGGTGCTGGACCCCTACCTGCTGAAGGTGAATCTGCAGAGAATGTCTGTGGATGATTCCTGAGTGAGAAAAAAAACAAACAGGTGTTCTGTGTTATACAAGAACTTTAAATCTTGTATAACACACTATTTATGTTCTGATATTAATTAAATCAGCACATAAATAGTGTTAGATCCTAAGTGTTGGATGTATCATTTGTCATTCACTTCTGTTTGGAGGAAGTAAACTGAACATGAATCTGTATTGTAGTTATATTGGCCTGAAACATGTATTTACATCTGGATTGATCAGGTTTTCTTACCTGCCAATTTCAGTTTTCACCTAGAAGCTTTTTTTAATTGGAAGTACATAAATTGGTATTTTGAAATTTTTTCAAAGTATTTCAACCAGTAGCCAGTATTTGATGATTAATTATAACTTCCTTCCAAGTTTAATTGCAAAATAATGTTATTTCATTGAACTCCCTTGCAACCACTGCATATTGAATATGTAGTACTTCATAAATTTCTCTAAACAGAATATGTGTTTATCATTATGCATTTAGAGTTAACTAAGTGCATTTTTTCGCTTCCTTTTTAGTTTTACAACAAGAGGAAAACCTACTTTGCCCATGATGCTTTGGAGCAGTGCACTGTGGGAGATATCATCCTCATCAAGGCTCTGCCTGTGGCAAGATCCAAACATGTGAAGCATGAACTTTCTGAGATCGTTTACAAAGTGGGCCGGGTGGTGGATCCGCTGACGGGAAAAAGTGTTGCAGGAACAGAGTTTGTGAAGCCTCTGTCTGACCTGCTTCTAGAAGAGAAGATTTCTCTGTCGGATAAACTCAAAGAGCTAAACATCTCAGCTGCAGCTGATTCTCCGTCTGTACAAACTCCGACTTCATGATAGAAAACTGTTTTCTTACATGCCGTTCTGTGATGTGATTTTTGTTTCAAGAGTCAATAAAAAATATAAATATGTAACCATTATGGGGTCCACAGAAGCCTGACTGTAATATTACTTTATAAATATAAATTGGATTATTTTGCCATGAAAATACGTTCATGCTTTGTGATGTCCTCTGGGTTTCTGGGAGAAATTAAAAATCTAAATTTTAGTACTTAAAAGACTTAAATGTGCCAAGATTTTAAATAAAACAACAATTGAACTAAAGGCAAAAATGCCTCTTTGGATTGTGAAGTTTGCAGATGTTCAATGTTTTTTAATGCACTGATTCTCAAAACGTCCAGTTTTCAGAAGAAAATGTCAGTGACTGTTGAGTTATGAAATGGTACTGTAGCAATGCAATCACCAGCAAATATATTCACCAATATGTGGCTTTGATTTATCAAAATCCTTCTTTTTAAAAATCTTTTACACTAAATAATGGATGTGCTTTTAAATGTTTATTTTTGGTATTAAGGTTATCTTCTCAAGAGGATCTCCTTTTACATTTTTGAAATGCCAATTTGGGAACTATTGTAATGTACTGAAAACTTTGGTGTGGCTGATTCATATAAAATATGCACTATAAAACATATAGCACTATAGCACTGCGCTGCAAAAACACAATATCTTATCGAATATTTTTGGTGTAGTTTCTTGACAAAACTGAAATAAGTAACTTAACTTGCAAGTAACTTTTCAGCAAGAAACGAGCATATTTTGAGTAAATTATTTCTTAATGTTGATGAAAAAGTACATATTCAAATAAATTCACTTATATTTTTTCATGTAATGGTGAAATGATCTGCCAATTGAACAAGTACTTTTTCCATCAATATTAAGGAATTATTAAAAACTAGATCAAAGTACAAAAGTCGGCCGAAAAGATAAAACTTTCACTTCGTCCACCATGAACAGAATGATTTTGCAGTTTAACAGCTGTAAACATGTGATCCCTGTGTTTGTAAAGTCTTTCATCCTCCACATTGTTCTCCAGCGTCACGTTCTCCAGTCAGCTGCCCAGTAAACAGCCCGGACTGTAGCTCTGCTGCAGCCGCTCCTGCAGCCTCCGACTGCCTTCAGGGAAACATGGCGAGCAGAGTCCTTCACAGAGGGGCCACCGGCCTGCACTGGAGGACAGCCGGACTTCAAGCTAAACTCCCGGCAGCCATCGCCGCCAGGTCAGAGTTAGCCAGATGCTACCTGCTGATTCTGAGAGGTTTCTGCAAAAAGTTAGCTTGGTTTTAGGAAAAGTTTACACTTAATGACAAACTCTGGGATGCTAGGTGGCTAAGCTAACATAGGGACGTTGGTGCCTACGCACCGTAGCTAGCATTAGCCGCTTGGCATTAGCGCTGAACTTGCTAACTTTCTGCTAATTATGACCCCGTTGAAAAGTTAAAAGTTCGGAGCATGGTGCCGTTTGTAATTACATCTGCGAACATGGAGCTGTGCTTTATAGCTAATTACGCAAAATAAAGTTTGAAGTCATGCTGTTCCTCCCAAAATGATTTAACTTCAAGGTCAAAACAGCAAGAGTTCAGTTTTACAAGGCTTTCCTCTCTTAAAATATTGTTTCTAGTTGATTTATTCATGAATATTTACAATAACCTACATGTTGACTGTCTTTGAACGAATAACATTATCGAAGAATATCAGTGCAATGGTGGTATTTATATTGAATCATATTTACATATAAATACATTAGTTTTCTAATAAAACTCATTGCAGTCACGGGAACAAAGTTTTAAACAGTGGTTTAAAATATGCATACAAATTAGTTGTTTTTTTCACCTTGTCAGTTTGCCATGTCACTTTATTTTGTTTTAAATATTGATGTGTCAGATCATGTTGAGCTGCCATTATCAGCAAATAATAAAACCTTGCATTCCTTTCCATATTACAGAGGTTTTATCTGACATTTAAAAATAAACAAAATTCTAATTTGTGATTGTTATATGAGAAAAATGTTTTAAAAAAGTCCAAAGGGTGTCAATATTTTTTTAAAGTTGTGCAGTCTTCAATTCTTAGTTTATAGTAATAGTTAATAGTGAAACTTGCACAGAATATAATCCTAATTCGTTGAAAGACATGCTCTTAATCTATATTATTAAAATTAGTTGGATGCTGAGGTTGAAGTGATCAGAGGATAAAAACAGTAAGTCTATTTATGACTTTAAAGGGTCTGATTGGATTCAGTATAAGAGCTTTTTGGTTTTTAAGCTGATTTTTAATACTGTGCAGCAGAAAAATGCTTAATTTTATTTATTTATTTTTCTTTGCAGGGATTTCTCGGGACTCAAATCTCTTTTTGTGAGAAAAGTTGACCCCAGAAAAGATGCCCACTCTCATCTACTATCCAAGAAAGAAGACAACAATCTCTACAAAATACAATGTACGCATTATGGCATTATTTCCTCTATAGTAATTTTATGAAATGTAAAGTTTTCATGTTGTCATTTTCACTGTTTGTCCATTTCTTGTTTAATTTTTTTCCCCTCAACAGTTCATAACGTTAAACCAGAGTGCCTTGATGCTTACAATGAACTTTGGTAAGAAAAGTTAATTTAATCTCTCTCTGTTAATCTCAGGTTTAGTACATTCCTGCACATTTCTGTCTGTTTTTGTCCCCAGTGAAAAAGTGCTACCCTCCATCCACGCTGATCCTGAATACCCCTGTGAGCTGGTGGGCACCTGGAACACCTGGTACGGCGAGCAGGATCAGGCAGGTAAGAGGCTGCAGCATCTCACACACTTAATCAGGCCTCTACTTTCATTTACTTAGCTGTCTAGATTAACTGCTTTTCAGTTAGAAATCCCAGTGAAAGTAAGACAATGATGGTAAAGTTGATAAATAATTAATCTACACTAATTTATTACAAACATTAATATTTAACTATTAAGTTGTCTGAGTATTGTTAAACATTTGAGGTCTTGAAATGCTGAGTTAGCTGCATAATCAACCATCCTTGTTGAAATCATGTGAAACATTTTTGGCAATATGAGTTTTGTGCATCAACTGCTTTCATAACAAGCCGTTGATAAAATTATAAGCCAATGTTTACATTTCAGTTGATAGTTAGATTATGATTGTCAAATAATTCAGCCAACAGGATATAAACTGTACAGCAGATGTGAGAGATTGTCATCACAAATCCTCAGTTTGTTGCTTATACGTAAAAAAAAGTATATGTCTACTGGAGTAAAATGTCTTTTGAATATTGCTTTTCCGAGTACAAAAATAAGGCAAATTTAACGTATGTTATTTAAAAACTAAATGTATTTTGAAGCTCTAAAAATAGGTGTTTTTTTGTTGTAGTTTTCAGGTGTTGAATCAAAGTGCCTTTCAATATTATTCAAATCGCTTGAATATTTACAAATTTTTGTCACATCACAACCACAAACTTTATGTATTTTGGGAGGATTTTAAATGACAAAGTAAAATGGAGTGTAATGGTGCGTTCACACCACATGCGTTTCACCCGTCAAAAACTTGCCCAACACTTCAAGTTTGACGCATTTGCAGTTTGATATTTTGCTCTAGACGAGCATCAGACGCATCAAAATCTCTGTAGGCGCCGTTGAGAGGAAACACTGTGGCATGCGGCTCCTTCAAACTTCCATTGTCTTCTTCATGTCTCGTCTAAATAAATATGTTTATTTAACGTGACTCAGTGTTTTTGCTGGACGGATCTGTATAGCTCATATCCGGGGCAAATATTTTCAAATAGTAAAAGGTATAACTTACTCGACATTCCAACTTTCTCGCTGATCCTTTTTGCAAACGAGGTCCTTTCTATTTCTGTCTCTAGTTGTAACTTGATTGTTCGTAGATTATAGGATGAGAACAAACGCCGACAATTAGTTTATCCTCCATTATTTTAGTTTATTCTGAGATTATGTCGGAAAATGTCCCACTATAGGCTGGTTTACGTCCCATGAAAGTTCAGATTTTTCAACTCCAGCTTTGGACGCATCAAACGCTCGGGGGGAAAAAAGTGGGAAAATGTTTGTAATGTGACAAATGGAATAAGTTGAACACGTGTAAATACTTTTGATAGTTGAGGAGTTTCTCTCCTGACACAAACCAGCTGTCACAGCTATTTTAGTCAACGACCAGCTATGTCTGTCCTGCTGTTTTCCTGGCTGTTGTCCATTTTGTGTTATGATTATATATTTTATTTATTTTGTTCCTCCTGAACTTTAATCTGACTCTGTAATATGAACAGAAGTGGAAAGGATGCAGAAGTTAAACATAAACCATATGTGAACATTAAAATCCCTTAATTGGGAAAAATAAAGAGGAATGGCAACGACCTTTGGATTTTTTTGTAGCATTTATCTGCATTGTGGTTGTTTTAAATCTGAAGCTGGTTATTTTACAGCTTTATTTTTAAGGATTTGTGTTAATGAGATGAAACTAGAACTGACTGCAGTTTGGCCCGGAGGAAAACATTTTCCAGAGCTGCATTATTTCTGGCTCTTCTGCTCCTTCTATTCTAGTTCACCTTTGGAGATATCGGGGAGGATACCCGGCTCTCACCGAAGTCATGAACAAACTCAGGGGGAATAAGGTAACAGGGATTAGTTCAGCTCTCTGAACGTTGCTGACCTAAAGGCCACAAAAACAGCCGCAGACCAGGTTTTAGTGTCTCTGTGGCTCTCCAGCTGTTTCCCATTTAGCTAAATGAAAAGGATATTTACAGAGTTAGAGAATCAGCCGTATGCTGAATGTTTGGTAAGTATAGTAGAGTCAGCCTCTCTGTTACTCATGTTGTGGTTACTCTCCAAAAATAGAAACATAGGTATGCACCGATGAAGACCTTTAATACAAGAACTTTGGATGCACCAATAAGTCAGCCTTGATGTCCTTCCTTTTAGGAACTTGGTGATCAGATCTAAAAATCAACCACTAGCTTATTCTGCTCTGCTGTGTTGAAGGTTTATCTAAAAGGTCACGTCTGCAATTTACAATAATCACTGTTACCAACTTTGCAACTTTCTTGCTATATTTAGCATCATTTCAGACCAAAGGAATCAGAATCGGCCAAAATCGGAATCAGCAGATCAGGGTTTTTAAAGATTGGTAATCGACAATTGGAGACAAAAAGCTGCAATCGGTGAACAACTACTTATTACTGAAAATACATTTGTTAAATTGAACCCAAAAGAAACTGAAAACAAGATGCTTTTCTTTAAATAAAGCAAACGTGGAAAATCTACTACAGCGTATAAAGGCGACTGTAGAACAACAAAAATGTCGTAAATTTTAATTTCTGTCAAAAATACTCAAATTTTGAGAGTAATCAACATGTCAAAAGTCAGCCAAAATCGGAAATGACCCATGAAGCTTTTTAAAGATTGGTATCGACAAGAAAACTGCAATCGGTGCATCCCTAATAGGAACATTAAGGAATATAATTTATTTGTGATTTTTATTTAATTGTAATATAATTACTGTTGCTGTTTTTTAAATTATAATATTAAAATTGTTTTTATTTCTGAACTGATTTTAAATGAATTATCCACACATTTTCTAAAACAGATTATTAATGATTTTAAATAATGAATGCAGTTATTTCCATGTTTTCTCATATCACACCTGCCTTGATTCTCTTGCCTAAAAATCTCCATTCACTTTAGCAGAAATAGGCTGCAGTCGACTCTGTTTTGATCATTTCAGATGCTCAGCTGGGGGTTTACTGAGTGACGGTTTTGTCTTTATTTGTCCTGGCTGTAGGGGTTTATGAACTACAGGGATGAGAGGGGAAAAATGCTGTTGTCTCGTAGGAATCAGCTGCTGCTGGAGTTCAGCTTCTGGAACGAACCAGTCCCTCGTCCAGGACCAAACATCTACGAACTCCGGTCATACCAGCTCAGAGTAAGACTCTGTTTTTACCTTCATTTTGCTTTAAACATCGTTTTCAACCAGAGTGAAAACCTAAATAAACGCTGTCCGTTTTCCAGCCTGGGACAATGATCGAGTGGGGAAATTACTGGTAAGAAAACCTCTTTGTTAATTTTTACTGCACAAATAGTAAGTAACAAACATAATGCATCAGAAAAATTAGGAGAGATGGGTATTCATTTTAAATATATTTTTTGACTTGATCCTTTTTCTTTTTTTTTTTAGCATTTTTGAATTATTTTGATTATTTGTTAAACATTTGATTAGGGATGCACGATATATCAGGACCAACATCGGTATCGGCCGATTATTTTTTTACATATTGGTATCGGTCCTATTAATAACCGATAGTTATTTCTATCTGTTGCTGGTTGTTTTTTTCCCAAAGGTGTTGAAACTGTAGTGAAATGTATATAATATTGGTAAATACCAATTATATATCAGAAATATTAACATTGGCTGTTGATTGGCCCAAATTGTCATATCGGTGCATCTTTATATTAGATATAATAAATCTTGCCTTTTTTGATGAATGATTACAATTTCATAATTAAGAGGCATTTGTTTCTCAGTGAAGCAAAAATATTGCAATGATTTAATCCTCAAACTGCAAATATTTAGTTGACAGTACTGATTTATGTTTACGTGTTTTGATGCTCTGCAGGGCTCGGGCAATTGAGATTCGCCAGCAGAACCAGGAGGCTGTGGGAGGTTTTTTCTCACAGATTGGAAGTCTTTACCAAGTCCATCACTTATGGGGTGAGGAGATTTTCCTGCTGTTATTAATATGGTTAAAATCTCTTCATTTTCCACCAAGAGCCTGTGATTTTAAGGAATAAACACAATTGTGTTATATAATTGAGAACTTCAGTTTAAACTTCATAAATGTTTTCTCAGAATAACTTTAGCTTGAAGCTGTGAGCTGATTTAGATACTCAGCAAATGAATAAATATGTTTTTGTTTCAATTAGCTTACAAAGATCTTCAGACCAGAGATAAAATTAGAAATGCAGCCTGGAACCGGGATGGTTGGGATGAGGTCGTTTATTACACAGGTAAGCTTGAATTGATGTCCAAACTTTATTCTAAGTATTGTTAATGTTGTGATTAAATTGAAATTACATTATTTTCTGTAATTATATGTCTTTTAAGACAGATTGAACAAATCCAGCAACCTTACAGATCAGTGTTTCTAAACCTTTTCAGGCCGAGGGCCTTTTTAACAAACACTCACAGACCACCTAATAACAAAACATCATAATATATACAACTTGAAATTGAAGTAAAAGTCTTTTAACTCGTTGTCTTTGTTCGAAATAAAATACATAAATGTGAAAGATCTGTATGCTGGTGGCATGCTATCATGCATCATAATCATGTTTAAAAAATAAATAAAAAAGTTAAAGTTCAACTGTAACTCACCCTGATACATTTTCCACCGCTATCTTTAGGTTTTCTCTTTAGTGACCGGCTTTAAGCCGTTATTATTTTTAAACAATCCTTTGGTAAGCTAGCTGCGGCGTCGCACTTTGAGCTAACGTAACGGCAAATTAACGGTTGTCTACATGCAGTACCTCACGGACCGCTAGAGGGCGCCCACGGACCACAGTCATATATCTGTATATTGTTGATCAAGAATGCATAGGTTATTGATTTATTAGCCAAATGAAAGCTAAATCTTTTTTTGTCCTTACAGTCCCTCTTATTCAGCACATGGAGTCCAGAATAATGATTCCCATGAAGACTTCGCCCCTAAAGTAACCGCAGACTGAAGCTGTCAGCGCCACAAACACTCAGACCCATGAAGTGCAACCAACCACCAGAGTGTATACTGCCAGGAAATTCAACACAACCTACTTATGATTTTCCTTGTTTTTTTTTTTTTTGTTTGTTTCTTAAATCTCTCTACTTTTTACTTTTTTGTTGTTATGTTTAAGAATGTTGGGTCAAAACAATTATCTCCAGAACGTTACTAGTTTCTGTAATTAACGGTTGGTAGAGTGTTACAGATCTGGAGTTTCTCATGAAAGACAAGATGAAAGTCAAATTATAAAAGGATTCACTAGCTTTTTGGAAAACTCACAATATTAAGCCTAAAATTTTGCAGTTATTTCATTAAGAGAAATGTGGTTCTTCAAGTTGTTCTCCCTTTTCTTAGCAAAAGTCTTGTGTTTACAAAGCCTTGTGAAAAGATTTGAGTCAGAATTACTTAAGTACTCATGATGCAAAAAATATATGAAGATTGTTCACAATGGCGCCAAAAAAACAACTTTTCTGTCCTCCTTTGCCTAACCGATTGCACTTCCAGGTTCAGCATAGACACTCCTGGCTTCAGTGAATGTTAATTTAAATGTGTTGTAGTTAAGCAGAGCCAATGACTTTTTGCAGAAGAAGCTAATGTATACTGACTGGTTTGGGTTTATGCCAATACAACAGATCAATATCTTCAGGGTGACTGTGTGCTCTAACTGAGATTAATTTTTAAGCAATTCCACCATGTTGTTAGTTGGGGGTCTATTAAACAAGCTGTGTCTGTAAACAACTTGGGTCTTTAAAATCACTATGTCGCCTCAGAGTGGAAAATATCAAATGCAGTGATTTAAGAAGATTAGTTGTACATATTGAATTAAATTTCTGATTAATCAAAGACTTTTTTTCCTCGTTTATTTTTTGAACACATCAGTACATAAAATCTGACTTGCTTAATGCTCCTAAAGGTCACATGTGCCATTGTTTAACCAATCAGTAGAATCCTTGGGTGTGACTCGAGGTGAGTTTAAAGAAGGTTGGAAAGCTCATTATTTAATGAAATTGGAAATTAGGATTTAGTTAATTAAGCTAAAGTTCCGTTAACAATGCACACCATGAATTGAAATTTTATCAAAATAACCTCTTAAAACATAAAAAAGCCAAGTTTTAAAAAACTTAGCTTCTTTGTTCAGTAAAGAAGTAGCTTTTACGTCAATCTGTAACATACATATACAAAAATAGTTTTAAGATTTTGGCATAAATGTCAAAGTTGATGAGGTGTAAATTATTTTTCACGAATCACTATGAATACTTAACCATAAGAAACTTATCAACCGGAATTAGAATGTCCTATCTTGCCGTCGGAACATGAAGGCAGCACAGCAACACGTGTTGGAGCTTTCTGGAAGCAGACCCTCCTTTCTGTAGCTATCCGAGCCCGAGCAGCGCTAACTCCCTGCCGGCGAGACTTTTCAACTTTACTCGCTCGCTGTACTGCCCCACCATGGCTGCCGTTAAAGCGCTGAACCCTAAAGCCGAGGTGGCCAGAGCGCAGGCCGCCCTGGCGGTTAACATCAGTGCCGCCCGGGGTCTTCAGGACGTGCTGAGGAGCAATCTGGGACCGAAGGGAACCATGAAAATGTGCGTGCATCTGGGGCTCTTTGTGCGGTAGCTAGCTAGCTAACATTTGTTAGCTACCGGTAAACCGCTTAGACATAAGTTTGTTTCCTCACGACTCGAATCAATGGGTCTACTGAAAGCCTCTACTCTCTTGTAGAAAAAGCAAAAAACCACATATACGTTATTTTAACCAAGGCCTCACGTGTGTACCCGGGTAACGGGTTTCCTACTGCACGCTGCCCAGTCATCCGCGCGGACACTGCTAAGCTAATGTTAGCATCAGCCGGCTCGCTCTCCAAGCTCAGGCTAGCAGCTTAAATCGGTGCTTATAAAGTTTACTGGTGTTCATTTCAGCGCCATTAGATCACATTTAGCGCTTTGTTCTTTAATTACACGTTTTTAAAAACCCACCATATAATTGTGACTTCCGTCATTGACCCGACTGCACGTTTCTTTTCTTTATAATTTATTGTAGACACGACAGCATAAAACAAAGTCGTCTGTCATGTTAAATGTTTGTTTTGCTACTTGCAGGTTGGTATCTGGTGCAGGAGACATAAAGCTGACCAAAGATGGAAATGTCCTGTTACACGAGATGGTAAGGAAGTAAATGCTGTTTATTCTGCACGTCTAAACCTTCATCCACTTGGTGTTGATCAATCAAGTTTATTTGTATCGCACGTTTCAGCAGTTGAAACTGCTTTACATCATAAAAACACAAACATACAAAGTTAACAATTGAGAAAAGCAGTAAACATTTAAGTGTCAAAATTGCATTTTCATGTGTATTAATATGGCTCCTCTTAGAATAAACTGTTCCATACAACTAGGGGAGGACTCCTGTTCTGCTTCTGCGTCCTATTCAAATCAATGCAATACTTTAAACAATCCAAATGTAGTTTACAGGATCAAATTAATGTTGTAAATCTACTCATTAACATGCAACGATATAAAGCTTCACATCTTTAAAACACAAATTTCATCAAGTTATTGACTTTTAGTTCTCATTAGGGATAATCAAGCTATACTGCAGCTGTCATTTTGGGTTAACTTCCTAATACTAGTCCTGTTTCTAAATGAAAAGCACTTTGAGAAAAACTTGAAGGTTAATCAAATAAATAATGTGCACAGCGAACACCCAGGGATGCTACAGTGGCTCTCCCTGGTCTCCTGTGTCTGTGCTACAGTAACTCTGATTTGTACCTCTGCATCAGGATAGCCTCCTTCTGTCCTGCATGTATTCAGCGAATCAGAATAACCTTTACCTCTGTAACTATTTAGACTAATTTGCAAGACTTTTAAAAGATATGTTAATGCCAGCTGGAGTAAAAATAATTAAGATTTATTTTGGTGTTTATAAACTGAATAACTTTTTTTTTTGTCTGTTTCAAGCAAATTCAACACCCAACAGCGTCACTTATTGCTAAAGTAGCCACGGCGCAGGATGACATCACAGGGGACGGCACCACCTCCAACGTCCTCATCATTGGTGAGCTGCTGAAGCAGGCTGATCTCTACGTCTCAGAGGTAAACGTTCGATGGATGAGGAGACGATGTCCAAGTTCAACACCACAGCAAATGCAAAAATAACACAGAAAAACTGTTGAACAACTCAAAGCCACTTTTTTCTCGCTCTTTGTCTCAGCTACGTTACACAGAAACTCATTGCCAGTCACTGACAACAACACAACTTTACATGTCAGGCTTTACCAAACAAACACTCAAACATTTCCCACACAAAAAACAGCATTATGCATCTGTTTTTAGACTTCATGTATATTTTGCAATCACCACTGTGGTAAATTAGGTACTGATGCTATTAGCTAAGCTAACTCAGTGGTGGCTGACTAGCTAATTTAAACACCTGCTGTACGATCTGTTAGAGTTGGTGTTTATTTCGCCTTTTTTATTTTGTGACTGAACTGAAACACCAAATTCCACATCATTTCTACATGTTAAGGTTTTCATAGTCAAGCTAGCATAACTGAAATACTTTCCTCTCCTCTACTTTTTTCTTAAAAGTTTTTCCTGGCCTTGCTATCTAGTTGTCATAGTGTTGACAATTATTATCAAAGCATTGTGTCCCTTTTTGTTTTATATAGCAGGTATGTTTTATATAGTACTACTTTTATATTGATGACTTAACAGCTAAAACCAATGCTAACAGCTTTTTGCCCTCCAGGAGGAGTTGGGGGCAGAATCTACATTCTCTAAACCTTCCTAACTGTCAGCAAGGTCTTGATGAACACGTTTCTTAACTAATTTCCGGTTTGGTTCTGCAGGGCCTTCATCCAAGAATAATCGCTGAAGGCTTCGAGGCAGCCAAAGAGAAAGCCCTGGCTGTTCTGGAGGAAGTGAAAGTGACTCGGGAAATGGACAGAGAAACGCTCGTCAATGTCGCCCGGACTTCTCTGAGGACCAAGGTCCACACTGAGCTGGCAGACCTGCTTACTGAGGTGAGGCATTTAGATTGTGCTTCAATGAACCAGTTTGGTGATTTTCTGTCTATGTTGGAAATCTGTGAAACTATTAAATTTTAAGCGATTTCCACACATTCAAGTCTTGATGCAGCTTTGGTCCTCCTCATTTCTCCTTGTTTTACTTTTTATATTTAACTGATTGTGTAAATGACAAACTTTTAGTCCTCACTTTGTCACTGCTTTTACATAGAAGAGTGTTGTAGTTTCCACAAAATGTTTGCATTCATTTTACAACTGGGAAAAAATGTCAGACTGCGATCAAAATGAAAATGCTAATCTCCAGGTTTAAGTTTGCTCCAAACTAATTATTCACATGATTAAACATTAAAATGAAGTGAAATATTTTAAGAAATGCTGATCCAGCGTTTCTGTCCCCAGGCTGTGGTGGATGCTGTGCTCGCCATCTCCAAACCCAACGAACCCATCGACCTGTACATGGTCGAAATCATGGAGATGAAGCACAAGACTGAGAGCGACACACAGTCAGTTTTAACACAGAAACTTTTTTATTAGGCCTTCGCAGCGAAAGCGCTGAGAAATCTAAAACCCGATTCTGTTTTATTCCAGACTGATCAAAGGTTTGGTTCTGGATCACGGCGCCAGACATCCAGACATGAAGAAGAGGGTGGAGGACGCCTACGTTCTGACCTGCAACGTCTCTCTGGAGTACGAAAAAACGGAGGTCAACTCTGGCTTCTTCTACAAGAGCGCCGGGGAGCGGGAGAAGCTGGTGGCCGCAGAGAGGAAGTTCATCGAGGAGCGCGTGCAGAAGATCATCGCCCTGAAGAAGAAAGTCTGTCCCAGCGACGACAAAGGCTTCGTCGTCATCAACCAGAAGGTAGACGAGTTTTAACGCCATTAAATCGCAACATCATGGTGACGATGATGGTCTGCAGTCTGATGATGTTTATCCACTTAGAGTCCAAACTTTTTGCAACATTGACCAAAAAACCCAAAAACTATCAAATAAATTAGAGCAATATTTATTGTAGATGATGGCCATTGTAGATAGAAAAATAATGAGTACATTTCTGCCAAAAAATCAGAAATTTTGTGATTAATCTAAAAAAATTCCAGAAAACATTTGAGAAATAATGCAACAACAACAACAACAAAAAAAAAACACATTTTAAATTAAAAAATGTCCATATTTGATTTTTTTGAAGGAAGTTTCTGATATCTAAGAACTGTTTGTTGTTTTTTGTCTAGCAAAACTCCTGGCTTGTTTTTGTACAATTTTTTTTTACAATAATCAAAAACCCAAAAATTTAGTGCTAAATTTCAGAATATTTTTTTTGAAAGCTTGGAAAGATTTAGAAAATGTTTGACGTATTTTTTGTACAAAAAAATGTAATTTTTTGTACAAAAAAATGTAATTTTTTGTACAAAAAATGTAATTTTTTGTACAAAAAAAAATGTAATTTTTTGTACAAAAAAATGTAATTTTTTGTACAAAAAAATGTAAAATTTTTTGCCAAATTTACAAATAAATTACTTTTGTTTGCATTTTATTTTGTAAAAACAATTATTCTAAAAATTAGTTTTTTTTCCTAATAAATGCCCTTGTTTTTTCTAGAAATTTTAAGAGATTAGTCTCAAATTTCTGAGTTTTTAGACAGAAATTTACTTTAATTTGTATCATTCCTGAATTACATTTGGGGCCACAAATGGCCCCCGAGCCACACTTTGTCCCCCCTGACTCAGTGGGATTAAATGCGAACACCCAGGGACCTGGTTTGTTTCTGTGTAACTGACCTGAACCTCTACGTCAGGAGAGTCGCTCCTGTCCTGCTTGTACTCAGCGGATCAGAACAGAACCAAGGCATGAATTGGTTTAATTAACGAAGGTAAACGGGGCTCCTCTCTCTGCCTGCTCAGGGTATCGATCCGTTCTCCCTGGACGCTCTGGCCAAGGAGGGAATCGTCGCTCTGCGCAGAGCAAAGAGGAGGAACATGGAGAGGTAAGACTGTAAGAGGAATGCTTTCCTCACTAGAACAACTTCTGGCACTTTTACATAGTAAAGTTTTTTCCTGACATAATTAGTGATGGTTATCACCTTCACTCTGTGGGGCGTTTGAAGATCCTTACATGTTACAGAGTTCCTGAAAAACATGGAACTTGATTTTCCAATTTTCTAATTATGAACAGTTGTGTGAAAATTATCTTTCGTCATTTAGATCATAAAATTTACTAGTTTTTCTGAGCGAGAGTGTTTTTACGTGTCCACCATCTTAGATTTGAACTCAGTCCTCCTGCTGGTTTTAGGGAGAAAAATGCACCAATCTGCTTTTCTGATTTTCCACAAACTGTCCGTCTCTCTGTAAAAGTATTATGAATTTTAAAATAAGGCTGACTCAAGTTGATTTTTATCATTTGTTGAATTTACAGATAATAAAAACCCAAACCAGGTCTCTGTTTGACACTGAAAAGTTGAGAATGTTAATTACAGAGAAAAATTTGAGTGTCATGTTTGTATATTTAAAGTTTAAACCTTGGTTGTGTTTTTATTTTTCAGGCTCACTCTCGCCTGCGGCGGCATCGCTATGAACTCCGTGGATGACCTCACACCTGAGTGTTTGGGTAACGCCGGGCTGGTTTATGAACACACACTAGTGAGTACAACAAATTTATTCCTCCTCATTTAATCTTTTTAGAGAGATGTTTTACTGTTTTCGATCTGTTTCTGTTTGTAGGGGGAAGAGAAGTACACGTTCATTGAGAAGTGCGGGAACCCTCGGTCCGTCACGCTGCTGGTGAAAGGTCCGAACAAACACACCCTGACGCAGATCAAAGACGCCGTGAGGGACGGCCTGCGGGCCGTCAAGAACGCCATCGAAGACGGTAACAGACCAACAAACATAAAATAAGACATGTAGCTTTTAAATTTAGGCTTTTCCACTTGAACCAGTTACAACAGGAGAGTCAGAACGTTTGACCATTTTGGCCAAAATTTGTACTTTACATTTTTCTGTGCAATAAAGTTATTTTGGTAACAATTTTTACTCTGATTATAAATTAAAAATCTCATCTGCATCTACGGGTCAAATTTGTATCATTTTTGAATTGCAGTTTGAGACCCCTGACATACAGTTTGTCAAAAGTAGCTTTGGAGGCTCTTCAGTTTGCTGATATTAATTGTAATATTGATGTTTTAAAATACAAAACGAACAGCCTTTTGCACAGCGAACACCCAGGGACGTCATGGTGGCGCTTCCTGGTCTCCTCTGTCTGTGCCACAGTAACTCTGATCTTTTCCTCTGCATTAGGAGAGTTATGTCTCTCCTACATGTATTCAGCTGATCAGCACAGATTCCCTGACTTTAAACTCTATAGAATTGAGGCTTAATTTAAAATGTGTTCAGGTTGCGTTGTGTCCGGCGCCGGTGCGTTTGAAGTCGCTGTGGCGGACGCTCTGGTGAAACACAAGCCCAACGTGAAAGGCCGAGCCCAGCTGGGGGTCCAGGCCTTTGCAGATGCTCTTCTCGTCATCCCCAAGGTGACCCCCGTCGACCTTTCCTCTTAAAATGACATCATTTACTTGTCCTGTGTGAACACTGATGCACAATGTTAGTGTTTTAAGTGTTTACTCTTAGGTGAGCTGCTTGTTTTTATTTTTTAAGTTCATGCTGTATAAAGATTTATTTTTTATTCTTCTTTATTTGCAGGTTTTGGCCCAGAACTCAGGCTACGACTCTCAGGAGACTCTGCTGAAGTTGCAGACGGAGTATAAAGAATCTGGTCAGCTGGTCGGAGTCGACCTCAGCACCGGTAATCATCACATTGCTTTGTGTGCAGCTGTGCTCAGGATGAAGCTTGTTCTGACCTGAAATCCTTTGTTTTATTCTCAGGGGAGCCGATGGTGGCCGGGGAGGCCGGAGTTTGGGACAACTACAGTGTGAAAAAGCAGCTTCTCCATTCCTGGTGAGGATTCACTTCTAAGATGTCTCAATCCTGAACGAGTTTCCTCCGTCTCTAACGCATCTTTGTGTTTTACAGCACGGTGATCGCCAGCAACATCCTGCTGGTCGATGAGATCATGCGAGCCGGCCTGTCTTCTCTGAAAGGTTAAGCAAGAGCAGCAGCGTTTGTCCTCCAGTGATAGTCGTTTACCTGACGGTTCAGTCAACACCACCCAGCTCTCGGCACTCTGAAGCTCCCCAGTCGATGGCAAACCTGCGGCGGCCATCTTAGCATCAGAAATTATCGTTCACCTGCTCATGTTTTCATGATTTGTGCCCCTCTCTGGAACGATTGGTTTATTTATGCGATTTTTGTTAAAAAGCACTGATCTGCAGTTCTGTTTCTACCCATTAAAAAGTTCTTGGCTTGCAAGATTTGGTTGTTTCTTATTTTGAAACAAAATTTATTTAAAAATTAACTTTAAGGATACAAATAATCCACATCAAAAGAGGCGCTGACTGTTTCATAATGTGAGATTTAAAATAGTTTCATCAAATAAATACTAGATTAACTTATGCAACCAGATTGTGTCACATTGAAGGTAGAGCAGGATTTTAAGTTGATTCATCTTTATTGTATGTCATCATAAACTGATTATGTAATATTAGTGTATGGACTTTCATACAATATCAGAGTTTATATTTATGGTCCATAATTAAGATTTGGAACAAGATTTTTAAAAGTATTTATAAAATTAATAATTCTTTTAGTCATTTGTGCATCTTTACACCACTAATATTTTCTTTTTCTTTTCTATAATTAGTGAGATTCTAATGGCTGTTATTTTTTTTCTTATGCTAAGCGGAACCTTTGAACACGGAACGTTTCTTACGTCGCACAGGTTTTTTGGAGTCGCAGAAAAGAAAAAGGAACAAAATAAAATGCATGTTAGAACCGTTTTCTGGGCGTTTGCCGTTGTTTTCCTGCCAGAGTTCGGTAAGATCTCATCCTACAAAGTGCTGAATGAACAAACCTTTATCAGAGCGGGGCTGATTTCCTTGTGGCAGCCGCCGGGGAGATGGTGGACATCCCGGGAGGAAGGCTGGAGATGGGAACCAGAGCGGCGGACAGCAGGGACGGAGAGGCTCCGGTCAGGGAGGTGAAGCTGCTGCCCTTCAGATTAGACAAATATCCGGTCACCAATTCAGTTTTCAGGTAAAATACCAACAAACCAGACATTCAGCTGGACAACACATCTCCTTAATGCAGTGCTAAGTTAGTTATTTTGCTCTCAACAGAGACTTTGTGCGAGCAGTGAAGTATAAAACCGAGGCTGAGACGTTTGGATGGAGTTTTGTGTTTCAGGATTTTGTTCCAGATGAACTGAAGAGCAAAGTGACCCAGAGGATAGAGGTGAGAATGAAATCCAACCAGCGACACAAAAGCTGAGGTTTGCAAACTTTGCAGCTTCACTTGTTGTCTTTGGGGTGTCCAAAGTGAGGCCCGCGGGCCATCTGGAGCTCTCTGAATGATTTTTTTTGTGAACCCAGCTGAAAAATAAGAGTGGTACAAATTTAGCCTCAAAGACTTTTTCTTATGGGTAAATTCCCAGGTAAATTAATCAGTTAAAATAAAACTGTACAAATAAACTTCTCGTTACATTTGTAAATGTTTTATCTGCTCATAAATGCAGAAGGTGGATCAGATACTTTTTAAGTTAAGATCATTTTTAGTACAAGCTCAGCAACAAGAACAACATGGAATGAACTACTACTTTTGTTGCGGCATTTAAAAAACAAAATAAAATAAAAAGGGAAACCTAATGAGAGATATGTTGTGCAGTAGTTATCATTGTTTTATTTAAATTTTCCTTGAAAATGTTTCTCTAAAGGATAAAACGTCATGTCCATTTGCATTTGGTTTGCAGGCTGCATTCCAGAGTTGTGGTCTGGGGCCACACAGAATCATTCAGTGGGCTACAAATGGCCCCAGGACTGCACTTTGGACACCCCAGTTTTAAGATATTTTCATTTCTCTACTGTCTAGTCTGCCCCCTGGTGGCTGCCGATAGAACGAGCGTTTTGGAGACAGGTAAGTTTTACTTTATTCTTTCCCGCTGAGTGTATTCCTCAAGCCTCGCTCCTCCTTGCCTCTGCTCAGCCTGCAGGGCCCGGTTCAGGTATTCTGGAGCGTTTGGACTTCCCGGTGGTTCATGTGAGCTGGAATGATGCGCAGGAGTTCTGCAAGTGGAAAGGCCACAGACTGCCCACGGAGGAGGAGTGGGAGTGGGCGGCTCGAGGAGGACTGCAGGGTAAACGGCGCCGAACATCGACTCTCACAGAATAATAGACCCACATTTGATTGGTTAATCTGAACTGCAAGTCAATAAATAAAACATTATTAGTAGTTTCACATATGATGTTTAGTAAAATAATCAGACATTTAAATCTATATTTATTAACAGTTTTTTTTCAGATGGTGACATAAATAAATAATTTCTGTCAAGGAAGACAGTTACATCACACATAATAAATGTATTTTTTTTAACAGACGGAAACTTTTTTTTTTAATTTTAATAATTTTCTTATTTGTTCTTTTGGTCAATGGTTTGTGTGACCCAGGTCGGACGTATCCCTGGGGAAACAAGTTCCAGCCTAACAGGACCAACCTGTGGCAGGTCAGATTGTTTTCATTTATTTTTTAAATATAATCATTCATGCTAACTTCTGTGCAATTTTATGTTAACATGTAAGCCTGCTACAATAAACAATAAATAAATAAATTGCATAATGAATTAAAATGAATGTAAATATTGTCAGAGATGCTCCTCCTCACTATTGTTGGTATGAAGTTCTGCACTGCCTGCCTCTGTTGCCTGTTTTCCTTGTCTAAGCTGAATGGTTGTTAAATTTTTGTGATACAATTTTGTTTACAGAGATTTCATAATTAATTATTGTTGTATTTGGATGTCTAAAATGTTTCTCGGTACCACTGCTAAATGTTTTTATTTTTACTCTTGAAAATGGTCTCAAAATGACAATTTTGTCATTTATCGCAACAATTTCTTCGACAATTTATTATTTAGGAAAATTTGTTGTCATTTACAGTATTGTCTCTTTAAAGCAAAACTGTTTCCTGATGTGTGTGTTTCAGGGACAGTTTCCAGACGGAGACACTGCTGAGGACGGATATCACGGCATCTCGTCTGTCGCTGCATTTCCTCCTCAGAACAGTTACGGTAATGGCGCCTTAGCTAACCTAAAATACAAAAACCAAAAGTATTTTTATAATTACAGCCAAAAAAGTAAGTTCAATAAGTATCTAGTTTTGCGTTGGCTGCTCCTGCAGGACTGTACGACATGATGGGAAACACGTGGGAGTGGACGTCCACACGCTTCCCGGCAGCTCAGCCCACCTACGTTTTACGCGGCGCCTCTTGGATCGACACAGTGGACGGCTCGGCCAATCACAAGGCTCGGATCACAACCAGGTGAGTTGGTTTTATTTTTATTCAATAACATTTTATTTGAAGAAGACTGACACAACACCTCTCATAAACATGATGGAGGTTTTGTAAATGTGGTGCAATTCAGTAAATAATGTCACTTTTAATGCAAAGTTTACATTTTTAATAAACTTTTAATGTAACTTTACATTGAAAATGTCTTTATTTACCAAATGACTCTTCCTGACAACAGTTGTAAACATTTATGAAGCTCCATGTTTATGGCTGTTGTCATAAATAATGACACTTTCAAAGAATTTAATAGACTTTTTTAATAGACTTTTAACTAAACTTTTTGAGCAATTTTGCATTAAAAATGTCATTGCACTTCCTGACAACAGTCGTAAACATCTATGAAGGGTGTTATGTCAGTCTGATGTGTCTTTGGGAGGCAGGAGGAAAACAGCTCTGACTGTGATGCTTCAGGCCAGATGGTTCTGGTTGTGTGTTTCAGGATGGGAAACACCCCAGACTCCGCCTCCGATAACCTGAGCTTCAGGTGTGCAGCCAGTTTGGGACAGAAAGACAAAGCTGAACTATAGCAACAAGCTGTTTATTTTTCATTATTTTGAGTCACAGTAAATGGAAGGAAATGATTTAAATTCAGGGCTCTGACAGGGAGGAATTGGATTTCTTTTCACTGCTTTTGGAAGAAGTCCAGTTGTTTTTGTGTCGAAGCACCGAGGGCCACCATGACGGGGGCCCAGGAAGTCTGAACACTTGTGAAGCAACTATATTCTCTCCTATGGAGAAACTTCTTTCTACACTCAATTTCAACAAATAAACACTTAAGAAATAAAACTCACTGCTTCTAATTGAGTTTGTTTGCAACATAGAAACATCTTATCTCCTGAGTCAAAAACATGAACTTAATTAATTCCCTGAATAACAGAAAGGGGACTCTTCCTCTTCACGCTGAGATCTCTCTTTGTTGAGTTATTTACGTGAGAAGAGACCAAATCAGGGCTTTAGTTTAGTCACAGAAACCCAAACCTCTTCATTGGCTCCTTCCTCACTTTCTCGTGGGAATTGACTCATTTTGAGAAGTTTGGTCTTGGTTTAAGTATCAAGTCTCTGTTTGAAGTCACTGTGGAGGGAAATGTGATTTATTTTTCATTAGACAAGGCAAGCAGGATAAAAGCTGATTATGTAAACACTTGTTAATCCCAGAAAAGCAATCGAGGAAATTTGCCAATCGTGCCGCCGGTAAACGAAGCAGCCAGCATGTTGCATGTAACAGGGTGAGTCTGCACCTCCACAGTTCCTGACTGAAACTCGTCTGCAGAGTTTCTGCTAAATGGAGCCGCAGACATTTATCTGCATGTGAAACCACCTGCCCTAGATTCAGGTTTTCATGTTCATTAGTGGGGATGCGTTGAAAGTTAAACTCTGGTTTTAATGCAGAAAGTAAACATGCTTGATTAGATCTTTGTCTTAAAAAAATCTTTAGCTTCTCCAAAACAAATCCACTGACCCAATAACCCAAATAACTTGATCCGTCTCATTAGTTTCCAAACACCAATTAATCGGTTTGAACGTCAAGACAATTTGTGGTTTTATGTCCTAATCAGCTGCTAGGCAACCAGGTGTTTCGCCTCCTCCCACCTTCAGTTAAACTGATGGAAACCAGTTGAATCCTCGTTTCACTGGAGCGGAGGTGGAGCCCGATGTTTCATCTTTAAGGTGTCGATGTTGTGGTCGGGTTTCTCTCTCTCAGAGCAGAAACGGGTCTGTTGTCTGTTTCGACACGGAGCAGCAAATAAATACCTGAAGGAGAGGAGAACGCAATATTCTTCATCCTTCTGAGTCACTGCTCACAAAGTTTGGCTGAGCTCATGAAAAGCATGCAAAGTTTGTTTTCTTTTATTGAAGATTGCGACTTGCAGCTGATCGATTTCTCTAAAAGTTTGAATATTATGGGGGATTTTAAAACAGACGTGTTTGTGTATGTTCTGTAGAGCCTGAGTTTTATTTTATTACTGCATCGGTGCACAGTGGCATGGAGACGACCCTCTGCATTGTTGGTCATCTATCAGTAAAGAGTGGACTTAGGTCAGGTGAAATTGATAAATTGGTTTTTTTGATTCAATTTTTAGAAAATCTGGATTTATTTTTTCAGTCTGAGTGATGTCATCACACTCCCGGCCGCCATCTTGTCTGATAAGCTGCTATACAGCTTCTATTTATTTGGAGTTTGGAGTCAGGTGAACTCTGCAATGAAATGTAAGAGTGTACATTTTAAAAAGTGAATCTAAAGTTGTAACGATACAAAATAACACCCATAGCAATAGAATAAAGCTGTAAAATTTGGAGAATGAAGTAGCAAATTTATGAAAACTCCAACACAAAACAATAATTATTCAAGCGTAATTTCTTCTGGCAAAATTACATCTTTATCCTGCTAATATTCTGACTTTATTCTTGAGTCATAATTAAATAAAAAGTCTTAAGATTAAAGCCACTTTTTGACAATATTGCCTGTCATTGGTAAATTATTTTTTAGAACATAAAGTGAGAAAAAATGGATTATAATCAGAAATAGAATATGACATAAAAAAAATCAGAAATTATATTTTTAAGCCCTGTCAGGGAAAGCAGGCAACACTTTTTCTCAGTTACTGAGGTCGAAAAATGAAATCAGCATCTTCATATAGCTTAAAGCATCAGAAAGCATAAAATAATCCAAAGTTTCCTAATAAAATAAAGAACTAAGACTTGACAAAATACAGTGAATCAACACAGAAAGGTGATTTAACATCCCAAATCATTACTCATCGTGGAAACTTCACAACAAGCCTCAAGTGGGTTCAGTTCCTTCCTACTTTGACTTTTATTTCCAAATAAAATTAAACTTATTCAAAAGTTTATATTATTATTCTTAATATAATTATTACTATACCTCCTCTTGTCTTTGCACACGTCTTCCTTCCACTCAACTTTTCTACATTCTGCCAGTGGGCCACCATCATCATTAGCAGTAAGCTTGAAGGGCTTACCCATATTTTTTTATTATTGGGCTGAATTTTGGATTTTCATTAGCTATAAGCGATTATTATCAAAATTATCAGATATAAACACATACTCTGTGTGAGTTTTTAAATAAATTGCAAAAATAAATAATATTTTAATGCCTTCATATGTAGTTTTAAACTAGTTTGGCTGTTAGAGGAGAAAACATTGGCAATCAAAAGATCAGAAGGAAATGTTTTCATTTCACACAGTTTTTTAGAAGCCACATCTTTGACCTGTGTCCTAATTTACCAAAATTAAAAACAGGCTAATACACTCAATTATCTGAATTGTGTGTTTAGTAAAAAGAAAGAAAACTTATGTTTTGAGATGAGAATAAAGCAGCCGCCACAGAAAGCATCAAAGTTCTGCGTTGGTTGTTGACTCATCTCTGCTGGAGTCTTGTCACCTAAAACCTCCATCCTCTATAAGTAATGACTATATCTGGTTTTTCCCCAAGAACTTTTCAGACTAAAAATAGACCAATGACTAATCGTGTGTGTTGGTTTATAAAAAGCATTTGTTTCCTTTGAGTAAGTTATTCCACTCAGTGTCTCTTTTATCAGTGTTTTTATCTGCATCACTGAAAAAACACAAAATCTTACCAAGTATTTTTGTCTCGTTTCTAACGCAAATATCTTAGTACACTTGAAATAAGACAAAACTAAGTCAAAAGTAGCTTTTTAGTAAGATATGGAAACTATTTTAAGTCAGAAACGTCTTAATATTTTTTGAAAAATCACCTTTTTTTTTGCAAATTGTTTCACTTATACGATGGGAAAAATGTATTGTTATAAGAGAATTTATCCTCCAATGTAACCAGCACTTTTCATCAATATTAAGGAATTATTTACTTAAAATGAGCTGAAAAGTTACTTGTATGTTTACGTGAACTAAGATATTTGCTGTAGAAACCGGAGCAAACACACTTTGCAGGATTCAGTGTTTTTGCAGTGATGTTTGGCTCCAGCAGCAGTCAGGTGTCCTGCGTCAGGATTACATGATTTCATTGTGTTAAGCATCAGAAGCCGCGCCCTCTCCGCTTCTCTGCTGCTTTGGTATGTCTCTGCGTCACGAGTTTGTGTAGCAATCGAAAAGAGGAAGAAAGCCCAGACAGGCTGCGTGAAGCCACAGCCTCCTGTGATGTCACATCATGTCATGTTAGATCCTGTAACGACGCGCGGCGATCAGGTAGGTCTGGTTCAGTCACATTCTGACCGCCTTGCTCTCTCCTTCCTCCCTCCTCCCGGCGTTAAAGTCTTTGTTTTCCACCTGTTGCAGCTCTTCCTCAGACGGTCTTCCTCAGACGGTATTTCTTAGACACTCTTTCTCAGACAGTCTTCCTCAGACGGTCTTTCTTAGACGGTCTTTCTTAGACAGTCTTCCTCAGACGGTCTTTCTTAGACAGTCTTCCTCAGACGGTCTTCCTCTCTCGGAGTCGTCATGGATTACTCCAAACCGTTCTCGGAGCTCAACGAGCGGCTGAGGCCTCGGCTGGCCTCCAGCGACCTGCTTCACTCCTCCCTGTGCAGACTGGAGGAGAGGAAACCCACATCATACACACCGACGGTCCTCCCGTCAGAACCAGAACCACAGATGGACCCGGAGGAACCAGAAGAGCATCTGATCCGCAGCAGTACCGACGAGGGGCTTTGCTCTGATATGATGCCTTTCATCAACTCCTGCTTCAACTTTGAGCTGAACGTGAAAGACGAGGATGAGGCCAGCGACAGCCGCAGCATCACTCAGTCCGAGGAGACGGACAGTCCAAGCGAGCTGCCGTCAGAAGATTCGATGGACTCCTTAAAGGCTGGAGCCGGGCCCGGTCCGGGAGATAGCCCCTTCCAGAGGTTCTATGGTGACAAAACCTTACCGGACCTGATCAGCACCGGCAGGCCGCTCGGCAGGCGCAGGACGCTGACACACGTCTCCGACACGGTGAGTCTCACCGCGGGTTCAGACTCATCCTCATTTATAGCTTTAGTTTGTTTGTGTGATTTGAAATACGCTAAATTTCTTTTTATCAATCAATCATGTTTATTTGTATATTTCAGCAGCAAAATTACAAAGAATTCACCATAAAATCGACAGTTGATCAAACATTATGAACACTGCAAAAACACAAAATCTTACCAGGTTTTTCTGGTCGAGTTTCTATTGCAAATATCTTATTATACTTTAAATAAGACAAACTAACTTAGAAGTAACTTTTCAGCAAGAAATAGAAGCTTATTTAAGTCAATTATTTTTTAATATTGATGACAAAGTACTAGCTCCACTGGCAGATTATTTCACTTAAAATATCTTGTTATACATGAAATAATCTTCTATAATTAGTACTTTTTAATCATTATTAAGGAATAATTTGCTTAAACCAAGCTCTTGTATATTGCTGAAAAGTTATTTTCATCTGATGTTAAATGTACTAAGATATTTGCAGTAGAAACTAGACAAAAATACTCATTAATATTTTTGCAGTGTAGACACTGAAATAAACTCAGATTGACCTCTGACCTGCACCTCTTCAATTAAGACTCAAGACATTTATGTTAAGGCTCAGTAGTTTTGTTTTAAATGATCTTTTAACTTTATTCTACTATCTGTTGTGTTTTATTGCTTGTTTAATCTTATTTCACCCACAAATAAATGTACTATAATAATAATTATGGTTAATATTTCCAAGGGATACTTGCTGCTGCAGCCCTTTAATATTTTCAGGAGTTACATAAAATATTTAGAAAGTGAAAACAGATGCTGCAGTAAATATGATTTGATCTTTGCTTACAGGTTTCTAGAGGTAAACCTGTAAAAAACATTTCTGTTAAAAAAACTGTTTTGTCCTTTATAAATATATTTGCATAATGGTGTGTCTTCAGTGTATTACGGTACCAGTTTTTGTTTATGAGCCAGTACAATTGCATAGTTTCACTCAGAAACTCGGGGATGTAAGTTTCTGTTTACATAGTTAAAATGTCATGAAGTTGGATTTTTTTTCGTCCTCCTGGACAGTAAGTACCTGCATGCCTCGCTAACATGCTTAAACTGAGTGTCGTTTCGTTGCTTGACAGCTAAAAGAAGTCCGCAGGGAAGTGGAGCTGTCGCGCAGGAGGAGCATCAAGCTAAAGGCTCAGGTGGACAAACTGCAGGGAAGCACCGACGGACCGGGCTGGAGCCAGAACCGAGAGAGGGTGAGGCTCATGACCAGAGCCGGGACATTCCTCCGCAAAGCTCTTTATAACATCAGTTTGATCTTTATTGCAGGTCACAGACGAGGTTCTGTCGGTCGTAAGGCTGCTGCAGCCGCTGATAGCGTCAGAATCCGGCCGAACCGAGCCGCGAGGCGGGGAGAGCCGCCTGGACTCTGCCCTAGCGGAGCTGAAGAATGTGGCACGACAGCTGGCAATCAGCCATACCAAGCATGTGAGAACCACACCCTGCCTTGAACTTGTTCACTCTCCATGTATTCATTCATTCTTCTTAAAGGTTTCCATCATCAGGGTCGGGTTTTAAGCAATGTTTAAATTTACCAACAATTATTGTCTTTTTGGAAGGAAAACTTCTAAGGACAATTTCACACAATTCTGATTTTTTTTTGTGAAATCCTATCCAGTTTTCTGCCTTGGTTGATCCCACTTCCAAATATGCCACATATCTGATCTCAAGAGTGAACATGCACAGTAGGGGGCGCAATAACGTCACACGGAGCCAGTATATTAACAATTTAATCCTCATTATTGTCCCCCAGGGCTGCAAGTACACCTCCTGCAGCAAACAGAAAGGGGCAGGACGGAGCATTTCCATACTGGAAATGGGATCATTGCACTCCGGAAGTGAAGGGGGCGCTATTTCCCATATTATCTCCAGCCTCGTGTTTTTATTTTCTTTTGAAATCTGTGATATATCTTCACCTTCAGGAAGGATTTTTACTCTCACCATGTATTTGAACTTCTCTCTTTTATTTACTTCTAAATCATTTTGTATATTTTTTAAAACATCAATGGTAGAACAAACAGAATAAAAAAATAGGAGGTCAGAAGAAATTTTTGTAAAAAAACCCCAAAACAACCACAAAGCATCTTTGGCTCTTATTCCTTTAAACAAGTTATTAAGACCCAACTGAGCCACTTCGGCAGGGCATCAAAATCGTCCTCAAAATTTCCCCTGAAGCTTCTTCTGTTATTTGAGATGTGGTGAAGCTTTGTTCCCTGAAATCGCTGAGATGTGGACTCCACCCCGGGGCTTAAGCTCAGCCATGTGGTCTGACAAGTTTACGTCTGAAAGTATCTGAGGTTCTTGTTGCTCTGCGTCAATTATTGAAGAGAAAGTCATAAACTGGGTTTTGATTTTACTCCAAACCAGTGATGCAAGTTGTCGACAATCTAAAGTTAAGTGCTCTTATCAATCAACTAACAAATAACTGATAAGAGGCCATTTTCTTAGAAACCCAGTTTTCTCTTTTTTGTCAAGAGTTGATTGTCTTTCTTTGATGCCGTTTTATTTAGGAAAAGCAGATTTATGACAAAAATCTCAGAAATGATTTAGAATGAACCAGGACATGTCTGAGATAAAACAGAAATTTTGAGTGAAATCTCAGGAATTTTCTAGATTAAACATATTGTAGATATTTTCAAAGTTGAAAATATTTGCCTTTAGAAACTCAGTTATTTCCCTGTTTTTTATTTTTTAGAAAATTTCTGAGATTAATCTCAAAATTGTTGAGATTTTTCTTGTAATTTTTAGATTTTTGTAGCTAAGAAAATTCCTTGTTTGTTCTGGAAAATGTTGAATCTGTTCTGGCTGTAATGTGCTCTTTTTGTTTCTGTTTTCGTATTCACAATGATTCTTATATGTTGTCATAAAGTGTTGCCATGTGATCTATGCATGTTGTGTCACACATTGTTGATGTCGGATGTGTGAACCGCAGGAGGAGTAGATGCAGGGAACTGCAACTAATTCAAATAAGAAACAAATAACTTAAACTGAACTGAGTTTATAATTTATGGTTGATTTATAGTTTATGGTTGATTCTCCATCCAGGATTCAAAACCTGGAGCAAGTGGAGCAGAGGAGAGCGCTGTCCTGCAGCAGGCTCTGAGGGACAGAGACGACGCCATAGAGAAGTGAGTTCTCACACAACGTGTCGCACTACTTTTCTTTGTTTTTCCACAAATCAAGACTTCAGGCAAAAAAGGGAAGCTGAAAGCCGTAAATCTATTCTAAGGAGTGATTCATTTCTTCTGTTTTTGCTGCACAGGAAGAAGGCGATGGAGGGCGAGGTGCTGCGGAGTAAGAACGAGATGATGGCGCTGAACAACCAGCTGCTGGAGGCGGCACAGAAACGTCTGGAGCTGTCGCTGGAGCTGGAGGCCTGGAAGGTAAACCAATGTGCAGCAGAAGTAGAGGAAGGGTGTGTTCTTTGGGTAAACACAGAACTAAAGTCAACAGAGAGTAAAACGTGAAACTCACCAAGAAAAGCCTGGAAATGTTGAACAGAAACAAAATGACGTAGAAGATTTTAACAAAGGCCAGGTCAGGAGATAAATGACGCAGGCAGAAACTCCACTTAAAACTAATTTACATTGCAATGAGCATCTGAAGCTCATTAGCAGCAGCTGGTATTTTGCCTCAGGGTTTTGTTCTCCCTGTTTGCGCTGAGCTTCCTGCACCATGTAGTGAAAACACACAGCACAGATCTGAGTCCACAGCTCCAGAAAATCCATACCAACAGATATTTTATGAACAGCTATTGTATGAAACTAGTTATGGATTAATTTTTAATTCCAAATAATGATATGAAGTAATTACAACAAGACTTTTTAGCAAGACTCTGAGATGCGTTTCCAGCTGATGGGACAGTATGGAGCTAAACTGAGGCCATAAAGTTTGTTCAAAAGAAAAAAAAATCTGAAATTGACAAAAAATGTTGAAGTAGTTTAACATTTTTCAGTTTAAAATCTTTTTTTCTTCAGTGTCAAACTTTGTGTTTCAAAACTTTTCAGTTTGAATTTTTGTTGTTGTTTTGAACAAACTTTATGGCTCTAAAATAGTTCCATAGCGTAGCTATTAAACCCTTTTTGGTTTTGTCATGTTACAACTCAAACCTTTTGTGCTTTTTATGGAATGGATCAAAACAAAGCAGACAACAAATCATGTCTTTATGGGGGCCAATTATTTAAAAAGGGCTTATTAAAAAGATAGATTTGCTTCGACTCTAAACTTCTCTTTTTGCTCTTCGAGGCGTAAAACATTTACAACTTTGTCCATTTTTCTAATATCAGTGAGTCAATCTGCTGCTGGACCAGTTTAACATTCATGCAGGCTGTGTTTCAATTCACCAACATCCTCCCTAAACACTTTGAATAATCCAGGTTTAATGCTATAAATGTGTAAAAATGTTCCTTTCAATTCTTTTTTATCAACATGAGTAACATGAGAATCTTGACATGATAAGTTTTCATTCATCTTCTGCATGGCAGTTTGAGAAGAATATGTTTAGTCACTGTTTTTCATGAAGGTGTGTCTGAGAACACCCAGTTAGTTATTCATTCACCAAAGAGAACAGCATTATCATTTGTTATTGATTATTGCCTTTACACTCATGCACTGAAAAAATATTTAACATAAAAAAACATTAAATGAGAAGATCATCAATTTATATTTCACCTTCAAAAGCAAGATAGACAACAGAAAGTATAATTTTAATAAAATGTACCCCTCACAGAAAAACTACATCAGTATGGGATTATGATATTCATTAGTAATTTAACATGGAAAACTTGAAAGCAAAGTGTTTTTCACTGTCTTGACTTCGACAACCTAAACATGAAGCATGTGACTGTATTCATGTCTGTGGATGTGATGTGGAATCCGTTTCCCGTTAGTTTTACAGACGCAGACGACCGCTTGATACAAGAGGCTCTTAACTGTTTTTTCTCCCGGCTCTCCTCAGGAGGACTTTCAGCGTCTCCTCCAGCAGCAGGTGCTGAGCCAGCAGCTGGCGGAGCAGCAGGCCCAGAATAAGGCTTCTCGCAAGGGCCTCCTGCGGAGAAACAAGCAGCCTCCCATCCAGCGCCCGCTCAACTTCCTCTACACGTCACCTGCACCTCCCACCACCAACTCCAACCAGATCTTTGTGAACAAATCTGCCAGTTCTCCCCCTTTAACTCCCAGCATACCCGCCTCTCCGCTCGCTGCTGGTCCCAGCGGCGGGACGCGCACCTGGCGGGACAAGCTGAAGAAGAGCAGGCCTCGCCTCGGGCAGCAGGACGCAGCCGAGCAGGAGAGGGAGTGGGGCAGGGCAGACGACGGCTTCCAGGCGGTTTCACTCGACTGAAGCCGTCAGGACATTTAATAGACTGGATCTTTGTAAAGACTCATGAATTACAAACGTGCTGCTTATTGTTGGTTTGACTGGTCAGTGATGGGAGTCCAGAAAGACTCACATGAATCTGCTGAGCTTTTCGTTTTGATGTGACTCAGGTTGGAAGAGGAGACATTCTCCAGGAGTAGAGAAATATTTAGACAACAGTTTCTTATATTTAGACTCTATGGTTTCTTTTATTTACTCGATCTTGCTCTCGCTGCATATTGGGGTTCTTGAAGTGTTGTCAGCACAAACAAAATGAACTAATATGAAAAAAACAAGCACATATTTTTCTGCAGTCTTGTTTATCAAACAGTAAAGTAATATATGCACAACCAGTTACAACCTATTAGAAATGTGAACAACTTCTGATACTTTTTAGAGTTTTAGTTAATCTGAATTAATTTTTTTCCAACTCAAAATCACAAATCAACAAACCGTGTAAGCTACAAACTAGAGCGTTCAGGATGTTTTTCAGTCTTCGTTATTTATTGATGATGTAAGTGGAGAATCCGCCGTGTTGGTGTTTGTGAAAAACGGTTTTGCTATTATGACCATTTTATGGTTTCTGAATAAAAGGAACTGTTGTTCTTTTATTTTATTGACAAGAACTTTAACAAATGGGTATTTTATCAATAATGTAATTTTGATAAAAATTACAGAAATAATTAAAAATGCTTAAAAATACTTTCATACTTTGTGGTTCAAGCAATGAAAAGTGATATTTTTTGCTTGTCAAGTCCAATGAAATGACCGATTGTGACCCGTGTTTAAATAACTCAGAGCCACCTGGTGCTCAAATATAATATTTATTAGAAGATCACATTTCAGTGAAGCAACTATGAAAAGATTTGATAAATTATTGCTTATTGAAGCAAGTAAGTAGGAAATGAAAGACAAAAATCAGTTTTCATGAAACGGCTTCTAACATCGGCGCTTCTTCTGACTTCATTTAAAAAAAATAACGATGCTGAAAAGGACCAAGTCTTCCCTCTGCAATAGCATACACACTGAAGGGTGTTGTTAGCTTAAAGTATGGTGTGTTCACAGGCCAGAAGAGAGTCGGATTCCTAAGTGTCTGACTTTTCTGTCTAACTGAAGAAAAAAAATAAGAATAATTTTAATCTCCAGATAATTTTGTCAAAACCAAAAGTAAAGAGATTCAAGCAGCTTGATAATGAATTTTCTGTTGGAAAACATGTTGGATCTGTTGCTATTTATGTGCAAACCATCACTGAATACTGTAACATGTAAAGAACCTAAAAGTACAGTTACAACTTGGTGTAAATAAATACATTTTTACTGAAAAGCTCAACATTTTTACAGGTTTTAGACATTTTATTGTATAATATCTCCAGCAATTTAAATATATTTATATATAATCCACTTCTATATGGATCTAGTGAACATTTAAAATTGATATATTTCCATTATTTAGAGTAAGTGCCTCCACTGTGGGAACATGTTGAACAAACAAAGATGCACACAGCACAGAAAGGTAACAGCTGAAAAGGCATGCTCACGTCAGAGAATACAATCCCAACCAAATCATTACAGACTTCAAACACGTTGGCGGACAGCTCTCTTTTTAAATAGTTTTAAACTACAAAATCTGCATTCAAATGTCCCCCTGACAATCTCTTAAATTGTGCCACAACACAAATCCATCCTGCAGGAGGATTTAATCGTTGGGGTTTATAAAAATAATTTAAATCAGTATAATTTAATCTGAGTTTTTTTTTTAGTCTTTTTCTCTTTTCAAAACAAACATAAAACACTGATTGTAGTAAACATTTAGTGCTTTAAATGTTAATTCATACAGACCTGGCAACCCAGCTGCCAATCTAAAAGTCTACTGAACATCGTTATAGAATCTTATTAAAGTTTTACAGAAGCAAACGACCTCTTGACATAAGAGGCTCATACAAATAAATGAACAACACCCTGCTTATTCTCACATGTGGCAGTTTCACTACTGGAGCATTGACCCCGAGGAGACTGAAATTAAATCAAACCACTACGATTGGGAACCTACATACGTTGCTGCAGCATATATACTTTGTGATATACTCACTTAGCCTTGTGCCTTATTCATAAAGATAACTGGATACACGGGCAGTAAACGGGGAAACACTGACCAACTACAGACACAACGATGTCACCACGGCTTGTCGCCGGACACAAAGGAAAAACGAAGACCGAGCGTTTCGAGTCGCAGCCTGAGAGAATCAGGAAAGAGTTTGTGTTAATACTGCGTTGAAAAAGTTTCAGCTTGAATCCAGCAGATATTAAATATGTTGGCATAAAAATATAACCAGAGCTCTCAGAGGGGTTGTTTTTATAACAAATTAACCGACTAGCATCAAACATTCTCAATGAACCACAAAGTTACGTAACGGGCCAAAGTTTGGTCCAAAACCTCCTCAAATACAGTTTTTATTTTACCGCAGTGCTGCTTTAACTCACATCCACAAACACAGAAAACACTTCCTTCACAATCCTGACATAAATACAGCGGCTCTCGCAACTCTGCACATAACCTACTTATTTTGAATTTAATGCAACTTTTGTTTGATGTAACAATCAAGTATTAATATGTGAATCACTTTTTGACTGAATTTCAGCATTTAGTTTTCTATCAATTACAGTAAAACTGGTGAACCTGAAGTCAAGTTAAGCTCATTTCTATCCATTAGCCTAAAAAGATTCCTGTCTGAAGGCGACGTTAAGAGAAAAATACATATTATATGAAAAGCATGACACTAGGAAGACAGTCTGAAATAATCAGAACATTTTGCAATTCAAAAACAATTGATGCAAAGCTAAACGAGTTTATAAATCGGAAATGAAGGACTGGCAGAGGCAACGGACTGGGAGATTTCCACTATTCGCTGTTTCCTCTGTTTGTCTTGGACTTTAAAAAAAAGAAAAAAAGTGCATTTTATGAATGAAACTTTGGTTTAAAGAAATAAAAATTAATTTCAGGGCTACAATTTAATAAGATAGGTTGGCACAAAGCAGCACTAAAACTATGGTGAAACATGGCAGTGGCAGCATCATGGCATGGGGTTACTTCTCTTCATATTGAAGAAATTCTGAACATCAGTGAGTTTTGGGCTGTGGAGGATGTCAAATATGGTTAAGTCAAGACGGGAGGTTGCGACCAAAAGCTGAAATTAAATCAAAAAGTGCTTCAATTGTTTGACTTTCTCTGTAACCAATGTCCATTTGTGTCCCGATAAATGTTTAAAATGATTTATTACACTGCAAAAACAATATTTTACCAAGTATTTCGGTCTAGCTCCTACTGCAAAAATCATAGTTCAATTGAAATAAGACAAACTGACTTAGAAGTAACTTAGCAAGATATAGGAGTTTGTTTTGAGTCAATTATTTCATAACAACGATGAAAAATGTTAAGGAATATAATAAGATATTTTCCCCACAAGTAGAGGTCGTACTTTTTCCATCAATAATGAATTTTTTACTTAAAACAAGCCCAAACATACTTGGTCAGATTTTGTGTTTCTGCAGCGCATCCTTTCATGGCTTTCTAAATGAGGTGTGTAACTTTTGCGATCGACTGTATACGAACATAAAGACAGTGCAGTGCAAATGACAGTTTCTTTGGATTAGTACATTACCTCCAAAAACAACCCCATGATGTTAAACGGATCTATAAACAGGTCAACTGAAACGTATCTACAAGCTGGATAATCTTCAACCACTAAATTAAATCAAAATCCTCAACAGCAAAACCACTAATGGCTTTAAAAATAAGAACTGACTGCTGCAAAACAGAGCGGGTTTGGTCCTGTTATGGCGAATATTAGGATCGCAGTAGAAAGTCTGCAGGCGCGGCCGCAGGCGGCTAAGACTGGAGGAAGGAGATGATGGAGCTGATGAAGTCCAGAGGCTTGTCAGCGTGAATCCAGTGGCTCGCGTCTGGGATGTACTGGATGTCGGCGTTGGGGAACAACCTTTGGATCTCTGGGTAATCGTCGGAGCTGAAAGGAAAGTAAATAAGGAGCAATCAGTTTGACTAACAACTTCAGTTTCACACTATTTAAAGTTTAGCAAAGTTAAAGTGTTACAGTTTCAAAACTACAAAAATGTTCATTTATGAGTGTAAATAAACCCAAATTAAGCTCCTTATTTGTTTGTATCCCCTTTATTGTTACTACTTTGTTTTATTAATATAATCTATGATTGATTTTATTGATTTGATGCTTTTATTTTGATAGGGCAACTTCTGCCATATTTATTATCACAGTTTAACAGTGTTGTTCTTAACAGCCCCCACTGATAGAGCCACAAGATATTTTGTAAAATGTTTATACAACCATTTAAAAAATACATATTTTTAATTTTAAATTGATCATTTTGTTTTTACTTTTATGGCTTTTGTTAGTTTGTAATCAGATATAGTAGCAAAAGGATTATCTTGAATAAATTAAAATGAGAAATTAGCTAAATTGATCAAAGTTTGTAAATGCAGAACAGATTTCTCCAACTGCTGTGCAATAAAAACTTCTCTAATAACGAACCAGAGCAACATGCGAACACCATGTTACGACAGCATAAAATCAAATGTCTCTTTTCAAGCCTCATCGTCGTCTGAATGTTTCTGTGATGTTTTCTACCTGATGTAAGCAGAACTGGCTCCGCCCAGAAACAGCGTTGGCCCCTCGTAGACGGTGTCCAGTTTGGGGAAACTCATGATTTCCTCCAGGTGAGCTGCGATGGCCTCCAGGTTGACCCTCCAGGCGTAATGTCCGTTCTCCTCCACCAGGTTGGTCAGCAGGAACTGACGCACAGAGTGCTCCTGTTCAGGAACAAAGGGAGGAAGTTACGTTTTATTGTGAGAGGGGACAAAATAAAGACTTTTACTCACTCAGATTCAGCCTTTCTTAGACTTGTTTTGAAAGAACATCCTGTTCTAATGACTTAAAATAAATTTATTTAGTCGACCCCAAAAGAAGCTGAGAACTAGATTTCTTTCTTTTAAGGAAGAAAATGCAAAATCTACGACGGTGTACGAGAGAAACCTCTGACCTTTGGAAAGTAATCTCAGACATTTTCTAGAAAAAACAAAACATCATTTACTGGGAACAAAAATTAGATTTTTAGATTAGTATCAGACATTTTCTACAAAATAACTCTAGGCAAAAGAATTGAATTGAACATTGAAAATTTTATTTTGAATTTTTTTTTGAGAAAATGTCCAAGTTTTCTAAAATAAGATTAATCACAAAGCTCTAGATCTCCCACAATACAAGTTTTGCATTCTTTATGTATCTTGTATGCAGATGAAAACTAATAAACAAATATTGACTGCACAAAATAGTAATAAATAACGGTATGGTTGTCGCTTAACTGCACGTCTAATTAAAGATTTTCCTCAATAATAAAATTCTGAAGTTCATCAACTAACACAAAACAAGGTTTTAAAAAAGCAACTGGACTTCAGTTCTTGCATTAAGTTGCTTTGTTTTTAAACCTCTCTCGGTTTTTCCTTCATCGGAGTGAAACTTACCTGTGACTCGTGTAACCTGCCTGACTCTCCCTCTCTCTCTGCCTCCAGCTCTGTTTCCTGCTCGTTTGCCTAACAACAGCATGACGAAATAACTTCATAAAAACTTCAGACATTTGTGTTCTGGAAGACGTTAATCGCTTCCCTTTCAAAATACAAATTTCTTCTTACATACTTGCCCTCTTCCTGCACTGAAAAATGATCAGATTTTACTTTTTACATTTTTTTCTGCTGCATTTACTGTCATGGCCGGCTAATAAGAAACACAAACACACCGCATGTTGCAAGCACAGTAGGAGGGAAGAAGCATAAATTCCTTAAATTGAAGTTATTACGCAAAGCAGTATTAAATTAACTGTATTAGTTAGTTTAAAGGGGGAGTATTATGTAAAATAAAATGTTGGGTAACACTTTATTTGAAGGGGTGTGAATGAGACTAACATGAATGTCATTAGGTTAATAATGCATAGAATACTCAATTTTGCATTATTGGGTATATAATCATATTTTAATGCAAAGTTTCATTAAAATTTGAGTTAAAAGTCAATTAAAAGTGTCGTTATTTGACAAATGACACTTCATAAACAGTCGTGAAGACCTTCATGCTTATGACAGCATCACGTCAGTTTTATGCAAACACCTTCAAATAAAGTGTTACCAAATGTTGTAAACCTCAAAAATTTTACAAAATAAATAAATAAACAAATACAGTGGTATTAAATAAATTAGAATATAGCAAAGCTTAAGCAGGTGTTAAACACTCTTATGAATGAAACAATAAATCTGCAGTTTTTCCAGGATTGTCGCCTGTGGGATGAACATGATCAATCCTGAACGCTGTTGGAGTGAAATGAAAGTAAAGAAGCGGCGGTTCTGACCTTCACTAAACTCCGCAGCTGATCCTCAGCCATCCGCCTGGCGGTGGAGCGAGGGATGTCGGTGGAGATCTTCATCTCCTGCATGGCCTGGATGTAGTAGCGGAAGTTGGTGCGCGTGGTGGTCTGGGCCGGGCTGATGTCCACCACCACCAGCCGCTCCACCAAACTGGGCTGCAAACAACAACAAGAAAGGCTGAGGCTGGCAGCTGTGGAGAAGCCTGTCGCGATTAAAATCAACTTTATCATTTCCATTCTGATGATTAATATTTGTTTAGACATTATAATCTATTTTATTTGTAGTTTTGTCGGTTGTGTCTTTAATTTATTCTTTTTGGTTCTCGTGTTTTATTCTAACGTGAATTGTTTGTTGCAAAACTCTAATTTATTGGTCTTTCAAAAGGAAAACTTGAATTATTTATAACATCGAAAATGGTCTCGAAACAACAATATTATTGTTTATCGCAAAAATTACTGGGACAAAATTTTTTATTGTGACAAGCCTGGCTGGGAGTGAAAACAAGAATTTCAGCTTTGAAGGACTTGATTAGAAGTTTAAAATAATAACGTCTAAGTTGTAGGAAGTGATTATCATAGTGAATAAATAAGTTAACAAGCAAATGAGTAACGTAAATGTAATTAAGAGATCAAGTCAGTAAAGTAGGTTAAGTAAGGAAAGGAATTAACTTCATTTATCACTGTTAACAAATTGAACTAAAAAATAGTTGTTTTTAAGAAACTTTAAAACAACTATGTTTCTAAATAAAAAGATGAAGATTAAAAGTGAAACCAGAATCAAACTGAAGGTCCAGGGCCCAAATCTGACCCGCCATGACGTCTATGTGGCCCAGAGGGACATGTTAATAGAAAGTTGAAAATAACCGTTGAATGCTGAAATAATATTTTATCAAAGAAATTAAAACAATTTTCAAGGGAAGAGAATTTGGGCCACAGAAAAAACAAAGTCAGAATTTCTTTTCAGAATTCTGACTTTTTTGTCTCAGAATATTATTCTGATTTTAGTCTTTTAAAATGAAAAGCCAGAATTGCGAGAAACAAAGTCAAAATTCTTAGAATGAAAAGTAAAAAGTCCGAGACAAAGGAATTCTGAGAAAAGTCAAAATTCTGAGAAAAATTCTCAGAATTCTGACCTTTGACTTCACACGACTAAAGCAAGGATTCTTGGACTTTTCCGTGGCCATTATCTTGTTCTGTTGTTTTCGCATGTATTCTGTAAATTACATGAATGTTTGGTTTTATTTAACTTTAAGAAGGACTTAAAGTTAAATAAGAGGTTTATTAAGGACATTCATAATCTAGATATGGCCCAAATTAAAAATGCCTCACAAGCTCACTGTAAGCTAAAACTGACCACACTGTTGGCAGATGTGATTCTGAAATGAGACGCCCCGGAAGTAATGATTAAAAAAAGAGATGCCAGGTAATTCAAGTGCTGTAACCCAAATTAAATATTCAATTTCATTTACATGTGAACTTTGCTGTGTCATTATGTCATGTTAAAAACGAGCCAGTGCCTGAATCCTCCCTGACCTAAAAGGTCGGTGTAGATGGCAGCGTCGCCTCGTCACACGCTGACCTTTAGGGGTCGCCCACCTGTGTCAGAGCGGTTGTCATGGCGGTCTTCCCGCCCATGCTGTGGCCGATGAGGACGCACTTCTCGATGTGCAGCTGGCCGAGGAGATGCTTCAAATCGGCGGCCATCGCTTCATAGGTCAGGTCCGGGGTGTGAGGGCTGTTACCGTGGTTACGGGCATCTACAGTCAACACCTGACTGGACAAAGGACAGGTAAGACACTTGGAATGGGGGAAAAGGAGGCAACAGAGCGAATTTTCTCAGCCCGGAAGCCCTGACGTCACAAGCAAAAGAGGTGTTGTGCCAAACGTGTTCAAGTTGAGCCAAGCAGGTGTCATTTATCAGCCGAGAGGCGTATCAAATGACAGCACACGTCCAATTTCTCTAAAAAGAGCTATTGACGAGCGGCTGAGGACAAACGCAAGCGCACAATGACGAACTGTTCCAGACGTAACAACAGACGGGTGTGAAGTCTTCATCAACGCGTTACCTTTCGGCCTGTGCGCTGCACCAAGGACTTGGCGATTGAGTGGAAGTTGGATTTACTGCCGAAGAGGCCGTGGAGAAACACCAGGGGAGTGCTCTCTCCCTTTCCGTCGAACACGTCATAACTCAAGCTGACAGGACTGAGGGGGAGAAAAACACATTCAAGTTGAGGAGGGTTGATAAATTATCAGTAGTCACAGATTTTGATGACAAAAACAATCTGAGTATCTAGAATGTGCCGTTTAAACAGAGCGCCACAAGATGTTATGCAATGCTATTTTCCAATAAATACATAATCTTTAAGTAAATCACTTTGCTTCCATCTGCTGGTGCAGCACAGATATTCACATCATTGACCTTTATTGTTAAAATTACTGTTGTGATGATCAAATAGCACAAGATCAGAGCATTTCTACATGACAGTGGCAAATTTATTTCAAAAGTTAAGGAAGTTATTACTAACCCAGCCTAATTTTCTTTTAATAATACAGATAGAACTCATGTTTTTGTCAAACATTCAGTGATAATAAATTATCTGCCTAGCTATGTGAAACCATATTATTTTTACTCAGTATCTCCCAGCATGTCTAACAGGAACCCTGCTGTCACTTAAAACAAATATCTCCAAGAATGCAACATAAAAAAATGTCAGTGCTGATTTTTTTTTAGTTCTAGTCTGTTTAAAAAGGAGCTACTCATATATATAAATATGGAATATTTATTTTATATATTTTCTTTCTACAACCAAGAGATAATTGATAAACGTCTAATATGAAAATCACTCAGATCATCCACAGGCCAAAACATGCAGATAAAGCAAGAATCTTAAAATGTACTCAAAATCTTTCAGATAAACGAACAAAATATAGATTATGGTTGTATTGATTTGTAAGGCACATATACTAAGAGTATGGAGGATAAAATTATAATGTTTACATTAAAAGTGTTTGAAATCCTGTAATGTAGCTGAGATGCTAACTTGGTGTTCATGTGGATTAGCGTTTAGATTTCAGGTCATATTTTCAGAAATTCTCATTTAATCCAGTTTTGCCACCAGCTTTAGATCTGAAGCTGCTTTATGAAAAACAAATTCTGCTTAAATTAGCTAAAATGTATGAATGATGTTTAAAACAGTTAAAGCTTTGAAGGCATCACAAGGTGACAGGCTACCGGTTCGATAAGGGAGCGGTTTTAATCCACAGCAACACCAACATCGCGCCATAATTTCCACTCAGAAACACGGCGGTACCAGAACCGAGCCAGGGCTGGTGGAGGACACCTGTTAGCCGGGAAGCTAGCGGGGATACCTGGACGAGCTGGCTGTCCGGACCGGGGTCGCCGCATCCACCTGTCCGACGAACAAACGGCAGGACGGCCGGATGCTCAGCAGTCCTCTGTGAACCAGGCGACACAAAGCAATCATGGCAGCATAGGTTCGGTTACTGAACGGTCCACAAACAACATGTGCCTCTGAGAGCGGCCGCAGTGACAGCACAGAGCCGGGGAGCGAGCATTCAGAGCGGCCCCGGAGGTCGACGCCAGAGAGAACACCCCCAGTCCGTCAACAGCTGATGGTGCGTGATGACGTAGGAGGGGGGACGTTTTACCCTGGGCTCAGTCTGTCAGGCACGGAGTTTGTTCCATTGAGATACATCGATGGTTTCTGCAGTTCAAATTCAGTTACATTTAACTGAATTTGAACTGCCTAGAGGCAGTTTAAATGTTGTTGTAAGTCATATTATTTGTCAAGCTTCTTTAAAGTATTGTTTGAAGAGGCTGATAGCTGTGAACAGGCAGGAGCTCCTGGAGCAGTCTGTATCACATCAAAATTGAAGACGCCTCTGACAGAGGTTGGTGTTTTACAATGAAAATCTCATGAATACGGAGCTCTGGGTGGTTGATTTAATCTAAAATCAGTCTGTCGTCCAGATGAATATGGAGGTATTTATACACTGAAAAAAAAATCTTACCAAGTGTTTATGTTCTTTTTAGTGAAAATATATCAGCACAATTGAAAGAAGACATAAATAATTACAAGTAACTTTTCTCCTGGTTTTAGAGAAACCAGAAATTCACCTCCAAATCCTGTATTGTGATCTCTGGGAAATCTACAAAAGGTTAAAACGCTGGTTAAATCAGCAGCTTGGACTCTCATCTTTGCTTTTCTCAATAGCTCAATAATTGTTGTTGTTAATTATAGTCATATTTTATATTGTAATCATATCTTTCATATATATTAAGTTTAGAAGTTATCGTTCCATTAAGATTTCTTATATAAAAATATATGTAGAATTAAATACAGCAAAATTATTCTGGGAAAGGTGGGAATTTATATCTTTGAAATGGAAAATGTCAATGAATCGTAGTTATAATTTGAATTGTTGATCTTAAGTTGAATTTATGTCATATTAAGAAGTCTTTAATTTTCTAAATATTTAAAAACTGCCTGGTTTTTCCATGACATTAGTTTACCATGGAGCCTGTTGGCGTATTTAAACCACTAGGTGACACTATAGTTTCATATTAATCTGCTGCACCAGAGCATGCGCCTCACTGGAAGAAGACAAAGATTGGAATTGCATTTTCACCTATTTTTCTGTATTCAGATTCATTTAATTCATCCGTGAAGCCTATTTGTTTATTCTGCAAGCCTGGTTGTCACATTAAGACCATAAAAAGCAAAGTGATCAGTCTAAAGTGACTGAGAGGGTGGCCTGTGCTGCTGCGACCAAACATTTGTTGCTATAGGAGACATGTCTTCAGGGATGGAGCATGCTGTGAATTGTCACCATGGGGATGATGTGGGCCTGAACAAGGTGTCAAATCTCACCGAGCGACGAAAAAGGAAGGACAACATCCTGCTTATTGCTCAAATATTTACTATTAAAGAGTTTCAAAGCAAAATAAATATTTTGTATTTACTATCTGTCTGATCAGTAGTAAATACAAACATTTTCCTGCATCTGAGTTAGCTTAGCAATCTAAATGCAATATGAATCCCTTCGAGTTAAGAAAAAGTCAGAATCACCTCCAGTAGGGATCGTTTTGATCAATGGGTATCAGGACCCTGCAAAGCCATTTTCTGTGATGCTAGATTTATTTATTTATTGTCATATTCATTAAAAACAGAAGATATTTAAATAAATCTTCTCTGCATTTGATCATATCCAGTTGTAAATCTTCTTTAACTCAACAAGCCTGAACTAGATATTTGTGTGCTGAATGGATTATTTAAAACCCAATTTAAGATTTATCAAACCTTTACTCTCGTACTGAAAGCACAGAAAGTGGAGCACTTCATATTGGCCTTAATGCCACCTTTAACAACAGGCTGATTGAATGTCAACTAAACTGTTCTGAAAAATCATTTCTGAAATCTTTATGGAAACCAAAACTTGGGGCTGAAATTTCATCTTGGTTTTCTGAACCCATCATTGCTTATTGTCTCGTCTTGTAAGTCGATCTTATGGTTTGATCTTATGGCAACTCATAAGTTAGTGCTTAATCTTTTTTTATAGCTTACAGGATGTATATCATTACTGTATGTATATATGTAGGCAGGATGTTAACTAATTAAGTCATAAAGTACAGTGCAAAACTGCATAAGAATATCTAACATGATCATGATTAGGATCAACTGCAGCTGAAAGCTCTGCCATAAAATCAAAGGTTATCAACAATCTAATGGAAAGGAAGCAACAAAAGATGGCTATCAGATACAGAGAGGCTGAAAAATTGTTCATAAACTGAGAAGCTTTCTACATTTTAACATGCCAAAAAACAACATGTCTGTGAAGGACAAGGGGGAAAATACTTAATGCATCTAAAACAAGCTGTCAAACTCACTTTCGTTTTGGGCCATGTCAAAAATCTGAATGTTCTTAAAGGGCCGGTTGTGGCAGAAAATATTGACAAAACCCATTAAACTGTCATTGTATCAATAAAAAGCTGTTCCTCCACGATTTTGCATTTTTTTTTTTGTGACTTCTGAAATCAAAATTGCACATTTTGTGGTGCCGTTTTAAAGTGTTATGACATTTGCACTATGATGTTAAATGTGACTGTTTATTACTTGCCGTATAAATTACAAACTACAAGTAAGGCTGTGGCAGCAGTTACTTAAAATCAATATTTTTTAACAATTTTAGAAAATTTGCAGCAAAATCAGAAAAAATATGAAGACTTGATGATTTTGTGGGAATTTTGCAGATTTCAATCGGGAGAGACTCAGATGAGAATGAAAGCGATTAGAAAAGTTAGTTAAGTCTTTGGCGCTCGGGCCCTGGCTAGGACATCAGCTGACGCGATAAGCTCGGATGAGCATTCCTGATGCTGATAGGAATGACATCCCCCCAAAAAGGGAGGCTGAGGCCGGGGCCGAGGCCGGAAGTGGGAAAGTAGAGAAAACGGGATGAGCTAAGCTAACTCAGGATTACAGGCTGGGACCATGTGAAGCTTTTAGATGAAGGCCAGTGAGGGGACACCACGGGGCGTAGAATGGCCTGTTGATTCATCTACCGGGAACTGGTAGATGAAGGCCAGCTAGGAACGAGGAGGGCGCAGGTTGCTGCTAGATAAGAGGCGGCAGAGGGCACGGCAGCGTGAGGGAAGATAAAATGCTGGTGGATGAAGGCCAGCTAGGGAAAGCCAGCTAATGAAAGCGATTAGAAAAGTTAATTAAGTCTTTGGCGCTCGGGCCCCGGCTAAGGACATCAGGCTGACGCGATAAGCTCGGATGAGCATTCCTGATGCTGATAGGAATGACGTCCCCCCCCAAAAAGGGAGGCTGAGGCCGGGGCCGAGGCCGGAAGTGGGAAAGTAGAGAAAACGGGATGAGCTAAGCTAACTCAGGATTACAGGCTGGGACCATGTGAAGCTTTTAGATGAAGGCCAGTGAGGGGACACCACGGGGCGTAGAATGGCCCGTTGATTCATCTGCCGGGAACTGGTAGATGAAGGCCAGCTAGGAACGAGGAGGGCGCAGGTTGCTGCTAGATAAAAGGCGGCAGAGGGCACGGCAGTGTGAGGGAAGATAAAATGCTGGTGGATGAAGGCCAGCTAGGGATGTTGCGCAGCTAGAAATGATAAAATGCTTGGAAGTAGAAGGCCAGCCGGGGACGTTACATGTGAGGGATGATAAAATGCTGGTAGATGAAGGCCAGCTGGGGATGTTGCGTGCGAGAGATGATGGGGAACTGGTAGATGAAGGCCAGCTGGGGATGTTGCATGCGAGGGATGATGGAGAGCTGGTAGATGAAGGCCGGCTGAGGATGTTGCGTGCGAGGGATGATGGAGAGCTGATAGATGAAGGCCAGCTGGGGATATTGCGTGCGAGGGATGATGGGGAACTGGTAGATGAAGGCCAGCTGGGGATGTTGCGAGCGAGGGGTGATGGAGAGCAGGTAGATGAAGGCCGGCTGGGGATGTTGCGTGCGAGGGATGATGGGGAGCTGGTAGATGAAGGCCAGCTGGGGATGTTGCGTGCGAGGGGTGATGGAGAGCAGGTAGATGAAGGCCGGCTGGGGATGTTGCGTGCGAGGGATGATGGGGAGCTGGTAGATGAAGGCCAGCTGGGGATGTTGCGTGCGAGGGATGATGGGGAGCTGGTAGATGAAGGCCAGCTGGGGATGTTGCGTGCGAGGATGATGGGAGCTGGTAGATGAAGGCCAGCTGGGGATGTTGCGTGCGAGGGATGATGGGGAGCTGGTAGATGAAGGCCAGCTGGGGATGTGCGTAGCGAGAAACGATAAAGTGCCAGAACGCTGAGAGATGAAGGTCAGCTGAGAACGCAGCAGAACAAAGGATGATAGAACGCTGGGAGATGAAGGACAGCAGAGAACGCAGCAGAACCAGAGATAATAGATCACTGGAAAATGAAGGCAATCCGAGAACGCGGCAGGACGAGGAATGATAGAACGCTGGTAAATGAAAGCCAGCCGAGAACACAGCAGAACGAGGATGAGAGAACGCTGGTAGATGAAGGCCAGCCGAGAATGCAGCAGGGCGAGGAATGAGAGAACGCTGGGAGATGAAGGCCAGCCGAGAACGCAGCAGAACGAGGGATGATGGAGAGCTGGTAGATGAAGGCCAGCTGGGGATGTTGCGTGCGAGGGATGATGGAGAGCTGGTAGATGAAGGCCAGCTGGGGATGTTGCGTGCGAGGGATGATGGGGAGCCGGTAGGTGAAGGCCAGCTGGGGATGTTGCGTAGCGAGGGATGATGGGGAGCTGGTAGATGAAGGTCAGCCGGGATGTGCGTAGCGAGAAATGATAAAGTGCCAGAACGCTGAGAGATGAAGGTCAGCTGAGAATGCAGCAGTACAAGGGATGATAGAACGCTGGGAGATGAAGGACAGCAGAGAATGCAGCAGAACCAGAGATAATAAATCACTGGAAAATGAAGGCAAGCCGAGAACGCGGCAGGACGAGGAATGAGAGAACGCTGGGAGATGAAGGCCAGCCGAGAACGCAGCAGAATGAGGGATGATGGAAAGCTGGTAGATGAAGGCCGGCCGAGAATGCAGCAGGCGAGGAATAGAGAACTGGGAGATGAAGGCCAGCCGAGAACGCAGCAGACGAGGGATGATGGAACACTGGTAGATGAAGGACAGCTGAGAACGCAGCAGAACGAGGGATGATGAAAGCTGGTAGAGAAGGCCGGCCAAAACGTAGCAGAACGAGAGATAGAGATCACTGGAAATGAAGGCCAGCCGAGAACGAACGACGAGGATGATAGAACGCTGGTAGATGAAACAGCCGAGAACGCAGCAGAACGAGGGATGATGAAAGCTGGTAGAGAAGGCCAGCCAAGAACGTAGCAGAACGAGGAAGAGAGAACGCTGGTGGATGAAGGCCAGCCGAGAATGCAGCAGAACGAGGATGAGAGAACGCTGGTGGATGAAGGCCAGCCGAGAAAGCAGGACGAGGAATGAGAGAACGCTGGAGATGAAGGCCAGCTGAGAACGCAGCAGATCGAGGGATGATAGAATGCCGGGAGATGAAGAACAGCAGAGAACGCAGCAGAACGAGAGATATTAGATCACTGGAAAATGAAGGCAAGCCGAGAACGCGGCCGGACGAGGAATGATAGAACACTGGTAGATGAAAGGGAGCCGAGAACGCGGCAGCAGAACGGGATTGATGGAAAGCTGGTAGAGAAGGCCACCAAGTACGTAGCAGAACGAGGAATGAGAGAACGCTGGTGGATGAAAACCAGCTGAGAATACAGCAGGACGAGGAATGAGAGAACGCTGGTGGATGAAAACCAGCCGAGAATACAGCAGGACGAGGAATGAGAGAACGCTGGGAAATGAAGGCCAGCTGAGAATGCAGCAGAACGAGGGATGATAGAATGCCGGGAGATGAAGAACAGCTGAGAACGCAGCAGAACGAGAGATAGTAGATCACGGAAAATGAAGGCAAGCCGAGAACGCGGCCAGACGAGGAATGATAGAACGCTGGTAGATGAAAGCAAGCCGAGAACGCGGCGGAACGAGGGGTGATGGAAAGCTGGTAGAGAAGGCCAGCCGAGAATGCAGCAGGACGAGGAATGATAGAATGTTGGTAGAAGAGAGCCAGCTAAGAATTAGTATAGGTGGTAGGGGATATCATGCCCCCATAAGAGACAGCTGAGGTCAGAGCTGAAGCTGGAATTAGAGCCAGAGAAAGTGAGAAGAGATCGAAGCCGGTAACTCGGGGCATATAGGCAAAGACTTAAGTAAGTGAGAAGCAGCAATAGAGCGATGAGAGGTTGTGGGAAAAGCTAGCTGAAGTGATGGAGAGGCTAAAGAAGTTTTAGCTAGAGGAAAGAGGCCGGCTGAGCGATACTTAAGATGACGAGAAGTGGATACAAAAGCAACTGCCTAGAAAGAGGGAAGATGGTTGCCTGCTACTGGACATGAGGTAATAGGGCTGGGATTAGACGCACGAGGTTACGGATAGAGTAGGTGGGCGGGAGAAGAGACCGTTCTGGAATGGGCCCAACAAGAAGGGTGTGAAGAACGAAAGGGGGGAAATAAAATATATATAAATGAAAACATGTATAACATTGGCAGGTGAGAGCATGCATTTGCATGAGGTTGACCAACCACCACCAGTAATGCGCAGTGCTTTAAAAGGCACTGAGAGAAGTAACGACTGGTTAAACATGATCCAGAGGGCTTAGGGACGACAGATAGATTCTAACTTCGATGTGCAGGAAGGAGGGGCTTGGCACAACAGGAACCGAAAAAAAAAAAAAAATATAGATATATATACATGAAAGCTAAGGCTAGAATAGGTGAGAATGGGAACTGAAAAATAGGGAATACCATTACGATGCATGACAAGGGGCTGAGATGGAAGTAGATGGTGTAGGCTAGAGTTGGAATGGACTGAACAAAGAGAAATACCTTAGCGGCAAGACGTTGAAACAATTAGGGCCGCAACTGTGGAGAAGATGAGTTGATCGATGCCATTTTGTGACATGGGGTGGATGAGGAGATTTGGCGCAATGGTTCAGGCATGACAGTTTGATGGAGAGAGACGATGAGGGATGCTTGTAGAAATTATCTCTTGGGAAAGCAGGTTACAGGAGTGGAAAAGATGTAAATACTGAGCAAGCTACAGAATAAGCTGCGGAAACCAGGAAATGAAATATCACTTCCGTCTCTTCTGCTTGCTGCGATTAAGAGTTTGTGCACGGAGGTCCGGTGTGGGGGCTATAAGTTCAAAGTAATCTATGAGGCTTGACTACGGAAGGAAAGGGGGGGTGGAGGGGGTTAGGAGGGGGAGGGGGAGCAGGAGGTCCTGTGTGTTCAAAGTAATCTATGAGGCTTGACGACGGAAGGAAACGGGGCTACTACGGAGTGGGGACGCTGTGGAATTAGGTGATCTACCTGGCTCTCGCTAGGCGTGATGCTAATATTATTGGGATGTTTAAGCGTTCATACAGGCAAAAGTCCTAAAGCATCAAAACGCAGCCATACGAATAAAACCCGCTAGATCGGGAAGGGATGGATTAAATGGACGATTCGCGTTCTTAGCATTTCAAAACATGAGAAGATACGTCTCACCCCGGAAGCCCGAGGAGGGCGCGGCATGATGACTCCGATGGGAGCGGCTGGTGTGCGGCTGATGAGCGGCTGGGAGCGATTGATGAGCGGCTGTGAGCAGCTGATGAGCGGCTGGTGTGCGGCTGATGAGCGGCTGGTGTGCGGCTGGAGAGCGGCTGAGGGCGGCTGATGAGCGGCTGGGAGCGGCTGATGAGCGGCTGGAGAGCGGCTGAGGGCGGCTGATGAGCGGCTGGGAGCGGCTGATGAGCGGCTGGTGTGCGACTGATGAGCGCAGACTCGGGAGCGTCTGATGGGGAAGGAAGGGTCGAGGACACGGCAAAGCAGCTGTACGCAAGGAATCACCAAGAAAGGGATCCGCTGGGATGGTTTGCTGGGAAGCTGGGACGTGCGACTGAACGTGTTGAGCGCAGCAGCGAAACGGGAGGCACTTTGGATGGACGACCTTATGAACTGAGGCGTGGTCGGTGATTGGCTGCGACATGGCTAAGTCTAGCGATGATAGGTCGTCAGTAATTAGCGGGAAGCGCCTACTGAAAGCTGCGGGTGGGGCTAAAGAGTCTTCCAGATTGAATTTACGCCTAGGCTTCATTTGTGAAAAACCTGAAGGATTCATTTATGTAATCTGGAGCGTAGAGGTCCTCATAGAAAACTACGGCGGGCCAGATTTGGCCCCCAGGCCTGGAGTTTGACACATGTGATCGAAAACATAAAGAGGAGACAACCCAGAAGGTCAGGACTAAATAAGTCCAAAATGAAAATAAGTCCGAAATATTTATAAAAACTTGAAAATGTATGTTTGCTCCTCATCCAAACTGAGTGATCTGAACTATTTTGAACACAAGGTCAAAATTTACATCCCAAATTGTAGCTTTGACAGGTGGATCTACAAAGTATCAATGCAAGCTGCACTTTTAAAAAAAAATTAAAATCATTTTTCCTTTGCATTACTTTGTAATTTTTAAGCATCTTCTGATGAATTTCCAACACTTTGTCATAACACAACATGTTTAAAGTGCAACATAATTACACCTGCTGCTGATAGTTTATTACAACATTTCTGTCCATCAGCGGATCGCTGATGTTTTGCTCCATCTGTATCAGGAAAATATCGGGCTTCAGCCAATAATCTTGTTTGTGTCGCCTGTTGAGATCACCTCTTTCTCTACTTCTGTTTCCATCTTTGTTCGATGGAAAAAGAAGTAGACATGCAAATGTGACATTTGAGAGAATTTTGTCCTATTGTCATGCTGCTCTTCCTCTTTCTTTATCTCCAGATGAAGGTCATGCTGAGAAGAAAAAACAAGTTGCATAAGGAAGTACAAAGCAGTGTGAAAATACAAAATGGATTCAGATTAATGCGTGTTAAAAAAGACAATGATCATTGCAACTTATTCACAGTTTGGTCAAATTCCACTTTGTGACCCGGCTCAGTCAGATTACAGCAGTATCCTGTGTATTATTTGTCTGCATTTTGTGTGTGTCTGCATATTTCCTTTAGATAAAGTTGTAAAAGTTGGTGATACAGATGACATGAGATACTAACATGGACCCGAGGTATCGCCTGACTGTCAGCAGGTTTATCTGAACCTAATTCTCGCTGTGATGAAAGAAAAAAAATAAATCATACATCCGTTTTCTACACCTGCTTATGGTGCCACGGTCATCTCAGAAAGAAAAAAAAAAGAAGTTTCAAATGTGAAGATAAATATCAACGAGGACGCATCTCAAATATTTTTCCTTACTGCTGCTTTTGAATATTTTATTATGCTTTTAAAATTTATCATCTAGCAGCTTAGAAGCTCCAGTGAAACTGGTAGTCAACACGGAGATTCTGCTTGCTGCAAGTTTTTCCACCTGCATCACCTAATGAAGATAACCTTTAGATTTTTCTACTTCTGCTCTGCTACTTCTCCTCTGCTGATCTAATTTCTAATGTGGATCATTTCACTTAAAAATAAAAACCCTCTACTTTCCACTAAGAAAGTGATCAACCTAACGGGAAAAAGGTGATTTTTAATTATTAAAAAAAAAAAAAAATAGGAGTACTATAGCTAAAACGAAACAAAACTTTTGTGAAAAAAGGTCAGAAATATCTGCAGTGACTAGAAATGATTCACCGTTTTATTCCCTTTGCTCATGTTCCAAAAGTTTCAACAAACCTTGAAGTTGTTCTCACGCTTTGCTTCAGTTGTCTTTATTTGTAAAATCTTGTGAATGTAAAATATGTTTTATCATTTAACATTTTAAACTAAGTACCAGTACCTTGTATTCAAACTCATCTACTGGGATCTTATGTGACTTATTAAACACAAAGTGGCGTATAATTGCTCAGGGGAAGAAAAATGGGACATAGTTAACATTTTTATAAATGGAAATCTGAAACGTGTGGAGTGCATTCGTTTTTCTTGATGAAATCTGGTGTGTAACCATCTTTCACTGAAATTTCAGTCACAACTTTTCAATGATTAGTTCTGGAAAAATGGAGAGATCAGTTAAAATGATCGGTTTCTCTGAATTTACTTTTTATAGGTTCAGTAAAGTTAACATTGTTGTTTTATTCTGTCTGTGAAATCTGATGCAAAGATTTTGTGTTTATTTGCAGAAAATGAGAAAAGGTCCAAATAAGAAAGATGCAGCGCTTTCAGTGGTGTGACTTTTTTTACACCGCTATAATATAATATAAATTAAAACTGCAGTCCTCAACTGTATTTTGTAGCACAATCTAATAGCATCTGTAAACTTTTAAACTGTTTTCCTGTCATAAAACTTAATTTTAAAGGGATTAGGATGCATTTTAGCTGCCTTTCATCGCCTTCTTGTCTTTATGTTCCAATGTTTGATGCCTGAAACATGTTCCGACACGTTTGTTGTTACAAACATGATGCAGGATGACAGTAGCGATATCACAGACCAACTGAAAACTTTGCTGCTCGCTAAACAAAGAAATCCAGCTCAACCTCCGTCCTGAGCTGTTTTCAAAATCCACAAGATGATTTTCCTGTAGGCTTCATGCTCTCTAAAGATGGTCGCACACTTTCTTTTAACAAAAAAAAGACTTTTATTGAAATGTTAACAAGGTTATATTTATTTCTAAATATATGTTCCACAACAATAAGTGTAAAATTTGTCAATTTTACATAAAAAAATTAGGAAACAAAAAAACTCAAGAAATGTTTATTTGACCTGTGTAAATAAGACTAAATTCAAAATACAAGTTGCAATGTTACAGTGAAATCTTAAAAAAAGAAAAAAAGAAATAGAAAATAGATTTTTTTTAAGCACGATGAAACTAAAAACACTGATAAAATGAATATCAGTGATCCATTTTTGGTTTCAGTCTCGGCTGAAACCCTCTTAAGCAAATATCACATGCAAAAAGCACACAGACGCGCACAAGGAACAATCACGCAAACAAATCCATGTAAAACGAGAACCAGCTCTTCCTTGTCACTGTCGGAGACATGACACACAATGTTTAAACAGCAAGTTTCAGTGTAACACGACACTGCGCCGCCGGTGATCTCCTTCACAAGCAGGGAACAGGTGTGAATGTCTGTTTTAGAGCATCAGACAGAGTAGTGAATATTTTTACCCAGAACGATATTTAGCAGAAAAACAGGCTCCTATTCTAATCAATAAACCAAAAGGATGTAAATTAACATTTTGTCCAAAAGGACGGGAGAAAGATCAATATCAGTACAAAATCTTCATGTCGGAGTCTTTAGAGGGGCTCGCCCTGTGATTTTTAGACAGCTGAACACATCCACACAACACAGAACTATAACTAACAGTTTCCCGGACAGGTCCTGGCAGTTCAGACGTAATCTTTTTTGTCGTACCCTCCAGCACTGATGCTGCGTGGGGCAGAGTACGCCATCCGAGGTGCCTTGTAATTGTCTTTGGGCGGACAGCGGCTGCACAGCATGGCCCCTCCAATCAGGCACAGGGCGGCTGAACCCCAACCAATGTAGAGCGAAGCCCCAATCTCTCTTTTCTGAGAGTCGACCAACATGGGGTTATAGAATTCCAGGATGATTACGTGGGCAGACCAAGACACCGGGACCAGCACCAAAATGCCAGCGAGAACAAAGAAAATCCCAGAGATGATCATCACTTTGGCCTTTCCCACCTCGTCTTCGATGCAGTTGGTGCACTTGGCTCCGACGATGGAGATCATGACTCCCAGCACTCCGAGAATGATGGCGATGATCGTCAACGCTCTGGAGGCCTGGAGGTCCTGAGACAAAGCTAGCATGGAGTCATACATCTTGCACTGCATCTGACCTGTGCTCTGGGTGACGCAGTTCATCCACAAGCCCTCCCAGATGATCTGAGAAGTGATGATGTTGGCACCGATGAAGGCTGACACCCTCCACATTGGGAGAGCACACGTCACCATCGCAAGAATCAGCCCCAGGAATCCCAGGGCAATGCCCACAATCTCCAAACCCATCGACATGTTTGCAGAATCTTCTCAGAGTTTTTCAGGGAACAAAGACTCTTTGTTGTTGAGCTGGAGCGGAGCACCTGTGATGCAGCTGATGGATGCTGCCACAGAAACCAGATCCTTTATACCTCATGGGAGTTAAGAGGAGTGGCAATGATGTCAACAGGAGGCTGTCTTCACATACAGAAAAATAAAACAACCCCCACCCGGTAATAGTGAGCAAAGTAGAGGAGAGAAAGGATGGAGGCAGGGTGTGACTTAGTGATGTGGTTATGGGATGGGCGCTGGTGAAACGACTTCCAGGAACAATCCACTCTTTATTACCTATTACACCTTTATTCTCCAAGGAACCACGTATATATTCTTATGGATGATTAAACTGAGATCTGTACAGAGTACACAGAATAAGTTAGTCAAAGAAGAGCAACTTATGCAGACATTCAACTGAAAGAAAGGCTACACTATGTAAACAGAAAAAAACATAACTTAAATTCTTATTAACTTGTTCAACATGCTCCGATGTTCATCTTAAACATCGGAGCACTGCTTTCTATATTTTAATGAAGAACAAGTAGAAAGCAGGAAGTGTTTAATTAAGGAGTTTTCATTAAGTTTTTACAACATACTAAGATTTATTACTAAGTTAATTACAAGTTAATGTATCTCAGTTAATTTAATGAAAACAAACATTTTGAAGCAATGAGTTTAAATATATTTTTATAAGTGAAGAGAATTAATTTAGCACAGTAAACATTGCTATTATGTCATTACGACTTATTCAATACAATCAAGTTCAACTTAAAGACACTAACATTTTTAAGTTTGGATTTCTCTGGAGGCAACGAGTTCACATCTTCTTTTAAAGATAAACTCCACTTATGTTTTACAGTGCATATCCTTTGTGATAAATAAAGAGAGAAAAATATTTCTCTCGTGATGAAACACAGTTTCTTCAAACCGGTAGCATCGACAGCAAGATGCGATCTCAAAGCTCTGCCTCGAACTGGAATAACTGCACCAAGAACAAATAAGAGCCAAAGGAAAACAGTTCCTTAAAGACACCTTTAGCATACAGGGAGCAGATCTTCTCAGTATTGGTTAAACTCTAACCCAACATCTGACAAAGGAAAAAAAACTGTGCAAACATGACATCTGAGCAGATCTTAAAAACGTTCTCACTCTCTAATTCTGTGAATATGTGTGAATATATGTGCACTTCGCACATTAAATGGCATTATTGTCAGAAATATTGAATTCTCACAATATTGTTATAACTCAATATTCTCACAATATCCCAACTGGCTAACTGGTGTCACGCAGTTAGGAAAAAAAAACTATCAAATTAGTTACTTAAGGAAAATAAAGTCAATGTTTTGACTATTAAAATACACTAAACAACCTCAGGACCAGCTTTCTAAGAGCAGAGCCAAAATAAGATCCAAAGACAAATGAGCCCAACAGACAGACTGTTTGTAGTTTCATCATGAATATGTTTATGTGAAAATATGGTTAAAATGACAAAGAGCATCAGCCTGTTGGTTAATGTCAGCGCCAGTGTTGAATAATAAATAAAACTGGTTTTACACCAGTTTATCAACTAATAGAGAGTAAAACACATGCTAATGCTAACTCTAACTATAAAGTACTAGTATATAATGTACTTTTATCATAAACATGTAGCGCTTTGCAGGATATTGAAAAGTGTTTAAAACTTCCTTCAACGTTAATAAATGGTAATTTTGGAACAAGTTTGACATTTGCTTCAATGTTCCAACTAGTTTGAATAGTTTCTGCTGACAGAGTTTCCCTGAAAGCTGCCAGATGTTTGTTCTGTGTTGCTGAGAACCAGAAAACTGTTGAAGAGATGGCGTCCTCATCAAGTCAAATCATTTGACTATTCAAATCCAAAAGTAGTTGATATCTGTAGTTCGGTCAGAAAGAACATCACCACGTTGATTTCACACACGCTTCGGGCGTTAACTGCCCAATGAATGGCCATTATTAGCGGCTATCAGCCCCACCGAGAGGCTTCAGGCTGAGCCTCCTACTAGGTAAATATACATTTATCTGCTATTTGTATCGCTGATGACACTGCAATATTTACTGTCTCTTCGGAAATGATGTAAAGCCAGCTCGTTCTGCAAAATGGCGCCCTCCTTTACAAGCCCCTTTCAAAAATAAAAGCAGTTAACTTCATATAATTGTATTTGTAAATCAAACAATGTAAACTTAACAGTACTAGAAGAAGTTTCCATTTCTTTTTTAAAGGATTGTTTCAGCTCTAGTGTTTGACAGTGAAGTGATAAGAAAGCGGATTGTCTCGCGATTTGTCTCTATTTGGTTAAAATGTTTTATTTTCCTATATGTTTATATATAACTGCAAATAATCCAAAATTGGAGAGCAGTAGGAGAATGTATAAGAGTGAAGGGCTGTTGCCACCGATTTGGGTTCCCCATGCTGTGTGTAATCCTTTAGATTGCACTGCTGTTTAAACCAAATCATTTTAAAATCAGGACAGATGTACCATGGATTATTTCTCATGTCTGTGTTGCTTTCATATTTTTTATGTTTTTATTTACATGTTAACTTCCAATGTTTTTTTTTGTCAACAGTAAAAACAATTTTTGTTCAGACTGGGAAAAATTCCAGTTTTTCTGTGTCAGTATATGAGTACAGCAGCCTAACTAAGCCTCTCAAACTATGATTTCCAGCAAAAGGAAAGTTTTAAATCTTTAATTACTTCCTAGAACTGAAAGATTTTCTTCCAGTTCTTCTGTGGAGCCTCCAGGAATCACTACTAAATCTGAAAACAAAGTGCTCTGTTTGGGATTAGAAAACAATCAAATCTCTGATAATTGTTAGTAGATCAGAAACCTCAGCATGTGATTATGTGAAAAACATGTGAACTTTATGTATTTTTCCCCATACAATGCATAAAACCCCCATTAAAAACAAAGCAAAAAGTCTTACCAAGTATTTTTTGTCTATTTTTTAGTGGACATATGACACATATCACATCATTATGTCTAAAAATTTAACATAGAAAAGGCTTCAATGATGTTTCACTGTAAAAATAATTCACAGCTTTATTTCCTTTGAGTTATTTTAAATCATCAAGTAGATCTAAATACAAAGTAGTTTCATTTGTATTGACTTTTTTCAAAAAGTTTATATACAGAAAAATGAAGGAAAATGTGACAATGTTGAACAAAAATTATGTTAAACAAATGTCAAGTACATTAGTTTCAACTATTAAAAGTCACAACACATGAAAAGTAAAACAGAACTGCAATGGAGATTAAAAACGTGGAATAAAGCACATTTAAAGCAAACCAAATAGATTTCCACAAGACTTCCCACAGAGTCCACTCCGCCATTTTGACCTGCTTTCTTTTCCTTCGGCTGTGACGCAGCTCCTGTTTCTGGTTTGCAAGTCCATCAAGAAAAATCTAAACATGAGTATTTGTTCCAGTTACAGTGTAATTATATACCATCAGCACATTTCCAGTGCAATGAAACATCTTAAGAACAGATATAATAGATAAAAAATATAATTTTTTTGGAGAAGTTGATATGTAAACAACTATCTTTCTAGAGTATAAAAAACATGTATGAATATTTTTGGTTCCAATTTAAAACAAGATGAGATCTGTGTTTTTTTTTTCCCACTTTTTCCATGATGTTAAACATAAATTTCCAGAAAATGCATAAATAATGGTTGGGATTGTGTCTCAACCCTCTCTTGACACCTTGGCTCTGTTTAGACATAGTCTCTTCTGGTGTAGGAGCTTTGGGCCGTTGATCTCGGAGCGGCGGAGTACGCTGCACGGCTGTGAGGCGCTACGGTGTACCTTAGTGGCTTCTCTTCCTGTGGGGGGCAACTGCAGCAGAGGAGGGCACCGCCGATCAGGAGCAGGGCTGCAGCCGCCCATCCCAGGTACAACGCTGCTCCGATCTCCATCTTTTGCCCAGACGGGATGATTGGGCTGTAGAACTCCGTGACGATGGTGTGTGCAGACCAGGAAACGGGCACAATCTGCGCCAGTGCCGACGCGATGAACGCCGCGCCTGAGGACACCATCACCCTGGCTTTGGAGGCCTCCTCCTCGATGCAGTTGGTGCACTTGGCTCCCACCATGGAGATGAGGAGCGCCACGACGCCCAGGATGATGGTGATGATGGTGAGGGCCCTGGCGGCTTGCAGGTCTTGAGGGAGGGCCAGCATAGAGTCGTACACCTTGCACTGCATCTGGCCGGTGCTCTGAAACACACAACTCATCCACAGACCCTCCCAGTACACCTGAGCGGTGACGATGTTGGAGCCGATGAAGGCAGAGACCCTCCACATGGGCAGAGCGCAGCTGACGATGCTCAGCAGCCAGCCCACCACTGACAGGCCGATGCCAGCCAGCTCAAGTCCAAATGACCCCATTCTTTGCCTTTTCACACGTCCTTTTCAACTCCTGAGGTCCGATTTCTCTTCTTTCCAATCTTCCTCTGAGATTTCTTTTGAAGTTCCACTTTAATCCGTCTTGGTGGCTTTTTGTCCAACAGGTTTCTGTTTCTCAAAATTTTTCTCCAACAGCTCAACCAAGAAATGCTTAACGACAGTCTGTCTGTTCAGACAAGGAACTGCTGTTTGCTGGGTCATAAGCTTATTTTATCAAGCTGACCTGTCCCTCCTACAGCAGATGACTTCACTGGTCAAACCAAGCCAATCAGGGGCCTTCTGGGCCTAAAGGGCCTCCTTTATCGCCTGGGAGTGTTGGCACTGTTTTTCAGTACTTTCTTAGATGAACCTCTCAATGGTTTAACCTTTTGCCCGTGGTAGCACTGGGCGTGTCTGTTTTATTGTTGCCTCTAGGTAATAAATGACCAGACTGAAGCTTTTTATGTGCCTGACAGGAGACATTTAGCAACTGTTTTGGATGCACAAACATCCAAAACAATCTTTATGAACTATGTGAATGTTTGACGTGTTGGTATCAGTTTGAAAAGGGAGACAGGAGGGTAAATATTAAATCCCATTTTATCATCCGCTGTTGTCTTTCAGTTTTTATTTTGAGTTTTTGGATCTAAATCAGATTTTTATTGCCTTGTCAAGATGTCACAATAGTCTCTTGGTTAAACCTGCACCTGTAGTTAATGGCAAACTACCAGCATCTAAAAATATTTTTTATGGTTTAACTCTGGTTTCTGGGTTCAACATTTATCCTCTTTAACCGTAAAAGAAGAATAAACAGAAAATATCTTTGATAAGTTATGGGCTAAATGACCTGAATTGCTGTTTCACACCCAAACTTAAACATTGCATTTTAGAGATATTTTAAACTCTCTGACAAATTAATATAATTTCAGGCTTCAATTTGATCCAAATTTGAACCAATCAGTTTTATAAAACATGACAGATGCAAATCTATGACACCAATAAGAATTAGCGACCATTTGCAAGTAGAAACATTTATTTGAGCCATAAGTTTCTGAAGTAACTTATGGTGATCTACATTTAATTCAGACCTGCATTCAACCCAAATTTAAAACTAAAACACCCTGTGTACCTCTTATTTGTACCCCAAATATACAAAAACAAGTACTGACAAAAAAAGCAAAGTAAGTTTACTGAATTATCTCTGGGATTAAAAACACAAAAATACGAAGATACAAAAGTTTACGTCTTTAAATATGAAGTCAGAAACTGATAAACCACTGAGGAACCATGAATCAGAAAAATAACCCCACTCAATATTAAGGTATGAACTACGAGTGATGTGGTTTTTTTTTAATACCTGATGTGATTTGATTTAAATTTATTATACTGATTCTGCTTTATTTAAACATAGCTGCAGATTAATAAAGGCCTGTTTTGTTTGAATTTCTACATTCCTCGAAACACGGATTAAACAGCAGCAGTAACAGCAATCGTCCTTTTAGGTTTACTTATCAGCTAATAACATTACAACACTTTAACTCATGCACTTTCTCCTGCATGGCTCACATTTCTGTATTAATAAAAACATAAATTATTAATCAGGAAAATATGATTCATAAAATAATATATTATTATATGTTAATAATATAAACCCTAACCCTATTATTAATAGTATATTAATATTAATTCATATAGTATTCATTATAATTAATTAATTACCTGTGAGCTTATGGCTTCAACCCATTGTAAAAACATGATACTTGTTCATTATAAAACCGATTTATTTCAGTGTCATGGCGAATTTGTGACACATTTTGCTGTCTTGTAGAAAAACATGAAATGCAATAATGCTAATCCAACAAACTTGCATTGCAGTAAAACAATATATTTATTCAGAAGAAGGTGCCATTTTCTGTTTGTTTTTTGGTCTGATATTAAATTGTAAGTAACTTGAGTTAAATACATAAATTAAAGGCAGTATGCATTAAAACCAATGCAATTTAACCAACTTTAAAACAGGATTAAAACAACCTAAATCTGCCAGTAGCAGGATTCTGGGCACAATATTAACAAACTCCTTCTGTAATTAGGCATCTGGCTGACTGTGTGACTGCCAATCAGCCAGTCAAACAAGTGGAACATATTGATTAGGCTGTCAATGAAATGAAAGTAGATTATCCAAATATATTGCACAATCAATTGGTTTGCATCTGCTTTATGTTCAAGCATGCATTAAAATCTAATTTAAATCACTGAACTACATTTGATCTTCGGTCATCCTCTCCGTTAGCTGCTTTTTTATCTTGTGTAGGTTAGTCTTTACGTTGCAGCTCTGTTGATGTAATATTAGTGTGATAATATTCCCGCGCATACAAGATAAAGACGTGTCAGGAACGCCATTGATGATTTGGACTGAAGTCTAATGACAACCAATCATGTTGACTAAATCAATAAATTGTCAGTTACATGGATTTCTTTGTTCTTAGAGGAAGAAAGTAAGTCAGAAAACTGCATGTTAGATGATAAACTAATCTTATATCTAAAGAGGTCCGTCATGCTTTGATACACAGTCATATTCCATATATTACAATGTTATTGAATTTAAAACTTTGCTATCAGTGCTTTACTTTTTTGGGTGATAATATAACTTCTTTTCCTGATTTCACTTACAAAAAGAACAGAATTACAGTGAAGTAAATGGCTGAACACAAAGGAAAAGTTGTGCACTGTATAAAAGGATTTTCTATAGACACAGTAACATTGATTGTTACACAGCAGGAGAACTTTTCTCACTTCTTAGCAGTCACATAATTTATTCCAGCATTTTAAGGTATCGATAATGAACTGCATGCTTGTAATGTTTATAGCTGAGCTTGGCAGCCACAGATGTTTATCAGTCCACTTTATGTTACTTATTAAACCACAGAACACTTTTGCTTAGCGAGGGGGAATAACATGAAGCTCTGCAGACGTGCTTTCCCTGACAACCATGTGATCCTCATTACTAGAGAGAACAGCTAAATAATTGAAACTGGACGACTGAGCTTTATACTTTAAATATCGGAGCAAGATATAGAGAAACTCCTGTTAAGTTATACTTTACAAATCTATCCCTCAACCCAGAACAACTGGAACCAACATTTAGTTTTATTCCTCTCTACTGCAGAACAAATTTAAGATGCATAAAACCCTGTTAGTTAATAAATTATGGACTACATACTCTTATTAAACACGGGGAACCAATATTTAGTTCTGTTTGTACCTTTAACCTTTCCTTTTGTCTTTGTTGTTTGCATTTCCTTCTAATTCATGTCAAGCATCTGAACTGCCTTGTTGCTGAAAATAAAATCACCTTACAGGATTAAAAATACTGATGTGTTTTTGTAAACTAAAGCCCTAAAGTTCCTTTGTTCATGGATATCCTCCATTTTATTCATATTTTACACTGAAACAAAACTTGCAGCCAAGTTTCACTGAGTGGCTTATCTTTATAGCAGCATAGGAGTGAGTTTCGGTCAGCACAAGGATGACCCATGACCTTGTTTTCTTATTTGTTTCAAATGACTGTTTGATGGTTAGATACTTCCAAACTCCCAGAACAGCAACACAAACACAAGTGTGTGAGACATGTCTGAGTGGGAGCTGCATGAATGAACAGCTTATCTTAGCCTGGGACACTGCCAAGAAAGATTCAGATAGTGATTAAACATGCAACTGCTGGTTATGCAGTAATCATGCTAAGCTGAAAACATCCTCAACGGTGACATGTTGATACACAGGGGGCGGAACAGGAAGGACATGTCGATCAGAAAATCTGGAAATCGACTAAAGAACAGAAGTTATTGATAAATGTTTAAAGAAAAAGTCAGAGGTGTAATGCTGAAAGAAATGTTAACACGGTTTTAATTAAAAAATTTTTATAATTATTGATTCGGTAAGTAATATATTTCATTAAATTTAGATAAGGGGTAGGATTAAATAAGTGTTCACTTATTCCTACTCCTTTCCAAACAGAAAACTACCGGTCCCGGTTCTCTCCATTTCTTTACGGAGACGTCCTCACAATCTGGTTGTCTGTTGGAATAAAAATGAATAAACCGGAAAATCTTAGAAGTTTATCACTGAATGTCGAGATTTGAAATGTAGATTAAAGTTAAACATGAGGGACATTATAAAATCAGCAATAATTCAATAATTCATAATAATAATAATAATAATAATAATAATAATAATAATAATAATAATCCAAGAAATTACTGAAGTTAAAAAAAAGTATTTGGGAAAAAGTACTGAAAAACTGATCCAATTATCAACCATTTAATGTTTAAAAATTCATAATCAGACGGATCAAAATAGAAAGTTGATATTTTAAGAATGAAATTGACAATAGTTCATATAAGTAACAAAAAAATAAAATCAGGAAAAATAAATTTTTCCAAATCAGTAAATTTTATCATAAAACTCATGAAATGTTAACAAAAACCGCGAGTGTGTCTTTGTCTGGTGAATTTGATAGAGAATCCAGAAACGTTTTAGGTAAGAGCAGCGATACTTCATAATAAAATTAGTCAAGTAAAAGTAAAAAGTACATTCTTTTAAGTTACTCAAGTAAATGTAATGAGTTTACTGGCTAATCATGATTGGGAGCTAAATTGATTTGGTTCTTAACCCCAGTGCACAGACACAGAGGAGACAGAAATGTGAATAAAGTAGAAGATGGCGCCTCCTACTGGTCACAGTGGAGATATCCTTCATCCACAAGCTCTTTGATGTTGCTCATCATTCAAAGTAATTTCATCTGCAGTTCAAGTTGTTTTCCAGTGAAACTGTGAACAAAATATTCCTGTAGGTTCACACATCCGTGACACAATCAGCCTTCAGTTTAAACCGCACAACACACACAGAGTCTGTTTCAACTTTGACCTCCTCTTTAGATCAAACAGGCCTTTTTGTGTTCAGTTCTAAGAAATGTTAAAAATAGTCTTTTATGTGATTAAATGACATTCTGTAGGGTCAGAGTTGAATTCTTCAGGCAGTGCAATCATACTCGAAGACACTAAATCACGAACAAAGACAGTTTTTGACATGTAATGTCAAAGTTACTTGGATGTGATACACAGACTTAAAAACAGAGTCAATCATGAACTTTCTATAGTTGAAGGTACATTCAGATACATTCAGTTTGATTTTCCAGCTGGAAAAGATCTGACTTCTGAGAACATAGATAAATAGAAATAATTCAATGAAGCAGAATGTCTCCTTTATCAAATGCATTCATGAGGAACATGTAAATTATTTTGAAGTTCATAGCTCTTTTTATTAGTATTTTAGTATTAGTATTAGTATTAGTTTTGCTCTGAGTTGATTCTTCTACTTGATACCTTCAGCTCTGCATTAAGACTCAAAATGCAAACTACCCTCTAAGGATCTCAGAATAATAATTAAGTCAAAGACATTACTGATGATAACAATGATTTTCATATTTATGGTAAAGCAATGAGTTAAAATAACAACATAATAAAACAATTGTACTGAAAAATAGTGGGATTCTGTCAACAAAAACGGGTTTATCCCAAAATAGGAGAGTTAGTTAGCTTCTTGCTGTACAGCAAATTGATTTATTTTCACTCTAATGATTAAGCTTTTAAATATTTTACCAATGAAAATAAAAGCACCCAAATTGAAGTGAGAGAATACTGCTACATTAAAAGTTTTATTTATTTTAAATCCTTTTCAAATGGTTTCCAGAAGTAGAACAGTTGGAAAATGTCTAAATAAGATCATTACAACACAAACCTCATCTGTGCTTCAGGAAAAATGCATAGAAAGACACATAGCTGCTGAAATAACTTTAATAGGAAACTCACACTGTATTATGAGTGACAAACTATACATACAATTCTGAATAAAAAAGAAATTGTAAAAAACTAAAATGATCAAAAGTCTGTTACAATCCAGAAATCCATCAAAACATTCATCATTCCAGGTAAAAGGGTGACGCCATGTGATCTGATCAAAACGTCTTTCATTGTTTTTGAATGTGTAATGTGACTAAACCATGTGACCATATTTGGTCTTAGTGACGTTTCCTGTAGAAGTATTGTAACTAAAACCATCTGAATCACCTGTCGCTGAGGGTGTTGCTCCGCCCACCTGCTGTTTCAGGTGAGACTGGTTTGGGGAAGGGATGGAAAAACAACAAATAATAAAATCTTCTGTAAACGTCACTTTTTAATGGGGTGTTTAATCCCTTCTCGATGTTTTGGATTATCATTGGAAAGGGCCTTTTTTAGGAGTTTTCTAGATAAACTCTTGAAAATAGTTTAGTTTTAGAGTATAAATAGGTTGATGGTTTCCTGAGTGGGTGGAGGAGGATGTGCTGTTTTCCTCCCCAACTCCTCCCCCTTAGGCTCATGTACCAACTCTGTTGAATCGTGAGCCATTCAACAAACTCACTGGACGACAAGAGAGCAAAAAGCGTCAAACATCTTACAGAAGACACAGACAAAGACCTTTTAAAGACAGCAGCTTATTTGGAAAATAAGCAATGGTTTCTACTGGTTTCCAGATCCTGGGCTGTGCTCTGGGGATCATAGGCTGGATCGGCGCCATCATCGTGTGTGTCCTTCCCATGTGGAAGGTTTCTGCTTTCATCGGCAGCAACATTGTCACATCACAGATCAACTGGGAAGGGATCTGGATGAGCTGCGTGGTCCAGAGCACGGGCCAAATGCAGTGCAAAGTCTACGACTCCATGCTGGCCCTGTCCTCCGACCTCCAGGCGGCCCGGGCCCTCATGATCATCTCCATCTTGGTGGGCATCATGGCCATCCTGCTATGCATAGCAGGGGAAGTGCACCAACTGTGTGGAGAATGAGAATGCGAAGATCAAGGTGGGCATTGCTTCTGGCGTTATCTTCATAGTAGCTGCGGTCCTCTGCCTCGTCCCTGTCTGCTGGACGGCCCACGCCATCATCTGGGACTTTTATAACCCTTTGTTGATGGAGGCCCAGAAGAGAGAGCTGGGGGCCTCGCTCTACATCGGCTGGGGCACGTCTGCCTTGATGCTGATCGGCGGAGGAATGCTCTGCGGCAACTGCCCCCGCAATGATGCTGCCGGCCACTCCGCGCAGTACAAGGCTGGAAAATCTGAATACTCTGCCGCCAGATCCTACTACTCCAGCGTTCCAGGGAGAGTCCCTGTTTAAAATGACTCCTGCTTGTCTTAGTGGGACAGATGGACTGGTGCTGCTGGTTTGGCAGAGCTAATACGAAAAACATCATCCTGAACAGAACCACAGCTCAAGAACAAATTTAATTTTCCATATTCATTGCTTCTGTTTATGGCTATTGAATATTGTACCAACACTTTTAGGTGTTTCTTTATTAGCATATTTACACAATTATGTGTGTTTTTGACAACTTTTTAATTTAGTTCTGGTCATGTTACTGTGGGATGTTTCTTATCTACTTTTTATGACAGATGTTCTGGAAATTAACATGTTTTTGTTTATTTATGAGCAAGGCTGTGATATTTTCTTACATTTTCACTTCTCAAAAAAAAAAAACTCTTTCACTGGAAATAATAAATAAATATTTTTAGAAATCACTGAAAATTGTACTTTGTGATATTAATGTATATTTTAACACATTTATTTACTTACAGCAGAGTTTAAATCAAAACAAACTTCCATCTGAAAAGAAATATCCTCACAGTGAAGAGGTTATGGTTCGACTTTCCTGTTGATCAGGTTTGGGTGCGGCTGGAAAATCAAGCTAGGCAACAACTAATTGCCTTCACTCAAACTCTCAGCCTCTGGACAAAGAAATGTAAACTTTTGCATCAAATTCATAGACTTAAAAACTAAATTAAAACAAACCTCAAATGTTTCTGTTCACTAACAAAATGTTGACAGTTTGTGCATGCAAACCTACAGCATGCAAACCTACAGCATGCAACCTGTACCTAAAGAGATGGTCTGCATATTAAAAGTTTCTGTAAGTGTTCCCAGTGCAGTTTTGACACAATTATCTCATAGATGTCATAGAAAATTACATTTATCAATCATTTGAGTTTGTAGAAAATGAAATAAAAAATCTCAAAACCATATTAAAAAGCATCTCTGCTGTTAAATTTGAAATCAGTTTCAAATAACTATCTGACCTTAATAAGGCTCAATTGTTACAAAGGTATAAATGACTAATTTTTATAACATAGGTGATAATGATTTTAATTGATCTAAGGAGCTTTTTTGACAGAAAATAAAACAACAATTTCTCAAAAGATAGCAAAACATGTCAAATAAAAAAATAAACATTATCTAATTGTATTAATTTATGCTTTATTAAAAACTCTCATGACAAAATCATTTAGACTGCCATTAATAATCAGTGGGAACGTTTTCATTGGCATTGCAGCTGTATAATTAATTACTTATTGGTGACGAGCAACAGAAGTCATCAGGCACATCCTGGAAAGGTTGCCAGGTCATCACAAAAACGCAACTCAATTTGACCAATTAATTGAATTTGCCAGAGTATAACATGGCATAGTAATTTACCATGTTCTTACCTCATCATAATGGGAAAATTAGTCTCTGCATTTTCTCCTATGCATGTAATATTTAATCACGAGGTTAAATAGAGCAGCATTCATAAGATTCAGAAATCTTCTGATGTAACAAAATGCCACATGTGTGCTTACATTTACTGAAATGGAAGCGTGTTGCCAACCACACAGGTATGGTTTTACTTAACCAGGTGAAACCCCATCGAGATCAACATCTCATTTTCACCTGGGCAGAAAAAATACGCAACACAACAACCTGGTTACACAAAAATAAAACAACATTGAATCTACACATTGCTATTTTATAGATTACTCACTGAGACAAATAATCAGAAAAAATGCTTAAATCACAACTACATTCCCATTTATTGCACAATTATTTATTAATATTTTTGCTAAACCTTTTTTCTATGCTGCATAGGTTTAAAATTCAGTCCACGATTATTCTGTGAACAAATATTAAAAATATGTTTATTTAATTGGAAATTTCGCCCACAAAGAAACCAAGTTGAATTTAAATGGTGCAGGTGGTTAATGTAGCACCTGCACATTAACCTAGAAATGTGCAGGTATCAGCTGTGAGGCATCCACACCTGCGCATTGCAACAATTATTACAACTTTATCCAGAAGCAATAAGATAAGATTCACACTGCAGATCAATACAAGGCTTTGTATTGACTTTGCATTTGTAAGTGCACAGACACAAACACATCTGACCCAAACATCCTGGGTGAAATGTAAATACCACACATTGGTAGGGAAGTTATGGTAAGTGATCATCTATGATCTTTTTCTGAATGATGTACGTCACAGAAAATGGCCCAAATATGCGTTTGAAAAACATAATAACTTCTCCTTGTTTTGCAATAATAAAAAGAGGTTGATGTATTTGTAATTTCCCTGACTGGAAACACTTACAAGGGTTAATTGTCCACGATTGTAAAGAGAAAACAGTCTATGTTTTGTTCTCTTATCTGAAATGTTCCTACCTCATCATAATGGGAAAATAAGTCTCTGCATTTTCTCCTATGCATGTAATAGTTAATCAGGAGGTAAAATAGAACAGCATTATAGTAAGAGTGTGGCTCCAGTTGGTGTAATGTGGAGGCCAATTTGAGAAAATGGGAGGAGGGTGTGGTTTCGACACAAAGAAGTTAGATCTCTGGAGAATGTTGGTTTTAGGACATAACTCTCCTTGTTAAAACAAAAGTTAATAAAATTGCAAGACTTACAGAAGGGTGGAAAGTTTAATTACCTTCCACCTTTCCTTCTTTTTTAAAGAATCTGCCTGTTTTTAGCTAAACCTACTGCAGTAATCTTACTGTTTGTATTTGCTTGAGGCCAGAGCTGACCTATATGTGTGTGGGGGGAGGGTGCATGGACAAACACAGCTGCAAACTGCAGTCATTGTTCCCAATCTTGAAGGCTTGCTTCAAATAACAGAACGTTGTATGTCAGAGAACAATGAACAAGAGTTTGAAGGTATCAGGTCTCAGTTTTCGTCCCTGTTTTTGTCCAGTAGGACAGAAACTCCACCTCTGAACCACAACTAAGGCTATTTATTGTCAGACAACAGAAACTTTTGAAGATTCAGAGTTGAGGAACCGTGTTCATAAACAGGTGTGACTGCGGAGCATGTAAAGACCCAAAAAGAAGAATTTACGACGTGATCATCTTCGTTTCTACCAGTCATCACCTCTGGGCTCATCATGGCTTCTCAGGGGCTTCAGATCCTTGGTATCCTCCTGTCCTTTATTGGATGGCTTGGCACCATCATCACCTGCGCTCTGCCCATGTGGAGGGTCACCGCTTTCGTTGGGGCAAACATCGTCACCGCGCAGGTGATCTGGGAAGGCCTGTGGATGAGCTGCGTGGTCCAGAGCACGGGGCAGATGCAGTGCAAGGTGTACGACTCCATGCTGGCGCTATCTCAGGACCTGCAGGCCGCCAGGGCCATGGTGATCATCTCTGTGATTGTCGGCGTGTTTGGCATGCTCATGGCCATCGTTGGAGGGAAGTGCACCAACTGCATGGACGACGAGGCGTCCAAAGCCAAAGCCTGCATCGTCTCTGGAGTAATCTTCATCATAACCGCCTTGCTAATCATGACCCCGGTGTCCTGGTCAGCTCACACAGTCATCAGGATTTCTACAACCCCTTGGTGACGGCGGCACAAAGACGGGAGCTTGGCGCTGCGCTGTACATCGGTTGGGGCTCTGCAGCCCTGCTGCTTCTGGGAGGTGGTCTGCTCTGCAACAACTGCCCCCCAAAGGACAACAGACCCTACATTCCTGCAAAGTTTGGCCCAGCAAGAACCGTCTCATCAAATGTGGACTATGTGTGAGTCTCCTGTCTGCAGAGATCTTTAATTCCATTGCTAAAAGTACTTTTAATCTAGTTCCTTACTTGTAGTTTTGTAGACCTTTTGATAAATTTTGAGGTTTTAAAAAGATCTTAGCAAGACCTTTAGAGTGAATGAACTTTTAAAGTTTTCTTATAATAAATTAGCAAATAATCATTATCTGAGTAATATGATAGTTTCTCCAACCAGTAGGCGTTAAGAAGCAATCAGCTAATTTTCCCTGATTGGTCAAAATCTGATTCTCTTTTTCCATTCACAAAAGAAAAAAGAAATAATCAGAAACACAAGAGCAACAAAAAAGAGCAACTTCCTTCATTGACCTATAAATGCATCAACAATCAGCTGGTACTATGATGCTCCATTTGGGTCTAAAAACAAACAAAAAAAAACCAACAGAAATTTCTTTGTTTTCCTGTGAATTTAGAAACCAGTACTATAAAGCGATTTGATGTACATTGGATTTCTTTAATATATCTGCAAAAGGTCATAATAAAGATGTTGAAATTCTCAAAGGAAACCATGAATATTGTTTGAGAAACTGTGATTGGTGCATTTCTAATATATACTGTTGCTGTAACTTTACCTTTTCTAGACAATTATGATGTTTTACAAAGGTTAAGAAATGAGCTGCATTACATAAAGATAACAACGGATGTTTGTTATCCTTCATCTGCCCTGTCAATAAACCTGAAATTGTTTCAAGACCTTGAAACAATTTCAAGGAGAGGAATCCAGCAGGGGAACCTCGTGGGAATTTACTGTAACTGGATGAGATGTTTGCTGTGCTGTAATGGAAAGCCGTTGTGTTGAGACAGTGATTTATCGTTTCTGTCTTGAGTAAAATGGATGTCACCGGCAGAGACAACAGAGGGCTGCGTATGCTTGGATCCATGTTGCTGAGAAACCATTTTAGTTGTTCAAAGAATGGATATTTTCACCTCCCTGGGTGAAAGGACGTCTTTCAAGTCTTCTGAGGAGGACAAACCTTTAAAAATCATCTTCAGTGCTTCAGATTCAAACCTTTGAACACAAAAAAAGAAAAGTAAATGAATGTAAACCCTCAACTTTGACTGCTAGAAAATGCACATGTATAGTTGTAATGATGAAATGTGTTTGTATTTTACTTTCATTAAAAAAAACAAGCTTGACAAAAATAACATTTGCGCCGAAGTGTTTTTTTTAAGTGTCACTTTAACATTTGTCAGCTTTACCAAGAATTTAAAAGGTTACAGATTCAAACCCGCAATATTTTCTGGGACAGTGTTTCTAAGTAATGTGCCAAGTGACTGAAGGAGTTTCCTCTGGCTGTTTAGAGCATAGAGACTACCCCCCTCCCCACCTGTTGCTAAGTGTAGCTGATTAACTACCTGATAAAAGACGAAGGACTTCAGAGTTTCTGTTCACAATCAGACATTGCTTTTATTTACAAACCCAATATGAGAGTGACAACATAAAGAGTGAAAATAAAAACTAATCACAGACACTGTTAAAACCAAAAAGGTTCTTCTGAAGAAAGCAGAGTAGAAGCAAGTAAAACCCAAATACCTCATATTGACAAACATCACCAATGTAGGTAACTTATTTTTCTCAGCAGTTTTCTTGGTAAACATTTGGTCTTGATTTTTATTGACATTTTTCAGAGAACATCGCACCAGAAATAGTTCATGAAGTGTTTTCATCAGCCACTTGTGCTGCTGGAGAAACGTGTGTACCTCACTTTGAAAACCTCTCCTCTGACAATTTAATTAACAGATTTAGATTTAAGAACATTTTTCCCAATCTGAATTTTTGTGGCAGACAAATCTCCTCATTATAGTTGATACTCCAAAAACCTATTTCACTTGTGAAAAGAGCACATGCCACATTTTTGACATAAAATGTATTTATTTTAATGAAATATAGCATTGAAAAATGCATCTCAGATAATAAAAACAAAGACAAGTTAGAAAATCTTACTGATCATCACAATCCATAAGTGAGGAAATTATTGCCGAATACTGACATTTAATGAGTTAATTATCAATCTTTCTCATGCAGAAGGTCTGTTTATTTTAGTCGATGATGTTAGTCAGAATCCCCTCAGAAAGTTTGTTCTGTCTTTTGGTGAGTTCGACTCTCTGTTGCTCAGCAGCTCAGACAAACTCCTTCCCTGACGTTGCGGATTTCGGCGCAGTGTACTTTACTCCGTTGTAGTGCTCTCTTCTTGACGGGCACTGACAGCACAGCAGTGCCCCGCCGATCAGTAAAAGCCCCGCTGCCCCCCAGCCCACATACAGGCAGGCACCCAGCTCCCTCCTCTGGGCATCAGGAATCAGTGGGTTGTAAAAGTCCTTGATGATGGTGTTGGCCGGCAGAGAGACGGTCACAAGGCACAGCGCTCCGCTCAGGAGGAAGAAAACCCCAGCAGAGATGCACACTCGAGCCTTGGCTGTTTCATCCTCGATGCAGGTGGTGCATTTCCCACCGACCACAGACAGCAGCAGGCCGAAGAAGGAGAAGAGGATGGAGATGACGCTCATGGCCCGAGCCGCCTGGAGGTCTGGAGGCAGAGCCAGGAGGGAGTCGTAGACTTTGCACTGCATCTGGCCTGTGCTCTGCACCACGCAGCTCATCCACAGGCCTTCCCAGATGCTCTGAGCCACCACAATGTTGTTGCCAATGAAGGCAGAGACTCTCCATAGCGGCAGCGCGCAGATCAGGATGTTCCCCAACCATCCGATCACGGCCAGAGCGACCCCAAGAATCTGCAACCCTAAAGACGCCACGCCGTTTCTGTCAGGTTTCTTCGTCTTTCCTCTGAGCCTGGCCACCAACTGAAAGTTCGTCTGCTGCAAGAAGTTTTATGCAAGTCTGTCGGGGTGGGCTCTCGCACCAGTGTTCACATATACACATCTATTATGGTTGAGCCAAGAGGCGTTCCCCTCACATAAAGAGGCCCTTCAGTACCCCCAAAAAACAGATTGGAGAACAAAAAGAACTCACAGCCTGTGTATGAAGGACAAGCATAAAAAGACCATTTAAAACAAACCTGAGTTTTCACCTATAGGTTAGTAAAAAGAAAAATACAACAGCAAATTCTTAAAGAAAAAGTCAAAAATTGAGGCTATGTTTCCTGTTAAATGCCATCTTTATAAACGTTTACATTTTTTTACTAATAAAATCTTAACGTGTTTACAGTTATGTTCCAACTAAATTAGTAGAATCCATTTATTTGCTCTGAGAATTTGAATATTTCAGAAAATCAATAGAAAAATACTTTTAATATGAATGCTATGGCCTCAGTAAAATGCTGTACTTTGCACACTGATGGAAAGTTTAGCGGAAGGAAAAAAAATCTGGTTGAAAAGAGATGCCTCCATTCTCGAGAGGATTGTGAAGCCCTGTATTTCTAAGATTTTAGAAATACTGTGCTGTTTTCAAACACGTGATTATGAGCAGCTGGACAGCCAGGGAAAAACGAATAAACGTTTCCACATAAACCTGCTTTTCTCATTTGAAGAGCTATGAATTGATTTTTGTAAAAGGACAAAAGTTCCCCAAAGTAGAGAGAGTATAAAGTACATGAACAGAGTTCATCATGAGCTGCTTCTGCTGCAAAGAGCACTTGTTTCTGCAAATACAACTAATACAACAAAAATTGTTTGTAACACAAATGTCACTCTGATCAAACTTCAACCCAAAAAGTCTTAAATTTAGTCCAACAATTAGATAACTATGAACTTAATACCAGCTTTTTGATGCAAATTATTTCCACTATAAACTAACTGACAGTATTTGAGCTTCAACAGTCACCAAACACAAACTAAAACATTAGTGAGCCAAAATCATCCAATCAAATCTATTAAAGCTGATATTTTAAGCTGAATTACTGAAACAATATTTTGATGATATTCTACTCTATGTTATAAATCCATGATATTTCATTTGTTTGCTTGTTTTTAATTCAGTTTATATGAAACTACATGACTTCAATTCAAACTTGGCCTGTATTTTATGAATAATAATTCTCCCAACTTTAAATGGACAAAAAAAATAAAATAAAATAAATTCTTGTAAAATCTGCTGCTAACTATCTATTTGACATACATGCAGTTTAATGGAACCATATAAAGGTATTTTAAGTCCATACAAACAAGCACTTTTCCATTTCTATTCCATGTGTATCGTGAACAGAATATTTTTAAACACAGTTTAACAATCGTTAAATGCAACAATAAATCCTGATCTCATTTTAATCCCCTTTTATCTGTAGATGAAAGCAGAACCAGGTATGCTTTCATCTAAAAGCAAGCAGCCTCCAACATCTATTGAACTCAGGTGGAGCCACTCAGCTTGATTAATTCCCAGCTGTTGTCAGGCTGATCAGTTCTTGGCAGTCAGTCAGATTCACCGCTCATGCTTCCTTTACTTAAAGCTGCAGGTGAGGATTGTTTGCATTATCCATTGCTGCTGAAGAGACTTTCAACCTTTTGTGCAACTGAAGCAAAGATGGCATCTGCAAGCTTCCAGATTTTAGGCATCTTCCTTGCAAGCATTGGTTTTGTTGGTGACATCATCGCTTGTGCCCTGCCAATGTGGAAGGTGTCTGCCTTTGTTGGGAACAACATCATGACGGCGCAGATCTTCTGGGAGGGCCTGTGGATGAACTGCGTGAAGCAGAGCACCGGGCATCTGCAGTGCAAGTTCCACACCTCCATGCTGGCTCTGCCTCAAGAACTTCAAGCTGCTCGCGCTCTGGTTGTGGTCTCAATCATCATTGCTTTCCTGGGACTCCAGCTAGCCGTCGTAGGGGAAAGTGCACCAACTGTGTTGAAGATGAACTTGCTAAGAGCCGCATAGCCATCGCTGCAGGTGTGTTCTTCATTGTTGGAGGTCTACTATGTCTGATCCCAGTGTCCTGGTCTGCCAACGAGATAATCAAGACCTTCTACAACCCCAACGTGCATGATGCCAAGAAGAATGACCTTGGTGCGGCGCTCTTCGTCGGCTGGAGTTCAGCAAGCCTCCTGATCATCGGCGGGGCTCTGCTCTACTGTCGGTGCCAGCAGCAGAATGGGCGCTACTCTGTTAAGTATGCTGCACCACGCGTGGCTGGCAGCAGAGGAGCCTACGTTTAATCTGACCAGACTGTTTCCTGAAAGTCTGGTCCAGAGGAACCTGGGCTGACCTCCACTCCAGGGTTTTTATTTTAAACTTGCTGATTTTTAATAAAACCTCCTCTTTAATGCAAGTCTGTGTCTAGATATTGTTGGGTGGGGTGTCACAACTTGCAGCGGTCTACAATGGGAGCAAGTATCAGTTAAAATTGACTAATTACACAAACTCTCCAACTGTAAATAAGCTGCTGAGTTTAAGCCTGACTTGTACTGCTGCCATTGCTTGAACACTCACTAGCACCAAGCTAATGCACTTTACTGAAAGCCTGGATGCTCATCTCAACATGTGCACCTCTTGTTGTGGCGAAACCAAAATATTACTGAAACTGCAGTTTTGGTTAAATCCAAACTGGATGCTACATCAGATAGAGAAAAATAAAGCGGGTACATTGTGACTTTGAGCAGTGTAGCTAAAATATTCTGAACTGCAATTTAAAGCTCCAGCATATTAGCCTGAACATGCAGCCAGTTCAGGGTTCCTGTTGACATTTAACTCCAACTGGGTCTGTTTCTCCAACAGAAATGTTTGGAAGATAATTTATACCCAGTTTCTTCAGTGGAAATATGACAAAGTTTATCAGGAAATATCTTTTCCACACATGAGCTGGTGACTCTGCTGTTGGTGTTTCCTAATGAGCTGAGGCTAATTTATGTGCTTTGCTTCATTAGCTGAGGATTATTTACACAAAGTAGTTTGACAGTTACAAAACCGCCCAATTAAACTGGTTAAATAGCAGCCTAGACTTGTTCAGCTGTTCTCCAAAAAACAGTTTTATAAAACACTGAACACATGTATCTACCACAGACGGAAAATGTCCCAGTGTTTGTATTTTGGCTTTTGACCAAACAACCAACTGGTTAAATCCACCCAACAGTTGTTAAAACTTCTAAGTAAGTAAAGTTTAGTTCACCAGTTTTTGTTTGAGGAAACAAATGAAAGGAGTCAGAGGAAAGCCAGAGTGTATTTCACAAGAACAGAGACGTCTATTCTCTCTCCGGGCAGCAAAGGAGAAAAAACATAATTCTGTTATTGCAGCATTTTAAGAGTCATTTCCATTTGTAGAGCAGAACGTTCTTTTTGTGTGCCATCATAAAACTGTGTTGTGATTGGCTGGAAGTTTGAGGTGAATGTTGTAACTCTGAAGTTTGCTGCAGTGGGAAGGTCTTTCCTGGAACTCTGCTCCTGAATTTCTTTCTTTTTTTTTTAACTGTTCTGGCCTTAAAGAGCTTGTTCTGCCTATTGCAAACCTGAGTTTTTTCACTCAAAAGATAAAATTGTGCACACACAATTCTAAGACACCTAAAGGTTTGGCTGGCAGAGAATTTTATTCAGCTCAATCAGGAGAAAACATGAAGTAAGTGGCCCAGATGATCAGAGAGAGAAAGTTTAAATCCAGACTGTGGGAATAAACTCTTCAAATCAAGTAAAGAGTTTCCTTTATTCCTCTTCTTTTATGATCACTCTTTTCATTCTCATTGGTCATCCACTCCTCTTTGTTTCATCTTGGGGCTCCTAAGTTGGCAATTTCCTGAAGACTTCATCAACAAGTCTTTCCAATGTCATCATCCAGTGCCTCCATCCCTTCATCATGCTTCTCCACTTAACCTTAAACTCACATCATTGCAATGAAGTCCTTGATCTTGATTTGCTCTTTGATCTCTGATTGATTGTTCAACTACAAAATCACTTATTGTTGGCTGTTTTCAGGAGTGATTTTAGATTAATTTGGATCCTGCATCACTAAAACAGAAAAACTGCACTTGTATCTTCAGCTGAATTTCTCTCAAGACATTTTATGACAAACTCCAATGCAGCCTCTATTCTGAGTTGTAAGCAAATAAAAAAAACTGATTATGTTTTGGATCCCACCATTTCTATAAAAAGTGCAGAGATGCCTTTTTGCATTGGATTATCACAGTGCCTCAGTTCAGCAAAATGTATTGGGTAATTTGTTTACTTTCCAAATTCACAAGGGTCTCTGCAATCATTACAAATAAAATGTGGTCCCTATAAAACTAAATCCTTTGCTTATAGGGTTTAATTTCCAGTTTAATGATCTAAACATTGTGGGAATTATTTGGGAACAGTTCATTCCTGTTGATAAAAACTTATTAACATAGAAAAAGCATTATCTGGGGACTCAATGTCATAAAAAAATTACTCCCCAATTTCTGTTTTTATGTTATTTGCACAGGATAATCAAAGCCTTTTGTTGAAATCTACAGACATCTTCCGGATATGACACTTTGCATCGATTTGACGAATGACGTGAGTTGATGTTAATATTAACACAGGATCTCGCAGTTCAGCAAAATATAGTAGGGGAATTTTTAACTTTCCAAATACTTCCTCTTTAAAACCTTTAACCTTTTTTTTCCTTTAAAAAAAGTTTATATGCGAATTAACAAATTAAAAACAAAAATTATACTTAAATAAACACAATAGTCACATTTTTGTAAAAAGTGGATTTATGAATTGTTGTAGATGAAAACATTAAAAGGTTTTGTGCAATTGCAGTTTCTAACTTTTCTGCATTTATTGTTTTTTTATTTGGGAGTGACTTAATTTACGTTTGAATAAATGTAGGTTGATATTTGTGGTTCTAGTTTCTCCCAAGTGAAGATAAATGCAGAAACTTTGTTGTTAATGATTATTTTGTATCTCATTTTTTTAAAACAGGATGTTATTTATCTGTAGAAAGTAAAAAGTTTACATCAACATTCAATATTCACTCATACTAGAAGCAAGGATGGTGGCGGGCCGCTCAAAATCCTTCAGAGGGCCCTTAATGGCCCATGGCCGCACTTTGGTCAACTCATCTTCACTCCCAAGTTGCAGGCTGCCAGAATTTTCAGCTTTAATCAGAATCATTTAAGAAGAACCTTCAATTTTTGTACTCATATTAAATTTTCTTTTCATTTTCTTTTCCTTTTTGATGAATGATGGTTAATGTGATGGTTGCGTCCCATTTAGAGTTTTCAAATGTAATCATTGATGTTTGCGATCTCTAAGCAAGTTTTCCATGCACTACTTTTGTAAAGAGCTTTCTTCCTGAACTATTCAGGTCGAGCAGGAATCAAGACAAGCAGGAAACCTGTTTTTGTTACTTTAACCATCCAGTCCCCTCCCTCCTGCGGTTTTCATTGCTGCTACGCTGCAAAGAACAGACAGAAACACACAACCGACCGCGTTTATAACTATGTTAAAACCTGCTGAAAGAAGTATTTTTAGGTCAACACAAGGTTGAGTTTTTCCACTTTTTTAGTTTACTTAGTGGGAAACATTCGCCTCGACACAATGGGGACTCAGCTGGTTGGTTTTTGCTTGGCAATCACCGGTTTCATGGGAACGATTCTCATCTGCGCTCTGCCCATGTGGAAGGTGACGGCATTCGTTGGAGTCAACATCGTCACTGCTCAGGTGTTTTGGGAAGGCCTGTGGATGAACTGTGTGATCCAGAGCACAGGTCACCTGCAGTGCAAGGCCTATGACTCCATTCTCGCCTTGTCTCAGGACCTGCAGGGCTCTCGGGCTCTCGTCTGCGCCTCCCTTGGCGCCAGCGTTGTGGCCATCGGGCTCAGCATCGTTGGGGTTCGGTGCACCAACTTCTGCCACTACGACAGGTTGTTGAAATCCAACATTGGCATTGGTGGTGGAGTGGCGTTTATCATCGCAGGCGGGCTGTGCATCATTCCCGTCAGCTGGTCGGCTCACATCATCATCAGTGGATTTAACAGCCCACTGGCGACGGAGGCGAGGAGAGGGGTTGGGAGCCTCCATCTACATCGGCTGGGTGTCTGGAGCGCTGCTCGTCATCGGAGGAGGGCTCCTGACAGGAAGCTACAGATGCTGAAGAAGAAGAAGAAGAAGAAGAAGAATGATCTGCACTGTGCAATCCGTCGTAAACATGATGAAGGTTTTCGTGTAAAATAGCGTTTTTAATTGAAGCCCCATTTTTGTCATTTATTTCAAATCATAATTGCACTAAAATGACATCGGTTTTAAAATTATGCGTCAAGTAACTGCACAACTTCAGGACACGAAGGAAAGAATGTAATGAAATATTCTAAGCTCTCCAGATATCTGAATTTAATTTAGAAGAATTTGAGAATTATAGTTGTCTGAATGCTGAAATTATTTCTGGTATTTGTTTTTCTTTTATGAGTTTACTGGAGTTACATTAGTTTAAGTATCTGTCTTCCTTTAACTGTGAAGTCTTATTGTGACAGTTATACTTTTTAGTTTATCACTTTTGGAATTACAGAAACTTTACATGCTTTACAAATGAATGAAGGATTATGTTTTGTATGTTCTGAATAAATTTTTGGAACTTGTCTATTTTCAACACAAATCCTGCATTTAATTCTTGCTTTTAAATACAGACACACTTTTTGTACTAATTTTGACAATATAAAATAATACACAGTTTAACAGTAGAGCCTCATCTGTCATCATGGAAAAATAATATAATGATAAAATAATTTATATTACTATTTTCACCCTGTGGTTTGTACTATAAAGCACCTATTTTTCATTTAGCTTAACCAATTCTAATTATTTTTTTCTTCAAAATCGCTGAAATTTGACATTTTCCCATTCAAATGCTCGGAGGTGAGGCAGCAGCAGCCGAGCTTCACCTGGGATTGATCGACCTCTCACTGCTCTGGCTGCCATTAAATGGGAACATGCTCCTTCTCTCTGTATGTCGCCAATAAATGGCGACAAAACATTTAACGTATGAACCGATTTCCATAATTTAACTTATATAATATAATGTACAGTGTTTCTTGTCACCAACTGTGTGTGAAACGTGTTTCTTGTGCTGATGAGCGATCAGAAGGGGCAGAGAACAGATTCGAGGTGAGGCAGGCAGTTCTCCTGCCTCATGGCAGGGGGCGCTCATGATCCCAGACATTGTGACTCCACAACTGCAGAGTAAGAGACAGTAACAGCGAGCTAGCCATACAGTAAAGTGCAGCCATATATCTATAGTTTTCTCCTCTTACCACAACAATCACTTATTAATAATCACAAAATGAACATTAACTACTGTAGAGACTGAATGTTCTGCTCCTTGCGTGTCTTCTTTGTGGAGTTGTCATTTGGTGTGGCAACAAGTCTGCGAGGATACAGAGAGCGATAAAGAAGTGGCTTTGAGTTGTACTTTAACAATTTTTTCCTTTTCTTTGGATCAAAGCAAGAAAGTAATGATATCTACATGTCCAAGTTTGGTTGACTTGGAGTTATTCTACGGCAGCAGCGTGGCTATCATGACATTTCAAGAATTGTCTGTTTGCCCTCCAGCTTTGTCTGCATGCGCGAAACTTCCTTATGTAAACAATACCATGTAGGGGTCTGTATTTGTAAATCTAATTATGATTAAGTCAGTATCTCTCGTCACTGCAGTTTAATATTAGACACAAGTAAAGTTGCATCAATCCCGGCAGATCTCAAATTTTTGTGATGTTTTAAGCAAACTCTGATTTCTGAATCGTTGGCGCAAGAAAAATACCAAAGAAAAAATATCAATAGATCAATTTAGAGAGCCAAATGACTTGGTGATTTGGCACCAATCATGAATTGTGGTGAAGGGCCTCACAAAATCAATATGAGGGCCTCAAATAGACCCCGGGCCACACTTTGGACACCCAGGATCTATAGAGAATGTCCAACCCTGTGGTTTCTGAAATATCCCGTGAAAGAGGGAATGGCAGCATTGAGGCTGAACAATTTGCAGATCTTTTTGGATTTATCTGAACTCAGTGATTCGTCTCCTAACAGTAAAATTGGAGTTTCTTGAAATCAAAGGAGACATTCAAACTCAATCATAGGAGAGAAGCAGTTGTTCCAGGGTCTGGTTTAGAGTATGGTCAGGAAATTTTATCCTCCTCAATGTTAATTACACAATATTAATTAAACTAAGTTTACACAGGTATCTTAATCTGTCTCATTTTGCTATTTTACATAAACTGTCAGAAACCACGTCAGAAAGTTCACTGGAACAGATTGTAATCAGGTTTAATCAGTAGAGATGTCATCAACTACTGGATGACATCATCCAATACTTGGTGACTTGCTGTTTTGAGACTTGGGTGTGACATTTAGTGGCCATTTTGTTGTTCTGCTGAAATGTTCCTGTTGGCCATTTTTGGAGCAAAGGGTGGAGCTGGCGAGCAGGAAGCGAAACGTCACCAAGAACAAGGATTTGATTGACCCAAAGGAATGAAGCACACATGAAACGAAGACGTCATGTGTTTTGAAACTGGTTTCATTGGAACATGTAGTTTCAGGTCATGTTGTGATGACAAAATGCAACATTTTGTTGAATTTTGGTTGAAATTCTTTATTATTCTTATGTCTGTATCAGATGTTTTCCATATAAAATCCCCATTTTTGATATTTCTTGTGATTTAAATAAATTTTTCACTAACAGAAAAAGATAAACTGTGTAAAAAGCAATTAATAAAGGATGTTTTATTTTATTAAGTGAAAACGCTATCCAACTAATCCTGCTCCAGTGTGAAAAGTAATTCCCCCTTTTTTATTTTCAAGCCTCATTTTCTAGTTTATAATTTTTGCCAGACATGTCAAGAAAAAATAATTTAAATGGAACCTGCTTGGCAACATGAAGTAGGTTAAAATATCTACAAGAGGAACACATTGAGTCCCCATTCAAAAGAAATGAAAGAATAGGTAACAAAGATGAAGCAGAGAGAAAAGGGTAGAGATACAGACCTATTATCAACAAAGAAAACTAAGAACAATGGTGCATCTTCCCAGGAGAGAATCAACTGTCAAAATGACTTCAAGAGTGCCGAGATAACTCATTCAGGAGATCACAAAAGATCCAGAGCACCATCGAAAGCAAGAAAATGGCATCCAAGAGAGAAATCCCGATTTAAAAACCCCACAACAGGCCAGGAAGAACGCAAGTGAAATGATAATAATAATTTCATTTATAAAGCGTTTTGACACAAAGTGCTGATCAATTACAATTAATTGAGACAAAAATAAAACAGATTAAAAGCATAAAATACTAGAAGACAGTAAAACAGAAGTTTAAAACTAATATGACAAAGTAAACAAGTGGGTCTTAAATTTAGCTATGAAAACATCCACAGAGCTCGGCTGCCTGAAGTCCTGAGGACAGTTGATTCACTTTAGGGATTTTTAATAAGATTACAGGGAGGAAAAGTGAAAACCTGTCAGTGGAAAAGGTTAGAGATGGGAGAGAGCGCCAAAGCCTTGATGATGAGCAACAGGATCTGAAAGTCTGATTGAGCCTGACAGGCAGCCAATGACGGAACCACAGCATAGTTTTGAGTATTTCCCGGTTTTGGTCAGAACACGAGCAGCTGCATTCAGAACCGACTCTAAAGTTTTTTTTGGTAATTGTGGAAACAGACATTGCGCTAATCCAGTGATTCCCAAAGATTTTCTGGGCCGCTCTATGGATTACAATAAAAAAGAAAAACAATCAACTGGGCACACACATCGTTCAACCAGACGTAAACCTACACACATATTTTGTTTTCAAACTCCACTGAAGTTTATTTCACACTTCAGGTTGCAACAAAACACACTACAAACCATCTTTACAGTGAAACACTTTTGTGTAACTGTTTCTTTTTTGTTTTGTTTTGTTCATCCATATAATTTTTAGCCCCCACTGCAATGGCACTGCGCCCCCTGTAAGGGGGAGCGACCCACTCTTTGGGAACCACTGCAATAATCAGTGTGTGAGGACACTAACAATCTGTGATTTCCGAAGGATAAAATTTGTCTGATTTTTGCAATATTCTGAAGGTGATAAAATCTTAGTCACCTCCTTCAAATGAGGCGTGAAGTTGAGCGCAGGGTAAAACCACAATGTTACATACAGAACAGAGATTCTGCCGGAAGTTATGACGTGCAACCTTAAATACCTGCATGGCATTACACAGAGTATCGATTAGATATCCAATTAATTATGAAATATTGTGTCAGAGAGAAGATGTTTAACAGTGTTTGTGTTAAGTATCTGTATACAGCTCTCCTTTCACTAGAGGTATTAAAAATTTAGATGTCTTTTAATGAAAAAGCAGTCAACAACATTCCAGCTGACTCAATAAGGAGCTGATGATGAAACTCAGGTAGCTGTAGTTTTATGAAGTTACTGTATTTCTTCAGGTTATTGAAGATTTCAGAATTGAATTTAATCAGCAGAACAGAAACAGAAATGGCTAGTCTATCTTTATTATTGTTCTGTCAATTCCTTTCATTGTACCTTCGAAACTCTAAGCTCATTGATGTTGTGAAGAGATCCGGTTTGGGCAGAATTCTCAAAAACCAGTTTCAGCTTAGAGTCAACTCTAACTCCTCCTCTGACCTCTTGTCTCTCTTTAAAACCAGCAACTTAAACCACTACCCACAAATCTTGCAACACACAAAGCTCTTCATCTCTCAGAAGACACGACTACTTCGATTCGAAAGACAACAACAGAGCTTCAACATGGTGTCCGGCGGAAAGCAGATCCTGGGGATGGCGTTGGCCTTCATCGGTTTACTGGGGACCATCATCATCTGCGGCCTTCCAACCTGGAAAGTCACAGCCTTCATCGGTGCCAACATCGTCACCTCTCAGGTCATATGGGAGGGTTTGTGGATGAACTGTGTGACTCAAAGCACAGGCCAGATGCAGTGCAAGGTCTATGATTCTCTTCTGGAGTTGCCTCAAGACCTGCAGGCCGCCAGAGCGCTCATCATCCTGGCCATCATCATTGCAGTCGTCGGGATCCTGCTGGGCGTGGCGGGAGGCAAGTGCACCAACTTCATTCCAGACGAAAATCAAAAGACCAGAGTGGCTGTCGCTGCGGGTGTCGTCTTCATCGTCGCGGGCGTCTTGGTCCTCATCCCTGTCTGCTGGACTGCCAACACAATCATTCGGGATTTCTACAACCCAACCCTGATCAGCGCTCAGAAGAGAGAGTTGGGAGCCTCCCTCTACATTGGGTGGGGCACTGCGGCGCTGCTCTTCATCGGCGGTGGGCTCCTCTGCGCCACATGTCCCAAGAACGAGGAGGAGAAGAGCTACGACTATCGGTACTCCAAGGCTCGCTCTGTGGACACCAACAAGCAGCAATACGTCTAGAGTCGCAGAACTGAGTTGGGTAAAGATGAAACAAGATAAGATTTGCTAAAAGTCTTATATTTGGGTTAAGATACTGAATGAAACAGGGGCAGAAAGAATGAATGAAATACCGTTTTGTCGTCTTTATAGGAAACATTTATATTGTGAAAAGGGAATTAACTGTATTTATAAACACAACATTATTTAGAGATGCTTTCAGACCTTTTTTCTTGCATCCTCATCTGTTTTTTTGTTTATTTGGACAATATGTAAGATCTCTAATGTGAAATCTGATCTGGATTTTTCTGATTATATGTAATCGTCGACAATTCTGTGACTTTTTGTTGTTTTTAATTTATAATCCATAATTAAAACTATAGTCAGTTTTAATTCCTTTCTTCCTTTCTATAAATGTCACTAAGGCTCACAGTAAAGCAGAAAGTGGTGGAAAAAGTGCAGCTTGTAATGAAACGGGTGGAATCTTAACAAACAGGTTGTGGGACAATGTTCGCTTTCTGCTGAGAAACTCAGCCAAACAACAACAAGACTGAATGACAACGCTGTTTCTGTGGAGAACTCATCACTCATGGTTTATTGTCTCATAGGCCTGTGGATATCTGTAAAACAAAATTTTATATATTTTTAAAAAATGACATAAAATAAATAATTTGGTATGTTTTTATGTAATATGTGGTTTTGATTTTGCTTTTTTGGCGTATTAAACTATTTTTTGATTTACTTCTCAAAGTATGAATGGAAGTAGTAGTGAGTCTGTAAAAATTATGAATAATGTGGGGCTTAAACATAAAACTTAAAGGAAAACAATGCACAAAACAAGCAGGAGAAGATATCTATTTGTCAATGTGAATGTTTTATAGTTCATATTAGATTTTTGAGCCCAATTTTATTCCAAAACAATGTATTTTATGTATCTTAATTGAAAATACAATAAATTTTTGACATTGCATTTATTACTATTGACTCTGCATTGTAATTAAACAACAAAGTAAAAAGGGAAGGCCACTCAGAACCGGTGAGTGCTGTGGGAAGAGTGAGTTGGGTGGGCTCAAACGCTGGACACGGGCCAGCAAAGGTCAAACAAAGTGTGTTTTTTAGGAAGAACAAAAGGAGCCACACAAGCATGAATGACACACTGGTCTCAACACAAGCAGCGAACTGAAGGAACCAAAGAAACCACCAGCAACAAAGCAGCTAATCATGAATGACTAGGTGACTAAGCAAATCAGAAACTTTCAGCACATTACAGGGTGTAACAATACATCACACCCTGGATGTCCTCATTTAGGGACAATAAAGGACATCTTGCAGAAAATCTCTATGATATTCTGCTCTATTATATTCTATGAAGACATGTAAAAACCTGTTAAACAGAAAATTTGCTCCCTCTAATTAAAACACATTTTCTATGTGGTAAAAATTCCCCATTAAAAGCAGTAAAGAAGAGTTGGACTAGAAACTAAAATGAATGATTTCAGTTAGTATTAATACTGACAAAGACAACTCTAAACAGAGGGGTTTTTAACATTGATTTTAAAAAAAATGTCAGGATCTTTGCAGTCTTCTGGAAGGTTGTTCTTCTCCATGGTCACTCCAGACCGGAGTGACCTGACATGACCTGAAAGATTCATATAAGAAAGGATTTTAAATTTTTTGTGCTTTTCTTTCATCCCTGCAGCCATTCCTGAGCTTAACATCTTTAAACTTTTTAGGTTTTGAAAGCACATTTTATATTTTTGGGAGCACAATGTACTTTAATGGTTTATTTGTGTGTGTATATGTAAATAGAGCTCTGGAAAAAAAATTAAAAGACCACTTAAATTATCAGTTTTCTCTGATTTTAAGTTTGAGTAAAATGAACGTCGTTCTTTTATTCTATGAATTTAGAATAAAAGATAGACATGATTAATACCTACTGTACCTGCTATCAATTGTTAATCAGTTATTTAACTCATGCAAAACAAAATTTTTTGCATCATCGTTCATATTTTTTTAGAAAACTGACTCTCAAGATACTTTTTCAGATGTTACAAAAACTTGGCCTTTATTTTAGGTTTAATTCCATTATGCCTTATTTATCTTTCCCTTGTCACAAAATCCAGCTTGATTTTCTACAAAACTCACAAAGATCTTGTGTAAAGTACTGAGTTTCTGTCGCTACAGTCTATTTAAAGCATGGGAAATTTAAGCCGAAACCATCCAGACATGATTGAGGAAAACCACTCAAAGCTGTTGGCAATGGCAACACCAAACGAGGAAATATGATAAGAGAGAAACAAAGGAAATTTACAAATGAATTACATATGAAGACTAATCAAGAAATAAAAATAAAAGCTATCACTGACAGCATTCAAAAGATAAAAGGAATAAACATCATTTCAGGATGAATTAAAACATTTTATGTTGTTTTGTGTGTGTGTGTGTGTGTGTGTGTGTGCATGTGTGTGTGTGTGTGTGTGTGTGTGTGTGTGCGTGTGTGTGTGTGTGTGAGGGTGGAAAGGTGTTTGCATGTTTTAAACTGGTTTTTCTCCTCAGTCGATCCTGCTCCAGTTAAGCTGGTTTTGTTCCAGGAAACTCAAGTCGGCATTTCACTTGTGCTCTTCTAGAAAACATTATTTACACAGCTACTCTGAATCCCCGATAGTTTAGGGCTTTTTCTTCTTGGTTATTCAGCACAAATATGATGTGCATCATAATAAATAAGATGTTTGGTAAAATGTGAGACCATTTTACCAAAGCAAGACCAATGCTCTTAAATGGCTCTCAATCTCAATTTTGTTCATCTATAGCTAAAATGACAATTAGTTTCACCTGAACAACCTAATTCAAGGGAGACAATGGGAGCAGGGCTGCATTATGTCACTTCTTTCTGTCACCCTCCTCCTTCTTTCCCCTGTAGAAAAGGTGTGGGACATGTACGCCTGACCAGTAGCAGAGCGAGCGACGCTCAGGAGAGAAAGCAGTCGCTCAGGTGGAGGGACATGTTGAGAAGGAGGAGGACACAAAAAGGGGAGGGACACTGACAGATGGAAATATCATGTAAACAAATGAAGTACAGCTGAACTAAGACACACCTATAACTTCACAAAACGATACCAGAGGAAGCTAAACCGTCAGCAGTCTACCCTCCAGAGAAGTTCATGGTTAGAGGGGAAGGCATGTGAAAGAGGCAGCACATGTTAAGGACTGACAAAGACAGCAGAGAAGACTAATCAAAGATCGAGAGAGTGCGACACTGAAGGCAAGGATCAAGACAGGCTCTTCTTAAAGGTCTGAGAGGATTTTTTTCCAGCAGCTTCAGAGATCTTCTCATCATGGCCTCAATGGGGATGCAGCTGCTGGCCAGCGCTCTGTGCCTCCTGGGCTGGGTTGGGGTCTTCGTCAGCTGTGTGCTGCCTATGTGGAGTGTGACCGCCTTTGTGGGCAGCTCCATTGTGACCTCTCAGATTATCTGGGAGGGCATCTGGATGACTTGTGTGGTTGAAAGCACAGGAATTATGCAGTGCAAACCCTACGAGTCCCAGCTGGCTCTCAGCACAGACAGGCAGGCCGCCAGGGCGCTCATGATCCTCGCCATCGTTACAGGCAGCTTTGGCCTCCTCCTGGCCTTTGTGGGAGGAAAATGCACCCGCTTCTTGGATGGAAAAGGAAGTGGTGTGAAGGAGAAAGTGGCCATAGCAGCAGGGGTGGTGCTGATGATCACAGGGCTGCTCTGTTTGATCCCTACGGTGTGGGCGGCCGGGACGGTGATGAAGAACTTCTACAGCACAGCCATAGACGCTCAGAAGAGGGAGCTGGGAGCTTGCCTCTACATTGGCTGGGGGGCAGCGTTTCTGCTCATTCTGGGAGGGGGCCTGTTCATGAAGTCCTCTTGCCCAGGCAAAGCCCACGACACGGACAAGAGCCCCTCAGTTCGCTACGTGGTGGTCCGATCCTCTAATGGATCCTCCCGCGCTGGCTCCCATCTCACCAGGGTGCCAACGGCGCTGGGTCAACCCACCAAACCCATGTCGCCTTGGCCCCAAAGCTTTGGGGCGCCAACCGCCTATCCTCAGAAGGGATATGATGTTGAATCCCAGCAGAACATGAGAGAGGATTCAGAGAGATCCTGGGCTCCATCGACAAAGTCTCAGATGAAAAGGCCCGAGTCGAGAAAGTCCGAACACAGCGACGCACCATCAACAAAGTCCCAGTTGAAACGAGCTGAACTAGATGAAACTTTATCAGCTGCCAGTGAAAATGAAGACGCAGCAGCAAACCCTGCAACAACATACCTGTAATAGGAGCAGCAGAAGAAGGAAGACTTTAGTTTGCATTTAGTTTGCAGTTACTTAGTAGTTCCATGTTTTATAGATGATAATGTTTGATTTAGATACCATTATTTGTTGTGTTTACAATTTATTTTTTCAATATATTAGCAAAATGTGAACGAATATATTGAATATTACTTTCTTATTAGTCAGGACTTTTGTCAAAATGAAGGAGACAAAAATAAAATGTAACATTTTAAATGTGCTTGAACTGATTGTCACAAGTAAAACAAGTGAAGTATGTCCAACTTGTGATGAATGAACTTGCTTAACTTGAATTGTTGGTTTTAACTTGCCATGTTAATGTGAGATATTACAATGCATCAACTGTTTTTTAGTGTTTAAATGCACTTAATAAATATTTTATCTCAGGTTTTTGGGTTATTTATTTTTTTACCTTATTTTTCAAATACATAGCAATTTGAATGACTGTTTGATTCGTTTTTATTACTTTATAAACTTAAACGTGTGGAAATAAATGTTCTGCCTCTCACACAACAGAAGTTTCTGTAAATACTTTTCATCAAAGCATTTAATTGTGGTCATATTTTTATTTTATTTAAACGTATAGCAAAAAATGTATTGCCAATTTATTTTTCAATAGGCTGGCGAAATGTGAATGAATATATTGTATATTGCTTTCTTACTAGTCATGACTAATTAAAGAAAAAATGGCCAGGAGAATCACCTGGACTCCCGGTCTTGTTTTGATAATTAGAAGCTTCTGGACGAACTGGTTTGACAGAGATCGGAACAGAAATGTTTGGCTAAACATTGTTGATACATCAAAACAACCATTACTTTCTGTTTGTTGAAGGAGGAAGAAGCATGTTTGCAGAGGAAACTTCATTGAGTTTCAGTGAATCATGTTTGGGTTTTGCTGATTCAAATGAAAAGGATCCTACAGACAAAATGCATGTCTGTCGTCCAGAATGTCACAAATAAAGTTTGTTGTGTTCACTGTGTTATGGAGATCAATTTATAAATAACCATGTGAACTTTTAGATTGTACGGAAAAGTAAAATGACAAACTTTGAATGAACCATAACATAAACGGCCAGAGTTTATCTTTGCATTATTTATTTGTATTTATTGACTTAATTCTTTCAAAAATCCTGCTTTATGTGTTTGGTAAAGCTTGGATGTTGTCACACCTCAGGGCTTTGTTGTTTAGCCAAACATTGCTTGTACAGTGACACACTGGAGAACCATTTCTATAAAAAGGGGATGAAACAGCGACATCTGGTGGTTGGGAAACATATTGGTCTCTCTCGGATTTAAAAAAAAGTTTTGGCTTCTTAGATTGTTGATACATCAAAACAACCATTACTTTAATGATGTTAACGGTTAATATTTACAGGAAATCTGTGAAATCCGAACCTCCCAGTGTTGCTATGGTTATCTGCAAAAGTGAACCACTCGGTCAGAAACAACCAATCAGAGCCAGGAGGAGGATCTTAGTGCTGTCGATCATCCTCATGTACATGTTGTTGGATGTGAATAGTTTTTGTTATTAAAAATTATTTACAAATATTTTGATATTATTTCAATATTCAAAAATGTAACATTTAAAAATTTTTAAAGTTACAAAAATGAAAAAGTACAATTTAATAATATGTAAAAGTATAATTATATTTTACTCAAGTCTTAAGAGATTCTTAAGTAAAATAATAAACCACTCATAGTGTTTACCTGCTCATCCTTTGCTGGTTCCTATTTTCAGCTGTTTTTGGGCGACATGCGGGTCACACCCTGGACGTGTCGCCAGGAAACACCTGCACACCTCTCAGGACTATTTAAAGATACAGCCATGGTTTTGGACCGGAGTACCCATACAGAACAGCTGCAAGCACAGGGACAAACTCCATGCAGAAAGATCCTAACCTGGGATTTGAACCCACAACCTGCACCTTGCAAGGCAACAGTGATACCAACTGCACCATGCAACTCATAACCATTCAAAATAATGTGTTACAGTTTCTTATAGAGGTACACAACTCCAGATATGTAGCCGTTGTCCTTCTCTGATACAGCCCTCTCCCAGTCTTTGACCTCGGTGACCTCTAAACAAGTCCAGAGCTCCTCTTCCTCCATCTTCCTCAGCTCGCTGTCAAGGGCAGCTTTGTACTCCAAGTTATCCTGGTTACTTCTGGTTGTCATGCAAATGCAGCCACCTAGTGGAAGGATAAAACAGTGCAGTGAAAAAATTACACATTCACTACAAGACAGAAGAAATTAACTTAAAAAAGTAACAAATAAAATGATACTCTGACCTGGTTTGGTGGCATTGCACAAATCTCTGGCGATACCAATAGGGACCTGACCAACACTTAACGCTCCAACAATTACAACCACATCAAAGCTGCCTGCAGGAGGTGAAGAGAAGCTTTTTTAAAAAGCTGTCTAGAATAGTCAGAACATAAATATACAGAAGTCACTAGCAGTGAAAGTAGAAACCATCATAAAGGCCACAGAGATTAATGAGGTGATGTTGGTTTAATTACCCCACTGTACGGGGAGACGCTCCTCTCCCAGCATGCACTGCTTCAAGTCCCGGTACAAGCCGCTCTCTCTGGCCCTGCCCAGCATGGCTTCGCTTCCATCCACACCCACAAAATGTTCAAACCCGACTTTTTTCATCTGTTCAACAAAGACATATCTCTGTATCAGTCATTCTCCTGACAAAGACAGTGACTCTGTCTTTAACTAAGGAAAACAAAGACATACATATTTTTTTAAATAACATCAAGTTTTACTTATGTTAAGACTACCATAACCATACATAGTTTTTTTAAAAATAAAAATATTTACATTTTTTACCTATCTCATCAGTGTACTCACGTGTTTGGCCACCAGTCCGGTCCCACAAGCCACATCTAGCACTACGGCTGCCTCTCGCAAGCTGCTGAAATGGGACGAGATGCAGGCTGCTGCCAGACTTGGTGCACGGTAATCCAAAACGGCCACATCCTGTTTAAAAAAAATGGTAATGACTCAAAGAAAAGCCGTTTTCTTTCAGTTATTATTACATTTTTCTCATAAATGTCTTTACATTTATGAGAAAACATTGATGTAGAAAAAAAACTTAAAAGGAAAACCCAGTAGGTGTTAAACAGTGTTTTGATTGAGCTAATTATGCAACGTAAAGCTCAGAACTTCGCAAAAATTATTAAAACGGCATGCTATAAAATCAAATTATTCACCAAATATTAAATAAATTACTTTGTGAGTCTGTATCAATATGACTTAAAATGTTGGTGTTTAGCTGGCTGGTTTTCTTTTTTTCTTTTTGGCCCAAGCGGTTATTATGTGATAGCGAAGTGACAGGAAAGCGGGTTGTGAGAAACGATGAAGACATGCAGCAAAGGTCAACGAGTCGGGATTGAACCCGAGTCGAGCACTGAGGCCTCAAATGAAGGTCACCAGTGAAGCAAAGTGAAAACCTCTGTCATTTTACCAACATAGATTGGAATTTTGCACCAAATGCAAAATTAAAGTTTAGTAGGTGCAAAAGAAACTTTGGCTTACTGAGGAAATGTCTTTCACATGTAGCAAGTACCAGAAATTAACATCAAAAGAAAACCAAAAAACACTTTATTTGTCACTTTTCTTTAAATAACTGTTCATTATTTTAATTTTAGCATTTAGCTTGTCATAGCTACTAATCTTAAATAAGAAAATAAACCCACCCAATGTGTCTTTTCTCACCTGATCGTAGTTTTCTGCCCACCGGTTGTAGAAACTGATCTTTTCTTCTGATGTGGCGCTTTTATGAGCTGACAAGATAACAGCTTTTACGCTTTCAAATGTGTTACTGTCAGCAGACATTATACAAAAACGTGTCACTAATAATAAAAAAGAGAAACACAATTAATGAACATCATTAATATATTCAACATTGACACAATTTTGCAGCTTTAATTCCACTTCATCTTTAAACTAGAGATAACAATTTTCCTGATATTTACATTAATGTAAGAATTAATGTTACGATCAGCTGTTGCTGATGATGTGTAAATAAAAGAAGTGTCATAAACCACAATTAAACATGCAGTAGCAAATAATTACAGCCACATCTGCAAGGCAGCTAATGAGTTTCTGTCAGTCATTTTCAGCTTGCTATACTCCCAGCATGACCCCATTGAATATAATATATCATAACATAAATGGCAATAAATGAATAGAAATATAATTTATTATCCCACGGTGGGGTAACTCAAGTATACCAGCAGCAAGTTAAAGAAGAGTGGAAAGCTTGCACATTCACACAATGCTAAAGAATACAAAAATAAAAATAAGTGGCAAATTTACAGTAATCAATAAATTAAATAAATAACAAAACAGTTCAACTCTTCTGTATTCTAAGCAAACAAAAGCTCCTACAAAATCTCTACTACATTAATTGTTTTTATTCTGCCTTTCAAATTAACATTAGTATAACTGAAATAATCAACATTATAGAAAAATGCCTATTTGTTATTGTTTTGAAGACATAAAAACAATTGCAACAAAATGTAAATTTTCTTTGAAATGAAGGTAATAATATGTCAATATGAAACCACTGTACTTTGATTCAAGGTGATCATAAAATGGGAACTTCATATCATACTGATTTCATACACGAAAACAACTTCTCTAGACTGAGTGAAACATAACACATTTAAGCCATAATGTTGTCTTCTTTTGTGTGTAGTGATGTGCAAAGCCCGCTTCTATTTTGTATAAAAAGACACAGGTACATTTACCTAAACTCGCCTCGCTGTTTGGTTGCTGTTATTTACTTACAGGTTGCAGCGATCTGCACCAGGAAGCGAGTTGAATGGACGGTGGGTTATCTATTCCCTCAGTAAAAACTCTCAGGTTCTGAGGCGTTTAATTACAACTTGGTATTCTAAATATCCACAAGTCTTTGCTACAATCTATATTTTAAACTCTTAGAATACGTCTTTATTTCTTCATTGAGATTCCTATAGATAAACTCATTAGCAAAGTAGTTTTTTTGCTTCGGAGTTTTCTTCTACATTTCAGTGTAAAGTTGATATTTCCGATAACATTGAAGCAGACACAGGCGCAGGGCAGTGGCGTTCCTGACAGCCGAAACAGTTCATGTTCCCACCTGTAGAGCGACTGGGAGTCAAAACAAAAATCTTCTGGAAACTCCTTATGATTCTGAACAGTTTGCTAACAAGCTAAACACGTAGCACCCGACAGCTTTAGCAAGTTTTATTCTAACTTTATGAACAAATATATCAGATACATGTCCACTATGGCGGTTTCGCTAAAGCTTCGCTGTTGTTATAACTTGTTATGGACGGTGTTTGTGTCTTAACCGTTAGAAAAAGTAGCAGTTTTAGTGAGGAACGTTAGCTTAGCATTGGTCGCTGTAACACAAACACAAAGCCCATCCTCCCCTCAGGCTTGCTGGACGGGTTCAAGTTTAACTCTGCGCCCTGGTAATTAGGCCTCATCCACACGTTAATGGCTTTTATTCTCAACTCCAAGTAGCTCTTCTTCTGTGTGAAATCGACTGAAAATATCAGTTTTTGAGGCGTATTATGTGTTATTGATATGAATTGTTTTACAATTACACTGGGATTCACTTGTGCTTCCTTAAACGCAATCCATTATTTCCACAGTTCTCCAATCTGGAAACACTTATCAAAATGTCGATCCTTGGACTGAAGAAGAAACAACCCAAGACTTTCAAAGTTAAAGTCGTTACTATGGATGCTGAGATGGAGTTCAGCTGTGAGGTTAGGATTTCTTTCTACGACCTCTTTTTGTCTGTCTTTATGTTTAGTTGCACACCCCACACAAAAAGTAGTAAATTAAAAACAAGAAACAAAAACATTAGTATGAGATGAAAATGTTTGATATATAATTTCATAACTTTATCCATCTGAACAGAAACAAAACAAGTTATTATCAAAGAGGAGTGATCTTGTCGGCACACATCTTCAGTTATTACAAGTAAAACTAGTGATCAGGCCCGAAATATGTCAAAAACACATAAAGACAGTTACAAAGTCAGCCTTCTGACAAACATTTCCAAGATTAATGTACCAGAAAGATCTAGAGAAACTCATTCATATGTTTATCTGTTGTCGCATTGATAACTGGCACAGTGTCTTCACAGGTCTAAAAAGAAGCCGCATTCAGTTTCTATGCACCACAAATCTGGGACAAACTTCCAGAAAACTGCTAAACAGCCGAAACACTGAGTTCCTGTAAATCAAGACTAAAGCCCACCTGCTTTGAGTTACTTTTGAGCCATACTGAATGGAAAATTAACCAAATTATTTCATGTTTATTGATGATTTTGATGTCGGCACATATTAAAACATAATGTCTGTTACTGGGTTCACAGCTGGTGACTGTATTTATGATGTTTTTATGATTTTATTAAAAAAAAAAAAACACTATGAACCGCTAAACAAATAAATTTGATTGATGTAGAAGTGTTTTCACAATTTCTTCTTGGTCCAGCTAAGCAAAGTTTGTTTGTCTGAACACATTTTGATCAGCATTATGGTTTTAGAAAACTTACTACAGCAATTTATTTACATTTTAAACCAAAGAACAACTTTCAATGTTGGTTTTAGGTTTAATACATATTCTTCAATGGAATAATGTCAATAAAAGCAAGTACTTTGAAGCCTATTGACAAAGTATAAAGTCTTTCAAAATCAAAATATTTCTCACCATTAATGCAGTTAATGGTGAGAAAACTTAAAATGTTGTTCAATTCTTCAGTATTTTTTGGATCTAAAGAGGTCCAGGTGTCAGACTGAAGTGATAGACTAATACAAAATAGCACAAAAATAAATAGGAAGGAAAGTTATACATTGTTTAATTTTATTTATTTTTAATTAGACAATTGTTGCTCATATATGTTCTCTCTCCCCTGAGGCAATGTTTTATTGAACAATTTTTTTTGTCATAATTAGAGAGCAATTTTTCCCTGTTTTTCTTTTCACAATAGCACTAATTCCATCTGATTTGGATCTAACTTTCTGTTAGGATTTCTTGTCCATGTTTGCTGCTTCCTTCCTCAAATCTCAATATAAAACATTCAGGTTTGTGGTTCTAATGTGAAAAAGAAAAGGTTGGCATTAATCCTTTTGCACTACACAGAGTTGGTCATGAGCTGCACAGAAGTATCCACTTGAAAAGAAAATTGAAAAGAGACGAGCAATCTTGTCGTAATAAAAAATGAAGCACACCTCTCAAAACATGACTTATAATCTTCTTGGAAGTGTATTAGTCAGGTTTGGCCTCGGGAAATGGTTTTTGCAGACTTCTGTGTCTGCGCAGGTCCAGACTCATCTCGTTTTGTGATCAGTTAAAGATGGACGTTCACAGTCTGACTCTGAGCTGTTATCTGGCTGGAAGATACAAACATCTGTCTGCTGTTTGGAAAGAAATAAGGAATAAAACATTATCCACTGTTTTCCTGCTGCTTCATCACTTGAAAAAAACATTCTGTTAGTTTTTATTCATTCATCGTATTTTAAGTCGAACTTCATGTTAGGTTATTATTTACAAGTTCAGGACAACAAAACATTAGATTAGTCTGTACTAACTAAGAAATATTTTTCTTTCTACATGAAGACAAGATGAAGATAATAATCTTCAGCTGGGAGGGTTTTCTTAAGAAAAAATCTACAAAAAATGTGTGAAGCAAAACTGTAAAATAATAAAAATACATCAATCACTTAGGAATGCAAGAATAATTGGAAATGGCTAAAGAAGAGATATTTATTTAAGTGAAGAAGAACAGAGACAACATTCACATATTTTTGTGAATGTTAATAAAACTGAAACTTAAATTAATTTTACTTTATTTTTTTTTTACTGTTGTGACTTTAACACTTTAATTTTAATCAATTAATTTAATAGATTTTAACGTGTTAAATTTTTTTCATGCAGCTTATTTAATATTTTTTACACACAAACGTTCAGAGCCGGAACCTCCGTCTTGTGTTTCTGGCACGTCCAAAACTCTGAGGCACAAGCGACATCCACAAATAACATCGATGGACAACAAAGCTGCTTCTCTTGGCCCACTGGGGGTTTGCTTCGAAAAATTTTCTGACTTGAACACAGGACATGACTGTTTGTTTGTGCAAGTTGTGCTACCAGGAACTAGCCTGTCAGTGAAGCTATTGAAGCTAAAATAGCATCTCGGTGCTAAAAACGTTGCAGTAGCACAGACGTCCCAAATGCTAATAACACAGTCCACTTTTTTTGAGAAGACAAGAATGATCAGGTGGCTCTTGAAACATTTGAAAGCCGAATGGACTTTGCAGAAACTCGGGTGAACAACCTTAATGACAGAATGTCAAGTAAAAATTGTGTTATTTCTTTTAAGAATTTTATTTTAATTCTTTAGTCATTTAACGCTAGTATTGTTTAGTCTGTTAAACCATGTAGGTCAAGGAGTCTTTAAAGAATCAGTTAGATAGGTTTCCTTTTGACCTCTCCTTGGAAAAGTTTCAGTAGGTTGTCAGTAACTAAATCAGGCGCCAGTGTTTGTTAACAGATAACAATAAACAGGTTAGGTAATTGTAGTGAGATGGAATAAACCCTAAGGCTTAACAAATTCCTCCATTAATTGTCACAAGCTAAGGCTACGTGCTGAGTGCACGTACAAAGTGATAATGTTCTTGTTATGCAAAATTGTTCCATTAGTAAACCTGATTTTTGGAAATGCACCTATTTTTGAACAAAGATGTTTATCATCTGAACAATTAACTTACCCTAAGAATGGATGTTGCATTCTCTATACCCTGTTAAGAGTGACTGTGCATTAACCTGTTCGACTGGAATTGGCTCTGGGCCAGAGAGTGACCACATTGTATAGAGAGTCCTATAAATTGTGAGAGCTTGCAGCTCCAAATCAGAGCTCATTGTAGGTAGATTTTGCTCTTTGCCATTTGCCAGAGTCTCAAGCCTGATCTGTTACTACAGATTAGATATTGTTTTTTCCACAAGAAGACAATAAATATCTTTGTTGTTGAGCTCCTATGTCTATTTAGTCAATAATTTAGCAGCCAAAGGCGTTTTTGAATCACTTGCTTTATCATTTGATTCAAATGCAATTAATTAACTATTGCATTTGCAATTTGAGTGATTACACATTTTAAGCTACTTCAATTTAAGTATTTAATTTAAAGCAAGTAGGCTTTAAAAAAGTTAAAAATTAATTTTTTTAACTGAGGTGGTTGATATTTAAAGTCAGATGTACTTGATGTCTTAATGCCAAGTATTTATCTGTTTAAGTGATGATTCCACTTATTATTATACTTTTTTGCAACACATATTTTGTTAAAAGCAGAAACAAGAAAAGCTATTAATATATATTGCAGGGGGCAGAAGTACCACTGGATGCTTCTTTCTGCTTGTTCCTGAAAATCTCAGAAAGCAACAGCAGGAAAACAGTTTAAACGTCGCTCTGTTTGTCTCAGGTCAAATGGAAAGGTAAAGATTTGTTTGACCTGGTCTGTCGCACCGTCGGTTTGAGGGAGACCTGGTTCTTTGGACTCAGATACACGGTGAAGGACACCTACGCCTGGCTTAAACAGGAGAAACAGGTGAGTGAAGCGCTTCATCTGCAAGAATAAAGTCTGACAGTAGCTGCTACTTCTAATGAAAATTATTGATTGATTATTTGAGCCCAGCATTATTTAATTTTTTCCTCTTAATGTTTGTTTTTCCATCAAGGTTCTGGATCAGGAGGTTCCCAAGGATTCCCCCATAACATTTCACTTTCTCGCAAAATTCTTCCCTGAGAAAGTTGAAGAAGAACTGGTCCAAGAAATCACCCAACACCTATTTTTCTTACAGGTAGCAACAAAAATATAATGCATTTTGTGTATTTTTGTGCAAATTGCCACAAACTTGGTGTGAAACTCTTATTTTCAGGTGAAAAAACAGATACTAGATGAAGAGATATTCTGTTCCCCTGAAGCTTCAGTGCTTTTGGCCTCTTATGCTGTCCAGGCAAAGGTAGGAGGACAATGCAAAGCTGCAAGCATTACTTTTAAATTTCAAATATTTTGAGACATAAACAATAAAGGCTCAATGCTGATGATCAGTTAGCAAATTTAAAGTTCTTTGAATGTTCTGTCTTATATAAAATATACAAAATATGTACAAAATTACATGTAAATAAGGCTTAAAGGTATATAAATACTCCAACTTATTGGGTGAGTAATATTCTTTAGCAAGTTTCATTTGTAACAAATTCCCACCAAATTGGTAGATTTTATATAAAGTGTTTTTTTTAAGATTTAGCTTTTCAGCACATTGTCAGTATGGGTGAGATAAACTAAGGCAATGTCAGCATTGTGGTCACAGGGTAGAGAAATAAATATTATATATTGCTCATATTGTGATGAAGTGCAGAAATATTTTTATTGTCAACATTCTTTGAAACCAGGAGCTGGAGTTGTGAAAACTGCTTTTCTTTGTGCAGATCCTGTCTATGTCCATTTAAACAGATAAAGAATGAAATCTAAAAGCAAAAACAAAACAAAAAACAGTTGCATGCTTGATTTTTTTGTTCTAAAGGCTTACCGAAACTCTCCCAACATTTTTGTTTTCTTTGCTGCTAAATAATGCAATTAAGCTTCTGCTTAATTGTTAGCGAAGAAGCTTGTTGATGGGTAAAAAGGCAAAGCATAAGATTATAGGATAATATTAATATAAGTATAAATAGTGTAAATAAGTATAAATAATTTGTACTGTATATTTGGATTAGAAGAAACTACAGAGGAAATTTAAATGAATTTAATCAGTTCTTGTTTTAAAAATGATCTGAAGTTGTTTCTGTATCATCATTACATCCTGGAATTATTAAAAGATCAAAAATTATTGAATGAATGGTATAAGCAGCTAACCCACATATGTCAAACATAAGGCCTGGGGGCCAAATCTGGCCCTCCATAGCTTTTTATGTGGCGCTCAAGACTCCACGTCACATCAATAAGTTCTTCGAGTTTTTCACAAATCTGCAAAATTCACACAGAATTTACAATTCTCCATATTTTTTTCTGATTTCACTGCAAATCTTCTCGAAATTGATCAAAAACGTTTTAATGACTGCTGCCGCAGCCTCACTTGTTATCAGGTTATATTCTGGGACGATACAGCAATTAATTAAAAGGCAAATTATATATAGGAATATGGCTAAGAGCCACATTAATGCTTTTTATTTTTTCTTATTTCTCAATGTCCATCCCAGTACGGTGACTATGATCCAAACTTTCACAAGCCAGGTTTTCTTGCACAAGATGAACTGTTGCCAAAAAGGGTAAGCATGCTAAGCTAAGCTACGTCCAAACTTAAGTGAAAACAGGTTAATTTGTTAGATTCCTGATTGTTTTTCCTGGGAACGTTTCAGGTTCTGATGCAGTACCAAATGACTGCGGACATGTGGGAGGAGAAGATTACAGCTTGGTACGCCGAACACAGAGGCATCGCCAGGTACGGCTGACTTCCTTCAAATTAACAACAATTTACTAAAAGTCTGGGTTTTAATTTCAACGATATTCTTCTTTCTGCTCAGAGACGAAGCAGAGATGGAATACCTGAAGATCGCCCAGGACCTCGAAATGTACGGTGTTAGCTACTTTGCCATTACTGTGAGTGTTGATGACTGTACCACTATTAAAACGGTCCACAGTGCTAGAAAAGTACTTACCTTTAATACTGTTCAATGCACAGCAAAATAAGAGAGACACAGACCTTTTACTGGGTGTGGACGCTCAGGGTCTCCATATCTACAACCCCAACAACAAACTGAACCCAAACAAGTCTTTCCCCTGGAGTGGGATCCGGAATATCTCCTACAGCGAGAAGGAGGTGAGTCCTGACAGTTTTAATCAGGTTTTATAGGTTTAAAGAAACAATTTTAATTTTTAATAGATTTTGTCACATTACTATCACCACATGGCCTTTGAAGATAAACCAGACACGCCTGATGGTCAAAACGCTTTTAGTGAGAACGCAGCATTAGGAGTTTGACTTTATTCTCAGAATTTGAACCTTTTTGTTTTTCAGATTTTTTTCACTCCAGTAGAATGACTTTTGATCTTGAAAGACTAAAGTCAGAATAATTCTGGTGAATTCTGAAGAAAGAGAGAAAAAACTCTTAAGAAATAAATTCTGAATTAGTTTTTCTGCTCCTCTTCCGTTGAAAACTGCTTTTATTAAATTGATAAAGTATTATTTAACCATGCTTCAGTAAAAATTCTGAGTTTTTACTTCAAAAGCTAGGATTACTCTAGGAGAGTTTTTGTTCTCCCTTTTTGCAGTTCACAATTAAACCTCTAGATAAGAAGAAAGATGTCTTCAAGTTCTACTCGTCTCAGCTGCGTGTCAACAAGCTGGTAGGTTTTTTTTTAAAGCTAAATCATTTGTCTGTGTTGGCAGTGAGAGATCTTGCTGCTCTGTGTGTTTCAGATTCTGCAGCTGTGCATCGGGAACCACGATCTGTTCATGAGGAGGAGGAAGGTGGACTCCATCGAGGTGCAGCAGATGAAGGCTCAGGCCAAAGAGGAGAAGGCCCGCAAGAAGGTTGGAGTGGAAAAATACAAATTTTAATTTACCAGTTTTTAACAGACCGGATGGAGGATTAGGAAAAGAAATGTGTGATTCTAGATTTTATTCCTGCTTTTTCTCCTCTGTTTGATTGTCTGTCATTCTGCTTTTCCTTAATTTGGTCTTTTTTTCTTATTTCCTTTCCATCATTTGTTCCTGCCTTCCTCCTTCCCTTCCTTGTTCTTGTCATTCCTGCTGTCTTTCCTCTTGTTTTTCTGTCTTTTCCTCAGCACTACCCTTCCTATCTTCCTTCCTGTAATTTTCTCTTATGTTCACCTTTATTTTAATGCTCACTTCTTTCCTTCCTTTTTTCCTTCCTTCTTTGTCTCCTCTTCCTTGCTTGGTTCTTTCTTTCTTTGATAAATTATTTCTTTTATTTGTTGTCCTTTCCTTTAATCCCCTTTTCTCTTGTTATATTTTTATTCTCCTCTTGCTTTCTCTCCCTCTTGTGGATTTTGTCGGTTTTGTATTAAAAACTAATATCTGTTTGTGTTTTGTAATTTACAAATGGTCCAAATCACTGGTTTGAACTAATTTACTCAAATCACTGAGTAAATCTGTGATCTGAGTCCAGAATAAGCTTTGGATTTTGACTTGAAAAGTGTTTAAATTGTGACAGTCCACTTGTGGTTTTTAATTCTTTCATTTCTCTCCTTCATCTAGATGGAGCGTCAGATCCTGGCCCGGGAAAAGCAGATGAGAGAGGAAGCAGAGCGGGCGAAAGAGGAGATGGAGCGAAGACTTTTCCAGCTGCAGGACGAGGCGCGGCTCGCTAACGAGGCGCTGGTGAGAGCTCCAATGTTTCAGACTCTAACTATTCGTGACAAACCAAATGGTTAAAAATCACATTCGTGGGTCATGATTGATATTTCCTGTCTTCATTTGTTCGTCCCAATCCAGCTGCGGTCTGAGGAGACGGCAGACCTGCTGGCAGAAAAGGCCCAGATCGCTGAGGAGGAGGCTAAGCTTCTGGCTCACAAAGCTGCAGAGGCTGAGCAGGAGCGACAGAGGTTAGAGGTCACAGCCATGAAGAGCAAGGAGGAGAAACGCCTGATGGAGCAGAAGATGAGGGAGGCGGAGCAGCTGGCTGTAAAGCTGGTGGAGCAGTCTGAGAGGAGGTGTGAAATTATCTTTACTATTGCTACTCGAGTGTTTTGCTGTAATTAATGTAATTAATTATTACTTTCTCCATGGCTTTTCTGCAAATGTACCAGTTATTACATGCTTGTATCTATTTATTTACAAAAGATGAAGTGGCAGGATAAATTACCTTAACAGATTATGAACGAAACCGTCCAATCACAAATATTAGCTCGTGGTGTCTCTTTATAAGCTTCAGTTTTAAATGAAGAAGCTTTTTGAAGCCTGGAGTTGTGCTTTGTTTATATTTTTGGGGAAAATAACAATCTTTTAACACAGATTGTAGTGAATCTTTGCACCACAAACTGTTTTGTTTCCTAAAAAGTAATCTAGGACAGATTTGAGAGATACTCTGAATTGTCTGGGTGATTTTTGTACAGACAATAAGTCCACAAAGTTCTTAAGATCTTGATCAGTAGCTGCTTTAATAATCCATGATGTGTCACAAACTAACTGCACTGAAAACTAACCGCACCGCGTTTGTGTTCACGTTTTATTAAATCTGCGATTTTAGACACAAAACTACAAATATTTCGTTTTATGGCATTCATGTTTTTTTATATTATTGATATTATTTTGAGTAAAATTTTAATTTTATTTTGTTTTTCAGGATTTTAGATAAATTACTTTAACAACTCATGAAAGAAATTCTCCGTTTGTGCAGCAAAAATGTAAATTTGTGTCGCCATCATAAATATCAATACAGAAGTTTCCAGAGGTCATCAGAGGTCGACCAGCCGTCCCGCTCACATCTACAAAATCAAACAAATTTGGTCCCAATCATCTCAGCTACATGTGTGCAGCAAAAAATTTAGTTTGTGCTGCTTCTGCTTTCAAGACCTCTGCAACTTTCTCTATTAATATCTTTAAAATGATCGCAGCACAAACAAAAATCTTTGTGCTGCGATCGAATTTTGTTAGATTTGAAGAAGGTGGGAGTAGAGGCAAACAAATTTTTTCCTACTTCCTAAATATAGTCAACACTAAAATTAATAAACCATTGTACTGGAATTAATTGGAATTTTATTTTAAGGCTTTAATTTTTACGAGGGGAACCAAACAGATGTGTTTCCTGCAGATTAGCTGAGCGGTCTTAGCAATCTGTCAGTGCTTAATAAAGCCATCGTCTGTTTCCAGGCTGAAAGAAGCAGATCACCTAAAGCAGGACCTGACAGAAGCAAAGGATGCTGAGCGAAGAGCCAAGCAGAAGCTCCTGGAAATCACCAAAACAACATACCCTGTACTGCACTAATGATGCACTTCTTATGCCGTTTCCATTCTCTCTTCTCTGTTGATGTTTTTGTTTTCTTTTGAAGGTTATTACTTTGCTTTTCTGAGATATCAAAGTGCACTTCTTTTAATAGCTGATGCCTTTGAGTAGTTGTTCTGCTTTTGTGGTTATTTATGAAATTATAAAATGAAGACAGTCTGATTCATCAGAGCTGACTCGGGGATTTTAAAAACCCCAGATAGCAAATGACAGAAAGAGAGAGGAAAAAAAAAATTCTGTGAAGACTAGTAATACTTAAACGTAAACAAACAGGGTTTCTACAAAAACGCAAAATCTTATCAAGTATGTTTGTCTAGCTTCTAGTGAAAAATATGTCCACTTGAATTAATACAAAATTAACTGAAAAGTAAATTTTCAGCAAGATACAGGACATTATTTTAGGTAAATAATTCCATACTATTGATGAAAATATACTAGATTTGCATACCGTTGGCAGATCATTTCATTTATTACATGGGGAAAATGTCGTGTTAATTGACTTTATCTGCTAGTGGATCTAGTCATTTTCATCACTAAGGAATAATTTACTTAAAAGAAGCTCTTTCATCTTGCTGAAAACTTACTTGTAAGTTTGTTTTTCTTACTTCAACTGTAATAAGATACTTGCACTAAAAACTAGAAGGTAAAAAAACTTAGCAAGAGAAAGAATGAGAAGAGATAAATCAATGTTTTGAGGAAAAATATTGCATTCAGTCAGATTTTGATCTGCAGCGCAGAAATAAGAGAACTGTGTTTTCATTTGCATTCAGGATAAGTGTAGCATATGCTAGCATAATAGTTTTCACATTAAGAAAGTATGTTGCCATGTGTTTGTGTCCTTCAGCTCATAGCTGCGTACTCTTCTCCGCCTGCTCCTCCTGAAGCAGCCGACTTCAGCTATGATTCAGCGTCGTCACGCCTCGACTTCAAGGACTCGGACATGAAGAGGCTGTCCATGGAGATCGAGAGAGAACGGTGAGGCGGCGACTCAAACACAGGTGAAACGTGTTCGGCTCTGTTTGCTGATGCTGCATTCACACAGGCTGGAGTACATGGAGAAGAGCAAACACCTGCAGGACCAGCTGAAGGAGCTGAAGTCGGAGATCGAGTCTCTGAAGCTGGAGGAGCAGCAGCAGGCCAGCATGTACAGCCTCCCCGGAGAGGCCAGAGGTTACGTCCCCGAACCGGCATATGTACCTCACAGCAACGTGAGTTTACTCTGATTATCGGGGTCTGGGAGGATCGGACTGTTGGAATGTTTAGGAAAGTAAATGAGAAAAATAAACTCAAATATTCTTCCTGCCTTACTATTTTCTAAAATAGGGTTGCGCCAGTTTTTCTTAATTTTGGGACATCGGTGGTCGGTTGATACTTGCATGTGAAACCAATCATATCTATTTTTGCTATGTTTAGCAACATTTCAGACAAAACAAATTGATATCAATCAAAATTGGAATCATCAGGTCAGGCTTTTCATAGATCGGTAATCAGAGATCATTCAGAAAAATGCAATCGGTACATTCCTATTGTAAGCTTTTTTTAATGAATCTCTATGAATATAGCCAGAGTTTCTACACAGTATGGAAAATATCATTTTTCTGGAAAAAAAGAGCATTTTTACACCATGCATGTATAAACTCAGTTTTCTATTCACCAAATGAATGCAAAAAAAGTAAAGGGTTTCTCATGACCAGCAGAAGGCTAAAAGAGATTTTAGTTTTAAATTTTATTTTAAATAATATTTTATTTTAAATGATTATGCCTTATAGTTTAACATCATAACATCTAAGGTGTAAAATGCAAATAAAAATGACACTAAGAGGTTCAATCTTAGGAAAACTAATTCTAAGTTACATTAAAATATGTTTTAATATTAGTAGCAATCAACCTTTACAGCATGAAGAAGGTTATTAAAAATCTTTAGATTTAAACTTAAAACAATATATTTACATATAATAAAAACCTCCTGAATGAATGTTTTCACACAGCTTGTTTTTCTCAGATTGTTTATGTCTGTCTTGATTTGCAGCGAAACTCAGCCTACATGTCTCAGATGGCCTTCTTTGAAGAAGTGTGATCGCTGTGTTTCCAGATGAGAAAAAAGGGCATCTGCAGCTGGGAATTTGTCCTTCTGTGTTATATCGTACCTGACTGAGAGCAGCAGCAGACAGAGACCTGCCACCGCCCTGTTTGCCTTGGAAAGACTTTGAATCTGTCCTTCAGCAAACAGACACTCCTTGCTGTGCTGCAGCACCTTTACCTTTTCTCTTAAATGCAAACAACAACAGTGACACTAATGTCATTAATCCAGGATGTGGGGCTGAAGTTTTAAGTGGTTTGCTACAGCTTTAGATGATCAAATGCAGATGCCATTATGACTATCTTCCTGAGATGGAGTCTGTTGATCAGTTTGTACTTTGGAAATGTGGAAAACAGAATATGAGGGTCTTATGGTACGTAACAGCGCGACTTTAAAAAATTAGGGGAACGCTAGTAGTTTAAAAGTAATGTCTACTGTTTCAGGTAGAAGCTAACAAACACAAAGTGAAACATCAACTAGATTTTAACTGTTTTCTGTTCTGACTAGATATTTAACTACTCTTCTTATCAGAGGTGGAAGAATTAATTTAATTTGTCCTTTTAAGTGTAGCTTATTAAAGCTATAAGCGTTCTTGCAAAAACATAAAAACTTGTATTTTTGTCTAGTTTCTACTACAAATATCTTTGTCCTCTTTAAAAAAGACAAAACTAACTTAGATGCAACTTTTCAGCAAGAAAAAGGAGCTTGTTTTCATTCACTGATATTGATGAAAAAGTAGCAGTTTCATTGGCAGATTATTTCACGTATAACATAGAACAAAGTGTTTTGTTTTTTCATCAATATTAAGGAATTATTGACTTAAGGCAAACTCAAATTTTTCGCCAAAAAGTTTTAGTTTTTATTATTTGAAGTGTACTAAGATATTTTCACCAGAAATTAGAAAAAAACACTTGGCAGGATTTTGTGTTTTTGCAATGTGTCCAGTCCAAACCCAGTTTTGATTTTGGATCACAATATTCCACCACTCACCTCTATCTAAGTTTTATATATAATACTCGATCATTTAAAGGGAACTTAAAAAGAAAAAATAAAAAGAACGCACTCGAATCCTTCAAGCATATTTTTTGTACTTTGCACAAATTTTGTCTTTTCCGGTCGTTTTGACGTCCATTTTTTTTAGCTTGTTGTGTTTACACCAATGCTGCAGTTTGGGTGGCCGAACAAACCAAACCAACAAAAGGTGGTAATAAAATCCCAAAGTCAACTATAAAAGTTTTGTAGGTTGTGCTTTAATATCTGGCCAAGAAACCAGTCAATTTATTTCAGCTCTGTCTGCCAAGAATAGTTAGATCTCAAGCCAGAATTATGCCTCAGTTTTTGTTTATATTGAAAAACCCAAACTAGTGCAATTAATTTCTATTTCTGAAAGTAATTGACATTATATGCTGTATAATCAAGGCCTCCTGAAAAAAGAATTGGATAATTAAAAGTCTTAATTTCAAGTTGTAGTTCATCCCCATGACTAGTTTATGTTACAAAGGTCCAGCTGTCTTTCATATAAAGACTAAAATTTTGAAGTTTTCTAGATAGACATCACATTATGTCAAGTGTTTATAAATTATTATTGATAATGTTATGGCTTATGTTCACCACAGTGCTTTGAACATAAAGATTTGAGTCAAATTGAAGAATTTTGGTATATTTTAGATGAACAAACAGCTTTTGAATTGCAAGCTGATTTAAAAGCAAATAATATAGTAATAAGTTCACAGAGATGTCATTGAAGGTGGCATGAAACACTACAGTAATTCCCTTATTAACTGTGCCTGCATCTTCATTGCAGGCACATCATTAGGGAGAGACGATGTGTGATGGTGTTTAACTCAGCTTTTGGCCTCCATTTGGTATTTATGTTCCTCCTGAACTGTCTTTACTGATGCCACACAGGCCCCTTTTGTGTTCATAGTGCAGAGGTTTCAAGCTTATAGTGTTACATTTGGTACTGCTGATGTTATTTGAACTTTGCCTTTTTGCTATGACTGCACACACTAATGTGTTACTGAGTGTGTTGTACTTCTAGAATGAACACTGCAGAAGTCTTTGAGTGACATTGACCCAGGGTTTAATATCTTAACTTATCTACAGATTAGAAGACTGATGACATTTCCTCCTCTTTATATGCAATTCTCAGGATTAATGTTGGAGACAATCAAAGCTGTTAGAATCTCATTATTTCCCCCCTGAGTTAAACAGTGCAGTATAAAGTTCACATGGTGAATTGTAGGCAGTAAAACTGCAAAGCTGTGAAAAGTCTTAAGTATTTACATGTTTGAAAGACTTTTACCAGCTGTGGACACAATGCATCTAAACTAAACTTTTTGACGTTTTGGTTTATTAAAACATACAACCTTGTGCATCTTTCTTTGTTAGGAGCAGCCTGTCTGACTTATTTATGCAGTGAACAGTGACAGATGAGGGGTTGCTGTCGGTTCCAGAGAGCATCGCCTGCCTGGGTCCCGTGTAAATTGATTCTGTTGAAATGTGCTTCTGCTCCCAGGTTTATCAGATTTATCTGGGCTGCAGATGCACCGTCACATTTCTTGAAGTTTACAGTTTAAGAATAAATGTGTTTTGTATTGATGCTTTATTTTTCTGTATTGTGTTGTAAAATCACAGACATGGAGTGGTAAAAATTTGAGGTCAGTACTTTGTAACCTCAAGTCATGTTGTCTTTGACATTTCATTATGGTAGTAATGACTCTTGGTTGTATCCGTATTGCTTTGCTCCATGGTTGTGCACTCATTAGGCGTTGTCCTGTTAATAAGAGGATATTTCTCCCCACTTAATTTGTCGGTAAGCCGCTCGAGTGACTTCATCACTGCTACACTGTTGTCACACCAGAATGTTGCAAACATTCCTTGTATTCTGCATTTGAATATCATTAAAAAAGAAATACTGCCTGGTAGTCTCATGTGTTGGATTGTGGTGATTTGAGAAAAAAAAAGAGGACTGAGTTAATTTTATCTGTTATTTGTATGATTGAAATGCTATATATTAAAGAACATAACATGTAGAGATCCTAACCTCTCACTAAATTACTCATTTCAAAGTCTGACCTATTAAAAAAAATACTGAAATGCAGTCATACATTGCTATGAAAAAGTATAGAGTTCCTCATTTTTAGTTTCTGTCATCTAAATGTTTCTGGTTGTCAAACAAATTTCATTACCATAGTTAAACCAAATTGCACTAGATTTTATTTATGGGTGATGGAGTAAAGGGGACTAAAAAAAATGATACATGCTAAAATTTGTAGTTTTAAATTAGAAAAATATTGAAAACCAAGGATTATTCTCCTCTTTACCATTATGATCTGCTTTACACTCATACTGGTACTTTTTTGTCAATATCAAGGAATGATTTACTAAAAACAAGCTCACATATCTTGTTGAACAGTAACTTGTAAGCTAGTTTTGTCTTATTTCAAGTGTGCTAAAATATTTGCATCAGAAACTCAACCAAAAATACTTGGAGTTTGTGGTTTTAACTTGGCAAAATGTAAAAAAGTTTGAACTTTTGCAAGGTACTACTGGATAGTTGTTGCATCACTGCAACAGAAATCCTGTTACATGAGGGAGTGAGGCTCAGTTTATTATTTCATAATGTGCATCTTTACAGAAATATTTAAGCTGTTAAAGCGCCTAGACGGCAGATTTACTCTGTTTTGCCTTCGGGGTGACTCACTTTTTTCAGTGTAATGAGAGAACAAAATAATCAAGATAAAATTTGGTTGGCTGTTCTGTGTTTAAAAAATAAAGTTTCCTTATTACTGCACTGCCTTAGGGGCATGCTGCTGCACAAACTGTCTCAAAGGCAGTGATGGATGAGCTTGGATGGGATTATGGCTGCACACAAAAAAGGATTTTTAAAGAACTGAAGAAGGCAGATGCAGATAAGTGGATAAGGCTTCTTTCTCCACGTGACGTCCGGCAGCCAGGCAGTTATCGGCTTTGGGGAGAGTGAATATCATTCAGTGAGCTCAATTTGCCAGCAGATGGGTTTGCTAGCTCTTTAAGTCTGGACACCCTGATGCTGTTTCTCCCATCTGTTGTACCTGTCCCACGGCATTTGGGCACTCCGATTAGAGTAATAGGCGACAAGAGGCAGGGGCATTATTAGACTGTGAATTGCATTCTAAGCAGCACTGGGAGAGAGGGAGGAGCATGCAGGAGTGAAATCACGTCCTGCGCTGAGAGAAAGCAGCAAATGGGGCCTTTGAAGTAGTTTTGCTGTGGAGGCATTTAAATATGTGAAATAATTGGATGCTGGAGGCCTGGTATCAGCAAAAGCAAGAATGCAGACCTCATTCTTTCCCACAAGCGTGAGCTGTTCAGAGGAGGTAAATCAGCTGACAGCTGTGTCATCTAATGCAATTACATCCAAGAAATGTTAATAACTTTTTTAATTTCACTGCATTGTCCAATCAGGATAAGAAGAGTTGGAATGTTTCTTTTTAGGCCCGAGCAGCTAAGCGCTGCGAAGGCCTATTGTTTCTGTACTGTTTCTTATTATTTTAAGGTCATCGCAAAAATCCCATAAGAAATGGCTCAATAGCGCCACCTACAAATTTTCAAAGGACCCTTTGCTATTCACTTACTTCATCGTAGAGACATGAAATTTGGTACACTTGTAGAGCTCCCCAAGACGCTCAAAATTTACAATTAATGTCATAGTGCAAGTATCACAGGAAGTCGGCCATTTTGGATTGAAGGTCCAATTTTGAGGCCATTTTTGCCGTTTACAGCCTTCGTATATGATCGAACTCCTCCTAGGGATTTTGATTGATCGGCTTCAAACTCGGTCAGTCTGTTCATAAGGCATGTCCCATCTAAAGTTATCAAAACGGTGAGTTTTTGAGTATGCTGAAGGGGTCAAAGTTCAGCTACTCGCCATAAAAAAATAAACTGCTATATCTCCTACACAGAAACTCACAGAGGCACCAAAGTTTCTGTGATTGATCATCATCGGGTCTCCTACAATATTCTATGGTCAAGTGATGACATCACTTAGGCCACGCCCCCTGAGAACAGGAAGTGTCATGTTTTACTGTCAATGGTCGCTATCTGACCCCTTTGACCTCATCAACATGAAACTGTTCCCAGACACAGAAAACATGTTGGTGTATTGAGGACTCCAACCCCGACCAGCTTCAATGCAGCAGGTGGGCGTGGCGGCGTGGCGAAGTGACCTGTAACGCCATCGCCATACGTTTGGCTCTCAATTCCACATTTTCGGGCCCAGCTGCTCCAAATTCACAACGATGGATCCTCATCTACTCCCGGACAGGAATCCATCACAATATTTGGTGGGCGTGGCCTAATTTCTCTATAGCGCCCCCTAGAAAATTTTAAATGATCAGCCCCAAGCCATGCTTTAACCTACAATTACGAAACTTTGTACACGTGTGTACCTTGTCATGACTTACAAACAAGTCTCTTGGAGCCATGGTCTAAACCCCACAGGAAGTCGGCCATTTTAGATTGAAGTTTGGATTTTGACCCATTTTTGCAGTTTACAGCCTTCATATTTGATCGAACTCCTCCCAGGGATTTCGATTGATCGGCTTCAAACTCAGTCAGTCTGTTCATAAGGCATGTCCCATCTAAAGTTATCAAAACGGTGAGTTTTTGAGTATGCTGAAGGGGGGTTGGCAGGGGTCAAAGTTCACCTACTCCCCATAAAAAATAAACTGCTATATCTCCTACACAGAAATTCACAGAGGCACCAAAGTTTCTGTGATTTATCATCGGGTGTCCTACAATACCCTATGGTCGAATGATAACATCACTTAGACCACGCCACCTGAGAACAGGAAGTGTCATGTTTTACTGAGAATGGTCGCAATCTGACCCCTTTGACCTCATCAACATGAAACTGTGACCAGACACTGAAGACATGTTGGTGTATTGAGGATTTCAACCCCGACCAGCTACGATGGAGCAGGTGGGCGTGGCGGCGTGGCGAAGTGACCTGTAACGCCATCGCCATACGTTTGGCTCTCAATTCCACATTTTTGGGCCCAGCTGCTCCAAACTCACAAGGATGGATTCCCATCAACTCCCCGACAGGAATCCATCACAATATTTGATGGGCGTGGCCTAATTTCTCTATAGCGCCCCCTAGAAAACAGCAGCCCATAGGTTATGTTGTTATTAATTATTTAAATATACATTATTATAACTTTTATATATATATAAGTTTATTTTGTGGGTTAAAGTACAAACATTCATTCATTTTTGCTAGAAATAATACAAACAAAGTCATTCAGCAAAACTTATGACACAGCGAAGTAAGAACACACTTTGGTCAGTGTAGATGGAGTACCACTGGCACCTTGTGACGAAATACTGGTACTGCTAGTGCAATACCAGTATTGCGCCAGCAGGAGGCAGTGGTACTCCATCCCTGGAGTGCATATGATCGGCTCTAAATGACACGTGGATCATCGGACTGGCGACAAATTGGATACGTATGACCTTTGTTGACCTCTAAAGAGAAAAACAGCATTGAAATGTATTTTGACTACACTGCGCCCCCTACATTAATCCGCCAGCTATATTTCCTCGCTAAACCAATGAATCTATACCACATTTTTTTGCATTGTGAGGGATCGCCGCCGAACGCATAGATGCGTACCGCCTGGTGGACGGGCGCGGAGACTGCGCAACAACTTCTGTCTTAGCACGTGCGCAGCGTTGATGGAAACTGAGCAACAGCTTCCGCGGTGCGGGCGGAGGCGCTGAAAACTGCGTGAGAGCTTCTGTGGTGGCTGGCGTGAGGCGGCGGTTGCTCGTACCCCGCGGTGGCAATAGGCCGGAGCGGCGCTTGGCTGCGAGGGCCGTTCGAGGCTGCTTGCAGCTTTAATATTTCTTTTGCATTTATTTTTGCTTCCTTCAGGCTGTTTACATTGATGGAGAAACTGTTGATGTTGTTACACTAACACTGGGCAAAATAGTCCCTACCACAATTCCTTTTGGGAAACAGTCAATATCTATACCTGCTGAATTTCTCTTTGGCTTTGGTCAGCGTTTTACTTCAGGCTTTCTTCCTATAGTCTCACCTCCTTGTGTTTTCCAACTCGACACAACAAACTACAAACTTTCCAACAATTTTGTCCTGACTTGGACTCCACTTCCAAGCAAAAGCTAAATAAATTTGTTGTTGTTGTTGTTTTGTGTTTTTACAAAGAAAGTATTTCAATGTCTTAACCCTATGTCTTAGTTCACAGGTGTGACCTACCCTTTCCATTTTCAGGTGCTACTAATTATGTGACTTCTGTTAGAAATGAGTTGTACAAAATTTTATTTAGTCTTTCTGCATGTAATTCAGCTCCCTCTCTCAAGTTAAAATATTTATGTTTGGTTAGCTGGTCTCTCTAAATTTCTCTATGGTGTGTGTGTGTGCATAATTGTTTGTGTGTCTCAGTGTTGCCTTGTGACAGATACCATCCCCCTGCAACTGCATGGGGGATGAAATCCAGCTAAATGGGGAAAATGTGTGAAGTCTCAATTCACACATTTTCCTGATTTTTATTAATACAATCAGCTTAAAAGTATGTCTCATTTTCAGTGCCCTGTGTTGAAACATCAAAACCTAATAAAATGTATTGAAGTTTGTGGTTACAATGTTACAAATTGTAAAAGGTTCAAGGAGAATGGCTGCTTTTGTAAGACAGCATAGTTGTCTGACAAAATCATAGCTATCTCACAAACTGTGAGTGAGCAGGTGTTGTGAGCTGAGTGAGTACACCTGCTCATTCACAGTGAGCAGGTGTAATTGCAGGTGTAGATTTCACTCTAATCAACATGAGTGAAATCTTCCCCATCATATTAAATAAAAACAGATGATCCAACCCTTTTAGAAAACAAACATATAAAATAAGCACTAAATATGCAGCCACACTAAATAGAAGATGTTAATGGGTGTCCTTGGCTATAAATAAAAATCTGTGTTGTCAGCTGTGTTTCATATGAATATTCAGCACATCCACCAAACTTTAAATATGACCAAAGTCTCTTATTGGAAGTGAAGACTTTATCAAAAGTTTAAAAACTCAAAAGTATTTATGATGTGCCACAACGAACTAGGAACACGTTTCACAAGCAGAACAGAACATTTATTTCTTCGAAGTAAATGAAATGAACTCAATGCTGACACTTCAGAAACTCACTAATGCCTTACTATCAATTATCTAAAAAATGAAGTGGTCTACCAGACCATTCCATTTATTATATAAAGGACCATTCGCTCACATTTGCTGAAATATGATTTTTTTTTTTTTAGAGCAGTAATAACTTGCTGTACCGTTAAGTTACATGACCTGAAAAGAAGCTTTTTCTGCAAAGCATAAAAATCTACCAAAGCGGTGTTGTATTCCAGGGAAGATCCAAATTCATTACAGAAATATATGTTTAGGGCTTACTAAGCTGTTTCTGCATTTAGCGGCACCCCTGGAGAAGAGCCAGTGAGGAACAGGGACTCCAGTGGAGCTTTTAGAAATACTGCAGGCCGTATATTTTCATTTCCACCTGTCAAAAGAGGCAAGCCTTTTTTATTTTCCCTTCTGTGAACCATTTTGCCAGAATGAAAAACTGACCAGTAGAAATACGGCACTTTCAGGATTGGTCCCCTTGTTTGGGAGTAAAGGTGAAACCGATATGCGGACATTGAGTCTCTTACTTCTGATGATGATAACTTACCAGGCCAATCATTCTGGTTTAAGGCACTTTAAAACAATTGGTGTTCACAAAGAAAAAATAAACAGAAATATTAGCAGTATCTTTTTTTTATTTCAGTGTCAGACAAAAAGGTACAACAATAAGTATGCGTTTCCTGACCAAAGGAGTAGTTTAACAGTTGGGTATGTCACCATAAAAGCGGCCGCAGTCTGTGTCCTCTGTGTTACATCTGGAACAGTCGCAGTTTGTAGCCACAGGGTAAGTGATGCTTCCCGGACACCCCTCTATGTCTATGTCTTGCACCTCGTAGGACCAGTCTCCTTTGCAGATCGTTTGCACAGGCGCCACTTCAGGGTCTTCAAAGACAGGGTCCTGTTACCAAAACGAATTAAAGATTTGACTATATGAACACAATTCAGTGGAAACACTGGTGGAAGATTTTTATTACATCATATTTAATAAAACCAGTATTTGCTTGTTTTCCAATAAACATTTTCACAATGAAAACGGGAGCTGACAGAGTTGAATTCAGCACAGTTTCAAAGACAGATAAGTCTCACCTTGATATGGTTTTGTTAGTGATTACGTGCAATTGGTTATCATAAATAACTCAGACAGTTTGAATCCTTCCTCACCTGGAAGTAGCACAGCCCTTCACAGATTGTGGTGTGGATGCACACCTCCTGATCGCATCTCTTCATGAGGATGCTAACGTTTTTCAGGTTGCAGCTGAAGCATCCCTTCCCCAGGACTAGCACCACCACCAGGACAGCCAACTTCATCCTCCTCCAGGTGTAGCACAGATGTCTGCTGCAAGAGCAGTTCACTTCTTAGGTTAGATATTCAACACTTTTTAAAAACGTTTTTCAACCACTTTTATACAGCAACTTGATCAGCACAAAGCCCAAAAAAGGAAAAATAAACACCACTGGCCAGCACTATAAAACCATCTCAGCATAAGAAGCAGGAGACCGTACTCTGGTCTGGATCTTTTTCTCATTTCTCAGTGAACCAGACTGGGTCTACAGACTTGTGGTCTCACCACCAATCTTCACAAAAAGGCAATAAAAGTTTGATTAAAATTATTGTTTGACAATTTTAACAGGTATTCATGTTGTGAGTATAGGAGTGTGTTTGTCTGGCTCAGCCTGTTGGATATTTAACAGGTTTCCTACTTTGCATTACTACAAAAGTGAAGCAAACACACAAAAAATATTTTAAAGAAAATGAAAACATTGTAAGTTGGAGGAAAAGTGATACAATTATCCAGGACTGCTTTGGATATGACAAAAGCATAATAAAACTAAATTTCTGTTCCAGCATTTTGTTTTAGTGTGAAACCCTAAAATTATCTAACCACCCTCTAGAAAACTTTCAGGGCATTTCTCTGTGAATAAGATTTTTTTGTTGTTGTTTTGACTTCTTTTTCAGGTTATTTAGTGACAAATTAAAAACATGAATGGATTTAACAGAGATGATTACGTCATAAGTATCCAAGTCGTGTTTATTAACATAAAAAAAATTACAGAGCTTATTTGTTTGACTCTTTTTAAATATATTTGAAGATAGTAATTGCAGATATTTTCCTAGTGGTTTGAAGGAAAATGGTGACCAATATGTGCAAATCTGATTTCCGAATTAAAAATAAAAATTACATTTACGTGTTTTGTGTAAAATCTAATTATTTGTTAAACTTAAAACACGTAAAAATGTATTTTTTAAAATTATTTAGAACATAATAGTTATTCTTAAATATTTAATATAAATAATAGTAAAATAAGTATAAATAATATTTCTTCTACTGAAAGCAAACTGAATGTGAGAACATGTTTTTTTCTACAGATTATCCAGCAAAAACATTGTACACTTGTTGGAAAATAAAGGTTTCTAAAATGAATTGCATAATTTAACCACATAATCAATACATTTTTAAAGACATTTCATTCAATTTAAACCTCTTTAAACCAGCAGCTTACCTGTGAATCTCTTATTTGAAAATAAAAAGAAAATATCTTCTTCGTCACTCTTCATAGATCTGCAGCAGTTTGCTACTTGAAATCATCTCTGTCTTCTTAAATAGGGCTGCTCGTAATCCTTTTAACCTTCTCATTTTATCTCCTAATGCATCTTCTACCTGCTATGGCTAATCTCAAATCCACATCATTTTACCATGGAAACCATATGGTACAGGACCTTTGCTCCCACACACGGGGGGGAACAAGTCGGTAATTGAGAAGTGTTGTTTAGATTAGATTGATGGAAAGACTCAGACGGAGCACAGAAGCATTATAAGTCCTCTGCCCCCACACTGCCATGGAAAATGTTTATATGCAGTATGCTGTACTCTACATCTATTGCTTATTGTGGCATAGGTCTTGTCCATTTTCAGGATTAATGCACAATTTGTGTACCCTAAACAGACAATATGTAACCTGTGCAACAGTTTGTCCACTCTTATTTAGACTGGATGACTTATCTACCTTGATTGTTTCTATCTTGGAGCATGAACTTAAATTTTTATTTGGTCTGCAAAGTACATTTTTGTTGTCAAATTTAGCTTAAGAAAATAAATTAATGCGATTTTGGGAAATCAACCACAGCTCTGATTACTCACCAATAGGGATAAATCTCTTCAACTTGTATTATTGATTATCCTATAGATTATTTTGATGATTAACCAATGATGATAAAAAAAACCTGACACATTTTGTCAGTTTTTCATTTAACAATTTCTCAAAAAATATTACAAATAGATTTAAAAATTCAAATAAATAATTCAATCTACATGTTTCTTTTTAACAGTTTGGCTTATTATGCTCTGAGTATGTTGTTCTTTCAACAAATGGTCTTATTTTGAGTCTGAATAAGAACCATATGCTGTGGGCCATTCTCATAAATAAACTTCTAAGTTACATTATGCAGTTTGGTCTACGTTAGTGAGCCTTTTGGACAATTTCTGTAAATCTATGTTCCTTATTAATTACAGCCCTGGACACAAGGAATCAGAATACCCTATATTATACTATTTTGATGTCTGTACTTTAGTTTTGACTCATTTTAAAACTGCAGCCTGAGGTGGACAGTCCACAATGACAGTAAAGCACTTCTTTGGCAAGGCGTTATCAAAAGACCCTTTGCTTCATCCAGCAGTGCCTTAGTCTGTCTTTGCAGCCACAAGGGAGTTTATTTCTTCACCATCCTGCAGAACTGCCACACCTGTCTAACAAGACTACAAGGACTTTTAAAATGTCACCCCTGGTCCTCTGAAGTGTTGCTTTCTCTAGTTATTAGGCCCGAGCAGCTAAGCTGCGAAGGCCTATTGTTTCTGTACTGTTTCTTATTATTTAAGGTCATCGCAAAAATCCCATAAGAATGGCTCAATAGCGCCACCTACAAATTTTCAAAAGACCCTTTGCTATTCACTTACTTCATCATAGAGACATAAAATTTGGTACACTTGTAAAGCTCCCCAAGACGCTCAAAATTTACAATTAATGTCATAGTGCAAGTATCACAGGAAGTCGGCCATTTTGGATTGAAGGTCCAATTTTGAGGCCATTTTTGCCGTTTACAGCCTTCGTATTTGATCAAACTCCTCCTAGGGATTTTGATTGATCGGCTTCAAACTCGGTCAGTCTGTTCATAAGGCATGTCTCATCTAAAGTTATCAAAACCGTGAGTTTTTGAGTATGCTGAAGGGGGGTTTGCAGGGGTCAAAGTTCACCTACACGCCATAAAAAAATAAACTGCTATATCTCCTACACAGAAATTCACAGAGGCACCAAAGTTTCTGTGATTTATCATCGGGTGTCCTACAATACCCTATGGTCGAATGATGACATCACTTAGACCACGCCCCCTGAGAACAGGAAGTGTCATGTTTTACTGAGAATGGTCGCTATCTGACCCCTTTGACCTCATCAACATGAAACTGTGCCCAGACACAGAAAACATGTTGGTGTATTGAAGATTCCAACCCCGACCAGCTATGATGGAGCAGGGCGTGGCGGCGTGGCGAAGTGACCTGTAACGCCATCGCCATACGTTTGGCTCTAAATTCCACATTTTCAGGCCCAGCTGCTCCAAACTCACAAGAATGGATTCCCATCAACTCCCCGACAGGAATCCATCACAATATTTGGTGGGCGTGGCCTAATTTCTCTCTAGCGCCCCCTAGAAAACAGCAGCGCATAGGTTATGTTATTAATTATTTAAATATACATTATTATAAGTTTTTTTATATATATATAAGTTTATTTTGTGGGTTACAGTACAAACATTCATTCATTTTTGCTAGAAATAATACAAAGAAAGTCATTCAGCAAAACTTATGACAGCGAAGTAAGACACTGGGATCAGTGTAGATGGAGTACCACTGGCACCTTGTGACGAAATACTGGTACTGCTAGTGCAATACCAGTATTGCGCCAGCAGGAGGCAGGTACTCCATCCCTGGAGTGCATATGATCGGCTCTAAATGACACGTGGATCATCGGACTGCCGACAAATTGGATACGTATGACCTTTGTTGACCTCTAAAGAGAAAAACAGCATTGAAATGTATTTTGACTACACTGCGCCCCCTACATTAATGCGCCAGCTATATTTCCTCGCTAAACCAATGAATCTATACCACATTTTTTTGCATCGTGAAAGATCGCCGCCGAACGCATGGATGCGTACTGCCTGGTGGACGGGCGCGGAAACTGCGCAACAACTTCTGTCTTAGGACGTGCGCAGCGTTGATGGAAACTGAGCAACAGCTTCCGCGGTGCGGGCGGAGGCGCTGAAAACTGCGTGAGAGCTTCTGTGGTGGCTGGCGTGAGGCGGTGGTTGCTCGTACCCCGCGCGGTGGCAATAGGCCGGAGCGGCGCTTGGCTGCGAGGGCTGTTCGAGGCTGCTTGCAGCTTTAATTTTTCTTTCTTTTGCCAACAGAAAGAATAGTTTACCCAAAGGTACTGTTGTATGCTCACAGATATTGATCCATTCATTGTTAGTCTACTCCACTAGATGAAAGCCTCCCTGGGCTCATCCTGGTGGCCTGATGAAGATTGAATAAATGCCTGAGAAAGAAATGGCGGCAGAATGGCTCGGTGTGGCCTCATGACCTTTTCAGCACTGAGGGTGTAGTTAAAGGACAGAAGACCGAGAGTTTTCCTTTGGTAAATTTATTATGGCCAAAACTACAACATTACTCAAACTGATTGTTTTGAAAGTGCTATGAAGCTCTTGCAAGATATCATTTACAGCCGGATATTTAGCGCATGCGCAAAACGCTGGGCGGAAAAAAAAAATCACCAAAAAACGTTTTTATTTTTTTTACATAGCGCTGCCGTGGTATAACGATTCAGTTAACTAAGTGAAACCTGGAGATGCAGATATTATTAACTTAGTTTCCTTTTCTATTAACATAGAAAAAGAGAAAAAAATAACAGAAAAATCCTTAAAACAACTGAAAACCATTTTTTGGTGTCGGCTGCGCTGCACGCGGGCTCGTTGCCATAGCAACTGCCACAACGGTTATGTTTCAGGATCCATCGCACCTCCAGCACCACAAAAAACACGGAAACATTTCCCACTGAACAGAACATTCAGTCCGTTACAGTTTAATGTGTTGAGGCTAAACGTTTGTTCTGCGCTTATTAATAAGTGATCGGTGTGATAGGTTAGCTGCCGCTGCTATTAATTCAGCCAACACAGTTGTGGTAGATTAGGGACCGCTGCTAAGAGCTCAGCTAACACAGTCGTGGTAGTTAGCTACCACAGATGTGTGGTGGCTAACTCAGCTAACACAGTTGTGGTAGATTAGCTACTGCTGCTAATAGGTCAGCTGACACAGTTGTGGTAGATTAGCGACCGCTGCTAATAGGTCAGCTGACACATCTGTAGTAGTTAGCTACCGCTGCTAATAGCTCAGCTAACACATCTGTAGTAGTTAGCTACCGCTGCTAATAGCTCAGCTAACACAGTTGTGGTAGATTAGCTACTGCTGCTAATAGCTCAGCTAGCACAGCTGTGGTTGATTAGCTCATTTAAACACCTGCTCTTCTGTTTAGGTTGCCTTTTTCACTTTGTAACTGAACTGAAACACACCGAATTACTCATCATATAGATGTTATGGTTGTCAAAGTCAAGCAAGAATAACTGAACCACTTTCCCTCCATTTTTTTCTGAATTACCATTTCCTGACCTTGTTATCTGGTTGTAGCAGTGTTGACAATTAGTAGCAAAGTAGCACTGATTTAGGGCATTATATTGATAGCTTAGCTAAAACCAATGCTATTATTGTTGGCTAGCAGCTGATTGGGGTGGCCTACTTTGTAGAGGGTCCATTTGTTTTAAAATTTACAGCTTTTAGTTCAGTCATACAAGAACGTTTTCACTCACTTGCAAAGTAATGCTTTTAAGAACAGTTAATTGTGCCTGTTAAAAAATAGCGCCTTACAGGCACAAGACGCAAAGGCTCTTTTGCACGAGTGTCTCATTTAGATAATGCAGTAGAAGAAAAAAATTCTCATTACTCAACTCACTGATACCACGCTTCAGTAAATTCACATGCATACTTTAATCAGAATTATGATTGCGGTTTAGCTCATTTTTAGCATTGTATCAGATTTGCTACTATCAGAAACTTAATAAGACAACTAGTTTTGAACATGTTGACAGAGACTGGGGTGTGAAATATAGTTGATGTAAACGGCTTCATGGTTTTAGAAAATCAAGAAAAGTTCCTTTTAGTAAGACTGAATGCACTGACATTTCTATTTTAATGGCTTTTCATGCATGTAAAATATATTAATTATGATTAAAATAAAACTGAAGTTAAAGACTGATAATTTATTTTTAAACACACTCCTGCTGAGCACAGTTTGAGATGACAAGTTAATAAAACCATCCTCAGCTGAAATGCATTTGATTCAGGGAAGCTATTCCTGTTTATCTGTCTCATTGTGAGGATATCCACAGTTTTAAAAATGTTTTACAAGCATTTGTGACCCGACCGAGGGGCGGGGTTCCTTTTATTTATAGGACGCACCAGAACACTGATTAAAACATAATAGTTTATTAAACAATTTCTTTAAAACACCTCTCTTTTTTTAAAAACACATTTCAGGCGTACTACTTGGTCCCTGGAAGGGGAAGGGATTCTCTGAAATAAAGACAAATTAAATCATTCCAAAAGAAATAAATGAAAAACATGCCATGCAAAAAAAGAAAACAAAAGAATAATAAATCCAATAACAAATAAGCACAGACTGCAAACAAACACTTCAAACAATGGAATAATTGCTGATGTCCGATTTCAGAAGCCGCTCACAACAGGACCGAAGGAGTCACGCCCACATATCCAAAATAGCAGCAGGTTCCGTTCTGAACTGCTCACGCCACACTGACAGGACAAGACAGCAGAGCGTCCAAAGCGCTGCAATGCCCACAGCAATTGGTGCCTAAAACAGGAAATACATTACTGGATCTAGGAAAAGTAAGTAAAAATGAAAATGGCAGGTAGCTTACCCAGGAGTGGAAGCACAGTTTCCCGGAGAGGAAGCGGACCAACAAGTGAGGACTAGATGGAAGCCACACGCCGCAACAATCTCCAGCTGCAACCCAATGCCACGCCAGCAAACAATGCTGCAGAAACACGGCAGGTATAGCACCAGAACCAAACCACAATCCCAGCCAGATGGTACAAATGGCACTTACGATTTCCAGTAAGCCGATCAAAACCACAGGCCACTCAGTCAGCCAGCATGTAGCAGAGGAGACAAAGACACACGCACCTTGCAGCGGCCTGCCTGGCTATAAGGCACCTGCCCCGCCCACCAATCAACGGTGCACTTCTTGTTGCACCTGGTATGCAGAGTGAGGATGGTGAAACACCATCCCACCACATTCCACCCCCTAGTTTTGCATCGTCGCCCCGACGATGGGCTGCACACTTTAACACCAAGGACGAAAAATGGCAAACTGTGCATTGGAGACTGGCTGACCAGATCCCGCAGCCTGACCCACAGGTCGAGGAAGGTGATGGACATTCGAATGCTGTCCAGCCGTTGAACGGACAGTACGATGCGAGGGAAGGTTAACTCTCTCCAAAGTTTGAACAGGGTGACCTGAAGTGACCTGTGAAGGCAACCCTTGAGCTGCAGAGGTGGATGGTAGGGAAGCATCAGGTAGCAACAAGAACAAATCCTCCTCCAAAGAGTCATCTGACCCCCTTGTAAGCGAGGCAGGTTTTAACAGCACGGGTACAGGTGCGGGGTCTGGCCCACCCGAACCGTCAACATGTCACGATGAACATTTCGAGTTTTCCGCAAGTCATTTACAGGAGCCACAGTATAGACTGGCCCTCCAGCTGTTGGCGCTCTCACAACCTGATGAATAACCGGGTCAAAAAGGTCCTGGATTTTATGGCGACCTCCAACACTATGATCACGCAAATAAACCAACTGTCCCTCCTGTAATGGCGACTCCCTTATGCCCTGATCATGACACTCTTTTCTACGCCCTGCAGCAGCCAACAAGTGAGCCTGAGCATGATGGAAAGCCATAGTCAACCTGGTCTTATGCTCTGCTATCCAATCCTCCACCTGACCTGGTACAGGATCCTGAACACGACCCAACAAAAAGTCCACAGGCAGCTGAGGTTCGCGGCTAAACATAAGAAGAAACGGAGACGCTCCAGTACTCTGATGAGGGGTAGTGTTGTAACAAAAGAGCACTTGTGGAAGACAGGAAGCCCAATCCCTCTTCCTAGACATGGGTAAAGTGCGCAGCAGATTATGAAGTGTTCTATTAAAGCGTTCACACTGCCCATTTCCAGCAGGGTGGTAAGGGGTCGTGCGTGACTTTTTAACCCCGTACAGGTCACAGAGCTGCTGAATTAAAGCACTCTCAAAACTCCGACCCTGGTCTGAATGAATGCGGCTTGGAATTCCAAATCTAAAAAACCATTCAGTCAGTAAAACCTGAGCGACAGTAGCTGCTTTCTGATCTCGAGTCGGAACAGCAATGGTGTATTTGCTAAATACATCAGTAATTACAAGAACATTCTCCCAACCGTTTCGTGAAGGCTCTAGCAGAGTAAAATCCATGGCAACAATCTCATTAGGTTGAGAAGCCAACAGATGGCTCATGAAAGTGCCAGAACCAGAAGGTACGTTTTCAGCGACTTGGCACCTTTGACACTCTTGTACCCACTGTTTAATATCATTAGACATACCCGGCCAGTAGCAGCGCTGCCTCACCAACTCGGTGGTGCGCTCAACACCCTGGTGTCCATGTTCCTGATGTAATTGAGTCAGAACATCCTGCTTTAGAACTGATGGCAAGACAAGCTGTAAAATTTCCTCACCACCATCTGACCGATGGACTTGACGGTACACCACACCATCTCTCTCCACAAAACGACCCCACTGTTTTAAAAGAGCCAGGGATAGTTTGGGAAACTGCTTCCTTTCTTCAAAGTAGGATAAACCTGCCTCTTCCAAAAACCCAAAATGTCCTTCAAGACAGGGTCAGCTTCCTGCAAAGCACAAAGGTCAGACACAGAGTGAGATGGCAAAACAGTCACAACAGATTGAGTTACCGGTACCGGAACAGGGCATGGGGCACACTGAAGAGCCTCTGGAACAGAGGTACACAATGACTGTGCCAAGCTAGTACCCGAGGCTGGCTGACGAGAGCGCATCAGCATTGCTATTACTGCGTCCAGAACGATACTTTATCTCAAAATCAAAAGCAGCAAGTTGGGCAGCCCAGCGGTGCTCCATGGCACCAAGCTTAGCTGAATTAAGATAACTCAAGGGGTTGTTATCTGTATACACCATGCACTGGTGGCCCAAGAGATATTCCCTAAACTTCTCAGTCATGGCCCATTTTAATGCCAGCAACTCCAACTTCATAGAGCTATAATTAGTCATGTTACGCTCTGAAAGTTTAAGACCTCGACTAGCATATGCAATGGGCCTCACTCCCTCCTCTGTTTCCTGTGACAGTACTGCCCCAAGCCCACTGTGACTAGCATCCGTCTCTAAAATAAAAGGACGTGAAAAATCAGCATATGTCAACACTGGTGCAGATGTTTAATTTAGCTTTTAAAGCTTCAAAACTGTCCTCACACTCTGGTGTCCAGGCAGATTGGAAAGCTTGACTAGACCCCTTCCTGGACTTTGTGCCCCCTTGTTGTGCCACCAACCTATGGAGAGGACCCGCTAACTTAGCAAAACCCTCCGCAAAGCGCCTATAATAGCTTGCGAAGCCCAAGAATGAACGAAGCTCAGAAGTATGTGTAGGACGTGGCCATTTAGCCACTACTTCAGTCTTGGTCGGGTCTGTAGCTACACCCTTATCGGAGATGAGGTGCCCCAAGTACTTAACCTGGCACTTGAAAAATGAACATTTTTCAAGTTTTACCTTCAGACCTTCTCTCTGAAGCCGAGCGAGAACTGCTTCCAGACGCTCTATATGCTGGGAAACTGAGCCTGAAAACACAATGATATCATTTAAATACAAAAGAAGAGACTGATACTGCTGGTCCCCAAACATCCTCTGCATGAGGCGCTGGAAGGTACTTGGCTCATTACAAAGCCCAAAGGGCATTCTATTCCACTCAAAGAGTCCAAATGGAGTACAAAAAGCAGTTTAACTTATCCTGTTCCGCTACAGGAACCTGATTGTACCCACTGGCTAAATCTAGTGTGGAAAACCACTGGGCCCCTGAAAGATGGTCCAAGCTTTCCTCAATGCGAGGTAATGGGAAAGCATCTTTTCTCGTCTTGCTATTAAGCTGACGGTAATCCACACACATACGCAGGCTGCCATCTTTCTTCCTAACAAGAACAATGGGAGAGGCGTAAGGGCTGCTACTTTCCCTTATTACCTGGTTCTGTAGGAGCTGGTTGATATGTGACTTGACAGCCTCGTACTCTGAGGGGGGAATGCGCCTGTACCTCTGCCGAACCGGAACCTCATCCATCAGGGGGATGTTGTGGGAAACCAGATTAGTGCACCCCAAGTCACCTTCATGAGCTGAAAAGACAGAGCTATACTTTTGTAAAAGAGACTGAACCTGCCGTTGTTCAGTTTCAGTCAATGCAGACAAATAAGCAGATTCGATCACGCCAGCAACATGAGAAGAAACCGTATAGCGCCAGGCCTGATTTCTGTCACACCAGGGTGCAGGCTAACCACTTCCGTCCGACTCAACACACCAAGGTGAGTTCGGGGATAGAGTACAATATCAGTGGTGCCAAATTCAGAACAGGAACATAAGCAGTACCGCGCACGACCTGAATGAGACATGGGGAGGCCAACAAGCCAGCGGGTAAACCGGACTCTGAAGGCTCAAACAATAAATCTTGGCCGGCAAGTTGTTAAGGGCAGGTTGCGGCTACAAATTGCATAACCCCACCAGTTATCCTTACTGCTTGAGGGCCCCGAACCCTAACAGCGCCAGTCACTCGTACTGGGGACTTGGTTGCCGCTTGGTGACACTGCTGCAGAGCCTCCACAACCGGACCAGGAGACTGCATTACTGAAGGCAAGTCAAGAAAAGAGCCACCATGTACTCCAAAAAGTTCTTGATAAATACGATTAATTAAGTTCATTCCCAAAATACCAGGAACAGAAGAACCAGAATTAATAGTATCCTTTACAACCAGAATCCCACAGCGTGGAAGCAACTTGTCACAAAGATTGACATCCAGTTCTAAATAGCCAATGTATGGGATAGAAAGACCATTGGCTGCTCGGAGCTGCAACCAATGACATGACTGAAGGCGATCATGCCCCTGGGATGCAAAATGCTCCTGAAAACAACTCTCAGGAATAGTAGACACCATAGAGCCTGTATCCACTAAGCAAGTAATAGGAACACCACCCATAACATCAATGACTGGTCAAGATGCCAACAATTTTGACGCGGCTGCTGTTTGCGAGCCTGCTATTCCCCCACCTGAGTTGTGGCTCAACAACTCAGTGGGTGCTAGTTTTCCGCCTGGTTATCAGCTGGCCCAGCCACAGAGTTAACCCGGGCACAAACCCTCGCCATCACACTCTCTGGCAAAGTGACCTGGCTGTTGGCATCTGTGGCAGACCACCGAACCCGGACGAGGAGGCCGCGCCCGTGGTAAGGAAGTTTGCAGAGAAGCAAGGCACTGTGTAAGTTGATTAATCTGTTCCTGTTGCTGTTTTAAAAGATCCCTTAGTTCACTAAACTCAGAGCGGGCAGCAGTAGATGGAGCTAGCCGAGAGCTACCATGCACCCCATACTGCAGCCCATATGTGGATGGGAGGGAATGACTACGCTCCCTGGCACCACCTGGAAACCCCTGCCTTTCCCACCGAATCGCCTCCCCACGCACCTCCAGCAAGGTGGCAGCGGGATGACCCCGAACATACTGTTTACGTTCCCGGCGGAGAGCACTATTCAACACATGTTCCACAAACTGATCACACAGCAGAATCTCAGCATTCAGCAACCCGTCTGGAGCATTCTGCTTTACTGGTTCCATAAGGGCCATCAAAGCTAGGGAAAACTGCAACAGCGTTTCCTCCTCTCGCTGCTTCCTAGAAAAGAACGCATGCCATTTAGCCACTACTTCAGTCTTGGTCGGGTCTGTAGCTACACCCTTATCGGAGATGAGGTGCCCCAAGTACTTAACCTGGCGCTTGAAAAATGAACATTTTTCAAGTTTTACCTTCAGACCTTCTCTCTGAAGCCGAGCGAGAACTGCTTCCAGACGCTCTATATGCTGGGAAACTGAGCCTGAAAACACAATGATATCATCTAAATACAAAAGAAGAGACTGATACTGCTGGTCCCCAAACATCCTCTGCATGAGGCGCTTCACTCTGAGACAAGTGAAAGTAAGTTCAGAAAGTTTCTACAGGAGAGAAACTGACTTCCTGGTTTGACGTTCTGTCTGCTGTGGTTTCAGCTTCACTCTGAGACAAAATGGCTTCCAGATCAGACGATGATCTCTGCTGTCCGGTCTGTCTGGAGATATTTAAGGATCCGGTTCTTCTGTCATGCAGCCACAGCTTCTGTAAGGAGTGTCTGCAGAAATACTGGGGAGAGAAACCAGGAAGAGAGTGTCCAGTTTGTAAAAGGAGATTTTCTAAAGAATATCCACCTTTAAATCTGGCTCTGAAGAATCTGTGAGACTTTTTTACAGCAGAGAGCTCAATCGCAACTGAGCCAGTCCTACAACTGAACATGGGACATCGTCGGTCCCTGGGCACAACCACAAACCGCTCGGCAACTACAGCACCAGCAGGCATGGCACCACCAACCACAGCCAGGGAAGGAGCAGCGCCCGACAAACCCCCAGTCGTCACATTCTGCTGATCCACTCCATCCCCGGGTCGCTGCGCCACCCCGTCCATACCTGTAGAAAACTAAGAAAAATCTCAAAAGAAAAAAAAAATCCTAAACACACAGGTAAGTCTTCCTTTAGATAGCTACTGCTGTCTTGTCCTGTCTTACAACACCACTAATAAAAACACAAACAGTTAAAACCCTACACATTAAAACAAAAAGAATTGCAAACCTGTGTTCAATTGTGCGACCCTGCTCACAGCGCCAAATGTGACCCGACCGAGGGGCGGGGTTCCTTTTATTTATAGGACGCACCAGAACACTGATTAAAACATAATAGTTTAACAATTTCTTTAAAACACCCTCTTTTTTTAAAAACACATTTCAGGCGTACTACTTGGTCCCTGGAAGGGGAAGGGATTCTCTGAAATAAAGACAATTAAATCATTCCAAAAGAAATAAATGAAACAAAACATGCCATGCAGAAAAGAAAACAAAGAATAATAAATCCAATAACAAATAAGCACAGACTGCAAACAAACAAAACACTTCAAACAATGGAATAATTGCTGATGTCCGATTTCAGAAGCCGCTCACAACAGGACCGAAGGAGTCACGCCCACATATCCAAATAGCAGCAGGTTCCGTTCTGAACTGCTCACGCCACACTGACAGGACAAGACAGCAGAGCGTCCAAAGCGCTGCAATGCCCACAGCAATTGGTGCCTAAAACAGGAAATACATTACTGTGGATCTAGGAAAAGTAAGTAAAATGAAATGGCAGGTAGCTTACCCAGGAGTGGAAGCACAGTTTCCCGGAGAGGAAGCGGACCAACAAGTGAGGACTAGATGGAAGCCACACGCCGCAACAATCTCAGCTGCAACCGCCAATGCCACGCCAGCAAACAATGCTGCAGAAACGCACGGCAGGTATAGCACCAGAACCAAACCACAACCCCAGCCAGATGGTACAAATGGCACTTACGATTTCCAGTAAGCCGATCAAAACCACAGGCCACTCAGTCAGCCAGCATGTAGCAGAGGAGACAAAGACACACGCACCTTGCAGCGGCCTGCCTGGCTATAAAGGCACCTGCCCCGCCCACCAATCAACGGTGCACTCTTGTTGCACCTGGTATGCAGAGTGAGGAGGGTGAAACACCATCCCACCACACATTTATTAAAACTACAAACCGATAAAAACAAAAAACTTGTATTTTATAAAACTTTGCTAAAGTTGTTTGAAGACTCAATTTACATTTCTAGATTTGTTATTGTACATTTTTCAGTCAAGGCCAAATATGTATATACTTTTTGCAGCAGAGCTCAAATTACATTTTCATTTTCTGAAGATTTCCTCATTCTCTAATCTCACAAAAATACAAACTTTGTTTTATTATTTCTTTTAGTGTTTGACATATATAAAAAAAAATTGAGAAATGACTGTTAAAAATGTAACAGAGGTCTGATCTCTCCAGCTTTGAAAGTCAAGGTTTGACTGAAGGATCCACAAACCTTGAGGTCGCCTATTAGTTTCTGTAAGCCAGGCAGAAATCACTCAAGGTTGCAACACGGTGTTCAGAAGCATATTTATCAGCATATTGCATCATTCACAGAGGCAAAACGTCGGCTTCCTAATTTATCTGGGGCTGTGCATAAATGAAAACCTGCAAACTTCAATAAAATGATGCAAACTCGTGAAGAGCAGAGTTAATATTTCATCACAAGGATGAGAGACATTCCCAAGGTCAGAAACAGAACATTTTAAACTGATCCCACAAAATGTAGCTTACAAACTACTGAGACATGGAAAGTGTGTAGACATGTTTCACTTCAGCGCTGCTTCTACAGATTATTAACTGGGAGTGAAAAACTATAAAACCCATTTGGATTTGTTTTCAAACCCCAAAAGGAAATGTAAAGTATTTTCACCTTCTGTTTTTGCTTTATTGTCATGTTTAAATACTTCAGATTGTCAAACAAAAGTTAATACCAGGCAAAAAATAACCTGAGTAAAATAAAAAAAAATCAAACATTTTTTTTGCATTAAATAAAAAATGTTATTTCTCCCTAAACCTAAATATTTCTTGGACACACTTTTTGTTAACAACTGTCTTCAGTAAACAGGAGTATCTAGTTTATTTACTTTGGATCGTCATTATTAGATTTTTCTTCTTTTGCTCTTTCCTTTGGTCTCTTTCTTACTATTGAATCAACTTTCTGTAATGCTTTTGATGCTGAGTTTTGTTGTGACCTCCTGGATGAGATGCTGCTGTGTGCTCTTGGACTAATTTTGATCCAGAAAGAGATCTACACTCTTCCATGGTTTCTTTATTTTGCACAAAGCCTCTGATTTTGTCATTTTTTACTAAGCTACTAAATGTCTGTGTTTTTTTCTTATCAATTTATGAATTTCTTTAAATTTGGACATGATGTGTTGCGCTTTGTTTTTTGATTTGCTTCATGTTGTTAGACAGGTTCTGTTCAGGCAGGGAACCAAACCCAGCTTTACAGAAACAGAGAAAAGTGACAGTTAATTCATGATTTAACCAGAAATATCCACCATTTCACGTTGAGACATGTGACATTTTAGCCATAATGAAATAAATTAATTTAAAACTCCTGTTACATTTAATGATGTTAACATGAATTTCAGTAGAAGATGAAAACCATGTATACTTCTGCATGCACATACCTGTTGTGCATGTGTGTGTGAAGATGTGTGTGCGTCATTTGTCTGCCCTTGCAAGGTTAATGCTTCTCATCAATCAGCCGGGCCGATGGGAACCACTAATCTGTCAAACTCTGGCAACGGCAACCTGGATGGGACCTTCACAGAAGCAGATGGACCATCTTATATCTACAGGACACGCTGCAGTGTCATTTATATTCCTGTTATTCATACACCTGATTTGTCCAGTCAACAATGCAGCTGATGAGCCAATAAGCAATAAAACAGCAAAGTCAGACAGATTTCCTCCTAAATTGATGCACTGGGACTAATTTGAGGAATAAATGCTCTAGTTTTAGTTGTGTTGAGTTTTTACAGAGGGAGAGTTTTTTTTAAAAACTTTGTCAATGAGCAAATCCATGCGGCATGTAGAGGAGGAAAAGCCAACAGCACACAGTTACATCCACAACATTAAAGCCACGCTCTTGTCTTCAAACGCTTCCAGCACGGCAGTGTTTTAGCAGACGCTGGGCAGCGGTACACTCCTTTCTTTTGATCAGTCACTTAGCGGTTCATAAACCACCGGCGAAAGCTGCTGCACTCAGAGCTGCCAGGGCAATCCTGAGCACAAATTGAATCAAGCCAATCATCCTCACACAATTCAATCATTCTGCAACACAAATATTCCATGAGGGGCTTCATCCAATTAGAGAGAATTGCATTCCTGAGCATCATATATCCATTTCAGCTGCAGAGTTCATCACAGCCAAAGTTTTCAGCTGAGCCACTTTAAAATAAGAGATTTGCTTTGTAAATAGGATTAACGAATCAATCGCAACTGAGCAGAGAGGCTGAAGCAATTCTTATAAATTAAATCTGATCTTTTGAAAGGTAAACTTTGTTTACTTTATTTCCTTATTAAATTTGTGAGTTTTCTGCAATTTACAAACACAGTTACTGAACATTATGTGGATATTTTGAACACAGCCAGTCTTGAATTGTAAGTGAATTCAGTATTTAACATTGTTTAACATTGTCACTGTGGCAGAAAAGGATATTTCATTTTTGTGCCAGGTTGTAAATCCCAAACACACTTTGCATGAAATAAAGCAAGATTTTATTCACAAAGCACAAATGTTGGGTCATAACTAACTCTATAAAATGTGAGTGGCAGTATTTAACCTCCTGCTCCTCTTCAAGTGAGCAGAAAAGATTAGAATGGCCCATCCTGAGCCAAGTGTTTATTTATGAAATCAAACTACACTCAACACAGAAACACTGCAGAAGAAAATGACTTTTTCGTCTTTTTTCTCTCCTTTGGTCAGAGACAGAGCTCAGCGTTTGGATGAAGGTCACGCAGGGTTTCGCTTTGCTCCGCAGATCCTGTGAAGGTGACGGCTGTTTCAGATTAGATATTGATCTCGCTTGTGTGTGAAGCTTATGTGCTGGCACTCATGTCTTTTTTTTGTTTTGCCTGTAATTGATTTAGTGAAAAAGCTTTATCGGATCTATAAACTGCGGGTCATCCCATGCTTGCAAATTCTGTCGGAGAAAAGTTTGCAATTTGCCAGAAGCTTGATACACATTTGTGACCTTTTCTCTCAAAATGTGTCTGTGTGGGTCATGCATTCACAATGCAGATCAATTATTGTGGTTTGCAAAATCTGACCTTTAATTTTTCTTTTATTTGTCAATAGGATTAACGGCAGAAAATGTTGATTTGCAGATCAAAAATGAATTAAGACGACACCTCCAAAATCCCATCAGATGTTATTCTGTGATTTTTATTTAAACAACTAATAAACTTTTGTTTTTATTATTATTAACATGCATAAGTGGACGTAACAGAGGAATACATTATCCCTTTGCAAATATGTTAATAGTTAAGTATACCTGAAATTTATGTTTTTTAAATAATTTTTGTAGATATCACTTTACACCCATTAAAAAAATCACTTGAAAAGTAAAAATAAATAAAATTCAGAAGAAAAAAATTATTAAACATATTTCTAAAATACCTTAAAATACTTAAAATTTTTATTTATTTTATTTTTTAAACGTTAGAAAAATGTTACTCCATATTTTAAAAAATTACAGAAAGCAAAAAGTATTTAGAAAACCTTTTGTAATGAGCCCTAAAATATAAAATCACACAGTTTGAAAGGTATTTTTTGTGTATTTTAAGGAACTATATGAAATCATTTGAAATAGAAAAACACTTTAATTTCTCTGGCATTTAACACATAGTTTTGATCATCTTAACTTAAGTTTAGTCTGAATTCATAAAACTGTAAAGGGGAAACAAAGAGCGTATGGAAACTTCTGGTTTCAGCTGTTTGGATAATGCATAATTGGAAATTAATGCACATTTCAAATGCATTAAATTAGATATTTTTCACTTGAGTAACCCTCAGAGAATATGATTCAAACATATTATGATATGAAAGTTTAGTCAAAGTGTCTGAATTAGCAGCAGGAGCTTCAAACTGATCTGAGGAAGAATTTTACTGAAGCAGTTAATCTCCAATAATTAAAGTTTATTGTTGTGCCTCATTATTATACAAAGTGTGACTCTGTTCTCAGTTTACTGTCTGTGTTCACGCTCATTAAAATTTCACAGAGGTACACAGACTTTGGTAAACTTTGAAGCAGAATTGTCTGGGATATTTTGTTTGGATATAATTACCCAGTTTGCTGCGTCTTCACAGAGCCTTTCATGCTGCACCGTTCTTTCATTAAAATGAGAGATAACCGTGTTATATAAAGTGATATGCAGCCTTGATGCATTCTACCCCTGTGGACTGGAATTTCTTGTTTTAAATTAATAAAAACATTCATTCTCCTTCGTCGTTTCAGTGCGCCGCAGAGCCTCAGACGTGGATAACGTGTTGGACAGAGAGCGTCTTCATCAGTGTTTCTATAAAGACAATTCTTAGCCAAGAAGGAATTGCAATGAGATATGATTAAAAGTTTCATTTGTAATCCTGTACAGAAAGTATGACGGAAGATGCCAAGCTGGATGCACAAGATGTTACAAATTTTACAAGAGTGTGGGGGAATTTAATGTGAGATATATAGGAAAATATGAAAAGCCTTCAAATCAAAATCCTGCAGTTCAAGTTATTTGGATGTTTGTCTCTCCCAGTTCTGCACATCCAAAAACTCAAGATTTTGCTCATTCTTCTTCCCAAAATAACTCAGAACGGATGGAGAGTTGCTTTTATCTCATCCTCAAAGTTTTTCCTCAGATTCTTAATTCAATTTAGCTTCTGACTTTGACTGTGCCATCTAATGTAAACCTATCAGAGCTGCTATTATCGTTTTTCTGCTTCTTAAGATAATGATGCTCTATGAGACGTTCAAAGCTTAGTATGTTGTTTACTTTTTTCTATTCTCTAATAAAATTCTTTTATTTTCACATTGCAAATTCAGATTGTGGACTTGTATTTTAATCTAATTAGATTATCTGACCCCACATCAAAAGTTAAGTCATAAACGGAGCTGAATTATAGATGTTTACCTGGAAAAACAAGCTGTCACTTTGGCCTCTGCTGTTGTCAAAGGGACGACATTTCTGAAGGATTTATCTATATTTCTTTTGCCCTTATGATTCAGTGCTGCTAGAGTTTGATGACACCAATAAATGAAACACGTAGAAAAAATATAATCCAGGTGGCAGATTATCTTTAACAGATTTTGGCAGCAGATGGAAACCAGAGAAAGTGTGTTTGCACTTGTTTTATTTATCTTGTGAGAACATGTAGAGAAATTTATTCCATAATAAATACATTAAAAAAGCCCATTTGTTTTAAAATTTAGTGGCTGGCTTATGTTAAGTTTAAAATCAAATTAGAGAAGATCATTGTCCAAATTATGTCAGATTGGACGTAAATCAGTTTGAAATGTATGTGTACATATAATGTCCTAGAAAGGGATGAAAAACTATCCTCTGTGTTTGTTTGTGTTGCAGCTCAGCCGGATAAATCCTCATGCTGTTCATCTTTTCATCTGACATTTAGAAGCTTCTCCCTGTTTGGTTTGTTTGTTTTTAGGTTTTTGAAAATCACACCTTCCAAAACTTTCACCAACGATTTTGAATTTTATTGGAATTTCATGTGAGAGATCAACACAAAGTATTTTCTTTTTTTTCTTCTACAAATAAATATGTTAAATAAAATTCAGTACAACCAGTTATTTTTTAGATATAAGTTAATGATCTGAAACTCCCTCAAGTGTGACTTACTTTGGTGGAGAATATAAGTGAACGAGCAGCATCTTTAAAACCAAAGGACAAAGCAGAAGGTCAGAGAGGAAGTTGTGAAAAGCTTTAATGCTGAAAATAAAGCATTTTATAAAGCAAGTTGATTGAGAGAAGGACATGCACCTAAACTGACAGGTCATTTAAAGAGCCAAGAGAGGAAAAGAAAAAAAAAGCCATGAGAAATCACATGTTGAGGACAACACAAAAACATTTGGATGTTTTAGTTCTGCTTAGCTGTGTCAGGATCCCAGGTTGATGCAGTTTTTGTTGATGTTTATTATTCCAGATCAACCTTAATTCCTCTTTTGATTTGTCTTTTCTCATAGTGGTTTATTCATTTAGATTAGATCTGATGTTCATTGTGTTTATTTATTATGGTTAGTTTTATGTTTTCCCAGTTTCCCTGTTAGTGTTTTGCCCTTCCCAGTTCCTCTGTTCTTGCTCTCTCTCTCAGTCTGCCTTCTCCCTCTCCTCACAGCTGCACCCCGTCTCTAATTAGTCCTGATCCATTGTGTCAGAAATCAAGCTCCCAGTATTTAACCTGCTGTCCTCCAATCGCTCCTCACTGGTTCATTCCTTTCCCAGTTTTCTCTATGCATTTTGTCATGGTTTCCTGCATTTCTCATTTTTATCGAATATGACATTCGTGAGACTCCAAATGTCCCGTCTGCTCTTTCTTCCTGGTTAGCCACAAGTCAGATGGGATCAAATTTACACTTTCTGACCTGCATGCAAAACAATCTGGCAAAAACTAACATTGCACATCACCTTGAATACATCATCCTTGTTAAAAGCTGAAAACCAAAAAACACAAAGTAAAACCTGAAGAAAATATCTCAAACTTCAACAATTACTTCTAAAATCTTTTCTGTGCTGCATCACCTTTTTGTGAAAGAAATTTTAAATTGCATATCATACGTTTCACATTCCTATTGTTGCACCATTTCATTCCACTTACTAATATGTGTTGCTCCATCCTAAGATGTCAGTGAATTACTTGTGATTGTAATGTCACAAAAACTGAAAATGTTCAAGGGGCAATCATATTTCTGCAAAGCACGGTGTTTCTAAATATGCTTATGCAGCTCATTTTCTCCAGCATCTCAACTCTCCCTCTCACAGGCTGACAGTTTGTCCCTTTAATCACTTATGACCTACTTTTTTTTGATTATGTGATCAAATGGCGGAGAGGTGCAAAAGCTGCAGGTCCAAATATGCTGCAGGAACCACAGTGCAAACGGGCAACTCTCTGTTTTAATGGTCCCCAGAGAATCGGTAATTAGCCAACATTGCCTCTGGTGTGCGCGTGTGCATGTGTGTGAATGTGAGAGAGAGAGAGACAGAGTGCATGTGCGTGTGTGTGTGTGTGTGTGCTGGGATATCTGCTAAGGAAGAATTTGTGACACGCTGTTCACCCCTCTCAGTCAAAACCTTCAGTTGTTCCTCATTTACATGTTAAATACTTTAACAAGAAAGCTTCACACTCTGTCTTGTCGAGTTTGCCCTGTCTGCCATCCCCATTTGTGGCATCTTAGAGGCACACTCATTCAAATTAAAGAAGCTGAATTTCTTCCTCAAGTTAAAATAAACGCATGGCTTGTAAGGAGGCTGGTTCTTTTGTGTAAGGATTCAACTGACCTTTAAATTATGGAGCGGTTTCTGCTGGCTTTCAACGATAGCAGTCCTTCCAGAGGCCACCTACCAGGGCATTGACCAGACTTCAGCCGCAGCTTTAAAGGTGCAGGAAGAGGAAATCTTCCCTGTTGAATTAGGCCGAATGGCTGCTTGCTCAGAGCTTTTGCTTCCACTCCATTTTGTCATTGTTTTTCTCGTTTCTTTAAGTGTTATTCTTGTGCGGTTCAGTCAGCATTACTTGCACTTTATGGCTGTCTCCAAATTGTTCACTTGTTCATTCACCCACAACAAAGTGTTTGCTCTGGAGGACGAGACGACACAACTTGTTGAAACACAACTTGTTGAAACACTTCAGGCAAATGTGATTATCGCTGTTACTATGGACTAAATCATTGCAGTTATCTTTGCCACACAAACAGCGGATAATTTGCATTTTCTGTTCTTAAATAGGTTGTGATGATGTATTACTTAACCTTATTAGAATAATACTTATGAAAACAAACTAATGTGTACAGTATTTTACCTTTTTCTGGTGCATACAAGCATTTTTCCCTTAAATCTTCAATTCAATATTTTTAATGCGTATTTAACTTGTTCTGTTAACATTTATTCAAACTTCATGCTGCTTTAGTCTGATTTCATTTTTATTTGCAAACCTACACAGGCTGAATTTGAGCTAGCAATCATAAGAAAGAATTATGATATATTGCTAATGGTGAAACGGTCGTTCTCTTCTGGCTTAAAGTTACAGTATTTAACTTTTATAAATAATATATATACTTTTTTACGTATTTGTTAAAATTGTCAACACGTATGACACGGAAAATCTGTGAAAATATTGGTCTTCCTCCTGAACTGCTACTGCCGTCAGAAGAACGCAGAAACAAACGAGCAATCAGAGCCAGGAGTTTGGTCTTAGAACTGTCAGTCATCCTTGTGTACTTGCTGCTAAATGTGCTAATGACATAGAAACAACTTACTGCTACAGGGCAGCTTTTTATATGACATCATCGGTGGCCCTGCTAACATGTTTTTGGTCAAGTTTATTTTTCAAATATCTCAATTCATTTGAAATAAGAAAAAAAAACTTACAAGTAAGTTTTCAGCAAGATATGAGCTAATTGTGTTCGGTAAATAATTCCATAATATTGATGAAAATTACTAGTTCCATCACTAGTTCCACTGGCAGATAAATTCACTTATAATGAGACATTTTGCCTGTGTTATAAGCAAAAAGCAATGGGACCAACATTGTAATAAAATTTAAGGTATTATTGACTAAAAATAAGCTACTTCTGAGTTAGTTTTGTCTTATTTCAGGTTTAGTAAGATATTTACGCTAGAAACCTGACAAAAATACTTGGTAAGATTTTATGTTTTTGCAGTGCAGCACAGAGCAGTGGGGTTGGATGAGCAACATCATCCAAGATTGTGATTGACAGCGCTAACCCCGCCTCCTGGCTCTGATTGGTTGTTTGTAGAAGAGCTATTTTTTTGCAGATTATTTCTCATAACATGCTACCATCAACAAATATTTAAAAAAAATAAAAGGTAATAAAAAAGAAAATCCCAATTGTTCTAATAATACATGTGATAAGTGAGTTTAACATGAAACGCTCATTTCTTTTTTCGCTCTGCAGTTTGCTGTCAGCTCCTCTCCATATTAATATGCCCTTGATCTTCTCGCCCTTCTACTTGTATTGTTCTACATCAGCATACGAGTAAAACAAAACATGCACCACACACATGCATGAGCAGAACGATGCACAAACACACATGAAACCTTGTTCCAAATTTCCCAAACTCCAATTACCTCACACACTCCAACTCCATCATATCTGCACTCTTATCATTTCCTACTTCTTTCCCCATTATGTCGCTGACTCGTGCTCTCATTTCAAGACTCAACTAATAAGCAGGCAAAGACAGCGGATTTGGAGAAAGAAAAAACTGAGTAGACATCTCTCATTATTTTTCATTCATGGCACCAGCGGCATTGTAGGCACAGAAAAACCTCGCTGCATCTTCTTCCTACCGCACATCATCTAAGTGAAAACCCCTGGAAAGAGCAAGTGATTGATGCCTTTTTTTCTGCTCCTTCTTCAGTTTTATTCACTCCTTTTATGTTTGCGTGCATTAGCCTAACATGAAAAGGACAAATGAATATTAATCCTAAAAAGAGCTGAGGCTGCATGTACTTTTTCAAGTGACAAAACTAGCCTTTAAGTGTAAACTAGGATCTTTGTTCCGTGACTCCTCTTGTTGCTGAATCAATGCTGTGCAAATCGTCGCGCATGAATGTACATTGACAAATGAGGATACACACACGCACATTGTTGTATCAAGTCTCAGTGTTTTGACTTCTTCCTCCACTGAACAAATAGAAATCAATTCCTTCGACTTGCAGGGAACATATATCAGATGGACATCAGCTCTGAAATGTGTCACTCGATTGGATGTGTGTGAGGAGGCATGAAAATATTTTTTCTTTACTTGTTTGGCTTTTTCTTTTTTTACCATCCTTCCTCTGGTTCCTTTTAAAAAGCTGGAGCACATAAAACAGACTGACTTTGTGGTCTCAGTGAATGGAGGCGAGCTTTTTCCTGGGCATTCATCTCACATTGGTCATATTTCAGATTTAAGTAAAGTAACTCCTTTACTTAACAACAATTAGTAAAGGAGTTGTTGTGATGTTCACTCCTTTTTCTGCTATGGATTCTTCCTGGTGCTAAATGCTTAGTCTAGTTAGCTGCCAGTGATGGCAGATAAACATTTCTGTAATGATATGTTGTTTTCCCACCATTAGCACATTTAGCAGTGAGGGAATGACGTTGATTGACAGCACTAAGACCCTCCTCCTGGTTCTGATTGGTTGTTTTGGTTGGAATGTTGCAGTACTTTAGATAGTAATAATAAGTCAGGGATGAGTTGGAGTAGATTGATTATCTGTCTCATAAACGGTCATGACATGGTGACAGCTTTGACAAATATGGAGAAACAATATTTTTTTATTAAAGTTCTGTATTGCAGCTTGAATAAAATGCAACTAAATAGCATTTTTTGAGAAGTCTGGATTGCTTTATGTGTATTTTACATGTTGCCTATAACTGTTGGTCGGGGGGAGAGACACTTCAGTAAGCTAAAACTAATAGAAAAAAAATTAAGCAACCTGTATGTGGACTGTCTAATAAAAAATGATGAGGGCAGGAATTAAAAAGCCAAATATTTATTATAAAACCAGGCAGACAAACTGATAAATAAAAGGCAGGAGTTTTTTTTTTTTATTAATTTCACTGTGAATGATTTTCCTTGTCATTATAGATAGATTTGGTTTCTTGCTAATGAGTATAATATCCAGTGATTCAATAGAGCCATAAACTCTGTTGCCTCTTATTATGAATGTATTTTATTTTTAAACATTAAACTGGAAAGAAATTGAGATTCTTGAGTTTTTGTTTAAGCATCTCACTTATCTGTCATGTTTTCCATCTTTTCACATCTTTTTTTCATATTCCCTAATGAATCTAAATAAGCTTCTCTGCCTGTGTGAGCAAACACCTGCATCCTGTTAGAGATCTACTCGTTACCCATCAGTATTAATGAGTCACACACTCAATGAATCTAATTAATTACCTCTCTTCATTTTAAAGGATAGTTCTTAGTCAGCAAACATGAAACAACATGAAACACAAAACAAAGCAAATGAAAGAAACCGCTTAATATTTATGCAATCCAATTATTTTGTTAAATCACAGAGTGTGTAAAAAAACAACAACGTGGATTTAATTAGTTTTTATTAGGACAATTGGAACAAATGTTGAAAGTGCTAACTTTGTTTCAAAGGGTAAATTTTTAACACAGGCAAATATCAAACAGGTAACCAACAGAAACTATTGACGTCTGAATTTGTACAAAACAACTAACTTTCATCCTAATTTACTCTGATAATGTCATTGTGCATTTGTTATTTTAATAATCTCACTTCATCTGCTTTACTGTTTATGTTATGTAACAAAAATAAAGCATCGGATCGCTCTGGCAGTAGATGTTTTGTGAGAATTCGTCTTGCGGTCAGAAAGACGACCATCTTCCTCCTGACACGATTTGACCGCTTGACCTCTAGTTGTCTATTGATTTGGTGTGTGAGTGAGTTTATTAGTGTGACTGTTAAAAGCCTTTTGAGTGGTCAGTATAATTAGAAAAGTGCTGTATGAGTTGAGCCTATGTAACACCTAGTAACCATTTCAATCAAAGCATTAGATACAAATCTGAATGGATATTTGACCTCTACAGCATTAGGTTTATATCTCTTATTATACGTATGTGTTTGAATGTGTGCATAGAAAGTACTGCTAATAAACTTAAAATAACTGTAAGGCACAAAAAAACTAAATAAATAAGTTTACTTCAACCTATTTTTCTCAATTTCATGCAGTAGTAAATTGGTTTGTAAGCTAGCTGTTTTTAAATCACCGTCTGTGAGACCCAAGCAGGAGTGTGACGTTCAAAGACAGATTAGCTTGACTCGAACAAGAAGAAGCAGCCATGAATAAACTGATCAGAACAACTTCAGTTCAGTTCTCCAGATCCTTAGACGTCCATCATGGCGTTTCGAATGATTAAATGATGAAGTTATAAAGTTTTAATTTAGAGGACTGAAAAAAAATCAAACGAAGGAAAGCAGACATTGCACTTCCATTGTTGAAACAGGAGTTCTGATAATGTTAACATGTTTTTCACAACTGTAACTAGTTCACCACAATTTATCAAATCCCCACCTCTACTTTGCAGAATGATGGATGGATTTTCGTCTCACTATTTACCAGGGTATCTGTTGCTACTCTTGTAGTAACGGTGTTAAAAAATTATTAAGTCTGCTCTGGCTTCGGGCAGCAAAAAATACTCCATCAATTCCCACACCGTGGCAGCTCTGTTGCTGTAGCCACAAAATGTAAAACCTGTGTTGTGTGACAGAGCTGACCTCCTTTTCCACGTCTCTGGGGGTGTGTGCAGCAGGAGGCGAGATGAGAGGACTGGGTGGAACTTGAGGGAGATATGGATGATGAGGAACAGCAACTGCTGATGACAAAATTGGGTTGGAGGAGGATAATGTGATGAAACAGAAGAGAGAGATAAAATGTGAAAGAGAGAATCGGACAATTAAAGCAGGAGCGATGTGAAGGGATTGTGGTAAGAGTGACAGGTTATGGCCCATAGAAAGAGGAGCTCAGCCACTTTCGCTCTGGTTTCGGCATCCTTAGCCTCCAGCAGCAGTTGATTTAGTGCCCACTACTAAATGAAGAATCCCTCCACAGACATGTACCCCCATATTCAGTTTAGTGAAGAATCCCAAGGGGCATGTTAATACCTGACGAAACAGCTTTTTTTTTTTTACTCTGCACTGGGGGCTTTATGATGCACTTCACTCCGTGGAGGCAGAGGATTACACTGAGAAATGTATGTGGAGTTATTGTGTTTTGAAAATAGCCTCTGCTTTGCAGTAGTGGCACTCCACAGTCGTTTCAGCAGAGCATGAATAGCACAAAACAGCTTTTCTCATGATCTTGCACAACATAAAACAATTGTCTCAGACCCTTTTACTATAAAAGAAAAGCTGATGTTGCCATAAAAATGTTTTCTTCAGAAAACTGGCACGTCATCAAGAGTGCATTAGTTCAATATTTTTAGGTCAAGGAGCTGGAAGCAGATGCATGATATATTAGTGAAACAACTGTGACTGATAGAACCACATCATTTGTAGTAAATCATTATAGTTTCTATTGTTTATTTGTTGAAATGCCAAACAACTTTGAATTATTACTGGGTTATGAATTTGCAGTGGTTCTAGCTAAAGCTAATATTGGGTGAGAGCATGATTTCATTAATAGTTAAAAAAAAAAAATACTATTTTTTTATCAGGCCTTGGAATAATCAATAATATTTTATCCTGAGGGCTTAGAAAGACTATGGTGTCATGATGAGTCTGCAAACTCATTATGCACACATCGGCTAGCAAAGCTAAGCTACTTTAGAGTCAAACAGAACTTCAATCGATCAGCCAAGTTTATTTGTACGGCACATTTCAGATCAAAGTGTTTTACGTCATAAAAACACAAAGTCATAGAGAACGTGCCAAAAATTGAGACAATATACTTTTTACATTGTAACTTTAACATGGCTGATAAAAGACTGAGTTTCTGTGCTGCAGTTGGCTCAGATCAAAGTGATCAGTAATCAGGATTCGAATGATGGCTTCTGGATTCACTTGCCGGCTCTGTTCACAGAGCGCTGCTCTAGTTTAAAAGCTAATTGGCACTCTGGTTGCTACGCCGTGCTCTGTATGAGAAAAGCCTCTGATCTGCATTCGCTTTCGCTCTTGAAAAGCAGAGGAAAATGCTGATGAACTTTTCCTCTTCCACAGAAAGGTGGAAACATGATGTAAGTGCAGAAACTTCCCAAAAAAGAACAAAATTATGGATGAAACATTGTAGTTACTGTGGTGGAAAAACCTCTCAACTACTCAGAGTGACATTGGGTCAATTATAAAATTGGGTTTTCCAAATTAACCCTTTATAATCCAAGTTTCTAATCTCCTCCTGGATATTTTTGTTTATTTTAAATGCCGTGAGTAAATATATTTTCCCACTTATTCATAAAAGCTGGGTCTCTCAATATCCAGCAAGTTGTTTTTTGCAATTTGATGTCTATTGCAAGAGTGCCCCTCAGATTTATTTCACTTCCTCCTACGGTTGGGGGTGAAATTAACATAATAACTCAATAATGGCTGGAAAGCGCAGCATCTCCCCTTTCAGAAACCATTTGTAATTTTTAGATGGCGCAAAGTGACGTAGAATTACGGTACTGCAAATTTGGCTCAATCATTGGTTGAAATATGCCAGCAGATTAAACATTTTAACCTGAATGTTGCTAAACAGACTTCCCAATTGTGTTTTTCTCCTCATGGTAACAGAAATAAAGAGTGATTTTGTCTTTCTGTTTTTTTTACACACTTACACGTCTCCTTTTGTTTTCCAGAAATACAAACTGGTCAGCAACTTGCTCTGATGTGTTTGACGAGGCAAAATTGAAGCTTTATTGCCGTAAAGGAAGAATTCAGGTGTCAAAACAGCATCAGATAATGAAATCTTTACAGCTGTTCATAGCTATTGCTTGAAATAATATAGATGTTTTTGTTTGTCTTTTTACTTGTACAATACATTCAGGAGGTTAAACAGCTTTTGATCAGCATGAGCGTAATCTATACTGAAGACTTTATTCTTGTATCTTCCCTCAAAAATGGTCTCCAGAGACAGGAGTGAAATGCTGATGACTCTCTCTGCCGTCCTTATCACACTTGCAGAGATTTCCTTTCAGCTGCATTGCAGTTGCTGTTCAACGCTGTGATGTAGCTCCATAGATGGTTGGAAAATTCTGACTCTCAACCTCTTAGGGAAGTGAATCATTTCGTTTTGCTCAGGTGTTAAGACTCCTGAAGATTTGTTCAATCATCTGGATTCCTCAGAAGTCTCTATCGAACGGTCACTGATTCTCAGGGAGGTGTTTTAAACTTTTAACTCTACAATGAACTTTATTATTAAATATTATTGTCTCTTCGTCTCAGTATATATGTATTTTCTGATCTGTACAAATCCATAGGCCAGGATTAGTCCTCATTTATGGATTTTATTGTAATTAATCCATAATTTGATGTTTTATTAAAGTGCGGTGTTTTCTGTTATTTTGGCTTTAGATACAGCTTTATTTTAATCAAAATAAAAATAATTAGGTTACAATAAAAAGTCTGAAGCTTTCCCTAATTTTAAAGTTAAAGTTCCTCTGGGTGAAGTTTATTTCTTTCCTTGACTTCTCTTGTGAATTTTGCAAATGGGCAGCTGATGCTTGACATGCTGTGGGTGTTGAGAGTTTATTTTAAGTCAAGCCATGATGTTTTTCTAACCACCTACTTTTATATCCTGCTGGCCAGGTGGAGAAAGTGTCTAAAACCTAACCAAACATCACAACAATAGAAAAGAAGGAAATGTCAGGGGAAAGAAAGATTTAGTAAAAGGTAAAAGGTGTCCGAATGTTAGAATCAAAGATTTTGACTATGAAATAAACAAAGTAGAGTAAACCTGGTGTTAGCAGCTACAGAGAAAAGAAAATCAAAGGTGCAAAACATTTCAGGATGCAGATCTCTTCTATCTAAAAACAGAAAAGCAACACTCCTATTTAAATAAAATGATTAATTTCTACATGTTTTAATAGACTAAAACTTTAATCATGACATACTGTAGCTTATCAATATTAGTTTCAGTCATGTTATAATATGCAATCATCTGAATTTGAGGAATCTGGTATTTAGCAAATAGAAATAATTTTGATCATTTTAAGTAACGTAAATAAGATAAGTTTAGTTTGATTTAGTGTAATATAATGATAAAGAAATGTATAGAGTGTAATTATGTCAGTCTTATGCACACCCCTTCAAATAAAGTGATACCGAAGGATTTAAATATGCCTAAACTCATGTTTAGGTATATTAAATATGCCCAAGTAATCAATTCAATCAATTTTGAATTGAAAAAACTCTCAGCGAGGCCCAGTCTGACATTGTGTAGAACAAAATGCAGAAATCCTCAGTTGGTCTGAAATCAGTTCACATTTTAAACACATTTTACTTCTCATGCTTTCAACACAAGAAGTGAAGCATCAAATCCATTGTAAAACCTGCCAGAGTTGGTGCAGGAAGACATGCACATGGTGCTCTGGTTTCTGATTTTTTCCTGGTAATGAGCCTAACTGCAAAGTTTTGAAAGACTCCCTCCAGCCTTAAAGAATCGGGTCAGGATGTGTTTCCATGTAGACTGCAGTGCTGCTTCAGGCGTCCCGAGGAGACTCTGTGCTGAAGAGTTCGTCTTCCTCCTCATCTTCAGTCTGTGGCCACTCTCACCAACACGCTGTCAGAGCAGAGGGGAAAAATGTAGCACATACTAACTAAAATGTGTAGAAATTGCATTTACATAAATTATATTTTCATTTTTAGAGCGTTAGAAAGGTTAAAGGAGGAAAAAAATGCAGTGAAATGAGAATTATATTCAAAAACAGTTAAATAAATGTGTTATTTAAATCATTATTTAGATGAAAAACATTGAATTTGTGTTTTTTTTTTTTTTTTGACTAGCTGAATTTCACTGCTCATACTTAATCTGAATCTGATTTCGACTGGATTATCCTGGAATACATTTAGTTTATTTTTAAGTTACATTTACTGCATAATTTGGGTTTGGATTTGGATTGGCATAATTTAAATAAACTGAACTGAAAGGATAGATAAATTTTTTTCAACTGAACTAAGATATTTGCACTAGAAACTAGACTAACATACTTGGTAAGATTTGGTGTTTTTGCAGTGTGGGTAAATTTCATACTTAAGGTAAAGTTTTGAGTAAATCCAAGTAGCAAAAATATTTAAATAGCCACATCAAGCCACAGCATCCATTTTGCTCCTGTAAAGCTTCTGAATATGTAGTTTGCCACACATACAGCTCTCCACCTTTCCTCCTCACTCAACTGTTTACTCATCTCTCTTCACTCTTCTCGTAATTTACTTTCCCTTATTCCCCCTGACCTTCTCATTTCCGTCTGTCTCTATTTCCTCCTCTCTTCCACTCCACGACCTCTCTTTCACCTTAAATCCACAGAAACCGCTACCCGCCTTCCCACTTCCTCACGTCCTCCATCCCTCTGCCGTCTTTGTAAAACTCTGTCCTTTTCCTCGTCCCCCTGCTCATCAGAGATGTTTCATTTACTTTAATCTAATTGGGTGTTATTTAATTTAGAGAGCCGTGACTTGCAATGGCCCTGCAGGGATTCAGGAGTGTAGCAGCGCTCTCTCTCGCTCTCTCTCTCTTGTGTGTGTGTGTGTGTGTGTGTGTGTGTGTGTGTGTGTGTGTGTGTGTGTGTGTGTGTGTGTGTGTGTGTGTGTGTGTGTGTGTGGAAAGGCATGTGCGCGCGCTTCCAGATCTTTGCTGTGCACACACACACAGATGTGCCCACTCGGCTGAGCAGAAGTGTTTGATTTTTTGCAGTCTGGGTTTGCCTGTGAAAAAATAAACTAACTTACAATCATTGCCAAGACGGTCATCATTTATTTACACGGCTGAGGAAGAGGTGGGAGACAGCAGGAAAATCTGCAATGAACGGATAACGAGGGTTAATGTTCAGACAGCCGTAGCTGGGAAGAAATGAGGGGCGCAGGATGGGAAATAAATGATAAGAACAGGAAGAGGCTGAATAACCTTGAAGAGGCCACATAAACAGACATACTGTGATTTATAAGACTTTATGCATTATTGACAAGCGAATTATAAGCTTGAGGCAATGCTCTTCACTTGCAATCATCTCAGACTGCTTTGATTCGCTGCTATGAGGACGGGTGCAGTTCCCGCTCCACTCTGAGTCCGAAGAAAGAGATTTAAGATCAAGATAGAAGGTAATACTGTCTTTGAATTGGTCTGCAAAATAACCTGTTGACCATTAAACCTTTAGACCCTGAATGCTCTTCATGTCTATTGCCGGATATTGTTTTATTTGTACTGTGAAAATAGTTGCAATGCAGAATGTTTCACATGAAACTATTCTAAAAATACTCCCAGACAAACAATTAAAGATAAAAAAAAGTTTTTTTATCTTTAATATTTGTTTTCTGTTGCGATTCAGGCCATTTCTTTGCTACTTAATCTGTTTGTTGCTCCAGAAGCATCATGTTTGGATCTCTGTTGAAATCCTGTTAATTTAATCCCTTAAACTCTCAGTCAGTCACCAAGATGCCTGCAGCAGAATTACCATATCATGAATTAAAAGTAATTTAATTTTGCTTTAATTAGACTTCATTTGGTCTGCTAACAGCACGAGTTACAGCGTATGTGTGTGTATTTGTGAGGATGTGGACGAAGTGAATAGTTTAAATATGTGCATTTATGAGCATAATTTGCAGACTCTTAAAAGTGTACACAAGCCCTGTTAAAAAGGAAGCTTTATTTTAATAAAGCAAATAAATGTATGGAATGAAAAAAAAAAAACAAGAACTTCTTAAACTAAGATTTACTGAAGAATCTTTTGATTTTATTTGAAGATTAATTCCTATTGAGTTCACACCTGCCATCCTATTACGGTTGATGAATTTTATTAATATTTTCTCATTGCATTATTTAGCTTAAGCCATTTGTCATCCTCTGCTGTGGACAAAGGATGAAGCTGCAGGGCAGAAGTCTTTTAGTCCGAAGAAAACATCCAGACTTAGAGAAACTCAAGAGATTTTCTCACAATCTGAAACTTTTCTAAGGCAGACTGGAGAAATACCAGGTCGAGTTTTGCTGGAGGGTTTCCAGCGTCGCTACTTGCTGCAGCACCTTGATGAAAATGACAATCCTAATGGGGTGCATATAAATATGTGAGCTCGTATGTCTTCTCTTATTCTGTGCTTCTGTTGACTTCTCGTGCAGAAAAACAGGAGAACTCAACAGAAACATTTTCATTAGTTTGCTGCCGCCGTCCGCGTTCTGTGTATCGGTGTGTGCGCCTGTGTTGGAAATAAATTCAAGCTTAAACCAGACAGGATGAAAAGCAAAGTGCTGCTGCTGAACTCGCGTGTCTGGGGGGGATGATGGACTGGCAGCTGCCTGCTTCAGAGGAAAAAACAGACTCAAGCAGCTTAAACCTACCAAGGTGTGAGATTTATTCAGGCAGCGTTGTGTGTGGGCGTTTGTACGTCTGTCAGGGGGGCAGCTGATACAGGACTCTTTGTTTTTTTCAAGGCTGCTTTAGATATTTTTGCACCAAATTTTTCTAAAGCTGATATGTTCTACATTGCATCTAATCAATAGAGATTATTTCTATATATCTGCTTGATTTTTTTTATATCAGATGGACAAAACCTGACACTATTATGCCTCCCCAGCAACTCATGAAAGATTAAACTCTTCTGAGTTTTATCCTCCTGCTGAATTCTTGGGGAAACTTAGAAATCAAATGTTTTTTTTTAATTTAACAAAACGTTAAATAAATAATCGAATAGGGAGATAAAATGTGCACAGAACAGAACGATGGGTGTTTGGATCAGATGCTGACTAACAGGATCAGGACGATAAACTCAAGATATTGTGGCTACTTGTGATGTACACGCCTGCTTTTCTCGTGCATTCATAAACAGATCTATTTAAGGAAATCGATGAGTCACACAGTAATCTCCAACTACTGGTGGTATATAGACAGTGTTTCTAGGTAGCTGCACTTCAACTCTTGCTTTTTCTGTCACTCTCCTGAAGTGGGCTGTAATTCCTAATTTTATGGTCTTTGGACAGCAGGAGCGACAAAACTATGTTAAACTTAGCGTGGCTAATGTCATTACAGACCGTCAGACATATGTTATTGAGGATGTGCGACTCGGAGAACAGCAGGTAAAGCTTCATTGGCTTTCACAAAAGCACATCGTTTCCTGTTTTTCTATTACGGTTCAAATTTCATTTAACACTCCCGTACAAAGAAGATGCACACTAAATAATGAAAAGCCTCCTAATGGCCTTTGGATGGACACTATTACTGCATAATTAAGTTTTTGAAAGCATTGATTTATGAGTTCTTTTAAAACTGCTCAGGCTGAGTGTTTTAAAATTAAGAGCTGAGTTAACAGTAAGAAAAACAAAAAGAACAAAACTTTATTATTCATGTTAGAAAGCTGCAAAAATAATCCATTTATTTTTAGTTTTGCATCTACATTTTAAATAAGTTTTAAGATGTTTTACTTGCAGTATTAGTATGAATTATACACGAAATAAATGCAATTTGTTTAATCTATCTATCTATCTATCTATCTATCTATATCTATCTATCTATCTATCTATCTATCTATCTATCTATCTATATCTATCTATCTATCTATCTATCTATATCTATCTATCTATCTATCTATCTATCTATCTATCTATATCTATCTATCTATCTATCTATCTATCTATCTATCTATCTATCTATCTATCTATCTATCTATCTATCTATCTATCTATCTATCTATCTATCTATCTATCTATCTATCTATCTTATCTATCTATCTATCTATCTATCTATCTATCTATCTATCTATCTATCTATCTATCTATCTATCTATCTATCTATCTATCTATCTATCTATCTATCTATCTATCTATCTATCTATCTATCTATCTATCTATCTATCTATCTATCTATCTATCTATCTATCTATCTATCTATCTATCTATCTATCTATCTATCTATCTATCTATCTATCTATCTATCTATCTATCTATCTATCTATCTATCTATCTATCTATCTATCTATCTATCTATCTATCTATCTATCTATCTATCTATCTATCTATCTATCTATCTATCTATCTATCTATCTATCTATCTATCTATCTATCTATCTATCTATCTATCTATCTATCTATCTATCTATATCTTTTTGGTGAAATGTAATCAGGTTGTAACACCGTCAGGCATTCACAATGAAAGCAAAGGGCTTTTTGTCTTTGAACATGGCAGGATTGTTAAACCGTCCATCAAAACGAACCATCAATGCAGAGGTTAGACGAAGAAAGATCTTAAATTTGTTAAAAGATCCTGAGAGAATAAGTGAAGCAGCAGACATGAGAGAAATTCACTTTCTCTGATCTGGAGAACCTAATAAAGATGCAGGCAGATCCTCGACCCCGGCTCTTTCTGATGCCGAGCTCAGCTCAGTGACATCAACACGGCGTCTGGCAGAGAAGCTTAAAGAATGAAAGAGTTCTTCAAAAACATGATGCTGCCATCAGCCCTATTCATTACGGTCTCAGCAGCATCTTTAAAACACATATTAGGGGCCAGAAACACATTGATATGTAGCAACCTGATGTGAATCTGAATCATATGAAGGCTGGACATGGCAATCAGTTGGGGTTCAAGGTTCATTGAGCTCCTTCTGCTGCACGTCAGTCAATTAAAACACAAGCATTTATTTGTTTGTTTGCTTTCTTTTCAGCAGAAAGCAGTAGTAGCAAACAAAATGTACAGCTCTGGACCAAAATAAGAGCCACTGCACTGAAAACCTCCTGGCTGCTCCACCAAGCATCTGAACTCTGAAAACATTACTATTGTTGTTTCTAAATTAATATTTACTTGTTTTCTTTGCTTTATTTGAGGTCTGAAAGCACTGCATCGTTTTCATTATGTAGACCATTTTCATTTTCTGCAAATAAATAAAAAATGTTTGCTTGTAATTTTAGAGACATGTTGTCAACAGTTCATGGAATAAAAGAACAATGTTCATTTTACTCAGACCTATAAAAGTAAAATCAGAGAAACTGAGCATTTTAAGTGGTCTCTTAATTTTTTCCAGAGATATATTTTATTTTCTAGTTTTTGGACGCTCCTCCTTCTCATGGTGTTTTATAAACTTTTTAATGCTTTGACAAATATAAATAATTTAGTTATTACTTACTGACCCAGAGCAGGAAATCTTTAGTTCAGATCAATTCTGCTTTACAGTGAGAAAAAAAACATGCATGTGTTAAAGCAGTTTTCCGCGACCTCCTGACATTATTAGGCCGGCTGACCTTTAAACCGTGATAAATTTTTGTCACGTCCGCCTGCAGGATTCACCTGCTCTGAGCGTAATTCTCCTGATCCCTGTCTCTTTTACTCCAGCTTCACACTCCGGCACGCAGACGCAAACCCTGCATGGCTGATACTACACCTCCCTACTCACAACCCTGAGCACACAGGTGAATATGAATTAACCTGCTTACGGGTTGTTGTTTTTTTTTTTAGATTTAATTCTCGATGATGCCTATAGCGCGAAACTCTGGCTGACAGCATCCAGATTTCTCCCCACGGAAGGTCATCAAATCCTCGGGACATGAAATTACCAAGCTGGAGTGGTGGAGTGGAATGGATGATGACAAGATTTAAATGCTAATGAAAATTAGGTTGGAATGGGAGCGAGGAGGAATGTGTCACAGAGCAAGGTTATGATCTGAACGCAAAATCTTCCCCTTCAGGAGGGAAACGACATCAAGGGTTTGCTTCTGTGCAACTCTCTGCATTAGATCAAATCTTTTAAGTAGAAGAAATGTGTTTTCTACAATGTTACAGTTTCATTTCACTGCACTGAGTCCATAAATTACGTTTTTATTTCCCAACTAATGTGAAAAAACTGATCTTTTTGTGTTTATTAGCACTCAGAGGGAGAGCATTAACATGACCTTCCTGCTTGGGAGCAAAGTGCATTGATGTACCTGAACTTGAACTTTGAAATGCTAATCATCTTGTTCAGATCAATTCTGCTTTGAATTAAATTTACTTATTATGTCTATCTCGACCACAAATCAGCACAAACATGGGACAGAAATTGTATTTTGAGCCATTTTAATCTGTTTTAATGAAAAAAAAGGAACCTGGAATAAAACTTTATTTCTTTAACTCTTATGAAATGACTGTCAAATGTTGTCTGATAGCAAAGGTATTTCAACTTGATCTAAAATAAATCTACATGTTTCTGTGACTGTGAAGAGCCGGACCAAAAAAAGGGATTTATTTTGCATTTTAAAGGAAGAGATAACATCTGAAAGCATTGTAGCAAATGTCAGTTGTGTTTGAAATGCCAAGTGAAACAACTGTCCTGCAAACCAATAATCCACAAATCAGGAAAAAAGATTAGTTGCAGCAGAAAATACGTTTTGCTGAATATGAAATACGAACAGACAATTTGCAGCATATCCAGTAAAATTGTGTGAAAACCTTAAAGTAAGTTACGTCTTTTGATCTCAATCAGTAAAGTTCTTCATTTAATTTAATAAAAAGGATTAGGTTAGATTAGATTATGATTCGATTTTGCTCTATATTCGTATTTTCCTCACCAATATTTCCAGTGTTGTCTTCATTCTACATCACTACTAGCAAAAAATCAACAACACTAATCTGAAAATTCATTAATGCTTTTGAGCAACTTAATGACAAAAACATTTCCGGTCTTGTGCTCTTCTCCTTTACACAACCAGTGCCTGTGTTCCCCATTAAGCCGTCCAAGCCAGATTAGTCGGGGTTCCCATTTAAACTTTTAAGTGCATGTCATTCTGAGAAATTCTTGCCTCTCCCAGTTGTCAACAGTCTAATTAAATAACAGACAGAGTGTTGAGTCTTTCTCGCAGGCTGTGTTTTAGTCGTGGTCTCATATATGGAGTAATTAAAGCTGCAAGGCTTGGATAAAACACTATCCAAAAAAGGTCTCAGAGTCTATTAAAAAAATAAAAGTTAGACTCTGTTGACATGACTGTATTGATTTGTTGTGAGGTCAGAGTTAGTGCGCCCCACGGCTCCATTTGACAGCTCAAACTTCCTCCTGCGACTCCTCTTTTCATGCCTGCAAAACCTGATTTTTTTTTTTTTACCCAACTGGCAATTCTCTCAGGTCACCTGGCAGGTATCAATTGTGAGCATAAATCCATGTAGTACTGGGGGCAGGGGGGCGTTTCACACTGTCAGCGGGGTGGGATAGCGCTGCGGATCAACACGCTGGAAATAAGTCAACTTTATAGATTCAGTGCAAAGGTTCTTATTGTAGGAAGCACACAATAGACGCTGCTGACATTTGGTTGGGTGGTGAAGTGGTATTTGATTGAGCAACACACCGGAAACCTAATGCAGAAAATGGAATCGCTCAACCAAAGAAAAGGATTAAAATTCAGATGATCGCCCAGGCAGCCGCTCACTGCACAGGTGGGTCCTTCCCAGGAACCTAAACGAATTAATAAATCAAATAAACACAGAAATAAACCAACCATTGCAGCACATCACTTTGAGTAATAGCCTGTTATTCTGCTGCACATTTCATTATTTTATATTTTATGAAATATTGATTCAATATCAAATGCATCCTACTGATATAAAAAAACAAACCTGCAAGTGATTAAAAACCACTGGATAGTTTCAGGTGAGTGATATATGCTAAACTAAGATCAATTTGCTTCCAAGTTCATTTTTTTCCACATTTTGAATCTGAGTTTCTTCCACTGTCATCCCAAACAACACATGAGACACAAAATCAGCCTGGTTTCATCTCCAGCTCAGCCTTTAGGCTTAAATCCTGCAGGAAAGCTGCAGGCTGAGCTGAAGAGTGATGAAGAGCCCAGCAGTCTGGACAACAAGGAATGGCCAAACTTTGGAGAAGACTCATTTCTGTCTTATTGGCAAAACCAGATCTGCAGAAATATTTTGTTGATTATATTCTTTTCATATAAATTAATTAATTACATGCTAAGTTGTTCTCAGATTTTAGGAACTTATTTTCAGTGCATTTCATTAATATTTGCCCCTTACAGTGTGCCTGTAATGGGAACAGTGCATTACTAAATTCTGAAATGATAAATATTCTGTTGTCCTTGAAAATTAAAGGCGATAATTTCTAATTGATTTAATAGTCAATTTGCAAAGAAATACAAGAACAAATGGTGCAATGACAGCCATAAAAAAATCAAATTAACAAGGTGCTCATTCCTTTTCCACCCATGCAGGTAAAATCTATGAAACTAAATATTAAAGGCTCTCTTTGGAAAGTTACTAGGACTGTTTTGTTGAGTTTTTTTTTTTTTTTTTTTTTTTTTTTGCAAACATGTAGCTAAGAAACAAAAAGTTTCTTAGCTTTTGTTTTGGTTGATTGAAAGTTATTGACACACCTGTGTTTTGGTTCTCAAAAAGGTACAACTCTGATGATCATAAAGACTTTCTGCAAAATCACCTCATATCCCTGCCAATGCTGCACACCGGAGCTCTGTGTTGCATAAATAGATCTAAGTTTCAGGAAATATTCAAAATAACATCTATCTTTTCATTTTTGAGTTAAAAGCAACATTTTTCTTCCTAAGCAAATTAAATCTAGCAAAAGAAGATTTCCTTTCCATTTCCAAAGGTTCACAAATCACTAAAATGTATTTCTTTCTGACTGGGTTCCCAGAATATTACTTCATCTACTTTAGTTTAGTAGTTTATCTTCTTTAATGTTGATCAAAAAGTCAACTAAGCAATAGGTTCTTAAACAAAACAGTACAGAAGAAATCATAAAATATTATTTTGATGTATGAGAAACATAAAATTAGTGCCTCTCGATCCATGTTAACGTTTTATAAAATTAGTGTGCTGCAAGAAAACAATATTGCTTCCTTTGCTCTCACTTTGAGGACAATCTCTTTGAAGGAGCTCAGATCTTATTTGAACAACCATAAATTTATTTCAGTCAGTCTGTTTCTACAGGCTGACATGAAGCTTCACCTTCATTTGTCCTGCCTCTGCTGCGCGCCGAGAGCCTTCAGCACCACGGACAGGGCCGAAACCAGGAGAAGCAACGGTTTTCCCCCTAAAATTCACCTTTTCAGCGTGATCACTGTGAGAATGAAATCACTTTATTGATTAAGTTGGTGTAATTTGTGACTAATCTTGAGACAAATTGCTTGAAACCTTCAAGTGGCTGGTTGGATTTGCCCAGAGTGCTTTCAGGCTCACTTGTGTTGCTTCAGCTTCCAGTGAGAAACAGCAGCCTGGTGGCCCGTCACACAGTTATACCCCCCGGGGGCAAACACAACACGTTAACCCTTCACACAACAACGGCTGCTTGAATGTGCAGCACAGCTCCGTTTAATTACAACCACACAGAGGAGTGGGAAACTCGGTTTTGAACTTCAACAGCGCTGCTGCGGTCCCAGTGATGGGTATATTATGTCATTAGTATGCTGGCTGCAAATGGGATGCTGGTATGGTATGCAAATGAGGAGGCAAGAAAAGACGACAGCCAGATAAGGAGGGCAGAAGATGCTGGAGGTTGAAAAGAAGCCACAGTCCTTCCTCCCTGAGCAGACAAACCTTATTTGCATTTTATTTTTATTGTCCGAATTTGAAAAAGGAAAAGTTTAGTGCTGCAACTGTTATTTAATTATTTTTTGTTCAGGTCATCGTTCTAAATGAGATTTGAAATCTCAATTTGGTTAGATGAAGCAATAATATATGTTTATTTTATTTTTCCTCAAGTCTGTTGTATCTTCTGACAGATTTATCCCAGGATTGCTGTGTATTTAGATTCAACTCTTCAATTTTATATCAATTCTGAAGAAAAATGATCCCAATAGCATCAAAGCCACCATAATGTCCTATTAAATATAATTTTCCTTCCATTATGTTCAGCACTGTGACCTTATAAAAGCTTTATAAGATACAGTTTTGATCTTTTTGAACAAATTGATTGATTTTTCTTTCTATCTTTCACAGAGATTTGAGAATCAATATTTACATTTTTAACCAGAACATAGATTTTCATGTTTTTTAAACTTTACAGAAGCTGATCTGTCTGGTGTCTTTGGGAGAAGATTGAGATGGTTTGGTGAGAGGAAGGGAGAAGTTTTCATACTGCATGGGATCTGAAGCTGATGTCATTTCCTAATCACCATAATTGGACATCAATGCCAACGTCCAGCTGTGCAGAACGGCTGGATGAAACGCATAAGCGCAGGACTCGGTTCGGGAGAGAGGGGAGGTTCGGTCGGTGCCTCACTGATCCACTTGAAGCTTAATTGCTCGGACCTCGCAGTCTCTCGCTTTCACTCTCTCACAGACACACCTGAGATGAGCTCCCTGTGAAATCAGCTGGTTGGTTCCGATGCGGCCCCTCCTTCATCAGACTGGACCGACACATTAAATGGGTTAAGTCCGTCATCGGGAGCCGCGGGAGATCCCTTCCCTTCAATCGGCCGCTTGGACGCTCTGAGCTGCGGGCTCTCTCCTCTGGTTCAACAGTGCAGGCTGAATTTTAATCGTGGTTGTGTTTGTGGAGGGAGAACCAGCAGAACCAGCAGCAGCAGCAGCAGAGCATCTCAGACTCAGACCTGTGGGCGGCTGCGGGCGCGTCCGTCTGGGCAACACGGCTTCATCCCAACAACCCCACATCCTCAAGACATGGCGAGGAGAGGTGGGCTTTAACCTGAAACTAGATTCTGATTAATTCATGTTGGTCACCAGAGGTTTTCACCAAACCAGTTGATATTTTCCTGAACAAAAAAAAAAAAAAAAAAAAAAAAAAAAAAAAGAAAAGTGGGGGAGGCACATGACACACCGGTGGATTCCCGGAGCCACGTCCAGCACCGAGACTGAATGAGTCCATCTTCGGCTGTTGGACGGACTCCTCCAGCGGACAGGACGGATGCAAACGGACTAAACACACCTCGGCAGCTCAAATCAGCATCAGCCTCTCGGCCACCGGCGCACTAGCGGAGCGGGAGGGACTCTGACACCGGGGGAGCAGCTTCTTTGGCAGGTATGGCTGCGCTGGTTCCCTCTGAGTGAGGGGACTAAAGGTGCTGAAGGTGATTACCCACAGGTCGCTCCTCCTGATGCCCGCAGAGCCGAGCTGGTGGCTACACCTGTTGTGGATGCGTGGATGCGTGAAGCGTGCGTGTTATCACTTGCATCTGCACCTTATGCTCGTCTTAATGGCTGACAAACACGATGCGTGTGTCTGTATGTCCCACTATTTCAGCGTGTTTCTGGCCATCGCCGCACGGACGCAGGTGTGCGCAGCGCGCGTCAGTACGCGCTGCGTGGGTTTTGATCGATGTGATTAGGTGATTATAGGTCCATCACGAGCCATAAGTGTAATTACAGTGTAATTGTCTCTGCGCGCAGCGGGGTGTGAAGATCTCCATCATATGTCATGCTTGGTGGCTCTGATGTTCAGCCTGTAGCAGCTCGGCTCTGATAAATGGAGACTGACTGCAGTCCAAACCTCAACAGCATCACTGTCAACTCCACAGTCTCTGTCACATCCTGCTCAGACTCATCAATGCCAAGCAGGAGACAGACCTGAGGACAACTAGTGGACATCTGCCCACCTGGAGACCCAGTTTGTTGGTGCAAGCCAAGCCTTTTCTTTTCTTTTATCATGCGTGGGTGGGTGAGTATGAGAGAAGGACGGGTTGTTAGTTTATACACACACACACATATATTTGACATGTAGCAGCAGATTGAAGCTTCAAGCTGGGAGGCACCAGCCGTGTTCCCCTTTTCTCAAGGCCTCTGATGTCTGGTCTTTTTTCTCCCCATCTGGTGAAATCTGTCATTGTCATTTCAGACCACCTGAAAGAAGGGCAGCGATTCTCCTTTACCCAGCGCTGCTGCTTCAGCTCGTCACCAAGTTCAGTTGCAACAGAGTGAATTGTTCCACATGGTCTGATTTAAGTAGATTCTCAGTGATTACCTGTCTTGTTTTGATAACATGTTCACTCAACTTCACAGGCTAAAATAAAATTTTCATTTAATTTGTTGCACCACATTGATGGTTAAATCAAAACTGATGCCTTAACTGATCAACTGGTTTGATTGTTTTTCTCAGTCAGCATTCAGAGTTCACTACGGTGTCCCGCAAGGTTTAATTTGATGCTGTTTAGGCTTTATAATTAGAAACAACCTTAATTTCAATATCTAAACAAACAACACAAAACATGAACTAACAAGCTCTTTAACTCTGCACTGATCAGGCGTAACATTATGACCACCAAAATATCAAAAGGATGTATCTTTTGCATCTCAAATAGCCCTTACCCATAAAGCCTTGCCCCGCATTAACCCTTTCCACGTGACGTCACTCTCTTCGAAACCCCGCCCACTCCGCCATGACGGACGTCAAAATAACCTACGCGCTCCTGTTGAGCCTGTCAGAAAAGCCTGGAATCGCTTTCATTCAGTTGATTTCGCAGTAAAAATAATCACAAGTTGCTGCAAGACAGACCAGGGTGGAAAGACAAACTTGTCTGTTTATTGTAACTTTTAATGAGGAAAGATGAGGCGGCGATGGACAGCATACACGTTTTAAGTAAGTATAATTAGAAACATATCAAATATTGTGTCATGGAAACAATGCCCCAACATGATGTAGCCTAGCCTAACTGGCCTAACAGTCAAAACAACAACATTGTTATTGTTTATCGCAGTAACCTCTGGAACAATTTACTGTCCACCAAACTTTATCATGACATTTAGCCAATGTCAGCCTTGTCCTCATGTGTACTCCTAATTTCCTGCTGAATCAGCAAGTAATATGAACATTTTGGGGATTTTGCAACCCCAAAATTATTTGGGATGACCTTTTGCCTGTGAGAATGTCAACAAGAAATGACGTCAACACCTCACACATTTTATGTTTCATTCAGGGAGGATTTAAAGACCCTTTCCCCAGACTAAAGCAGAAATAGATTTATAGTTTTATTAGGCACACAGTCAGGTCTTCTGGTTCAATGTTTTAATGATGCCAAAAAAATCAGAACGAAAATCTTTTAATGAGCTCCCAGAGGGCCTGAAGGTGACTGAATGTTTCATTTTGTAGAAAACAAACTGCTGATGCATTCAAAATTTTCAGCCATCCTTTAAAATCTAAACTTTTAGCTTTTATATGGAAATACAGAATCACTGATTGTCTTGTCGATGGACTGTTGCAGCAGCTTATTTCCGCCGTTAGATTGATCCGAGTGACCGAAGCTGAAGTTGCAGCGAGGCGACTGCAGCGCCTCTCCTGAGGAAATGGTTTTATGGGTTTGATGGGTTTGGGAAAGACAGCTGAGATCACAGCTGTGCTGTGACTGCCTGGATGTGCCCAAGGTGACATCAGTATGGGACACTGACAATGTGTTGTTTTGCAGAAGGGGAAACCAAGGACACTGGGAATAATTTGATTTCCATTTATCATTTTATTATTGGTTTAAATTCTGTAAATCCAATAAAAAAGCACTTTTATTGTAGATGGTTTGTTGACGTTACACATGTCCTCCTTTGATCCATAAATTGACACTCCCTCATTTGTTTGGCTTTGTGGTTTGTGGCAAATGATAAATCACAGCGTCGGCGCTTCAACTTATGTTTCATTGTTTTCGTCACTTTGCTTGCGCTCTTATTGGTAAAGACATGCAGAGTAACATGCTGTTTTAGTCACTTGTTGCTTTAAATATTACAGGATTCAATGTAAACCTGCTTTAAACCTTCAATGTAGAAAAAGCTCAATGTAGTGCATAACTGGGATGCAGCAGAAAAATAAAAATCTGCACTGGTCTCAAGCTACTTCTAAAAGTCTTTGGAGTTTGTTTCAGTCAAATAAGATGAAGGACATTTGTGAGCAACATGTTTTTAAGCCACAAAATCTGGCTTCACTATTTTAACACATGAACATGTTTTAATCTAAACCGACCTGCAGTTTCAGAGAAAAATGTCTCTTTCACCTCTACTGAGGCTCTTAAAAGGTTTGATCCGGAGTGATACAGAAATAGAGAAAATGTCTCCTGCCACCATGTTTCCCAGGAGGAATGAAGCATTCAAAGAGATGCACAGTTATATGGCAGTTTCCAGATAGGCTAAAATATTTAATTTTGATTTCAACTAACAGGCGCACTTTCTCATTCTTGGATTTTGACAAAATTTTCTTCTTACCAGTCTTCCAAAGGCCAGATTTAAACATTTCCACAACTTTATTACTAATTTTTCTCAGAAGTTTCTTCATGTCTAAAAATTGATTGCGTATTTATGTATAATGTGGGACATATTTGGATGATACAATTGATTTATTAGTCTTCTGTTTGCCTCTTTTCAAACTGGACATGGACGTTTTCTTGTTTAGGTTCAATTATTATTATGATTTTTTTGGTTTCTTAATTACTTAGACATTTTTTATCTGAATCAGTTGCTCTGGTTTTTATTTTTGAATATCAGATAAAAAAAAGGGGGCTTCATACAAATGCATATTATAATTTTATGGTCTTTTTGTTTTTTATTCTGTCTGGGTGAGACCAACCTTTACATATTGAAGTTTGTGGTTGTGTGAAGAAAGTTTTGACAGGTATTTTTACTTTTGCAAGGTTCTGCATATCAAATGCATGTTGAGCTCAAACGCAGGTCCGGTTTGTGTTATCCTATTAGTGCTGTCTGGCTGTGATGGTCTGTGGATCTGCAGCTGAAAAAATCACAGTTCTGACCCCTTTCTGCCATTCTGGTAATGCATTTGTCTCTCTGGGGAATAATATGAGGACTGTGGAAACGGGCTGATTCTCCCCCTCAAAGCCTGTTCTCAGTCTTTTTTCCTTAATTTGAGCCTCTCCGTTGGGTGTAAATTTGTTATCACTGCAGGCTGGAAACTGGGCTCCCTGGCGTTCAGGTAACCCCACAGTTCAAACACCGTCAGCCAGCCCACTTTCGTTCGCTCTCTTCACCCCGCTCCCTCCATCCCATCCCACCTATCAACCCGCATAGCCGTCTATCTTTTCGCCGCTCTTCTTCCTAGACTCAGGCAGTGGAGGCAATGGAGCTTATCAGATGGAGGCTTTCTGCTAAAGACTGTGTCTGTCAGCTCGGATGTCCATCTCTTTGACAACGTTCAGTGATTTCACAAGTTGGTTTTAAAAAAAATACCAGAGAATAGAAAGAAAGATAACAGGCATTGACAGAGAAAGGAGAAAGGATACAAACGGGACAGATTTTGTGATTTTTGTGTGTGTGCTGGATTCTGCAGTGGCTGAGTGGGTGTTTTCTGTTCGGGGAACAATTATGAGAACAGATGGACACTGAAATACCCAAATTACTTTTATGTCATATGTCTAATTAATTTGTCTATTAATTATAATTAATTTGCACACACTGTTTAATTTAAGGTAGCTGAGTAATTTGGCAATTGCAGCACTGATGGAAATAATCCACCAATTTATGTTATTAATTTAGTGACGAGAAATGGATTCGCTACGGATGAAACATATTAAACCTTAAATGTGTAAATGAGGAGTTTTCATGCATTTATTTAATTCTTCAGTAGTTATACAGCAAAGTTATTTTCAGATGAGAAAAAAATACATGCAAAATAATGAGAAAGCAATGTACCTGGTGTGTTGTTAAATATTAATATTTTTGGTTAAATGCTATTACTAAATTAGTTGGCAATTATTTCAATAATCAAATAATCATGATTAATCTAATTAATTGTCTTTACCATATAAGAGAGTGTCATTCTTCACAGCTGTTACTTCAAAAATAACAAAAAAGTCCAGGTTATAGTTTATAAAAACACTCAGAGACAAAAAGCTTTTAATCTTTTCAGTTATATGTGAAATGTTGAAGTAATATCTTAAGAAATCAGCCAGGAAGTTTAAACTTTTTAAATATTTATGTCATTTTGAGATAAGAAAATAAACTTTGTATTATAGTTAACAGAAAGTCACAAGTTATATTAACTCAAAAGTGCAGTGTACATATAAAAAAAACCTGTGGTTTATTCATTTTTATTTCTTCTACAGTAATTGTGTGCTGTGCAAGCAGTGACTGTGACTCTTCCCTTTGAATTGATGTGTCCAAAATAAGGTTTGGACACAGTAATGCTTCTACAATTAAAGTTATATTTTTATTGAAGATTTTTGCACATCATTGCCACAGTTGTAAATGATTCTCTTTCAAATCTGTGATTTGTTTTGGAGTCCTCAGGCTTGAAAAACACTTTAGACTGCAGGTCATTTACCTTTTGACATTTTTAATATGACAAATAAAAAAACACAAAGCTTTTCTTAGGTGAAATAAACATTGCGTCCCTTGTAACCTGCTAAAACAAAGACATGCTAAAAAAAATTACCTTAAAAATATTTGAACTGTTTCTTTTTATCTTGCAACGTAGTTATTATGTTTGTTTACGCTCTTATTTTTTATTTTAGGAAGATTTTTTATCATTTTTATTTAGGTTCTGATTCCTAAATGTGCTTGGACTGTTCAGCCAAACATTATATGTCTGCAAGCACATTTACATAAACATTGAAAAGCAACTGTGACATAATTTCCTGTTTTTCTAGTTATGTAATCGTTGGTTGGTAGTGACAAACAAAGGCAGAATAGCTGTTGGCATGGATAGTAAAAAAAAAAAAATCTTACAGCTAAATTCTGCAAAACAGCAAAATGCAAAAATGCTGCACAACATAAAACTTAGTAGATAGAGAAAGTTGGAAAGATAGAGCAATAAAAACACAAAAGCAAACAGAAGCTACAAATTAAGCCTAACACAATATACTCAGAGCAAAACTTCCACATTGTTTTATAATGTTTTGAGCACTTCATTTCCTTTCAAAAACAAACATGTTGAATGAATATTTTGTAATCAAGACCTGACAGGGGTTTGAACAATTTTGGAGTCAAACGTTCTTCGTCATCTGGTTCAAACATGGAGAAAGTCGCTGCTGAAGCTAATTATGCCACACTCAGGAGGACCGCTTGGAGAGGAGTCATTAAACTCGCTCCGCAGGCGTCAGCAGATGTTTTGAAATGACAGGGAAGACAAAAAAATAAAACCTGCTTTTTTAAATTAAAATCTTTATGCTCACAAAAATACCCTGCAAGAGTCACTTTAGTGTTCATTCAATTGAACAGATGATCTTTGTAACCAGAGTGCTCACTTCATGCATTTCCTGTGTTGCTTTTTAGGTCCGTTTTAATTTTTTGCTTTTAAAAATTTACATTTTTCAACAAAATCTTCCAGCTATCATCATTGTGTCATCATCCATTGATACACTTCTTATTTTATAGGGTGACAAAATGTTTTATTTTTTTCCAGATTTCAGGAATTTTAGGTGTTTTGGGCAATTTGCCTGGATTCATAAATCATTGGGCTACAGAAAAGTTCAGTTTTCTTAATTCATGTTATTTAGGCTTTGAATTGGTAAATTTATTTAAAATGCTGCTACTTTTCCTGCATCTCATCTGCAGTTTCCAGATGAGGAACCCAGCAATAAAAAATATCAAATTCAAACTATAATGTATCCAACTGGAGGTCACTGCAGGGGGCAGCTATCGAAAAGACATTTTCTTGTGTTTCTTGTGGATTTGTATGCTATAAATGCACACAGACCACTGGAGTGGACACTGGAGCATAATGTAATACACTGCCAACTACTGGCCATCCACTGCAAATGCAATATGGCCGACCAATGGAAAAGCAACTCAAGAATATCCAGTCCCTCTTTCTGCAGTAGAAAAATATTGACATCAAGTAAACCCTAAAGGCTAATACTACTGATGTATTTTCCAAATAACAACTTTGTAGAAAACTATAACAGATTGCTTAGAAAATAAATCCTAGATTTTTTTTACAAACTTTCCCCCCCACCTTTTTTAGCTTCAAAATCACTTTGGAAAAACATCCTGACATAAAGGATCACAATTCATGAATAAAAGAGTAAATTTGTCAAGTTAAGCTTAATTGAACTACTTGTTATCATTTGAAGCAATTCCATTAAGTTGGTTAAGCTATTATAATAATAATCTGATGTTCTTTAGGTCCGTTTGAAATTTTTCTTTCAAAAAAATTTGCATTTTGTTAACAAAATCTTCTTACTGTCATTGTCGTGTCATCATCCAAGAATTCGTATTTTATGGGGTGACAAAATGTTTTTTCCAGATGACAAGAATTTTTAGGTATTCTGGTCCGTTTGCATGCATTTACAAATAACTGGGCTGCAGAAAATTTTAGTTTTATTTAATGTTGATTATTATCCTCATCGGCATTTCTGCTTCTCCAAGAGGAATCCAGCTGCTAAAGCATGGAATTGAAAGCATAAAGTATATTAGTGGATGTACTTATCTGCTTCCTGGCAGATGCTTTTGTCTTGAGAAGAGACGCATGTTGCTGTGGTGACCTGAGCGAGTTCAGTGTGCAGGTGAGGCATGTTTGACGCAGCAGCAGATGGACTGAAGAGCAAATTTCCTCTGAGTTTACGAGCTGTGTACACATTAATACCACTTCTCACACAGAGTAACACACACTGCGCTGTCTGTCACTGTCTCATTGAGACACTCAGCTTTCACACCTGGTACCCTTTACAGATCAGCAGCAGATCAGATCCCACTTTTTGTTTCGCTGCAGCTTTGATTCTGAGATCCACACCAAAATTAAGGTCAAAATCGTCTCTTGCAAGAACACAGAAGTGGTTGTTTTAGTTACCGTAGGTGTGCCCACTTCTATCCCTTACCTTTCTGTCCTGGCTCCTTCGGGATTTCTTTCTACCCCTTACCTCGAAATCTAAACTTAGGATGAATGTGACATGAAGCGTATCACCAAAACGCCAGACTGTGACACGTGGAGCAGGACAGCGCTGACAAATCAAAGAAGAGCTGCTCTGATCATGCTGCAGCTGTGGCGTCCTGCCACCAGGCCTGAGGTCTCATGTCGAGGTGTCTGGTGGTGGGATTGTCCTGCGGGACGGGGAGTCTGCGAGTTTGACAGGGAAGGTCAGAAGAAACAACAGCTGACGCGATTTTCTCCTCTGTTGAACAAGAAGCAGTAGGAGGAGAGAGGGAGCCGGAGAGACGTTTCTGAAAACGAACTCGGTGTTTGACACTAAGCTGCGACCTTTACAATCTAAGGAGCCATTTTGCTCTGAGGACGGCCAAATAAAATTCACTAAAGCTGCAAATGCCACATAACTTTTTGAAAAAATTTTTTTTTTTTAAATAGAATACTCAAAATGAGAAACATAGAAAGCACTACAATGCCTTCAAAAATTATTATTACAAATATTAAACAGTATGGGGGAATTTTCCTGCCATAATTTGAGAGAACCCATTTTCAGTCATGATTGCAGGATGCTTGAAAGCTGGACTCACTGTCTTTCTTCTCAAAACTTGTAATGCTTGTACCCAAAACTTCTGCTCTCTGTCAAATATTCACTGTTCTTTCCCAAATCATCCTGGTGCTCAAATCTTGTCTCTGCTGAGATCAAATCTCTGCTTGCAGACCTCTCTGTTCGCTTATGGCAGAAAAATGTCCCTATAATACAGTCACATGGAACATTTCTGAACAACAACGTGGATTTGCTTTGCAGGGAAAAGATGCCATTCCACCATGTGCGGGCAGGCCTGCTCTATCCGGACAACTACCTGAGCAGCTCCCTGACCGAGGGCAGCGAAGCCTTCCAGCTCACCAGCCTCTCCACTGAGGAGCTGGGAGGTGAGTGTGCCAACCCAGCAGCAGAGAGGAGGAGGAGGAGGAATGTGTGGATGCAGAACAAAGTGTGAGGTACAGACAATTAATGGGTCGCTGGTGGAACAATGCAGTTACAACGCTCCAATTCTCTAGAGGTGAAGATTTTCCATTTAGCCATTCTGTCAGAGCTTGACTAGATGCATTGGTTTCCAATTATGGAGCTTAGGAAATAAAATCAGTCAGACGACTCAGAAGGAAGTGGAGCTTGACAGAACACTAGTGTATCTATGGTGGTACCCTAATTAGTTTCCCATTCATATTTTATCTTGTGTGAAAATTGATGTTACCACTCCCCACAAAAGTTGGTTTGGATGTAATAAATATTACGGCAGAGTAACTGCGAACATCAATAATCGGCGCTAAAGTGGAGCCATTTGCTCTGTAGTTAACCAACCAAAAATGACTTCCGGGGCTTTATTTCTTATGGCTCTGCAGTGACAGTCAGTCACGGTGACGTTAAACTCAACAAAGCCAACGCAGCGTTGTCTCTAAATTTAGGTCAAATGCTGCAACAAGCACACAATGCCTCACAAAGCAGGCTGCAAACAAATTTTAAGGTTTGCTCAAAAACAGTTGAGTAAAACTAAAGCTGAGTCTGGATATAAATATCCAGCACAAAATGTAGACGGCCTCTCTGGTTCTGCTTTGATTAGCGTTTCCTGCCGGCGTTGATTGGCCTCACAGTTTGACTCTGCTTGAGCATTAAGTACAACCGCATCATTACATGACATTCAGATTAATATCACATAAAGTTGTAGCTGATGAGAAGACTTGATGGTGTTTTCTGTAATGGCTCTCTATGATTACGGTGGTGACTGGTTAATAATTATGAAAATTAATGGCCTGGTTATAACATTTTTTAAGAAAAAAACAAGCTGTAGTTTGTCTTAAAATCAGTTTGATTGGAGATTCACTGTTCATTTTGTGCTTCTTGATCAAAACAAAGAGTTGCAGCAGGCGGTGAGTGTTTCTGTTAGCGGGTTGCTCACACAGCTAATCCTGCCACAGAGTGAGGACTGAGCATGAAAGTGAGTCTGGCTGTTTGTTGTTTGTGTTCATACACGAAGCCCTGCTGCAGTTTGAATGAACGCTCTCTGCGCTTTGCTATGAAGTACTTTGTTGTACAAATCTTTTAATCCAGTGTCCCTGTTGCATGAATTGACTCAGCCCAGTCTGCAGAGACAGTTTTTCTGCACCGAAAGCCAAACTGCACCACTGACTCAAATGTGTCATCATGACTGGTGTGTTTTCAGGAGGCCTGGTCATGTGCGGAGCTTCATCTCGTTCACGTCTCTTTGAATCTTTCTGCATCTTTTCTGTTACAACCACAAACGTTTGTTTTTGCACCAAGTCCCACATACTGTGAGGTGAAAGGAAACATTTTTTTCATAAAAACCTGAAACATGTTTTTTTATTCAGCCACTATAATGACTTCAACATTTCTATGCACCAGCTTTGAATTTTTTGTCTCGTCACAGATTAGTTTAACTCAATACATATTCGTGTGTTAAAATGGCCTAGTCAAACTCCAGACGTAAAAAACTCCGTTCTAGCGCTATTATGCTGTCTCCACCATGTTTCACTGCAAATCTTGATGATGCACAAGGACAGTTTTCTGCCATACACACTATTTTGCAGGAAGTTCAAGTGTTGAAACTTAGTTACATCTAAGCACTGCACATTTAAACAGAACTTTTAATTCAACCATGACTTTCTGTTTTTTATGTTTTTATTAGCTATTTGTAGTTACACTAAATTAAACTCTGTCTGTCTGTTTGGTTTATTACTTTTAGAAATTGTGTAGCGCTCATTACCGTAGCTCAACATTTAACTTCAAACTTTTAATTTCAGAAACAAATCTAGAACAAACTTAAAAAGAACCATCTACTTTATAGAACCAAACATTTAGAACCAACATCTACTTTTATGCTTTTACCTTTTTGTATGTCTTTTGTTTTGTTGTTTTGTTTGTATTTTCTTCTAATTTTTGGAAAGCACTGTGAATTGTCTTGTTGCTGAAAATGTGCTATGTAAATAAAATTACCTTGCCTCACCTAAACTGCACACAGTATGACTTGTTACTATTTAGTAGATTTCTGAAGACATATGCTTGCACTTGTTTTAATTTAGGAGAATCAGAGTAAACGAGGCAGTGCAGATTCACGGTTATGCAACAGTTTGTGTTTGTTCACCTCACAAAGTCCCCATAAAAACATTGCAGTTCTTGGTTCTGAAGTAACAAAATGTACAAAACGAGAGGATAAAAGTTTTTTTGCAAAGACTGCATGAACTGCATTAAGTTTTTTAAACTCTAAGGTGAAGCTGCAGTGAGCCAGAGATCCTCAGTAAACAACAAGTTTGTTTGATGTGGACAAAATATCCAGGCTGGAAGCTGTTGCTGGCATAAGAAACGTCTAATCCCACTTCAGAGAGAGCCAGAAATTTCTCGTAGGTTTATCTGTTTGTATAGACAGATGAATTGTTAATAACGCCTCGAAAGAACCGCCTCAAACCTTTTCTGTAAAGCATCTCTGCTTTTCATATGCCAACATGTGCAGACCTGGGAGCTTCCTTTGCAACACCCGACCATTGGTAGAGGCAGTAGTGTAACACACACACACACACACACACACACACACACACACACACACACACACACACACACACACACCCCCACACACACACACACACACACACACACACACACACACACACACACACACACACACTGTAGAGCAACACATCAGGGACCAGCACATTTGTACCCTATTGAAAACATGGTCCCCTCTCTTGGGCTGCATACCAATGGATCGCAGCGTGTTCTGGGAGGCTGCACGCTCGGCCTCGTTCGGAGCGCCTCACCTTGCCGGTGATTCTCAAGCCAAATAAAAAATGAAAAAACGAGAGGCGGCGGAGTGGACGACAAGTCCAGTTATGAGGGGGATATTTACAGGCTGCGACTGAAATTCTGCTTAAAGCTCCAACATTCAGACTGAAAACACAGACAGACAGAGATTAGAAAGATGGATGGATGGATGGATGGATGGTTGGATGGATGGATGGATGGATGGATGGATGGATGGATGGATGGATGGATGGATGGATGATGGATGGATGGATGGATGGATGGATGGATGGATGGATGGATGGATGGATGGATGGATGGATGGATGGATGGATGGATGGATGGATGGATGGATGGATGGATGGATGGATGGATGGATGGATGGATGGATGGATGGATGGATGGATAAATGCTCTGAATTTATATTGTGCTTTTCCAGTCATTTTGACCACTCAAAGCACTTTACACTAGAGTCACATTCACACATTTATATATCAATACGCAGATCGGGAGGCAATTTGGGTTAAGTGCCTTGCCCACTGACATGTGGCAGGAGGAAGCTGGAATCGAACCTACAACCTTCCGACCACAGAGCAGTCGCCCCAGATGAATGGATGATGGATGCACATGTAGTTTTGTCTTGAAATAAGGCATAGGATCTCATTTTCAGAAAGGTATATTGATGAAAAAGTGTTTATTTCACTTGTAATAAGATATTTTTCTTCTGTCATGAGTGAAATAATCTCCCAGTGGAACAAGAACTTTTTCTTCAATACAAAAGAATTATTGACTTAAAACAAGCTCCAATATCTTCACAAAAGGTCACTTATAAGTTAGTTTTTCTTATTTAAAGTAAAAAGATATGTGCACTAGAAACTAGACCGATCACTAGTTGAGATTTTGTGTTTTTGCAGTGATTGACAGGTTAAATGTTGCAAGTTGTGGCCATTCAGTGAGAACGCTCGGAGTGTTTCTGCAGCACAAACACACTCATTCCCTCTGGGTTGTGTGCATTTAATCACAACTTCTTGTTAGGAAGAATCCTCATTTTGCGTGGGAACACGGAGTCGGAAGCGTTCTTGGCAGAGATGGCGGAGATTGTTCTTTGTGGAGGCCCCTCGAGGTTTGGAAGACATGGCGAGTATAAAAAAGATGCGAGGGAGACAAGAAAAGGGACATAGACAGGAGAGAAGGAAGGAGTTGACGCTCACTCTGATTTGTCTGTGAGAAAAGCTCCTGCACTTACAGGTAATGGGGAAGCCTGTGATCTACTCCAGGGAGTAGGTCTGCATCTCCATGCAGACCGGCTAAAATCCACCAGTCACTAATTAGATGTTTGAATTAAATGTTATAAAGGTGATAGAACATGTCATTTTTGCACAATAAGACTGGTGTTTTGGTTTGTGGGTTATTTATGGCTCATAGGTTTTCTCAACTAAAGCTTCTTTACTTCCTGTGCCGCAGTGCCACCATTTGCTTATAAATAAGGTCATTTTTGTTTAAAAGATGTTTGAGTGGCTACAGTTACACCGTGGTGGCTGTTGAACAGTTGCAGTTGAAGTTTATTTGTAATTCAACTGTCTCTAAATTTTTAATACCCACAAGCAATGTCTTTTCCTCTATTCCCAAAAAGCAGAGTTTGATTTTCTGAAAATGTTGAAAACACTAATTCAGTCTGTAGAGACTCACAGAGAAAAGCAGCAGTTAGAAAGTTTTAGTTGACCCAAAGTTCTTAGGCGCTCGGAACCGGCAGAAAACGTGCTGAGAATCGCCATGAGTTAGGATGATCGGCTCGGGGTGAAGCTCAGGGCAGCTGGCGGTGGAGAGGGAGTCTGGAAGACGCCCGGGAGGCGGGATGGAGGTGGGTCAAAGGGCGGCTGAAGCAGGTGGATCCGTGGTTGTTTGGCGTTTTGAAGGAGCTCCTGCCTGGTGATTGGCTGCAGCGGAGCGACAGTCTGGTGCTGATTGGCTGAGGCGTGGTAATTGATGCCAGTAGGCTGAAGAGAGTCTCACAGCTCATATTTATGCCTGTAGGCTACATTTGAAAACATTTGTTACAAATATTTATGTGGGTTATTGTTTTCTTTATTTTAGCTCCAGGGGTCGGGTCCCCTGGGGGTTCAGCTCTGGTCACTCACAGGGCAGCAGCTCTGCAGACGCTGCAGACCACTAAAAGTGTTTTTACACTTGAGGTTAACTGCTGCTGTGATTTAGGACTTGTTTTTCTGTCTACCAACTCCATTTCCCGCTGGAATCGGTCCCGCTCCAAAGCTAATTTGTCTGTCTGCTGTTTGGTCCCAAAGATGCTGCTGGTTGTGGGAGTTTTATCACAGAAAACGTGTTGCATCCCACAACAACCTTAAGAGCAGCGAGACTGAACCCAGAAAAATTAAATGGTGAGCTGGAACTCTGGAAAGTTACGGTATAACTTTCTGATTGGGAAATGTTTTAAGGACACAGGAATTAGGTCAGCAACCCTCACAGAAGAGTATCGATCAAAACCCATTTACGCTTTTACAGCAGCTGTAGCAACTGGGCATAAAAATATACCAGAAAGGAGGCAAATTATCTGTAATGTTTACGAGAACTGAAGTCAATAAGAACATGCAAATTATACTGTAAGACTGTTTTCTTTGTCATAATGACAATAGACTCATCATAGCATTTAAAAGCTCTTAATTGATGCGCTAAAAGTTAATGTTACCGCCTGCTGCATGATCTATATATAAAAAAATGCTTTTCATTTCCCAGATTTATTTAGCATTAATCAACAATATTTATACCTAAGTTATGGATTATGAAAAAAATCAGTGGGAGCTGGTAATTAACATAATCAAGAAGTAATGGTATTAATAACTCTGCTCAGGTCTATTTTAAAATGCTTTAATTAGATAAAAAGTTACATCAAAAATAAAAACCAAGATAATTAAATTTCTCTGGAAACTACTGCTGAGAGAGAAAATCACCTAAATAAAAAAATTATTTAGATAAATCTTAGCAACGACATAAAAAAGGATTTGACAGTCTCATAAAAACACATGACATTAAATCATTAATCTTATTGATTAGAGTAATGAGATTGGAGTACACTTATTTTACAGCAATCTTCAAAATGACACATTCAGATTGTTGTTTCTCTTGGGTTCTTCTGGTTGTTTCTCATTTTGGATTCAGAAGCTGGTATATAAATAAAACAATAATGCTCCACATTAGGCAAACGCAGCTAAAGAAAGGATGCAAAAAATAAAAACAGTTGCAACAAAAAATAAAAACAGTTACAACAACAAAAAAATAAAAAACAGTTACAACAACAAAAAAATAAAAACAGTTACAACAACAAAAAAATAAAAACAGTTACAAAACTTTTTGACTTGATTTGGTAAAACCTTTTGCTGGTTTTAATTGGATCATCCTTTTAAAAATACACTGCATGTATTTGTAAAAATGTTTATTTTAAATGTACATTTTAAATATATATACAGATGTATATAAACAATACTTTTCTGAAATTGTACTTTTGGTAATATTTTCACATAGATCCTGTGTATATTTTAGTAAACTTTAATATTTGTAAGTGCTATGTAAATACTGTCTAAGTATATAAAACACTTTCAGTTTAGGCTAATGAAGTATGCTTCAGGTTCTTAATAATCTTTTAATTAAAAGAATTAAACAATCCCTGTAGGGAAACTTGCTGTAAAGTTGTTTAACAAAGTAATAAATAACTTTCAAATTTTTTGCTGTTTTGTGTTTTTAATTTTTACTTTTTTTTTTTCTGACCAAGTCAGAACAAAGCTATTCTGTATCTGGAGATTTTGGGGAAGGAGCCATCAGGAGGTTTAGATCAGCCAATAAAATGATAGGAAAATTAATTCTGTAATATTTTTCAGACGAGAGAGAAACCAAGAATATAAAGAATCCATCTTAGAAGATAAAACTCTGGTGGATGAAAAAATGAGTAACTATTTCCAGTTTGATGCAATAATGCAATCATGGCTTATTTATGGAGTCTCAGTTGATAAATTACAAAAGTTAAATTAATTCTTTGACATGCATTTACAGATTTTCAAACAACATTATAGGTGACAGAAACATGAGCAATTGAGATGAGAATTTGTTGTTTTTGAGTTTAAAAGTAATTGGAGAATTACAGTAATTTCAAAGCCCTGCTTTTATTTCTGAGAAACAAATAACAACGGTATTCTTTGAAAATAAAACTCCTCACCAAGACGAGCTGAACATTTACTGATCTCTAAGAGAAAACAAAGACTCGCAATTGTTCAGTCTTCTGAAAATCAGTCATGCAGCACTGAGAAAGAAAAACATCTTGCACCGACAACAAGACAAAAAAAGATTTGACATTCTCATAAAAACACTTTAAAATCACAAACGAAACAAGGACATATATCAATCGAGTGCAATAAGGGATGTGCTGCAGATAATTAGAAACCAGATTAGATTTAAATTATGATAAACGGGAAAGATGTGTACCATTAATCTCCGCCACAAGAGAAACCACCAAACATATGAAAAAAGCAACGAGCAATTATTACTCATCAGAAAGAAGTGCAAAGGGGAACACCAATAAAGAAAAGATATTTTCATCCCCTGTAATAAGACGCCTTATAAAACATAGCATGCACTTAGACGTGTGAGAAAGATCAACCAGACTCTCTCACTCCAGATGCTCCATGACAGAAAAATGGCAGCATTTCACATTTTCCATATTAAATTAATAATGTGTATTTTCACAAATTCGTAGAATGAAAAGAAGCACAGACAGCGTCAGCACTTTGCGGTGACATGTTGTGTTTTTATCCTGCGCAGAGATCCGTGAGGCATTCCGGGTTTTGGACCGAGATGGGAATGGCTTCATCTCCAAGCAGGAGCTGGGCATGGCCATGCGCTCCCTGGGTTACATGCCCAGCGAAGTGGAGCTGGCCATCATTATGCAGAGACTGGACATGGATGGTGAGGCGCCACATAAGGACACACACTCCGGGGGCATTTGCAGAGCGTGCAGAACATTCTCAACCTGTTTTAATGTCTTTCTGCTTGCAGATCTTTGTTTTCTTTACTTCTGCATAGTATATGGAGGAATAATTTGCTTCATCAGAGGTATGGAGTGTTGAATAAGAATACCTCTTTCACTTGCTTTGGGTTCAAAAATTTAGATTGAACCTGTTTCCTTCAGAAATGCTTCATTGAAACACCTGATAAATGACCTCCAGTGCAGCAGATTTCAGAGACAAATTTCCCCCGAGACAATAAAGAACGAATCTATCTGCTCCTTGTACTTAAAAGTTGCGCTCTACTTGTAAATTCACAGCAGATTGCAATTACTCCAAGGCTGAACTTGCATCAGAAAAAACCCATTCAGTCTTTCAGCGGTTTCTTATCTGGCTGCTCTCGGCTCTTGATTTCACCATTTGCCATAAATATCAAAGGTCGAAGCTAAAAGCTTTTTGCTTTTGCGTCTTTGAGTAACCGGCCACCTGAAAGCAGCACTACCTTTTGTCCTGAAGTGAGATGCTATCTTTCTTAAAATCCTGTCCACCTCTGACTTTCACAGCCAACACATCACAACCTGCACTGTTTTTTATACTGATTTTATGTCATTAAATATCAGCAGCACAATTAACAGTATATCTTGAACTATCCTTCTGTAAGCCTCAATTATTTCAGATTAAATGGGCATCATTTAATCCGGCTTTGCGCTGATGAACATAATGTTAGACACTGTGCAGCAGGAGACACACAGATAGGTCTGTGATCTCTCTCCTGTCAGTTTTCATCTTTCCTGGAGCTTTCCAGTCGAGGCTGGGTAATTGGGCAACGACTCAAGGCAAAATCCAATTTCTTTGAAACCGCTGTTCAAAGTAAACCTTACCTTTTGTAGATGTGGCCAAAATAAAAGCCTCTCCAAGCTGGAGAGATCTTATGCAGAAGAAGTATTTGTTGCCAGGCTGTGTTTTGTGCAAATGGTAAAAGATTTTTTTATGCTTAGGCAAAAGATATTAGGAATTCACCTGATATAATTATTGATGACTTACTAAAGTAATAATATCCATTGAACCTAAGCCACAAAAATTTGAGTTTTATTATAAAAACATGGCATTAACCAATACAAAGTTTTACCTATTTCAAATTTTGTGTTTTTCTGCTTTATTTTACAGATAAAAAAGAAAAAAGTGTGCTTTGTAATGTATTCAGAAACCTCTTGCTTTGATATGAATATTATATTTCATATCCTTAACAGGATTACCAGGAAATCCTTAACAGGTGGATGGATGGAGCTTTGTAAACATTATTAAAAACCATTTGAACCTGGTTTTTTAAATTTTATTTCATGCTTCTTTACACGAGTAGCCCACTGCAGTGAGGTTATAAATGTTGATCCCTGAACTCTTCCTGAGTTAAAACATTAGTTTTGTTGTTTTTAAATAAATATTAACTTGTTTTCTTTGCATTAGTTGAGTTCTGAAAGCGCTGCGTCTTTTTCATTCATTATTTTTCTATTTCTCATTTTCTGCAAATAAATACATTTTTGCTTGTAATTTTGGAGACATGTTGTCAGTAGTTCATAGAATAAAAGAGCAATGTTAATTTTAGTTGGACATATACAAAGTAAAAATAAGAGAAACTGATTATTTTAAGTGCTCTCTTCGTTTTTTTCCAGAGCTGCTTGTACTTTTACATAATGGTTACTAGAGGTTATTAGAGATTATTTATTCTCAGGTCAACAACCTTATATACATACAACCAGAGTTATTTTGGAATTGCTTAAATCAAAACAAAGCGTTTTTGAATGGCCTAGTCAAAGCCAAAGATTTAGCTGTTTCCTGATTCTCACCATATATGAATGAGTTTGAGCTCCTTTTGTAGATAAAAATAAGCAAAGAATCCAGTGTATAATAGTGAAAAATTACTGTAATTATTAAGTTTGAAAACCCAGTGTTATCTTCACCATTACATTTGTTGTGTCACATAAAATCTTGCTAAAATTCTCTGCAGTTTGTATTTGCATTGTGTTAAAAGGACTTGGATACTTTTGCAAGGCAATTTACTGAACAGTTTCCAACAGTGTTGCTTTCCTGCTGAGGTTTTTTTTTTATGCTGCATAGTATAACTTAATGAACCAAAAGTTAAATAAAGCTGACAGTCGTGATCGCAGCATCTGCAGGTTAACATCTATAAATCTGGGTGAAGATGATAGTGTTTACAAGTTCCTGTAATGAAGCTGTTCAGGCTGCTGATGGGTATCATTAACTACATGCAGCAGCAGAATACATAATGCAAACATTTTTACGAGTCGTGTCTTGTGAATTTAAATTAGCCAAATATTCCCTGATCTGTCATAAGGACACCTACGCGTAAAATCTTAAAGATACACGTCTGAGTTGGCGAAAGTTTACTGTGTGTTGATAGTGTCACAAATCAAAGCATATTTAGTTATTATTCTGTCTTATTTTTTTATTGCTGTGAATATGTTCAGCCACAAGAACCATGCTGCAGGAGCCTCTCATGTGTTTCATCCTGCAGGGGACGGCCAGGTGGACTTCGAGGAGTTCATGACGATACTGGGGCCGAAGCTGCTGTCGTCCGACAACAGAGAAGGATTCCTGGGCAACACCATTGACAACATCTTCTGGCAGGTGAGAGACAAACCTTCCTCCCACCTACGGGCAGACGGTCTGCTCCTCATCACTCAGGCACCCTGTTACTTACTGACTCCATCTTTTTCACCTCATCTAGCTCACCTCTGGCTGTGCATTTCAGCATTCAGAGGAGTGCTTACATGCTTAAGCTCGGCTCTGGTTCCTGCAGGGACTCTGCACCGACACAAATAAGAAAACACACACACACACACACGCTCCAGTCCCCCCTACCTGCTCCTGCTGCCTGCCTGCCAGAAATTGTTTTTACTTAGAGACTTGAAGGAAAGGAGACCTGCAGAGAATTTACTGTGGTTTTTGTATGCGGGAGTGAGTCTGGGCTTGAGTGCGTGCGTGTGTGTATTTATCATTCACGGTGTTGAAGGAGGCATTGCCAAAATAAGGACTTTAGAGATGTAGCACTGTCTCAAAAATGTCAGAGCATGTTTGCGTTCGAGAATCCAAACTGGGCATTAGTGTTGCAGCTCGTCTACAAGCTTTTTTTACATCCTGACTTTGTTTAAGAAAGCAGCTCCAGGCAAAGAACATTCATGCATTTTGGAAATGCATGAATGTTGTGTGTACATTTGTGTTTTAAAAGCAAGGACTAGTTGAGTCTCAGGTGCTAGGAAGCTGCACTCTGCTTTCCTTAAGTTAAATGAGATGAGAAGCATTTAGAGCACAAGTGTCAAACCTTAGGGCCGTGGGCCAAATCTGGCCCACCGCAGCATTTTATGTGGGCCTCTAGACTCCAGGCAAATATGACATCAATCAGTCTCTGTAATTTTTGTAATTATGTGAAAATTCCTGCAGTTTATTGCAAATTTTCCAGAAAAATTGTCAAAAAAATTGAATTTAAGTGACGGTTAACTCCCACCTGCAGGTGGCAGTGTTTCTTACTTTTATGACTTCTGCCTCAGCCTTACTGGATGTCAAATTGTAGTCAAAAAGTCACTTTTAACGTCATATATTTTCTAAGTTAGCGCCACAAAATCTGTGATTTTAATTGCAAAAATAAAATCGCAACAAAAAACAGTCTAATTTTAAGAAGTAATTATCGACAGGTATTTATTAACGTCGTAACGGTTTAATAGGTTTAATCTGACACAACAATCCTTGACAACATTCATAATGTCTGATTTAGAGAGGAACATTTAACCACCAACGCATCTACAAAGATTTCCTTAATTCCAGATTTCATTGTGCAATCTCCTCAAGACGTATAATTTAAGAAACAACGGTGTGTTCACTCCACCAGGGAAAAATAAACTGATTTAATGCAAAAATATGCAGATTTAGAACACCTTTTGTAAATGAGACACAAAGTGGAAGAATGAAGCAGCCAGACGGGCTGGGAGAGAGAGGAGGGGTGAGAGATAAGCTGGACAATGAACAGGGATGAGAGTAGAAAGAGGTGGGAATGATGGAGGAGAGGACTGGATGCCCCACATAAAGATTTGGGAACATAAAGAAAAATCACAAAGGAGAAGAGGGGAAGAAAATTAAAGAAGTACAAGAGTCTGTGATTCATGAAGGTCGCAGACAGTGAGCATCTCTGGGGTGATTTAAAGCGCTCACCTCCCACAAAGGGAAACGGCAGACAGAAGGTAAACAGGAAGAAAAGTAGAGGAGAGCAGGAAAAGATGGAGGAAGCGTAAAATAAAAGCATAAAGCAAAAGAATATATAAGTGGAAAGGAGGCGGGAGAGGGGATGAAATGGTGGGAGGAAGAGTGTCTCTGAGGATTGTGAGAGCTGCATTTTGCAAGTGTCTGTTTATATTTCACAGAGCTCAGAGGGAGACAGGGGAGTCATTGTGTTAAAAAAGGGAGAAATGGAAGAGGCTCTCCATGATGGATACGGCACGCTGAGCCATAATGACTCAGTTCAGCGTGTTCAGATGATGCGGATCTTTGGGGAATTGGCTTGTTTTGTTCGGCGCTGGACAGAATTATCTGAATTATTAGGCGGCCATGCCTTAGAGGGTCGCTGGAAATAACAGAAAGAAATGCATTTTATTATCGTTTAAGGATACTCAACATTGTGTTGCATAAAATACAACTTTATAGTATATTTCTTGCAGAGCTACCTGTATGAGCAGCTGATACACACCTGCTATTTGTTGTCATTTTGTTTATTATGTGACATGAGATCAATAAGTTTTGACGTATGCATCATATTTCCAAACCGGTGAAAATTTCTGCTCTGGAAAAAATGAAGGGAGCATTTAAAACGATCAGTTCCTCAGATTTTACGCTTTCCAGATTTTAAGATGGAAAAAGAAAATTCACATTTAGTTAAACACAATCAACTTTTTGTTGTTTATAGGAAGTGACCGGTGGGATAAGAATTCATTTTAAATGGCTTTGGAGGAATGCAGATCTTGCAGAGCAATAAGTTTCAAATTCATATCTAATTACAGCACCTTTGTGTTGTAATCAATCCTTTTCTTTCAGCGTCTTGTGCTGGCCCACTTCTTCTCTCCCTCTTTTTAAAAGTTTTCCTGTTTGTCAAAGGCGTATTTTAACTCCCTCCAGTGGGATCTGTATTCTGGCTTGTGATTAAAAGAAACTTTTTTCTTTTTGTTCACATTTTCTGGTCTTTGTTGCTCAAACCCCCCAAGACTTTTGGCTCTTTTTAAATATTATAAATCTGGAAGCTGAGGAGTAAACAAAGTCTGTTTTAGTCAATTTGAGTGAAATTTTGGTTTAGCATCAGAAAATCAAACCCTCAGACCTGGAGATGTGCTGAAATTAAAAAGTCTGTAAACCAACAGTCTTTCACCTCCACACTGACTCCATATATAAACAAATTAAGGGCACATGAGAAGTAAAAATGCTATTTTTTCCCCTTCTGGCCCTAAGTGTCCTCTTTCACACACTATTGCAGAAAATTGCCCTTTGAGGGGCTAAACTGCACAGAAAACCTTTCCTCTAAGCTTTCCTGATCCCGACATAAACATTGAATCAAGCCTGATTCATAGAAGCTCAGTGCAAAACATCCCAGTTCATCCCTGCAGTCCGGTCCTCTGGTTCTGACTGTTCACAGTTGTTTTGGTTGGCAGTTTGTCAAATCTGATTCAGAATGGGCAAATGCCTTCCCGCCAGCCAGACTATTGATTATAGTTACTTGAGCCAATAAATTAAATGGTTTCTTTATGTCGTGTGCTCAGAGATGGATTCTGCTTTGAACTGGCACCTTGTGAATTTAGAAAACATTTCCAAAGTTAAGTCAAGGTTACAGCTTCTGGAATGATGACTTGTCTAGACAGTCTGACATTAATAACGTTGAGCTTTTAATGTATGTTTTTTTCATGGCTAAATTATTTTACAACAAAGGGCTTCAGTGACTTTTTTTAATAAAGAAAGAGTAGCTACACAAGTTTGAATGTTTTCCTGAGATATTAGAGAAGTCATGATTATTAATACACATTCAAACCATTTTAACTGGAATTAAGAGAAAAAAATGTACAAATACAACTTTTCAGCAAGATATAGGAGTTTGTTTTTAGTAAATAGTTTCTTAATATCAATGAAAAAGCACTATTTCCAAATTCACTTATAATAAGACATTTTTCCATATTGTAAGTGGAATAATTTGCCAATGGAGGAAATACTTTTTCATCATCTAATGACTTCTGAAAAAACAAACTATTTTTAAAACATCATCCAGAAGAATGAGGTTTTCTGCAGCTTTTTGTCCATTTATGTTTCATTATGTTTGAGTTTGACTCATGCAGATATGACAAAGTTCACACTTATGCATCCAATTATTTTTGAAGTTCTTTGCTGTATCGTCATTCAGCTGTGAAAGAAAAATGGTTCAGAAAAATCCATGCTGATGATCCGGGTATGCAAATTTCTGACACAAAAGTGGAAAAATAAGTAAAAAAATAAATGAAACGTGGGTGATAGAGTGAAAAGAATCTCTTCTGTTTTCATCTGTTGAAGCAATACGAAAATCTGTTTCTAATGAATCTTTTTTTAAAAACATTACATGCATGTTATATAATATCAGCCGTTTGGTGGATGCTTTGATCTGCAGTGCGGCACATTGTGTGGAAACGCTTTCAATGTGGCATCCAAACACTGTGTGGGGCTTTTTATCTTCAGGATGTTATGTTATGCTGACAAAATCTGACTTTATTCTGCAGGTTGAGATTTTTACTGCATCTGTGTGGCCTGCTGACACCACACAACATAAACTTTATATAAACTTAAGTGAGAATAGCGCAGAGAAAAACAAAAAGCATCCAGTCAGTCTTGGTGGCTTTTCGGGGTCAGCAAACAGAGCAGGTGGAGGGTCTGAGGAAACAAGCTTGTGTTGCTTGAAGGCCGGGAGGATTAGATCGGAAGGACGCCGTGTTAGCACCTGTTCCTCTGATTGATGTGTCTTGGCTCCTTCTGCATGTCGCCGAGTTCCCTGCTGGGCTCCTGGTCGTCGCTCGATCATACGCACGCACAAACACACCGCTAGGAATGACTCAGAAAAGACAAAGACAAGAAAACTCAATATTTTTTTGTCTGGCCCGTTCGTCGCTCTGTGTTTGTCCTTCAGAGACAGCAGAGGAGGAAAATAAAACATTCTGCTGGATAGCTGCAGGTAGCAGGTCTCCGCGCAGACAGACAGGAACATTGTGCGTTTTCTCTCTGCCTTCAGCTGTCATGTCATCTGTCCGGCTGCTGCTTCAAAAACTTGTTCCTCTGTTTCATTGCTTGTGTTTTGGGCTGAGACTGCTCTGACAAGAAGGAAAGCAGGAATCAAGCCGTCCCTCTAACTGCTGTTGCCACTTACTGCTCCTGTGCCCTCAGGGTAGTTTCTGAGTGCATCCTGTCCCGTGTTTTGTAAAATATCTTCTCCAGCAGAGTTGCTCTGCTGAGCAACAAGACAAATGTGAAAATCTGAGAGATCTCCTTCCCATAGAGCATCTTCTGAAAAATCAGAAGTAAAGATAATTTCATTAGTTTTGCTTAAGCTGTCATTTTGAAACCAAATTAGCAAAACTAAGATGTAATAAATTATGTTAAGTTGGTAAAAGAAACATTTCTTTCAGTGCAGAGGACATCACTGTTTTGTTTTTGCTACTAATTCTTGTTTCATGCAACAATGATTATATTTATAGAAACAAGTAGCTGAAAATCAGTCTGCAGAATGAATGTTTCTGCATTAAACCATCCATTCAGAGAAGCAAGCAGATCTTTCTGTGTTTCTCACATTAATATCTATTTGGCATAAATCAAAAATGATTACACTTCAATTAAGGAACAAAAAGCGCAAACAATTGCAACTGGTAATCAGAATTCATTTTATCATTAATCAGCCTAATGTCTCTTTGCTGATAATTCAACAGAGTAAAAAGAAACAAAAACAAATAAAATCAATCCTCCAAATACTCTGCAGCACAGATGAGAAGTTTTAGAGAAATCTGATGAAAAATTAAAAATCTTGAGCTTTCAGGAGTTTAACCCTTTAGTTATCACCCCCCAAAAATGCTTATGCCAAACAATGTTTACTGACGTTGCATTATGTTTTTTAAATTTTGTCTTTATAAAGTGTTTTGTCACAATCAAAATGAAACTGAATACCTGCCTCTTACTGAAAAGTCAAATTGTGTTTTTAAAACTGAACAGTCGTATGGTTTTCATGATGCAGATCATTCCTGGTCAAATCCTGGCTGAGATAATCATGAAGACACAGCTGCTGAAAATTACCTTGTCTTTTCTGTTTTAACCTTATTATTCTGCACAGTTCTACACTTGTTTTACGGTTGAAAACAAACTGTTTCTAGTTGTGGCTGAAGTTGATATCATCGCCTGTGTTGCTTTTTTGCAGGCTACCTCAGAAAGGGGAAATGAAGACTAGATTGTTGGAGTCTGCATTGAAATTGCTGTTTGTTAGTGACGCCTGCTGGGTTTGAAATCGATAGTATTTCTGCTTTCTTCTATTCCCATTTCTGTGTTTGTGTGGGAGTTTCCATAATTACAGAGCAAATCACTCAAAAAGGCACCAGAAACTGTAAGTTAAGACTTCTGCACAGAATGAAGCTTACATGTACATCATGATGTGAGAAAAATATCACTTTTTAACTAATATATATACATTTTCATAATGCTCACCTGGTTGATTTGATTTGTGTTCAATCAATACCTCATTTCTATTGGCTGGGCACATTTTTAAAGTCAATTGTGTTTCCAACAAAAGCACTCAAGATGATAAATTATATAAATTTCCAAGGACACAAATTATTAAACAGGAAATAATTAAATACCAAGACAAATGTTGTGCACTTATATAATCCTTTTTTAATCTAGTTGAGGTTCCACAAAGCACTTCACAATGCATTTCTCATTCACAGACAGCCTTTCTATTATGTATTTGCACTCTGGATATGTCGTCCTTTTTAATATCGTTCAGCCACTAGAGGAAGGATTTGGGAACAAATCCTCTCTCCAGTTTGGAAAACGTCCAGACGCCAAGTGATCTGTTGTGTTTGGGGACAAAGAATAATTCAGAACCATAAATTAAACTTGGAGGTTAGGTTTCCTAAAAGAAAAAAAAATCTACTTATTTTTACAGCGCAAGATGAGCAAGACTATCGTTCCCTTGCTAAAATGAGCATCTTCTCCTGTTACAACTCTTCCTCATCTCTACCACCATTGTCTGCCAGTTCTGTTTTCTCCATCTGCCTCTCACTACTTCATTCATCTGGCTTTTCTTGAACTTCGTCAGACTTTCCCTTTCTCAGCCTCCCTCTTTCCGCCATGCCTGCCTCACAGAGGCCATCTGTTGTGCTAAACCATGCGGCTGATGGTATTCCAGGTTGCCAGCGATGTAAATATTCCAGACATGCTCGCGGGTTTCAGGACGCTGGGCGGTATTAGTGGGGTCTGCTGAGAGCTTCAGAAAGCAGGTGAATTTTTTGGATCAGTGGAGGTAGAATAACAGTCTGATTTTAAAAGAGAAGCAGGTGACAGCTTCATAAATCATCTTGAACATCTACAAACAACCACGGAGACGCAAACATGTCTCTGTTTTTACTGGAATTATTGAAGCTATTAGAGGGCTTGTGCGGTTCTGCATGTTGATGTCAAATATCTAAATAACTTGCACCATTATTTAGGAACTTCTTCCTTTAAATGCAATCAGAATTTCACACAGAATTAGACTAAAAGTAGCAGCAGTGTTCCTTCACACGACCAAATATTTTCTAATTTTGCTGATGTGTCTGTGTCACTTTGTTCCCCTGCAGTTTGACATGCAGCAGCTGTCTCTGGATGAGCTCAAGCAGGTTCTGTTTCACGCCTTCCGGGACCACCTGACGATGAAGGACATAGAGAACATCATCATCACGGAGGAGGAGAGCCTCAACGAAACCTCAGGGAACTGCCCTGAGTACGAAGGAGGTGAGGAAGCAGCTCTCAGGGAAGGTTTTGGTCCTCTAATGAAGACTTGAAAAGTTTCTCAAGGGAAATATTGTGCTCTGTTGTTATTGCTGTTATTTTACAAAGTCAACACTAAGGGACTGAAACGTTTGTTATCAATTTATATGATCAGAAAACAGAGTGAAATATTGTTTTGCTCTTTTCCCAATTGGCTGATTAGAAGACTGTAAATCCTCTAAGAGAGACCACAGACCTAAAAGTGCTTCACCTAAAGAATCAGAATAAATATTTATGTTCTTCTGTTGATACTTTGCAGTCATGAACATTTTGAAAGTTAATGTTGCTGTTTGTAGAAGAAAATACAACGATCCAGCAACTGCTATTGATTTTACATCAGCAATCTGCTATTTGAATGAATACAAAGTCGTTTTCAAAAAGGGGAACAAATCAGTAATTGTTAGATGAATGTAGCACATTCTAAGAATCTGGATGTTTCACCCAAATATGAACCAAATGGGTTCAGGTTCAAAGTCTTTTATCTTGATTTATTTTGTTTTCTATGACGTCACATGAGGAAATAACGTGTTGGACGTGTTTCCTTAAAATACCTCCATTGGTGATCCTCCACACTGCAACATGCCGTATTTAATTTACAGTAAATACCCATAGCTGTGGATGCCAGAATTTTACAGCATAAATACGGATTTTCTGATAAAAATTCTGTGATTGCATGTTTGCAGAGTACAGGGTTTCCCCCAGAAAACTCGCTAAGCCTGGTGCTCAGCGTACTAGAGTGGAAGTCATCCAGGCAGCCGCCATGTTTTTGAGTTAAAAAATGTTTAAAATTGTCAGAAAAATTTAAAATATCGCCTGATAGTTATGCGTTATTGGAAGACTGGAAGATTAATACCTAAACACCAACTATAAAGTTTTTTAAAAAATGCAATAATAAATAAATGAACAATGCTAAGCCTGGTGGGGACACAAGTAAAGCCTGGGGGCCCACCAGGCTTATAATACACTGTGGGGAAGCCCTGATGCATATATATATATATATATATGAATTTTAGAAAAGTAATAAAAATCCTTTAAGAATTAATTTTCTGTGCATTTTGCATACAAAAGCAGTTCAGGGGTCTTCAGTCTTTGTCCTCTGCAGGTTTTAGATGCATGCAAAATAAAATTCTGGCATTTCCTGTTGGTCTTGGTGTGCAGACTGAGGTATTCCTCATAAAAGAGAAGGAATTAGGAATTAATGCAGAAGTGTTGGTTGAGGAGATGATAAGGGGGTAAAGGACTGGTTGTACCTTGGAGTCATTGGAAGAGTAAAATTAGGAGTTTTAAAAAGAGGAAATGAAAAATCACCCGTCTTTTTCCCCACATTAACCCTGATCTCACATCCTCCTCTTCCCTCTTTCATGCCGGCTTCTTTCCCATCCGTCCAGTGGGACCTCTGTACCTTTGACAGTTTCTCTTAGATCCAGCAGTCGGAGCTTTGACGCTGACTTATTGATGCAGTGTGTGATTCTAACAGGCTGAGACATGAGACCTGACAGAGAGGAAACTTTTGGCTTTATACTTCGACCTGTTGGAGAACACATCTGTCTCTTCTTAGCGCGCTCGTTTTAAATCTCCGGGAGGTTCTGTCTTTGGAGAACAAAAGCTCTCTCAGCCCAAACAGCAGCGGAGCAAAACTTCCTCCTCCGTCTTCCTTTCTTTGTTTTTGCTGCTGCTGTACAAGTTTGTAACCAGTCTGAGCCCGTATGTACCATTCTTTTTACATCAGAGATGATGCTCTCATAATCTGGGTCACAGACATGAGAAGCAAAACAAGGCAGCAGGAAATCTTAGCTGCTGTGTCATTTATATTTGTTTCAGTCAAAGAGCCGGTGGATCCCTGGGGAGCAAAGAAGAAATCCTAAAACCTAAAATTTTAATCTTGGTTCAACAGAAGACACAGGAATGAATTTATTACTTCGGCAGCTCTAAAATATTTTAGCATGATTATAGTTGACAGTCTCAGAAGTCTGTATTTAACATTTTATGGCTGGTGTTATGAACTCAATGGTTGTGCAACTGTGCCCAAATTAGATGAGTGAATCCTTTATAACTTTAAACACAAGTGCATAAACGTCACCATCAGATTCTCGAGTCCTGGAATCGAGTTAAATTAAGGGTATGTTTCCTATTCTCTGTTGCTAATTATGAATCACCAGGAATGACAAAACATTCTCATGTTTTTCTTTCTTATTCTTTTCATTCCTTCCAGTTCATCCTAAGAAGAAGAATCGGCAGACATGTGTCAGGAAGAGCCTGATCTGCGCCTTTGCCATGGCTTTCATCATCAGTGTCATGCTTATCGCAGCCAATCAGATGCTGCGGAACGGCATGGAGTGAAACCAGTTGCACTGTGAGCATGGGGAGCGGGACAGAAACAGCCATGACCTCACGTTTTCTCTTTGCAGCCAAAGCTGGACCAGCCACAACCCAAACACTTCTCAAAACAATCAGTTGACTTTGTTTTCCTTGTTTTTGTGTGAATTATTCGTAGAAAACGGACAGTGTGGATTAAACGTGGAGAGGTTTGATTGTTTTGCAACGAAGATGTCACCAGTTGAAGTCACTTGAATTTTAAATGCAAAACAGTTATGGTTTTCTATAAATTGTGACACTAAACAAGAATTACTTTGCTGTTTTCAAGGTGAAAACAACCCTTTAAACTTAATTTTACGATTACCAGAAATGCTTATCAGGTGCTTTGAGCCATTCTTGATTATTAAAACAATGAATACATCAGAAAGCTGCATATTTACTCTGGAAATGTGCAGGAATGTGAACTGAGTGAATGTGAGCACTCTATCCTGGCCACAGCGTTGAAATTCATACCAGTTTCCTCACATCTCATGTAGCCGTGCATCAACGTCACGTTTAGCGTGAAGCATTTGCATCTTCAGCTCAGTCTGCTGTTTGTGCTACTGCGTCAGATCTTTATGTGTATCTAGAGGAAGCACAACTCAGCTCTCAGAAAGGGACCACTGGATTCCCATCACGTCTTAGTCTGATGTTTTTGTGGTGTGGAAAAGACAATGTATATAGATAATTTACAAAAACCTCACGAGCGTTGTAAAAATAGACCAAGCCGAACTCAGTTATTATCATGTATGCGTTTGTGGGGGAAATGCCTCATATTTGCATTTCATTGTTATACAGCTCATGTGTAGGACCCCCTGACACCAGGACAGGATATATTTTGCCATTAACTGAAGATTTCCCCATAAATTTTGCTACCTAGCTTATGTAATCTTTTACTCCTCGCAATAGCAGAAAGTACACTGCAAAAACACTAAATGAGCTTTTTGGAGTCAATAATTTCTCAATATAACATGGGGGAAACATCTTGTTATAAATGAAATAATATTCCAGTGGAACTAAAACTTTTTCAACAATATTAAGGAATAATTTATTTAAAACAAGCTCATATTTCTTGCTGAAAAGTTACTTGTAAATTAGTTCTGTCTCATTTCAAGTGAACTAAGATATTTGCACTAGAAACTAGAACAAAAATACTTGCTAAGATTTTGTGTTTTTGCAGTGAACAAAGCTTTAATATTTTCCCTCTGGCCACTTTATTAGATTCCTCTGTTAACACAACAATAACATGGCAGCAAGTCGCTGCATTTTGGCGACTTTGAACCTGGCAGGATTGTTGGTCTGAATATTTCAGACACTGTGAATCTACAGTTTCATGCTCGCCCATCTCTCACAGAGAATGGCCCAAATATCCCTGGAGAAGCAGCTCTGAGGAGAAAATTTCCTGTTGATGTCAGAGGAGGATGATCAGACTGGTTTGAGATGATGTAAGACAAATGTAGCTCAAATAACATGTCTTCAGCTGCAATATTCAGCTTTTAGAAACAGAATTTGGTGTATAAAACATGAAATCACAGCACAGGCTGCTGGTGATGTAATGATGGAGAAGAGTACTTTCAATTTCGGCCCCTTGGTACTAATCTGATAATCTCCCTTCCTTTACGGGCTCAGTGGACCTATTTCCTGAAGGATACTTTCCGCAGGTTAATGGTCCGTGTGAGGAAGCTAAAAATCTTCTTAAATTGAGAAGTAGTTCAATGCAGTCCTCCAGGGGTCAATTCAACAGAGCACCTTCATATCATGGATTCACAGCTAACAAATCTAAATCAACATGTGAAGACGGACCAGAGGACCGTTTCTGACCCAAAGGTCAATCTATGCTACGGAGAATCAAGGTCCGGATCAAAACTAACAAGGTGTACCTAATAAAGTGGAAGGTGAGTCAGGACATACAGGAGGCGTGTAGTTAAGTTCTTGGAAAAGGTTTCCCTCTAGTGGTCAAAACAGAAACTAAAGCTTAATCTGAGCCTTCAGATGTGTTGTTGCGAGATTATTTTGTTGTATATCTATAAAAAATATATATATTCCCATTTTTCTATTTCTTTTTTTTTTTTTTGCTCAGGACTTAATGAAAACTGTAATATTTTCCAGGCATTTTTTTTAAAATCTGTGCCGTTTTACAAGAAAATGAACTTTGACACACTTTAAAACCACACAAGATCACCTCACACCCACAGAAATGTAACTTAAGGATGGAAATGACCAAATGAAATATCTGCTCCAGATTATAAATAATGTATTTACAAACAGATATGAAGAATATGTGGGACGTAGTAACAAAAACTTGGTTGATAGACATGGGCTGGCCTTCATTTGTACAGCAGCAGGGTATTAACACAAAAGTTTGAAATAAAATTATCTTACAGAATCTAATATATTTTAGAGTTTAGTTTTGTTCATTTAACAGAAAAGTCTCTGTTTTTCCTATACAGCAGCCTAAATGAGATTGAAGGATGCCGTTACTTTTAACTTTAACGTCATCACTGCGAAATTTTACTAACAACCAGAGATGTAGTAGCTTCATTTCAGCCAGCTGACAGCAGTGTGCAGCATCACACAGCCAGAGAAGATTCTGCTCAACCTGGATTTTTTTCTGGCAGCCCATTAACATGACTTTAATCTGGAGGAACAAAATTAAACCACATTTTTTAAAATTATGGTGCTCTGGTACTGCTAACCAGCCCATGTCTAATCAATAAATTAGTTTTTTAAAGATAATTATGTGAATATAAAGTATCTTGTATCATAAATGTCACTTCAGCTAACCTGTCCAGCCCTGTGTAGATCATTGCTCCTGACTTTGACTTCATTATATTCATGTGCAAATGAAACCAGATATCGAAATACACTGTACAAAAAAACATTACCACTTTTATCAAAATCTGACAAAAAGTCGGGCGAAAATTCTCCTGTCTTTTAAATAACAAATATGATTATGGTCAAACATTTCAGTTTAGCTTCATTCGAAGACATGAAATGTCTATAAAATCTAAGGTCTTGGTTGTTGTGTGTACAAATTATAATCTGGCATTTATGCTGCTTTTAGAGTAAATGGCTTCTTCCTCTCTGAGTGGCTTTCCTGTCCATGTCGGTCCAGGACTCATTTCCTGACTTCGGCCAGGATTTTCACATTTTTGTTTTTGATAAGCACATTTTACACCAAACCTCTGGTGCACAGAAAACATCTCTTTCCTAAACAAAACACAGATGGGCATTTCTGTTCTGGTTGGGGCGTCGGCAGTCATTTGAGTTAAACATTTTTTAAAGTTGCCAGTAAATTTGAAAACATCACTTGATAATGATGTGTTATTGTAAGATTAACTTATGAACACCAACTAAAAGTCTAAAAATGCAAACATTAAGAAAAGCTTAAATAAATAAGTAATGCTAAGCCTGGGGGAGGCACAAGTAAAGCCTGGTGGCCCGCCAGGCTTATAACACACTGGGAGAAACCCAGGCCATATAGGGAATGCTTTGTTTCACTACACAATGAACAAACTGTATCTTTTTATACAGTGTATATAAATATCTGGTTTCTACTCTGTGTGGATTCCCTAACTGCATGGTGCTCCCTTTGGGACAAACATTGGACCGGAGACTAATTGTTCCCTTTGGACAAATCTCTTACAATATTCTGCTGGGGGGTTTTTGGACTGTTGCCCATGTGGATCAAACCTGGGGCAGAACTTTCAGTCAAGCTGAAGTGCATCCATGTGGGTTTACAGGACGACTTTGTGAAAATGTAAAGAAAAAAAAATCAGCGAGAGGACGTTTTCTTTCAAAACAAGGTCAAGTATCACAGCTAAAATGTATAATACTGTAAATCAGCGAGCATGTTGTTGTCACGTCGTTAAAGGGATTCAGTTCCTCTTTCCTGTTGGTTTAAATGTAATTATGTATGTATTACTGTCACACATTTGACTTAACTATTTATACAGTAATAGCCATTTTTATAGTTTCTACCAGCTATTAATCAAATCAGAGAGCAGAAGAGGGCATTTTCATAAATATGCAAATACAAGGTCACACCGTCATCATCATCCTCATCATCATCTACGTGTCGCTTCATCTTTAGAAGAGTCTCACTGTGGATGGTTCTACTCACTGATCCAGTATGTCATGTATTTTAATAACTTGCGAGTCTAATATAATATCCTCATTGTCCTCTACAAACTTCTGCCGTTTATCTTACGTTTATTCTTGGACGTCCATTTGTCTTTGAAATTCCCGGCACATTTGACTTAATGTTTTCCTTTTCCTGTCAGCGTCACGGCCCTTTTGAAACCAGCATTACTCACTTTATCCCTGCAGTTTATGTAAATTAAAATGTTTCATTTTGAGATCATTGCATGACTGTGCAAGGGAAACCCGTTTAAGGTTCACACTATTGTACCCATGCCTCTGTAAAAGGACAAGAACCAGTTTATGGTTTCCATGTTTTTGAAGTTTGTTTTTACCAAAACATGTTTTTACCAGTTGTATATTGTACAGAGATAAAACTACACACAGATAGCTAATACAACCTCGGCATGCTGCTTATAAAAGGAGAACGAAAACAGCAATAGTTACCAACTGAATGGATATTTAAAATGCAAAGTTTAATCTGAGTATTCTAAAAATCTATATCTATATATGTTTATGCAATAAAACTTTGTTTTGATAGAAACTGATGTACATGTGTTTACTTGTCTACATTCTAAAACAAATTTGGTCCAGTTAAAGAGTTAATATCTCATGTGAAAAAGATGAATATCTGACTTATTTTCTGCTGATTTTAGATTTCTATTGCGTTGGATTTATCTTGGAAATCAGATGATGGAATGATGGAGCAGCGGTGTTCGTACTGTTCTTATTGCAAGTCAGGAAACAAATGCTAATTTCTTTGGTTCAGAAGCTGAACTTTACATATTTTCAACTGTAAACAAAAAAAATTAAACTTCCAAGTGCATATAAAATACACAACTAAAGGAAGTGGGTAGACAAAAGTTCATCTTTGGTGCCGTTTTAAATGCAAACCTGTAAAAGAGAGAAATGTTCAATAGTTCTTTCGGGGATTGAGTCATAAAGTCCATGCAGGTCATAAACTTATGTGAGTTTGAAAAGACGCAAAAAAGAACCAATTACCAAGAACTGCTGCTTAAAAAACGATGAAGTCTGTGAACTAATGCTTCACTGCACGTCCTGCATAGCAGGTTCAGCATTGGGACTCATTGTCAATGTGCAGGTCAAATACAAGTTAGATTATCCTCCTAACTGATTCCCTCATCCCCTCAAACACCATTATCTGTCAGATAATGAACCCAAACACGCCATTATCTGGACAAACAAGGCATTAGACTCGTCTAATGGTCCAGGCAGACATTAGCAGCTTGCCTCACTGGCAAAATCCTTTATTAATTAAGGGATTTATGAGGTGATGAAAACTGCTTGACATCAAATTAAAGAAAAGAAATTCACGCTGAAGACTGTTTGCATAAAAAAAATCTTTATTATGAGGTATTCATTGTCAGTTTGATGTCGTAATAAAACGTCTACGTTTGTAACACTGCACTCTCCCGAGACTTAAGAACCAATTGAACACTGACAAGTAACAACATCATTAAAAAAAAATCCTAAACTAAGTTTGTTCTGGCATGTGGAATAATTTATAAGAAAAAAGGGTAATTTTAGACAGGAACACTGTTTGAGTTTTGATCTAGCCTAAATGCCATAAAAGACTCATATATAAAATGCTTTCATTGCAATGTAAACACCTACTTCTTTTATTGGCAGATAAAGGCACAAGTGTAACTATATGTTTACCTAGAAGGCTTCCTGAGCTGCAGAGTAACAACCAGCTGCAGAGAAGAAACCTCAGTTTGGACCTAACGCAACAAAGATGGAGGGTACAAAGAAGGTTCAAATATGTCAGATTTACAAATTATTTCCAACTGAGTGTGGCTGCTGGATCTTTCATGGTTCTTATCCACAGACTAAACATGTTGGGACAGTGAAGGTGGCTGCTGGTACAGATGTAGCTGAGGACGAATAGAGGAAAGTCAGAACTCTGTGTGTGTGTGAGCAAAGTCCCGGACGCCCGCTGGGCTCTCGCTCGGCTTCATGAAGACGCCCTCCATCACCTTCCACAAGCTGTGCTGGCTGGGATTCGACATGGCGTGGACCTCCATCTGCCCGTGGATTGGCCGCCCGTACTGCTCCCCCGTCACGGACAGCAGGCCGTCGGTGGATTTATGGCGGAAGCGGACCGATTCCTCGCGCTTCCATACAGCTCCGCTGCACTGGACTGTCCACTCGTCAAGGTGGTCGCCCTCCCCTTCTTCGCCAAACGCACTCACTTCCTGCAGACACGAGCGCCACCACGAGAGGATGAGGCATGTTCATTCTGGTATTGCTTCTTGTCTTTCTTTGTTTTTTTTGCATGCAGCAAAAGTATTGAGTCGCCCTTCAATTATTTAATTTTGTGTTCAAGCAGCTAAGCTTTGTAATGTTTGATCGACATTTTCATCTGAAAATCTTTATGAGTGTTTATCCAGCGGATCCAAGATGTTACTTGGCCAAAACGTTCTGGTTCAGCCCCAAATAATCCATATTCTTCTCTTAGAGTAGTGACAACAAAATCCTATTTTAACATCCTTTATGTTACTCAAATTCAACAGGGATGAATTTGAGTAACATGTACTGAATATGTTTTGGCTGAATGATGTTGGCTGTTTCTGACTAATATTTTATTCATTTATAATTAACTCCACTTTTAGCTGTTTGGATATTCTACTTTTCAGTGTAACAGTTTTATTAGATTTTTTCCAGTATTTTTGGAGGTTCTCATTGTTTTATTGTCTTGTTTTTACCTGATTTATACATTTTACATGTATTTTTGGCTGCATTCACACTGCAGCCCGAAGTGACCCGATTCTAATTTTCTGTCAAATCGGATGAGAAGAAGAAGAGCTCAGTGTTTGTGGAAGTAAACATGGATGCTAACGGTGGAGCGTAGCTTACACATCTGAAGTTGTCCGACCAGAGCAACATATTAACATCTTAAACCTCGTTATAGTCCGTCATAGTTGTTGTTTTTCTTCCCATCTGCACCTATCAGGACGTAGAATAGTGACGTTCACATTCAGTATCAGTGACGTTCTGGTCGGATGAATGGACCTGAACTTTAGGCCACGTTTGAGTCCAATACAAATTGGATACCCAAGTGGCTGCAGTGTGAACGCAGCCATACATCACCATCTGTTTGGATTGAGATGCAGAAAGGGTAATAATAATACCAAATAACACATAAAATCAAAATATATCAAAATGAATTATTATTATTGAAGCTAGACATTTTTTAATACTTTATTGACCTGAATCTGCTTTCAGTTAAATAATATAAATTTGGCCCGGAGCATAAAGAAATTCAAAGCGCAGCTTGTTGTTATTATTATTTATTTTACATTTGCACATATTAAATTTTGACTCAGTTACTGTGATTAGTCAAGAGGCTTAAACATGACTGGTGAATTCTGGCACATTTCTGAACCACTTTATTTTCTTTAAATAAGCCTACAAATTACAGGGCTGTTTTTTTACACGTGAATGATTTTAACCAACTTCAGCAGGGAGCTTTCTGTGTAATCCTTCTCATAACTATAAATCCCCTCCGCATCACAACACACACATCTACACTCACCTGTAAACCAACACTCACTCTATTAATAATTTGGTATAAATTAATCTAAAAAATCCTCCAGTTTCACTCACTCATCAATATTTCCAACAACACTTGCATTCTAATAAATTTATAACTATAATCGTTCCATTAATTAAATCAAACTCAAGTCATTTCCATTTGCGTAAATTATTATTTTTCTCTTCCTACCAAAAACTGGATAAACTAAAGTCTTCAATTTGGTGCTTTAGTCTCAACTAGCTTTTTGTTTGAAGGACAATTTTGTTTACAGAGACTCCAATATCAATTTTTATTTGTTTTTTCTGTTGTTTTCTTCATTTTGGATATTTAAAATGTTTTCCAGTTCCAGAGTTTAAAGTTAATTAATTATTGAGAATGCGTTCTGTCATTACAATGCAAAATACAAAATCTTGCCAGGTGTTTTTTTGTGTAGTTTCTAGTGCAAATATCTTAGTTATTTTCTTGATTTTTTATTTTTTTGAAATAATAATATTAACCTTAAAGTAACTCTTCAGAAAGGTATAGGATATTTTTTAAAGTAAATAATTCATTAATATTGTTGAAAATGACCAGATCCACCATCAGATAAATTCACCAATAACAAGACATTTTCCCATGTTATAAGTGAAATCATTTGCCAATGGAACTGTTACTTTTTCATCAATATTAAGGAATTATTTACTTAAAACAAGCAGCTATGTCTTGCTGAAAGGTTACTTCTCAGTTAGTTTTGTCTTAGTTCCAGTTTACAAAGATATTTGCGCTGGAAACACAACAAAAATACTTGATAAGATTCCTGTTTGTCTACTTACAAACAGGAACTTAATATTAATTGATAATGGTCTCAAAGTCAGTATGAATATGATTGTATTTTTTTTTGTTTATATTATGATATTCTGCTGTTGTTAAAAATGAGAACTTACCTTGTGAACGTTAAATAAAAATAAACAAATGAATAAATCACCTGATTGGAGGACAGCGGCGAGGCAAAGTAGTGGCTGTGCAGGTTGCGGCCCGTGTTGACGTGAGTCAGGCGAATCGTCTGGCCGCATCTGACCGGCGTTCCCCGAGTGCAGGAGGCGCCTCTCGTTCCCCGGATGCTCCAGTAGCTGTTACTGTCCTCCACTGCAGAGACGCCCGTCACAGACTGCTGCCCACTGCCTGCCGCACAGAGTCAGAGTTTACGGCTTCAAAGACATCAAACTGACTAATTTAGGAAATAAACAGCAAGTCTATTTACATTTTAGGTGTTTCAGCATTTACTGGGAATTATAGAACAATTCTTAATAGTTTACTGTAGGTTTGTCTACTTACAAACAGGAACTTATTTGTATTTTATGTGATTTTTTATTTTTTTTTAGATAGACCAAGTCAGTCACTGCTCTCCTTATGCATTGCTATGGGCATGCCCCAACAATAATATTCTGGGTTTGAGATCATTATCAATTAATATAATAATGGCTTAATACACTTGTTTTAGATTTCTTTTTATTATTATTATAAATTCTTATAAAATATTAAAAAACATGTTTTGATTGTCTTTAATTCATAAATAATCTCGTTGTTATTTCAGACTGCCACAATAAATCCCAGTAGCAGTTACAGGCTGTAAAAAACAGAATCTAAAATCATTTAAGAGGAATTGATCTGATTACAAGGCACTGTTTACTTCTGACCTAAAAGTACACATTTGAGCACTATTTTTGTAATTTGTTTTTGACTTGAGTATTTTATTTTCAGGGTATTTTCATTTTTAACGATACAAAATGCCTGATTAAACAGTAAAACCTCATTTAAGTAAACGAAAGGTCACAACGCATTGAAGGGACAGTAAGAAACAACATAAAAAGGGTCAAAACGACACATGATCGTGGAGGAAACCTTTAAATCTGCGTTATGTTCAGTTGTGGACACAAACAACCGACAGTATGCGACATGGAGCCAATATGAAGTGAAACATGTCACACTAACCACCTTTAAACACAGAAACGGTGATATCCTATTCTGTAGAGATACGTTTACAGATGTGACTGATCAGTAAATTCGTTGCTGGTGTTTGAAAGCACGACAACATGCATTTGACACTGAATCATCCGTTGACGTTTGAACTCACCAGATCCGTAGCGAACGTCGTGCGAGTGCAGCCTGACGTTGTGCTTTACGTTTAAAAGTTTAATAACTGATCCGCACGTGACAAAGCTGAGCTCCGAGCCAACGGACAGCCCACATATGCTGGAGAGCAATAGGACAAATCTGAGTAGAAAGCCTAGAAAATGCCGACAGTTTGAGGTATCCATCCCGACAACACCACAAAATCGAGCTGTCACCGGTCGATGCCTCTTTTCAGATTTGTACCAGTTTTCGCTACGTCATTACAGTTGCACCGTATTCGTGTGAAAACATGGAAGTAGCGCCTCTAGCGACATGGAATGGTAAGGTCGGTACTTTCTGTGCATTCCGTTGTTTTTGCCTACTAACTGTCCCTTGGTAATACTTTTATGTAATTGATTAAACTGAACACATTTTCAACTTATTTCGGAATATAAGATTGCAGAGTGCAGATTATGTGTTCTGCTATCTTTTATTTCTGTATATATCTTTTCTTGTGGACTTTAAGATGAACCAGCAGGGGGCATCGTTGTTCTATCATGGAAGGCAGAATTTCCGTATGGGTGCTACAAAATATTTAGTCACCCATCTAAGTCTGTGCCTCAACTCCTGGAGGAAGTTCCTTTGCGCAATGTAATACCCATAGCCTCGGAGGTTTTCTGATTTATGTCGTTCGGTTTTGGTTACATATACATTTATTGCTGTATCTCATATGCAGATAATAGCAATAACAATAAAAAGTGCTTAAAAATAAACAGGCTACAAAAAATAACAGAAGGGATGTAAATCCTGATCAAATCAATCAATTACGATGGTGATTATTACTATTATTGTTTTTAGTGACAGTGTAAAAAAACAAAATATTTAAGTACACATCTAGTTGAATTTAATTGAATTATTGCTCATTCCCTCGAGTTAAATCGTTCGCATGTTTGTTGGTTCCAAATGAGTGTCCACTAGGTGGCGGTAATTCGCTATAGAGTTGGTGTACCACTCACACAAAAGAAGAAGATGAATCTTTTTCGGGACGCACTATTTTACATTACACCGGAATTGTCATCACGCCGCTTGTTCTCGGCCATTTTTAGTAGTGTAAGCTCAGAAACGCAAAACACAGCATTAAACAGTTTTTTTTTTTTATCAAAATCATATTCGGGCTATATCACCACACTGAGACGTGTAAGTTGAAATTCATTGTTGACTTTTCAGAAAGATGTCAACATTATGATGTATTGATAACGGTCTTTAATCTAACGCTGCTTGTTTTTGTTCAAGCTAACGCACCGCTATGCTAACGCGCTAGCTTGCTAATCGTTGCTTCCAAGGTTGGTTTCAGAAGCAACGGTTTATTTTCCGCTACCGCGAACTTGTTGCAGCTTGAGTTCTACTGTTACCTTTAGTCATTAAAATGTCAATAAAATCGTTTCGCATAAAATCGCCCCGTTGTAGAACGATTTGTCGTTAGCTAACTTGCTAACTTGGCTAGTAATGTTAGCGTAATTTAATTTTCTTGTTCTAACGGGTTGTAACCTGCCAGTTGTACTACTTATCATTCGTAAAAGGAAATATTTAATTCTCACCAGGTAACAGTATTTGCACATGTAGCTAGTTATTGTATTGGGGGCAGTTTGCATTGTGGTTAATTCCGATGTTGTATCTACGCACTGCGACATATTGGTATTACACATGTTTTTGAAGCATTGTTGTCGTTTTCTTGTTGTAATGCAGGTGTTATAATTTATTACTGAAAATAACGACTCGCAGCAATCCCAGTTTTATCCCTGTATTAATCTCTATTAATGTTAACTGTCTGTGCCAAAAATAACAATCATTTTGCAAAACTCTAAGGGCTTTGAGGGAGGAAAGGACTTTTGAATCTCAGTCCTCCATTGCAGCGAGATTATCCTCTTATTGCTGCTGCTTTCTTAGCTAAATAAATGTAATAAAAGTAATAATAATCAAGGATTCAGTTCTCTTTGTGTCCCAAGTAGTGGCATAAATATGATAGTACATTTATGGGCTGTGTTTCTTTATCATCCAAACCATAACTTTCCAAGCAGGCGATTTTCTTTCCTACATGAAAGATAAATGTGCAGAACTCTGCTGGATACAGTCAAAGAAAACTCTTCGTTACTCTGCAAGATTTTCAAAAGGATTTTAACAGTGAACATTTTAGTAGTTTTGAAACTATCTTTTTGAACCATTTTCAACATAATCAGCTGTTGCTGGCCTATCCCTGAGTCTAAGTTATTTTAATAAGACGCCAGAGAATGCCCTGTAGTAAACAGTTTCTTTGAGAGTGAATGGATTATATAATGCAAACCTTTCGCTGTCTGTAGCAACACACAACAGGTCGACTGGCTCAAAGTTGACTGATTCATTTATCTGTTATTTTCAGGCTCAAAAACATCAAAAGTCAGCCATAATAACTTCAGAGTAAAACCTCTTAAACTTTGCAAATAAATTCTGCAATTAGTTGTTATATTATCACTGTAGTAGGGATAATTGTCGCATTTCTGTTTCAAATAATAGCAGTTGGATTGTGCTACACATTAATGTTTTAAAATGTCCAAATAAAATTATTGAAAAATGACATGAGACCCTCTTGTCGACTGTTGCATGTTTAGGTGTCAGGGAAGTCATCAACGCAGAGCGTTTTGTGTTTTCCCAGGAACCGCAGCCATGTCAGATTTCATCGATAGCGAGGCCGAGGAATCAGAGGAGGAGTTTGAAGAGAGCGACCTGAAACCTAAGAAGACCCAGAGGTTCATGGAGGAAGACGGTAAGAAGTGAAAGCTTTAGCTTGAAACCCTTGAGGGTGTTCGGTTTTCTAATTTCTCATTTCACAACAGATGAAGAAGAGGATGTTGAGAACCCAGAGGAGCAGGATGAGCACGGAAATTTACGTGGACTAATTGACGATGATGATGATGAGGAGGGAGAGGGGGAAGAAGAGGTTGAGAAAAGCAACAGTGGTGGAGGAAGCGACTCAGAGGAGGAAGTAAAACATTGGCGGAAAAAGCGGAGTACGTACTGGATGTTAATTTTAATGGTGTCTACTATCACTGATTGAAGGGTGTAATTAATTGTAGATGTAATAAATGTCTTCTAACTGTGTTATTACATCGACATGAGCAGAGATGCTCTGATCAAGATTTTATGGTTCTGATTTTGACATTTGAATGGAAATATCCTTTACTTTACCGTTTAACTCTCTTTTTAATCATTGTGTTAGATTTGCTAAAATGATTAAACCACAAAGGCATTTTTGGCTATACTGTTGTAGTTTTTTTTTTTCAAAATATTGTCAGATGTATTTAGATTGAGAATGACAAATAGTAAGTGTTTGAGCAATTTGTTCTTTCCAGTTTTGACGTCCTTTTAAATTTCAGAGCTGCTACTTCTGAATATACCGCTGAAAGAAAACACAACACAAATCAGAATGCAATCATTAAAAAGACTGCTGATCCAGACTTTGGAGCTGTTTTGTAGTGGAAACATACTGCAAAAATGACTTAATAATGTGTAATTTAACAAGTCTTTCTGTTGAGAATGATCGTTATTTATTTAAAAGTGTCAAAGTCACACACCCTGCATGTAAGAGTCAAGCAGAAAGGGCTGAGCTTTTCACTTCATGTTAGAAATATTTTTTAGCTGCTGATGAATCCTCTTAGTTTGTGACTGAACAGCAAATTAAAAACATTGAAGAATCATTTGTTTATTTATTGACATAGTTCTGTAAATTCATCTCATCTCAAGTCTCTTTCCTGTTCCCAAATCTTTCTCTTTTTTTTCGTAGCTTATGATGACTGCCTGGATGACGATGATCTTGACTTGATTGAGGAAAATCTTGGTGTCAAAGTGAAAAGGAGGGTAAGAAAATGAAATATTTTCCTTCTGTGTGGTTGCGCGTTGTAGACGCGACGTTTCTGCTCATTTGTTGCCTCCTTTTTCAATCCCAAACCTGCATATCGGCTTGTTTTATAGAAGAAGAAATATGACCGTGTTAAAATGCTGGACGACGATGAAGATGATGATGAGAAAGACTTGATCGCAGATGAGATTTTTCACGTTGACGGTGAGGGAGAGCTTGAGGACGGCGAAGCTGTCGACGAACCCATTCAACAAGCAGATGAGGAAGAAGAGGGCGAAGATGAAGAGTCAGGTTGGCAAAAAGATCTAAAAGAAATCCTATTATTAATTTTATAGTTGTAACTATAAAAATGTGTGTGTTTGACCCGCAGATATAGATGATTTCATTGTGGATGATGACGGACAGCCCATCACCAAGAAGAGGGGAAAGAAGTTCTCAGGATACACAGACGCGTGAGTTCTCACAAAATTATTGTCCTAAAAATGTTTCCAGCTTTTGTATGTGAAAGGTTGACGTCAGGAATCCCTGAAAGAATGAAAACAGATTTTCTCTTTTTTTCCAGAGCCCTCCAGGAGGCCCAGGAGATTTTTGGTGGAGACTTTGACTTTGCAGACTTTGACGCAGATGCCTATGACCAGGGCGAAGAGGAAGAGGAGGATCAAGATGAAGAGGGCTGGGACCGGCCCAAGAAGCAGACCAAGAGGAGGCAGGGGAGGAAGAGCATCTTTGAGCTGTATGAGCCCAGCGAGCTGGAGAGCAGTCACATGACCGATCAGGACAACGAGATTCGCTCCACTGACATGCCAGAGAGGTTCCAGGTCTGTGCTGCTGGTTCTGTGTTTGTAAACCCGATTTTCCATGTTGAACCTGGCGCTGTTACTGGATCTGCTGCTGCTCTGTTCTGCAGTTGCGTTCAATCCCTGTTAAACCTGCTGAGGATGATGAGTTGGAGGAAGAAGCAGAGTGGATCTTCAGACACGGGTTCTCCACTCTGACCATCTCCATGCAGGTACTGGTTTCGTTCCAGGCCTCATTAAGCACAGACTGGTTATCTATCAAATTTTCTGTTAATTAAATCCAACAATTTATATAAACAGGAAAGCTGAAAGACAGTACCTACACTTTTTTGTGATAGATTTTATTTTTGCATTTTGTGTAAATACCCTGATTTTGTGGTATTTTTATTCAAGATTATCATAGAGGCAGAATCTAAAAACTTCATCCCTGTCTACTCCACTTTGTGGGTCTCATTTTTTAGCTCCTTCTTCAGATAAATTAATGTTCTTTCTTTTTTGATGACCACTAAAGGAAAGCACCGACTATCTTGATAGAGGAACGACAACAAACTTCAGCAGGAAAGGACCCAGCACCATTGCCAAAATCAAAGAGGCCCTGAACTTCATGAGAAATCAACAGTTTGAGGTGCGGTGGATTTCATTTAATCGTGAAACTTCAAATCATTAATGAGTTGTTTCCATATGTTTAGTTTGAATCTAGAACCTAACAGATTTGCTTTATATTAAAACCTTTTTTCAGGTTCCATTCATAGCTTTTTACAGAAAGGAATATGTAGAGCCAGAGCTCAACATCAACGACCTGTGGAAGGTGTGGCAGTGGGATGAAAAGGTATTGTTAGCTTCTCTCAAAGCAACTTATCACAAGTTCAACACTTCAATAATTATACTGCAAGTAAGCTAGATTATAAATATCATTTTTAATTTCCATTTGTTTATTTGTTATTGTTTTTCTCTTTCTACCAAAAACTAGATGACAAAAGTCTTCAATCTTATTGATTTATTTTTTTTTCGTTCCTCTGATCAGTGGACGCAGCTGAAAACCCGGAAGCAGAACCTGACCCGTCTGTTCCAGAAGATGCAGTCCTTCCAGTTTGAGCAGATCTCTGCAGACCCAGACAAACCGCTGGCTGACGGCATCCGTCCTCTGGACACAGCCGACATGGAGAGGTACTGCTTACTCCTGACTGGACTTCACAGAAAAACACACAGGAGTACAAAAAAGTTTATTTTTTAAATGTATTCTTGTCTACCTCTCAGTTCTGGTAAATTCAAACATCTTTCATCACATTTTCAAGGTTGAAGGATGTGCAGACTCTCGAAGAGCTGAGCGATGTTTACAATCACTTTTTGCTCTACTACGGCCGAGATCTCCCGAAGATGCAGAATGCGGCAAAATCCAAGAAGAAGAAGCTCAAGAAAGTCAAAGAAGTGTCAGAAGATGGTAAGCAGGATTACACGAGAAAACCAATTTATTGTTTCCTGGTGAGTTAAAACTTTGTTGGCCGTGTTCTGACTTTCTCTAATTTTAGGAGAGGAAGAGGAGTATGAGGTTGAAGAGGAGGAGGAGCAGAAAGGTCCTGACCTGAAGCTGGCGTCTCGTAGGGATATGTACAGCATCTGTCAAAGCGTTGGACTCGGTTAGCCACTTTGCCTGCTGCTCATACCACACACCTGTGTTGTATCAGAACAACACCGTTTTATTTCTCTTTCCATATTTCCACCAGACGGCCTGGCTAAAAAGTTTGGATTGACCCCGGAGCAGTTCGGAGAGAATCTGCGAGACAGTTACCAACGCCACGAGACGGAGCAGTTCCCCGCCGAACCGCTGGAGCTGGCCAAAGATTACATCTGCAGTCAGTTCTCGACTCCCGAGGCGGTTCTGGAAGGGACCCGGTACATGGTGGCCATGCAGATTGCCCGAGAGCCGCTGGTCAGGCACGTCCTCCGCCAGACGTTCCAGGAAAGAGCCAAGATCAACACCAAGCCTACAAAGAAAGGCAAAAAGGTACGAGAACGAGCAGAATGAGCTTTAGATGTGAACATGTGCGAAAAAATAGTTTCCTAACTCGTGTTTTTGTCTTTCCAACAGGAGGTAGATGAAGCTCATTTTGCATATTCTTTTAAATATCTGAAGAATAAACCTGTGAAAGAGCTGAATGGGGATCAGTTCCTGAAGATGTGCCTGGCAGAGGACGAGGGTCTTCTTTCCATTGATATCTGCATAGATCTAATAGGGGTCAAAGGGTAAGTTAACAATAACTTCCCCTTTACTCTGATACCCATACTTAAAATCCAGTGTAATAAATTCATTTTAGAAATCACCTAATTCGAGATAGCAAATAGTGATAGTTTTTATGTAATTTACTCTTGGTTTAAATGTGAGCGTTTTATGAAGGCATCAGAGCTGAAGAATCTGCTCAACTGAATGTTTTTAACTTTCATGTAACACATTTATGACTTCATTTGAAAAAAATAGAGAACTTTTGTTTTGCTTTTATTTTAAAAATACACACTACTTTGACATCGGTGTGTTAGCTCTACTTCAGTTTTTTTGTGCATTACTGGCAATGTTACTGAACTTATAGAGGGAAATAAAGAGATGAATAAATGATCTGAGTTTTTATGCAGCAGTTGGTTTCCTAACTCATCTCTCTTGGTAAACCTCATAGCTTTAAAGTCAATAATGATAAGTTGAAGCTCACGTTCTCTCCCGTGTTTTCATCTGTTTTGCAGGTATGCTGGAGACCAGACCTACTTTGACGAGATCAAGCAGTTTTACTACAGGGACGAGTTCAGCCACCAGGTGCAGGAGTGGAACAGGCAGCGAACTCTCGCCATAGAGAGAGCTCTCAACCAGTTCCTTTACCCCCAGATGGCCAAGGAGCTCAAGAGCAAACTGATCGCTGAGGCTAAAGAGAGCATCGTCAAGGTAACGGCTCAGAAAATCCACAATAAGCCTTTCAACATTCACTAGAGTTTTACATCAGATTACCACCAGAGCAGACTTTTTGCTGATATATTTTTCTGAAATGATTACTAAATAACTTGTTTCTCATTTGCTTTTAAAAGTCCTGCTGCCGCCGGCTGTACAACTGGCTGAAGGTGGCTCCTTACCGGCCCGACCAGCAGGTGGAGGAAGATGATGACCTGATGGATGAGAGCCAGGGGAAAGGCATCCGTGTGCTGGGTGTGGCCTACGCTCCCAGCAGGTTGGTATCCAAGTTATTTATCTTTTGTTAAAATTTATACAGTTGAGTTTGAGGGTAGGAAATCAGGTAGCGTTTGCTTTTGGAAGTCTTAAAGATTTCTGTTTCTTCTGACAGAGACACACCAGTTTTCTGTGCTTTGATCAACGGGGACGGAGAGGTGGTGGACTTCCTTCGCTTGCCGTACTTCATGAAGAGGAGGAATGCCTTCAGGGAGGATGAGAGAGAGAAAAAGGTTCAAAAGGAGAAACTTGTGTCGATTTTAGATGTTCTGATTCGGTCTCTGAGTGTGTTTTTGAAATATTCCCCTTTTTTCTGTTGTCCCCATCACTTACAGGCTTTCGATGTTGAAAATCTGAAGAAGTTTCTTTCCAGCAAGAAACCTCATGTGGTGGCTGTTGCTGGGGAGAATCGGTGAGAAATTGATTATTTTATCACATCAGTGAATATCGATACCTCCGGCATGAAGGATTTTCAATAAAGTATTAAAAATGTTTCATTTTCAACACTTAAATAACATAATTTTGTGGCCAAATAAATTGTTGTTCCTAACATTTCAGTACGTAATTTTGTCCATAACAGATTAATTTCACATCCTTTGTGTGAATCTACAGGCCATAGTTATAATTAATAGTAGGCTCCACACTCTTCTAACTGAGATCTTTATTTTACACACGCCAGCTTCCTGACAGATAAATATAACTGAACTGGAAATGCTGAGCGTACTTTAGGAAATTATCAGATTTATTAGAAGTTATGATGGATATAAGAGGCTAAAAATGAGCTTTCTGTGCAGAGATGCTCAGATGATCATGGAGGACATAAAGAGGACCATCAGTGAGCTGGAGCAGGAGTCTTCCCTGCCGGCCGTCGGAGTGGAGCTGGTGGACAACGAACTGGCCACGCTGTACATGAACAGCAAGAAGTCAGAGGTAAAGTCTTGATTAGTCCTGCAGACTGAGTTTTATGCAACATTTTAGCCATCAGTGGGGTTTTTTACAGTTGTATTGCTGGTTTTCATCAAAACCTTCTTATTTTTGCAGAATGATTTCAGGGATTACCCTCCCTTGCTGCGACAAGCTGTCTCTGTTGCCAGGAAGATCCAGGATCCTCTGATAGAATACACTCAGGTCTGCAGCACTGATGAAGACATTCTCTGCCTCAAGTTGCACCCACTGCAGGTGAGAGACCCAGGAGGCTGATTCATGAACTTTAACCCTTAAATCACATTTAAAAGGCGACTAATCAACATTTCAACTCGGTTGGACAGCACTGACTTCAAACTACTTATAAAAGTTGTTTTTATATTGATTTGTTTTTTATTTACTTCTAAATGAGACCAGATTTATGATAAATCATTTTCACCATAATTTTGTGTGCTTTTTTTTGCATTTGCTGAACATTTAGTGACCAGAAAGTGCTTGATTGCAATATGACACCTAATTTTCTTCAATGCACAACATTTCTGAAACAATCAATGAAAAGTTTTTGTCGGTGAGCTTCTCTCACGTGGTGGAGAGAGTTTGGAGACGGGAAGAGAACGGAACGCAGTGACGTTTTGGATTTTACTTGGAGTGTTTGGGATGAGTGTGTAGGACTATAATTGTGTTAGTTAATGAGTGTGTGCAGACCCACAACCTTAGAGGGCGAATGCTAATAAATAAGTTTGGATTATTTTCATGCTCATCACTTTATGCTTTGTCAAACAAACATACACATAAAGCACATATTCATGAATGATTGCTCTTTCTTAGGAACACGTGGTGAAGGAGGATTTGCTTAACGCTCTCTACTGTGAATTCATCAACCGGGTCAACGAGGTCGGTGTGGATGTGAACCGAGCGATTGCCCATCCCCATACTCAGAGCCTGATCCAGTATGTCTGCGGTCTGGGACCAAGGAAGGGAGCCCACCTCCTGAAGGTCAGGCTTTTACTGTTCATCTCAATTAAAATCAAACATTTCTTCATAATTTTTTGTCTGCAGACCATCTGAGCGCCGTGTTTGTTTTTATCTGAGCAGATCTTAAAGCAGAACAACACTCGTCTGGAGAACAGAACGCAGCTGGTCACGATGTGCCACATGGGACCCAAAGTTTTCATCAACTGCGCTGGTTTCATCAAGATTGACACGGCATCACTCGGCGACAGGTTGGTGCATTAAAATGGGATCGATAACAATAACACTGTTATTGACAAACACAAAAGCAGAAATGTTGATGTCTGGCATATTGTTGCACCAGTTTTTTAATTTTTTTAATCAACCTCTTCTCTCTGAAACTCACGACAGCACGGACTCCTACATAGAAGTGCTGGACGGTTCTCGGGTCCATCCTGAGACATACGAGTGGGCTCGCAAGATGGCCGTCGATGCCCTGGAGTACGACGAGTCTGCAGAAGATGCAAACCCTGCTGGAGCTCTGGAGGAGATCCTGGAAAACCCGGAACGCCTTAAGGATCTGGACCTGGACGCCTTCGCTGAGGAGCTGGAGAGACAGGTCAGTGAGAGAAGAGATGCTCAGACTGTGAAAACGTTGTCAGAGAGAAATAAAGCTGAGGAGGCGGGTGTGTGTCTCTTTCTGCTTTCTTCCTCTCCCTGTAGGGCTACGGCAACAAGGGAATCACACTTTATGACATCCGAGCAGAACTGAGCTGCAGGTACAAAGACCTCCGGGTTCCTTACAGAGTTCCTAACACAGAGGAGGTCTTCAATCTGCTCACCAAGGAAACCCCAGAGACCTTTTATATCGGTACACATAGACTCCCAACAATCAGCAAACCTCTTTGCAGTAGAAATCCTAAACCCCACAGGTTAAAATGTGTTCCATTGTTTACATTTCTGCACCCTTTTTCTTTAAGGTAAGCTAATAACGAGTATAGTGACCGGCATAGCTCACCGGCGGCCCCAGGGAGAGAGCTACGACCAGGCCATTCGGAACGACGCTACAGGCCTGTGGCAGTGTCCCTTCTGCCAGCAGGACAATTTCCCCGAGCTCAGTGAGGTATCAGAGCCACTAAAAGGAAACAAATGGACTCTCAGAGCCGAGAGTCGTCTTTGTTCCTGACATTTTCTCTTTGTTTAGGTGTGGAATCACTTTGACAGCGGCTCCTGTCCCGGTCAGGCCATCGGGGTTCGGAGCAGGTTAGATAACGGCGTGCAGGGATTCATTCCAACCAAATTTCTGAGCGACAAAGTGGTGAAACACCCCGAGGAGAGGGTCAAGGTGAATCCATGTTTGATGGATGGTTTGATTTGCTGACTTTTTTCTTTATGTACTTCACCTGCAAAAAAAGAACTCCACTACCAGTCCTATAAACCTTTAACTTGTGTGATTTAAAAAAAAAATTGTTTGTCTGTTGCCTCAGGTGGGCATGACGGTTCACTGCAGGATCATGAAGATCGACATCGAGAAGTTCAGCGTTGACCTCACGTGCCGCACCTCAGATCTGATGGACAAGAACAACGAGTGGAAGCTTCCCAAGGACAGCTACTACGACTTCGACACGGAGGCTGAGGACCAGAAACTGGATGAAGAGCTCAAAAAGAAACAGCAGCGCACACGTTAGTATAAACAAAAAGAGTTTATACGCACGTGCAATGGAGCTCCTTACTAATGCAGTTCTGGTTTCTCCCCTCAGCATACATAAAGCGTGTGATCGCCCACCCCAACTTCCACAATATCAGTTTCAGCCAAGCAGAGAAAATGATGGAGACGCTGGACCAGGGAGACCTGATCATCAGGCCCAGCAGCAAAGGGGAGAACCATCTGACCGTCACCTGGAAAGTAAGCGAGTCAGACGGGAACATGGGGATGGGGAAATAATTCAGCTGGTAAACAAAATAAACTATGCTTTGGATTACTTTTATTAATCATTCTTGTTTAATTTGTCTCCATTCTCCGTGTTTGTGTTTTATTAGGTGGCTGATGGCATCTACCAGCATGTGGATGTGAGGGAAGAAGGCAAAGAAAATGCTTTCAGCTTGGGCCACACACTCTGGATAAACACTGAAGTGAGTTATTTTACTTCACATTTAACGTTTAGAAATATTTTGCCACGTGTTTTAAAGACAACTTCTTGTACCGCTCTGCAGGAATTTGAAGATCTAGATGAAATTACAGCTCGGTACATTCAGCCGATGGCCTCGTTTGCACGAGATCTGTTGGGACATAAATACTTCCAGGATTGCAACGGAGGAAATAAGGAGGTATACATTGATTTTTTTTTACTATTGTCTTTAGATTGTCACTTATTTATAGTCCTCTGTCTTCTCACGCCGTTTGTTTTGTTCTGTCTTTGATAGAAAATGGAGGAACTATTGATCAGGACGAAGCGAGAGAAGCCGACTTTCATTCCTTACTTCATTTCAGCCTGCAAAGACCTGCCAGGAAAGTTTATTTTGGGCTACCAGCCTCGTGGAAAACCTCGGTAGGTTAAACTTCTTGTTGTAATAATGGCTTAGAGAAATGATTTTACAAATAACACTGAATTTTTTTTTAGACACGAACAGATTTTGATGAAAAGTTACTGTTTGAGGTAGATTCTTTGGACATAACAAACCACCATCCTCCACAGAACGTCAGGCAGAAAGCAGCTTTTAACTTTACTGAACCTCTAAAGAAAGTCATCTTTTAGTAAAAAGAAATAAAACAATAATCTGAACTATTTTAATTTAAGCAGAAGGAAAACAAAATGAAAAAAACCTTGCAAAAAATAAACTGTGTTAAAGCTAAGTGTTGTTTTTCCCTTCTGCCTGTAGGGTTGAGTATGTGACCATCACCCCAGATGGTTTCCGCTACCGTTCCCAGATCTTTCCCACAGTGAATGGACTCTTTCGATGGTTTAAGGACCACTATCAGGAGCCAGTGCCAGGTACTGAAGCAATAACTTCCACTGTAAGAGCCTCATAAATCCGTTGAAAGCATCACAGAGGTCTGACTTTTTCTCCTCCTTCAAAGGTATTACTCCCACCAACAGCAGCAGAACCAGAACCCCTGCATCTCTAAACGCAACGCCAGCCAATATTAACATTGCAGGTGAGTCCAGAGTCCGTCCACACTAAAATCCCGCTGCGTTTTTTATCGCAACATATTCCCTCCAGGGTTCATGCAGCTGCTTGAAATCCTTGAAAATGTTTTCCGGGGTTGGAAAGTGCTTGATTTCTGCGTAAAGTCCTTGAAAGTGCTTGATATTCAAACTGTACAGTTTGATTAGAATCCTAAATTTGGAAACAATATTTTCATACACCCAATAATAAAAAGTTGGATACATTTTTCATAACACTTTCTCGAGTTCAATCAGTCTTCTCTTGTTTTGACAGTTAGAACTAGCAGATTAAATAGAAGCTTGATTTTCTTTTTGTAACTTTAAATACTAAGTTCTAAGTTTTTAATTTGAGCAGGAAGGTTGTTTATTGTAACCTCATGAATATCTATTATTTCTAATGGCTCAACTGATTTGTGTAATAAAAGTTGGGTTATAGTTAAACAACGTTATTAAAATTACAGGATTTTATTGAATTAGTTCTTAATTTAGTCAGAACTAAGTTTGACTGAACTAGTAGTACTAGAAAAGTGAAATAGACTTTTCAGAACTTTTATTTATTTTTATTTACCCTAGAATGTAGAGTACTATGACAAAACAGTAATAAATAAAATCATAGTGAATAACTCAGTTGTATTTTCTCCAAAGCTGGAAAAGCTTAAAGTCCTTACAAAGTGAGTGAATTTCACAATAAGTGTCTGAACTCTGTCCCTCATCCCTCCTCAGACTTGACGCGAGCCGTCAACGCCCTCCCACGCAACATGACTTCCCAGATGTTCAATGCCATCGCCGCGGTGACGGGCCAGGGCCAGAACCCCAACGCCACCCCTGCACAGTGGGGCTCCAGCCAGTACGGCTACGGCGGCAGCACAGGAGGAGGGGGAGGCAGCTCCTCTGCTTATCATGTAACTGTTGGGGCTTAAAGCAGAACGAATAAAGCTTCATTTCATGGTTTCTAGAGGACGCAGCGGTCTATTTGTGATGATGAAAGATACAAGACGACCTGAGCTCTTGTGGTATTAGTGAACAGGAGGCTTAGAGAAAATCGCTGCAGCTCAGGATAATGTCACCTTCTGTTTATGTACAGAATTACCAAGAGTAAGTGAAACATTAGCAGCAAGACATCAGTGATCAGTTGTTGAAGCTAAGACGTTGTAACACACTGAAGCCGAGACATTTTGAGATGATTACAGCTGCACTTCAGCCATACGTATCAAAGGATTTAACTCTGAGCTATTCGTTCCTCGCAGGTGTTTGCTACACCACAGCAGCCCATGGCGACGCCCATGATGACGCCCAGTTACTCCTACACAACGCCGAGCCAGCAGCCCATCGGCACCCCTCAGTATCCGGGCTCCACCCCGCAGTCCTCACACGTACACGCCCACCCGCACCTGCCGCATCCCAGCCATCACGGCGCTCCCAGCAGCCACCACGGCCACGCCTCCGGCACGCCGTCGTCCTCCTCCTCGTCCCGCAGAGGAACGCCGCAGCAGCAACAGCCGACGCCGCCGCAGCCAAAGTGAGCTCATCTCCTGAAACACTTATTTTGTTCTCAACAGTTAATCAGTGATTGTCAATTAATGATTTGTTAGATTAAAATGAGTCCCAACTGATTAATTAATAAGTAGTCATCTAGGAGTAGCACCACTTCAACATTTGTTTACTCAAGTACAAGTAAAAAGTAGCTGTCCAAGAAATTACTCACATGTACACGCCGTCTTCGGCCGTCTTCATTCAAGAGAAAACTCAGGTTTTTTTTAGAAAATAGCTGCTTGGCGACTAATCATTAATCACTTTATATTAAATCATTAATCAATACCTTGCGCCCCTGTTCTGAACTGATGTTTTTCTGACTGTGTTGGTGTTCTGCCACTAGGTGGCGGTGGGGAACCTACAATCATGACATCCCTCTCTCTCTTCCCTCTGTAGGCCGAGCAGCAGCGCCTCCTCCTCGGCGGTCGACTGGGGCAAGATGGCCGAACAGTGGCTGAAGGAGAAAGAAGCAGAGGACAGGAAGAAGACCCAGAGGATGACGCCGCGCCCTTCGCCCAGCCCCATGATCGAGAGCACGCCCATGTCGCTCGCCGGAGACGCCACGCCCCTGCTGGACGAAATGGACCGATAGGACACAGAGGGGGGCATTGCTGCACCCCCTCACCCCCTCTACTTCATCCTTTATACTGCCTCACCTGGATAACCTTTCACCCTTTATTCCGTTCAGGTATTCATCCAGCAGTCGACATGGTGTCAACATTCATGCCACCTCTTTTCCTGCTGTCATCTCATCACAGGTGTTTTATGTCCTCTCCTTTTGCCAATCTCCTCTGGCTGCAAAGCGTTTTTGCATGTCATGCAGAAAAGTAGTACAAAGATATATATATATATATATATATATATATATATATATATAAAAAAAAGAAATACTTGAAGTTTCAGTTACATTTGGGAAATGGACCTGCACAGACACTGACAGACAAGCTGTCCTATCTTTGGTTCTGCTTTTAGTTTGATCTTTGAGCGGTTTTGGCAGAAGGGAAGCGTTGACATTTGTGGAGTTTTGAAAGCAGTTGCCAAAACAACGCTTTGCCAAGCCAATCAGGAAATTTAATATTTGTACGGAAATGCGTCAGTATGAATAAAGACTTCTTTTTTTCTTTGAATTTTAAGACTGCTCGTCACATCTGTCAAAATAAACACAAACTTAACTGTACAGGCTGATAGCGAGTTAGCGGAGTGGGGTTTCTAAAGGACAGACATGGGCTAATGCTAATTGTGTTATGATCAGCTGACTTTGGGCCCTGGCAGAAATCCCCTGATGTGAACATGAGCAACATGCCTCAATGGAAACTGGCTCCCCTTAGTTACCTTTTTGTTTTAAAAGTTGTTAATATTTTTATAGGAAACTGAGATGTTTGACAAAATCCTAGCTTTGTCAGTGACACATCTTCAAGTTTATCCAAACTCGATGCATTTTAAATGTTTCTGGTTTCACTTTACCTGGAGTTGCGTTTACCACTCTAACTTGTCATGAGAGTATCAGCAAAATGTTTCACACCTGCAGCTGTGAATTTGCCACGCTTCAGTGCATGGTTTAGTTTTTGCAACACTACTGGAAGAAGATCTGATCAGACAGAGTCCTGCCAACTCTGTTCATGTTCTGTAGTATTCCGAGCTGCACGCATTTATTTCAGTAGAATGGATATAATATAAAATAAACACATTCTGTGATCGTCTTTTTGGCATTTCAAGGCCGCTCTGCTTCCCTCTTGACTCATGTCTGTGTCCCACAGGACAAGCAAGCAGCACTGGTTTGTAATGGTGTGCTTAAATCTGCGTTGCGCAACGTATCATGGTTTCATGAGATGCATTTTCTTTTAAAATAATGTTTTTAAGTAAGCAGACTTGGTTTGAGCTGCCAGGTTACGATGCTGAACCTGAGGGACTGGTTGGTTGTCAGCAGCAGTTGGTTCTGGTAGAGAAATGTCGTCTCTGATTCTTCTGATGACCTTTTCTACCTGGTATCTCTTTAATAAAAGTGTTCATAGTAAACTCTTTGTCTTGTTCATGCCTAATTAAAAACACAGAACCTATGGAGATGGGATTAAAGTATCAATATGTTTGGTGCAACCGTTTTAACTGTAAAGTATTTGGTGATCCTTTCATGAAACCAGAAATGGAAATAAAATATCAGAAGAGCAAACACACTTGATTCTTGGGGTTTGCAAATATTAACTTATTATTGCCGTTAGTAATTCTCAGCATAAAACCAATGAGTTGAAATAAAATTGTAATGTATTTTCCAGGCACAAAGTTCCATTTTTTTCAACACAACATCAAAGTTGTCTTAAAATTGGGGTTCTGTCTCTTTAAGAAGCTCTTACTCTTTCCAATACAACAATGTTTCTCCATTAAGCCTTTAGCAATATTTTAACCTGCGTTGGATTGAGAAGTAGCTCCTATAATTAGCTCCGAGATCCATTCTTGCTGCCGCTAGTCTGGAGGGACTGACTGGGGGAAAGGATAACATAACATTTTCCCCTTTAATATCTCTGGCATAAAGAGATATTAAATATATACTTTTCCATGCCTTTATTTCTGTCAAAAACCTATAAAGCTTTAAATCTGACATTTTATTATCAAGTGATTTATTAACTTACATTTTTAAGTGTTCAATGAATTACAAAAACATTTCAATACTTTCTCCAAAGATATCCGTTTAAGCCCAAAATTATTCATACTGTGTTTTATGAGTTAATGTAATAATTTTACCTGAATGTTTCCTCTGCCTGGAAGAAATGTTAACATTGGAGGGGCTCAGTCAAAGCCTGGGTGAGAAACTTGACTTGATTAAGGTAATGGCAAGGAGGCCTTTCAACCTCTAAATCAACCAGGAGTTTGAATCATTTTGGGATTAAATGTCCAGCAGAACAGTTTATGAAGATGAAGCTGTCCTTTCCACTTTCTAGGACTCTCCCACCAAACAATCCTTCCACTCCCAGATCATATGAGCGCTTGTGTCGGACCGGAGAGAGGCATGATGGGAATGACGGTGGTCATTTGATCCGATGTATGCATCACATTAGCAAGAGCAGAGACACATGACCAGAAGTCAGCAGGGAGGAAAAGATACAGAGGATGATATTCAGACAAATCCTCTCCTAACGGGATGAAATGTAGGTTCTCACAGACGATGTTCTTGTGAAAAGCTGCTACAGTTTTGGGAAATTATCTTTATAATCCAGAATACAAAGAATTACTTGTTGCAGATCTGGTCAGCACTAAACATTCCTGAGAAACACACAGCTTGAGTCATTCTGCTAATAGGCTTATTTACAGGCTCAATTGGAGGCATTATGTTGGAGCTACTTGGATGATGGCAAATATTTTCTCAGGTGTTTTCCTGGATGCTGCAGACACAGCCCAGCTCAGGGGATCCACACCAGTTTGGCTCCAGTAACCGTGTGGCTGCACCAGTGAGATCAGGCTTTCTCAACAACAGTTGGTCTTCTTTTGTTTATGATTGGCTTCTGAGCTGTCTGTGATTCCTGTGTGCAACAGAAATACACGTCAGAAAATCTTCAGATTTCTCACAAATATCAAATGTAGCAAATCAAGAATTTGTTTTTCTGCTGCATGCATGTTAATGCCAGGTTACTGACAACAGACAGATGAAAAACAATTAGCTGCACAGGAAACAGAAAGAATAATGGATGTTATTCAATGGACCAACAGAAAGTAATGTATGACTAAAGGGGAAGAAAATGACTTCAAACCTAAAATAATACATCATTTCCAAACTGATGATTCATATTTTTTTAGCTCATTTATCATTTTATTTTAAATATTTAAAATATCTTCCACTTTAGAGTTTAAAGTTAAAGATATAAACATGCATTATAACTAAATATACAGATGTTTAATCTGACTGAGCTTAAGCAACTTTGCAAAGACAGTAAATTTATGCAAAAAGAGAGAGTTCTTCACAGGACTGATGCTGGGAGGGAAGACAGTTTTTGGGGATTTCGGTCAATAAATCTTTGAAAACAGTGAGTCCTTTTTCTTCTTCTTCAGTCACGCACCACTTTCTGCTGGTCTGTCGCATAAAACCCCAATAAAAGACACTCAGGCTTGTGATCCTGATGCGACTTTTCCCCAGTTAGGACTTCATCGGCATTAAACTAATGATTTAAATAATTTCTTTTAGCTGCATAAAAAGACATTTCTTTAAACTCTTCATGAGACGACAGGCAGACAGCAGCTAACTGAACTCACTGATTATGTCTCTGACGTGTCTCGACCCACTTCTCTCGAGCTCAGCCAAAACATTCGCCTCAAAAGTCAAAGAAGCCACACGAAGGAAAAGATCCCTGATTCCGTCTCCTGAAACAACAAAAGAAATCAAATGATTCAGATCCAGGCTTACTGGTCTGATTGGAACTACTTTATTGCCCACCTGACTTTGCAGACACGGCCCAGTACTCCGCTTTGATTTCCTCTGATAGTCTGATAGCTTCCAGTTCGGTCTCAGCCAACTGATCAGGAGACTAAAATAGAGAAATAGATTATTACTTACATCTTTCAAGACAAATAATCAATCAACTTAGGATTGGTAGAACATTTAGTGTCTTAGTTCACTTCTCTTTTTCAGCTCATGATTCCGAAAAAGTCTTTAAACGAGGCAACATTTACAGATTTACTTCAGTGCAAGAAACTTATGTTAAAATTAAAATGAAATTATAATTTAATCAATCTGGCTGTAAGTGAGAAGGTAATTCCCTGTTAACATTGCTTTAAATTGTAATAAAGAAGTTTCTACAACCGGAAATAAATCTTTGCAATTCAGACTTTAACTAGACCCCATAAAAGCATTTATCTAACCAAACTCCCACATTTGAAATACTTAACCCAGATGTAACTCCACAAGTTTTTTAAAAACAATCTTTCAACATTTTTCTAGAAAATGTGAGATGTGGGTTTGACAATTTTTTTGTGTATTCAAAGTCTCAACATTTGTCCAACTGATTATTTTATCAATAACACACATGCAATCTTTCAGACTTAGATCTGTTGCATATTGATTTTCATCAAAGACATCAAACGACATCATTTGCTCCATCTTGACTGATCTGTTAGCTAATCACATGGTTCAGCTCTAATCTCCGTTCACAGCATCTCTTTCCTTAGTTTCACCCACACTCAGGTCTTTCTTGGTCCCGACAAGGAACAGTAAAACACTGGACGGGTCATTTTCCTTCATGGCGTCCTCCAGCCACTCTCTGCACACACAAATCCACATTTTTAGATGCAGAAAGAGAAGGAAATATTTTAAAACACTGTGATGCTGCATACCTGGCATGCGCTAATGAGTTCACACTGCTCAGGTCAAACACCACCATGATGGCTGGGGACACAGTTTGATTAGATACAACTCAGCTCAGTTCAAATCAGGATTATTGCAGCACTCACCTTGTGCTCCTCTGTAATATGTTGAGGCGATGCACTTGAAGTGCTCCTGACCTGCTGTATCCCACCTGGAAAACACACTTTCAAAATAAAAGCATGCACACTGGCATCTTAAAGTCACACTAAATCAACACATTGAAGGGAATGTGGGTCAAAGTCAACAATCTAAATTGTTAGAATCTCATATTTATCCAATTATAAAATAAATTAAAAGTGAGGTCACACATTTCTTTGAGATGCATGACCACAGATGTGGCTCAATCTGTTGCCATTTCAGGACTTACAGCTGCAAACTGAAGGGAACGCCAAGCACCTCGAAGCGCTCCATCTCAAAGTCCACCCCGATGGTGGCTTTGTAGTTTCTGTCGAACGCTCCTCTGCAGAACCTGAAGAAGAAACCAGGAAAACTCAGAACTTTGCAAATAAAAGCATTAAAAACATTTGAGAATCAAAAAATAGCAATGTGTGTTTTTCTGTATCAACACGAAGGCTAATAATTTTGATGAATTAATGACACAGAGCTCACAGTAAGGAGTGAGACAACAGTGATAAAACTATCTAGAGCCAATTAAGTTATAAATGTTATGAGATTAAAGTCTCTCTTCCAGAATAATGCTTATTACAGAGAACTTGTTTTAATTTTGTTTGAAAAATTGCTTAAAATTTACCATGTTTGAGGAAAAGCCGTCTTTCAGAAGTTCCCTTTCTCACATTTTTCATTAGGATTTTATGCAACAGCCCAACACAATGTGGTCCATAATGTTGACAATTTTCCCCTTTTGTTTGAGCTAATTGGGTTTTCATTGACTGTTTTATATTTATGAAGTTTGTTACAAGAAACTTTTAGATTGACATAATTAATCCTGCTTAGTGCTTTTAAATTTAAACTAAATGTTCGTGGCCGGTTCTTTGACATGCATTTTATTTATTTGTTGTTGCGTCCTGTCTAGGACTCTATTAAAAAATAAGTTTTTTCATTCATTTATTATTTATTAAATAAATAAAAAGTACTCTGACAGTTAAGTGGAAGAAAAATGTTCAGTTTTTTTTTTAAATAAAAATCTGGAGGGTATGAATAGTGAATATAAATTAGGGCTGAAAATAATAATAATAATGCACCTTATGCAGCTTAGACATTAAAAAGCATCAGTATTTTCCTTTCCACTTCACATAAAATTTCAATATAATTCCTTGAAGTTTGCGGTTATAATGTGTGAATGGATACACAATATTTATTGCAATTTATTGCAATAAATATTGTGCACAATATTTATTGCAATTTGATTATAAACTAGTTTGTTCTGTAGCTTCGTAAACTTCGCCTCACCTGCTGATTAAACAGGTTTTCCCAACAGAAACGTCTCCCACAACAATGACTTTGGCGATATTAAAGCTGAAAGCAGAAAACCAGAAGTGTTAGAAAATACATTTAACTTTGTAAACGATCAGATTTTTGCATAAAAATTTCAACTACAGAAAATGGAAAAGTTTGTCAAATCTACAATATTTGCAATTCAATGTTAATGAGTTCAGAATGAATTTGTGAAATTGTATTTCATGCAAACCGTTCCACAGAGGGATTTATTAACACAAATTCTTTAGTTAATAGGTTTCTGAAAAACGATGCAACTGGTTTAAATATCTCAAAGGACTGACATTAAATGTGTAATTAAGTCATATTTGTCTTATTTTCAAAAAATAAAAACAAGCATCTGCAATTTTTATGACACAAGTCATAAAAATTGTTGGACATTTGTCACATTTTGGTGATGTGTTTCTACATTTATGTAAGAACATTTAATAACTGGGTGTTAACAGGAACCATGCATGGTTTGATTTTACATTATACTGGAAAATTACTCTGAAGGTTGATTTCACACAATCATCTAATCTAATGCTCCAATTACTCCTCTATCAGTGTCTTCTTTTGTATGTGGTAATTTTATTTTGCCTCTTTTTTCCTAAAAGAAATCTTCAGCCTTCTCCTGTTCTTCAGAATTATATTGTCAGATATGGAGGCTTTGCAGATGTCTATCAGCTGATCCCTGAGACACACTTTAGCGTAACTTCACGGCCCAAACCAGAGCTAATTCATTTATCTCCAACACATATCTCAGTGAAGAGACCATAAAAACGGATCTTACCTCACTCCATCCGTCTTCTGAACTTGGCACGCAGCTCTCACCTGTGGGTGGAAGCCATCTTTGGTGTGCAGAGCTGCATTTGGACTAAAACACTAAAGCGGAAGAAAAACTTAGATTGAATGAAAGTAGTTTTTCTGGCTGAAAATGAAAAGAAATGCTGATTCAATCTACACCCAAAGATTTCAGATTTGTGCTCAGATCAAGACTGAAGGCACCCTTCAACACATTGAAGATTGCGTTTGTAATGTGGTAACATTTCAAGCTACTTGTTGCAAAATGATAGATAATTACAGAGAAATGGTCAACCATAAATAATGACTTCAACCTCTGTTGTTTACTACCCCACTGTGTCTAAATTCCTTCTTAACGTATAACTACCTTTATCTAATCTGATAAAACTTCAGATTGTGTTTTTGCAGAAACGTGCAGGAAGTACATTCCCAGATTTGAGTTATCCATGAGAATTAAGGGATTTTTGAATAATTCTTGTTTTTATGGAATATTATTTGTGTTTACCAACCTTTGGAAGGTGAGTGATGATATGATCCTTCTTCACAGGAGGCAACATCCTGCCAGACTTATTTTAAAACCTGGAGAGAATCACTGCCACTTTGTAAGAGACACAAAGAGACGTATTTTAGTGCAGGTAACAGTTTCAGTTTGCTTTGTTTAGACCACAGGTGTCACACTGCAGTCCTGGCAGCCCTCTGCCCTGCAATATTTAGATGTGCCTCTGCTGCACCACACCTGAACAGAATAGTAAGATAATTAGCAGGGCTCTGGAGAACTGATCTACACAAGGAGGGGGTAATTAAGCCGTTTCATTCCAGCGCTTTGTACCTGTGGCACATCTAAAAACTGCAGGACAGCGACTCTTGAGGACTGGAGTTTGACACTCCTGGTAGACTCATAAAATGAATCCCTTTTACCTGAATTGAAGTTCAATTTAGTCTAATGTTCGTCATATTTTCTCTAAATCAATAGCTTGCAAAAAGGATCAAAATCAGCTCCTTGATCATGGGAAGCAACAAAAATCCACAGAAAGTCATATTGGGGAAAACAACTTGAGAAAACATGGAATATTAATGAAATTGGACAAACTGGGAGGCTGCCAGGAGCCTGACATTTACACTGAAGAATCTGCAGGAATTTCTGTAAAACATTGTTTTCTCCGTGTGTTTAAGGAGAAAGTTTTGGACAAAGAAACCGTCACAGGATGTTTTAAATCTCATAAAACTATCTGGAAGACCATGACATTCTCTAAATGGAGCTTTAGACCTCATTTTCTAAAAAAGGTATGCATTCAACACAAAAACAAAACGTTCTCTCCAAAATATGTTTTAACGTTGTACTTTTTGTGAAGTTTGGTGAAATCCTGAACAGCCAGTTTTGACCCAAAACTATCTGATAAAGTTCAAGAGGCATTTCTGATCGAAATCAACACAAGATTGGAATCATGAGCGAAAAGTTTTTCATGGCTTAACCAGGGTGCAGAACTGAGTCCCATGGATAATCCATGTGATTATCTGGAGAGATCTGTGACAACAGATCTCCTCAAACTCTGATAGATTTGGACAAATTTGCAAGGTGTTTCAACATATTACTACTTTAATGATGTGCAGATGGATTTAGACAGATTAATTCAATTTTTCTGTTTATAAAAACCGACATTTTTGTGGGTAATTGCTACAAGAGTGTTTTTTTCCCCTTTCAAATAAACAAATAAAGAAATAACAGCAATTTTATCCATTGTACATGCAAGAAAATTCAACACAGTCAAAACTTTCTAGCCGTTTTGTTGAATCACCAGATTGGGCAGCAAAAATCTAAATCTCTACAGAAGAAACCAAAATGATCTTTGGATTGAAATGCAATCACTAAAAGAAAAAAAAACTTTACCTGAAGCAGATTAAAAGGTGGTATTGTGAATGTGATATAACTCCAGAGATATATAGTAAAACAAAGCGCTCATAATGAAGAGGTCAGTCTCCAGAAACAACAATCCACACAGGCAAACTTTCCATATAAAGACTGAACATGCGCTCACTCTACAGGCGAGGAAGTTGTGTCAACAGCGCCCCCTAGTGGCCTTTTACTTTTTAAACGCACATCGCCTTTGGTTTCCAAGGATGACGTCATATTACAGCGACGTCTGGGTTTATAAAGCGCTCCGACTGCTGGTCCTTCCTTTCTGCTGCTGCTGCTCTCTCCGGGTGTCAGACCAGAGGAGTCTTTACTGTTTAAGGTAGAAAATTTTTCTAAATAAAATTCAAGATGCTTTATAGTCGCTGCGTGTCGCTTTAGCAGCAGGGTGTGGATAAACGTCGTGTTTTTTGTTGCTGCTGCAAAATGTAGCTTATTGGGCCTCGGAGAGCCACGTGGTGGACGACGTTAGCACGAGATTTACTGCAGTGACTTAAGATTAAATTCTTGAACTGCTCAAGTTTCCTATTCTAAATGAATTCTCAGTTTGATTGTGTCTTTTATGCTGCAGGTTATTAAAAGCTTTCTCTTCCTTTCAGGGACCATGACTCTGACTGACTCAACAACCCGCCATGTCTGGACCCAACTTTCTGTCTGAAAGGTAAATGAAAACAAAATCCTTCCAGCTGTTTTAGTTGAACTTTGTCAGTGATGAAAACTGTGAATAGGAAGTGCCGTCTGATGCGACAACTGACGATGTTTCTGTCACTGTTCTGAGCTTCAAGCCCAGATGGGTTTACATTGTGCTGTTAACTATATTCGTTCATTAAAATATTGCTTTTCCTTTACCAGATTTATCAGTTCCTGGGAGCTGAGGAGGACAGAGTTGGGATGAAGGTCCGTTCTTCTTGCGTAGCTTTAATTGGTGTAATTTAATTGTTGCTTTTGTTATGATGAAACTTGAACTAATACAGCTGGAATTACCGGCAGATTGTTCAGTGTTGATCACTTAGTTTCTGAGCGTTAATTAGCAGTAACTTATTTTATGGAGGCAGATTGACTGATTGATCACAATTTAACATTTCATTTCCATATTTTCTTTAAAGGTGCTAACATGGTGGCGAGTTAACTGAAATTGGATTTCCCTCCAAAAAACATGGAGTCTCTCATTTGAAGCAGATCTTGGTAAGTTTTAACACCTTTATAGCTATTATTCATCAGAAAATCTTTTTCTTTGTCATCAGGAGGGTTAAGACGTGCTGCGTTTTAGCTTAATGGAATTAAAGGGAGTAGAAATCGACTTTGGTTGGTCAGAGCCTAATACTGAGCATCATTTGATCAGTGATGAAAACCTGGAATAGGAAGTCAATTAGCATTAGTCAGATGCGATAACTGATGATTTTTCTGATCCAGTTTTCTGAGTTGTTTAAAATTGATCAGAATTTTCTCAGCAGGAATATTTCTGCTCTAACTCTTCTTTTCTGTCCTGCAGATGATGATGATGATGCCTCCTGAGCACATGGATCAGAAGGTAGTCATTGTGTGTAAAATGTGTTTTACTTTGCTGTATTGTTGTGATGAAAGCTAAACTGAGAAATGCTGGAATTACCGGCAGATTGTACAGTGGTGACCCTTGGTTTTCTGAACATCTTGAATAGCAGCATCAAATCTTCCTTTGAGTTTTTAGGGAGACTTAACTTCTTTTTTTTTTCTTTTCCTATTAAGGATCGGACATGCGGACTATCGCACTTTGTTCACGTCTGTGGTAAGAGATATATTTAATTCAATCACATGAAAGTGTAATGTGAGAAACAGGAAAATGTCTTGTACAGAAGGTTTCTCCTTCCAGGAATATTGAGTTTTTGCATCATAAGAATTAAAGAGGCTAAAAACAACTTCCTGTTTTGGTGCATCGGCTGTGGGATTCCTGCCTATCTGAAATTAACTGATCTCCCTTTTCTCAGGTGATGGAGCAAGTGAAGTCTGGAGAAAAATACCCGACTACCCCTATTGACATCAACCAAACCTGATTCTACAGTCTGCCATTTGGATTCTTGCTAATGCTAATTGACAGTATTGCTAATCCTTTTAGCTGTGATGTCTGAACTGTCAGGAACATCTTGAATGCTGATATTTTTAGGTAATGAATATTTGCTTCTGGGTTTCTTGATATAGGTTGCTCTTGTATGAGCCTGTTCAGTCTGGATAAAATGCTGCATAATGAATAAATATAGGTGTTTCATATTAAAGATTCAACTGACTTGTCATTGTAGTCTGTTCATAAATCCACACCTTTTTAAAAAGTATTGAAACTGGCATCTTTCCACTCTAGCTGTGATTAAATTACCACCATAACTGACACATACTTTGGATATTAAACATTTTTCAATGTTTAATGCAAAAACAAAAAAAAACTTAAGTAACTTAGGGAGTAGTTTCTAGTGCAAATATACTTGAAGATTAACTTAAAAGTAACTTCAGGAACATAAGTCTTGTTTTAAGTAAATTTTAATGAAAAAAATCTGTCATTGGATCAAGTACCTTGCCATCAATATCAAGGAATCATTCCATTAAAACAAGCCTCTATCTTGATAAAAAAATACCTTGGATGTTTTTATTTCAAGTGTGTTCAAATTTCTTGGTAAGATTAGTTTTTTTGCAGTACAATAATTGCAGAGAACTGTTTCTGCATCACATTTTCACACACGTGAACGTCAAAACACAAATAATTCAGGCAGCAGAAGGTTGAACCAGAAATTTAATTAACTCATTGCCCACTGAAGAGATGAAAAACCGAAACTTTTCCCAAGTATCCATCCAATTGCATCCTGGTAAAATATCTTAAACTTCTCTCATAGCTAATGGCGGCTGTTCTGAACCCAGGAGAATAAAACAAAACTCATAAAAAGCACTACACTTACTGGATTTTACCCAATGTGTACCGTTGGCTTTTTTTTACTGACCTGAGTTTATTTCAACCTGCATTTGGCCTGTAAACTCTTCAACAATGTGTTTTCATGTGAAGGGGGATTTTTTTCCTCTTCTGAGGGATATTTACTCATTTCTACAGTATTTTGAAAAGTTAAATAAAGTGTTTAGTTTGTGCTCAAATCTGCAGACTAGATGGTTCAAAAACTATGAGTGAAAGGAGTATTTACTGAAGTTTCAATGTTTTTTTTGTTTTTTTTTATGAAAACACTACAACCTTATTCTAAACATATGAACTCAGATGAAAGTCGAGTGAAACGCAGAGATGTTCTTGAGTTATGCATGGTGTCAGTCCTCCTCCTTCTCGATGTAGGTCTTATTTGCAGAGCGGGCCATCTGTCGGGCCATGTAGCGATCTCGCGCTGAAGTCACAGTCTGTTCGGTGCTGCGCTTTGCAAACTTGTTAGCCTTTTCCTCTGCCTCCTCACCCTCTTTTTCCTGTTTGTCATCTTTTTGCTTTGAGGCCTGCATGACTGATTCTGCATCATCGGCATCTTCCTCATTCACTCCTGCCTTTTCCCTCTCTTTCTTCCTCTCCTTCTCTTCCTCCTGATCTTTGTCCCTCCGTTTGTCTTCTTCTGAATTCCTCCTTTTATCCTTCTCACCATTCTTCTCCCTCTCTCTTGGACTTCTCTCCCTCTTCCCATGCCTTTCTTTAGGACTTCTTTCCCTCTTTCCATGTCTTTCTTCCCTCTCCGAATCCCTTCTGCCTCTGCTTCTGTCATCGTCTCTACCCCTGTCTCTGTCCCTATCCTTCCGTCTGTCCCGGTCACTTCTTCTGTCTCCATGTCTGTCGTCCCTTTCCCTTCCATGGTGTCTGTCTCTGTCTCTGTCCCTCCCTCTGTCTTTGTCTCTGTGGCTCTTCTTATGTCTGTCTCTGTCCCTCTCTGTTCCCTTCTCCTCTCCACTCCCGGATGAAGGCGACCTCTGCCTGTACTGACGATTTGAGTGACCTGAGGCTCCACCTGGTTTATTAAATCCAGTCTTTGGCTTTTGGTCCTCCTCAGAGTCGCTGCCTGAGCTGAGGATGTTCTCCTGGGCTGGAGGGGACGGAGCGGGCGAGGTCCTCTCAGCTTCCTTTGATGATTCTGAAGGTTGATTTCTATGGAGTGAAAAAATACATTAAGAGAGATTAAGATTACCAGAAGCTTTAAAAATAATAGTGCTTTAATTTAACTTAAGCTAACTTGTTAGCTGAGCGATCTGGGATCTCCTCCTCTCCAACAGTCTGATTCAGCAGGTGTCGATAGAAGCCGCTCAGATCTTTCTGCTTCCTCACGTCCAGAGCAGCTAAATGGAAAAAAACAAATATGTATAAATCATTTCATCTCTTCCATAAATATGAAAGACCCACTCACGGAAGACTGTATAGTCAGTCACTCACGCATCAGAGGGTTGACAGAAAAAAAACAGAATAGATGTTTGGGTTGTGCAACTGCAATAAAAGATTACATCAATTTAAGGCATTTAAATAACTTTTATTTATATATATTTTTACCTTTGGTCCTATTAGGTGTAGGGGCTGCTGTAATTAGCTTGTAACTCAATAAGTGAACTAAACTAAGACACAAACTTTGTTTCATTTAAACTCAGAACAATGTGATATAATAAGTGCAGTGCGAATGCAGATGGAAAGCATTATTCCAACCTTCTATCTCTGCCTGTCTTTTCTCTCTCTCCTCTTCCTCCTTCTGCTCCTCCAGCTTCTTCTTGTAGGCCGACGTTACGTAGGCCTCTTTATCAGCAAACTTCTCCCCCTCTGCCTCCCTCTCCTTCTGAATCTTCCGCTCATCTCTCCGCTCTTGTTCTTTCTTTCGCTCCTCCACCGCTTTCATTAATTGATGGATATATTTAGGCTGTAACATGACAAACAGGCAAAAAAAAAAAAAAGTGCTCTTAAGGCTTGTGGTTTGTTTTTTATTAAGCCACACCGAAATGAGACAACCGTTATAATCAGAGCAGCTACATGCATCAGACAGCGTTTAGCATAAGAGAATTTACCCTTTTGTCAGCTCCTGTCAGGACTTTCTTGCTGCTCTCGAGTTTCTGCTTTTGCATGTCATCGTAGACTGCATCGTAGTCGTAAACGGTGCTGTCCTGCTCCAGGGCCTTCTGCATCTCCAAACGAGTCTTTGAACAAAAAAAAGGGAACAAAGAAAAATGGACAGACTCCAGAAAAATAGCAAATTGCAGAGAAATGACACTTCACAAAACCAACAAATATTTTATTTCTCCCACCTGTTTCATCATCTTCTTCTTGATAGCCTCTTTCTGTAGAGTCTCTCCAACTGACGTCTGAAGAATGAAACATGACATTTGGTGTTTGGTAGAAATAAATTAAGTTTTCCCCAGCATTGGCTACTGACACATAGTAAACTCAAATGTTTACCCACTTCGTCATCTGAGTCATCTCCAAAAACTGAGTGTTTTGGCAGAATTGTGTTTTTTGAGCCTCCTTTCTTCTGGGGCAAGATTAGCCCATACCTGAAGGACAACAACAGCGTTTATTAAACTCTGTCTGGTGGTATGTGTTTACTCTAAGGGTTAATCATAAAACAACAACCGGTATTAAGAAAAGACGATGATCTTAGATGTTGTAGACAGCATACTTATTGTGAACATTGCTTTCTTCATGAAGAACTCAAACATTATAGTTAGGAGAAACTATAATGGGTTGAGTAATAGTCTATGTCTTTGTGACAATATCTTCAAGTTTTAAAGAGAAGAACGTTCAGTTTTGCAGCTATGGGCACTGTTCACGAAAAAACGTGAAGATACAATCCAAAAACAATGTGCATTTTTGTGTGTTCATATTAAGGAATTGGGAGAAACTGGCACCAGAGGAATGGATATATACACAAACTATAAATGTACACAAACAGCCCAAGCTCTTTCCTACAGTCAGATGTATTAGGAGATATTTACGTTCACTAGTTAAAACTATAAGCACTTTGCGAATTGCAAAACTAACGAAATATTCAAGCACACAATGGACATCATGCTAAACACTAACGTATCAAAGATTTGTGTTTTGCACACGATTTGTGGCTTTAGGGTATAAATGGGACTAACCCTCTCCGATTACATTCACGAGTTAGGTTACAGTTAAAAGTTACCTTTTAACTAGTTTAAAAAGAAATACACTTTTATAAAAACTGACGTTAAAAAGTCATGGTAAACGAAAGCTACCTCTCTGGTGTAGGTTAGCAGCGTAACGTTAACTGTTTTCAAACAGCAGCAATACAAATCTGCTATTTTTAATAATTCAGTGAGTCCTATATTAACATTACAAGAATAACAATATCAGAAACAACACCAAATTGATTTATTCTAAACCAGAAAAACATTCACTCGTAGCTTTAGCCTTGTTAGCTTGTTTGTAACTCACTGTTTTGTAGGGAGCGCCATCTTTACCCTGCTGTCTGCGATCGCGCACAGCAGATTCGACACACAAATGTCACGAAAGTATTTTACTGCACAAACTAATAAAAGCTATAACGCAAATATTTTGAAACATGAACACAACCACTTCAAACACGAGGTGTATTTTTAGTAATATATTTCTCTAAATAAATTAAAGGAAAATAGATTTCGGAGTACTTTGAAATTAGAAAATTCCAACAGAAATGTCCATTAGTCATTCATTTATGATTATTTGTTTATTTATTTTTTGGCTTAATGTTTTAAAAAGATCTATACGTCATATAAATTTTAGTATTGTGTAGCGTTTTAATATCTTATTAAAGGCACATGTGTTACAATTGATTCTGCCAATAGGGAGCGTTTTTGCACCAAAGTAACATGTTAATTTAAACAATATAAAGATGTTTAGATCCAAACATAATGGTAGCTCTGTGTAAGTATGACAATTTCTTTGCATTAAAAATATTTGTTCAGCATGTGAGACTTCAGGTGTTTTCTGAGGCTTTTCGTTGCTTATTGTGTGGCCACTCATACTCCTCTAAGCTGATACATGTTATCACATTCAAGGTCTAAAAGGTACTTGAGTTCATATTCAATCAATTGATGCATGTTTGTCGGATTAAAAGTACATTTTGAAAACAACATTTGAGCTGGTATTTAGCATATAATTCAATAAGGTCACATTTCTTTACTTTTTATGTTGTACAGAAGAACAAAATGTCAAGCTTTCATTGCTGTAACTGGAAAATCATCATAATTAACAGAAACTAAGACTTGAAAACATCAACTTGAGCATAATTAATCTCAGTAATCTGTTTCACTTGCTGAATTGTGTTATCAAAATAGCAAACGTTTCAATAACATTCTAATTTATTATGCATGACTCTAATGATTGGTAAGAAGAAAACAACTGCTGAAACTACAAACAGGGCTATTTGGTGCCCTATTTGTAGTTTGCCTCAACCAAATAAGGGAAACATACAGCCAGATTAGATCACAATATCTCCGTGTGGGGCCCAGTGTGAGTCCAAATCTGCATAGAGTGCACATTGTGATAAATATGATACTATTTTTATGAATTAATTTAAAATTAATTAAATTTTGCTTAAACAATTTAATTAATTTTACTTTATATTTTGGGGGACACAAATGTATTGCACAATTTATGTGCTTTTGACGATAAATTTTGTTTTTATTTTTTGTTGTGTGGTGTTGCCATTGCTTGTTCAAACATAGTGAGATTCAAACTATATCCAACAGAAATAAATGATTTAGCAAATTAAAATGATTCTAACAATCCTGCTAAATCCAGTCAAGTTTATCAAGTTAAGATGGCCACAGGTCTTACTGAACATGCATGGAGCCTGTGGTTTTTTGGTGTTTCAAATACAATAATTAATACTAACAGGAGGCCCAGGGATACAGTATATATCTGTTGAAATACTGTAAAAATTAAAAGTGATTTTTCTATCATTGTCAGAGTGGAGCAGCATGAGCAATAACAGCATCTGCGGACAGAAACTTTACACGGTTTCATTGCTGTCTCACCTGTTTCTGTAAGTGTTAAGCCATTATGTTGGGGCAGATCACAGAGCTCATGGCTCACTTGTGATTTAACCTGTGGTTTCATATTCCCACAGCTTCCTCTGAATGAGTCTAAATCCAAAGACTATTATCTCTGTCATAATCTGCATCTCATCTCCTCTCTGCACTAACTGCTAATCCCCTTGGTACAAATAGAACAAACAAAGCAGCCTGACACACGAATGAAGAGTGCTGATAGAGGGAGCTCAGATGTGAATGACTAAAACGACACGCAGGCAGTCATAAAGACAAAGGATGTTAAAAGAAGGGACAAAAATGAGATCTAAAAATTCCTTCTGATGCTTTTGAATGACGCATAAATAGAAGAGAACTGACATCAACCAGGAAATGATATGAATGGTTTGAATATTTGTTTCAGATTGGCTCCAAGTGTTGTGATTCATCGCTTTAATCTATAATTTTTTGTCATTCCTGTCTGATTATCAAAATGAAACCAGTCTGCAAACAGGTCATAGTAATAACTACAACAATTTCCTTATATGCATACTGCTGCACAGTCTGGTATCTGGGCTGTGCTGCCTCTTTCAATGACACACATACAAGTGCTTGTTACAGGCTATGCTTCCTGTTATCATCAATCTGTGCACGGCCTCAGGCGGTGAAGATAACACTGCAGCAGTACAGGTTTAGACAGACAGGCTACATCACCAGAGTTGTGAAATGTAATCCAACTTCTTATAGCCACTACACTTTGTATATGCAAATGTAAAAAATGTACGAGTTAGCAACCGTTGGGAAAACAACCATATATCTTTCAGTGAGAACTGCAATGGTTGGCTCCAGTAACACAGTTTTAAACTAAAGCACTAAAAAATAGCAGCATGCCAATGGTTATTTTTTAAAGTGATCTATTATCTGTAAATAAAGTCTTTGTGTATTATGACAATTTTCTCATAAACATTTCTCACCAGCTCTGTGGTGAACTGCAAGCTATGGTGAATCACAAATGTTTTAACTGAAGAAACGAGAAGTCACAAATGCCATCTTTGAATTTGTCACTGTTTGTACTTTCCCTGGTGCTATTGCTGTTCATTTTATTCTTTTTACGTATTTAGCAGCTGTGTCTGTTGATTTGTTTTTCAATAGTTTGCATCTCCATTGTCAGAAATCCCTGTACAGATGTTTTAATTTTTTTAAGTCTCTATAATTTCCCTAGTCATTTTTATTATTCGTGGCTTTTCTGAGCCATTTTCAGAATTTGTGTTATAATTTTGAATAAAGCTGAATCTATTGTTACCACAGATAGAAAGTGGTGGGTTTTAATACTGACCTTTGTGTGCAGTTTTTTTTTCCATGAATGCATAAGTCTTCTATTTATACAGGTAATAAGGTTTTGCCATACTTGGTTATTTAACTCCGTGGTAAATTTTGTGTTTTTGATAATTTCTCATACATTTTGTTTCAGGTACAGAAATAGGTTAAGATATTGTCACTTGCTTTGACAACTGATGATACAAATTAATTTTGCATAATATATTTAAATGTTTTCCTTCACAAAATGTCTAATTGCTTTTCGTTTGTCTGAAATGTTAGATAAGCGTATTTGTACTTCAGTTTATCAAGAATTGCATTGTGCTCCCTACTAATAGGGAGACATGCATCACTAACATTCTTCAGCCAACTGTTATTTCAGTTACCAACAATTTTCCATGACCATAAGACATAGTTAGATTGTAGGTGGACTATTAAATCCCAGACAAAGACTTATTTATTCAGTTTAATCTAGTTTTGTTCAATTATACCAGGGGTGTCTCAGGGACATATTTGTGTGTATCTAATGATTGACCGTATTTGTCAGGAAAGAAATTCAAGTTTTTCAATTGAAATTCATAACTATATTGTTAGAAGTGAGATTATTGCCAGCCTGAGGCACACGTCTCACGGCTGCTTTGTTTACACCCGGCACTCAGACGGTTAATCGAGATTGACAAGCCAGGGATAGTTGCGCATGCGCAGCTGAAATTGACAGAGGAAACAGCCGGGGAGTAGTCAAACTGTCCGCGACCAGAGAGAAAGAAGAGGAAAAACAGCCAGAGGAAACAAATAACTCGGCTTCTCCGGAGGTTTTCCCCTCTCAGGACAGCTATGCTCGTCTCGACGCCATCGCTTCCTCACAGGTGCCCCCTTCCCGGTCGCTGAATGGCGCTGGTTACCGTACAGCGTTCACCGACCCCCAGCACCAGCTCCAGCCCCTGCGTTTCGGTGAGAGCCGCTTTCATTTTTGCTCTTAATTTAATCCACCCTCCTCTTCTGTAGCTTCCACTGTCACCTTAAGCCACATGTTCCCGTCGTCGAAGGCGGCCCGCGGCTCCGTTTCCGCTGTCTTTTTTAACGGCTGCTGACTGTCTCCAAGTGCTTTGCCTTTGTACCCGTGCGCATGCGTGAAATATAGCACATCATTTTTCAGTTAGTTACTTAATGCAAAGTAAACCTGCTCAGAAATTGCCTTCTGGTCTGTGTTGGTCGATTTTAGTTTCCAAAGCATCACACTATTGGCTTCCAGAGAAATTAGGCTTTACGTAATTTCCCGTTAAAATGGCTGTTGTATGTACATTTCCAACCAGATAAAAAAGCTTATGTTCTACTCAGATCCTTAACTAAGTTCCTCTCTTTTATCTGCTCTACATGTGTGAGGCATTGTTTCGGCTCAACGAGAACAAACAAAATGCCATGGGATTTGTGCTTCCTCTTAAAGGAGTTATGTGAACTTTCTTTGTATATGGCCGAATATGGACGTGTGTCTATGTCTTTGCATGTCTGTCACCTCCCCAGACACACTCTGCACAGTCTTCCCCTCTCTTCCTGTTTCTGTGTGTGGTGTTGTGTTGTGAAGGTAGTCCCATGCAAATGAGAAAGACAGGTGTTTTTGGAGTTGTCCTTTCCTTTGGAGGTCTAAGGTCCAGAGAAACAGGAACCACCTGAAATGAGAGAGGAAGTAATCTACAAGCAAACTTGTACACACACACACACAAAATCAGGCTTGTGTGCACACTTCCTGTGTAGGTGCAGCTGTTTGTGTACTGTTTGTGACGCCTTAGGCAGTGAAGTTTACAGATTTTTTTTTTACCAGTGCATGCTTGCTCAGAAATGCGAGTGTCATTGTGTAATTTGAAAGACGCATGCAATCTGGAGAGGTTAACGTATATTTTTGCCACTTAATAAAAGTACATTAATGCACATAGTGTTAGTTATTGTAGTTATACACTTGAAGTTGTGCAAATTGTAAATTTTGAAGAATATACTGACAAAAAAAAGTTTTGTTTTTTTTTATGCTAATCACTAATCAGAGGGTCACTTGTCCGATTTTAATCTCAGGCCATTTCATTGGGTTATCTCTGCAGAAAGATTATTTTGTCTAGTGAGTGGTTGTTCTTCATTTTTTCTTAAGTTTACATAGGTAATTTGTTTGTATACCAATACTATAACTTTTCTGCTTTAAAGAAAAACAATTAGATCATCCATCCTGTGATCTGGTTCCCTTTCTCCAGCAGTCATTGGACATAAGGCAGGGTACACCTTGGACAGGTCACCAGTCCAACACAGGGCAACAAACAGGCTTGACAAACAGGTAAAACAGCCACAAGAGACAGAGATCAATGAACAGAACAGTCAAGTTTTTGGACTGTGAGTGGAAGCTGGAGTCTTAAAGAAAACCATAGGAGAGAATATACAAACACAATGCAGAAAGAGCCCAGGTAAGGATTCGAACCCGGAACTTTCTTGGTGCAAGGCAGCACTGCTGACCATTGCTTCACTGTGCTTCCTCCTGTCACATCATACCTTTGTCATTGATTTGTGGCAACACTGTGAAACTGCTGAAAGAGCCATGGCTTTCATGGTGCGAATCTCCAACACTGACCCAAACCTACGGCATCCAGTCAAACATAATTGCTAAAGTGTTTCAGAATTACAGTTTCCTTACAAGTAAACCATTATTACATCAGATTAATAATCTATTTGCTTTTCCCCTGCTATGTTCCTGAATAAGACGCTGATGATAAGTTACTTTTTAAACAGAAAGAATTTCAGTCTTAGTACAATGGCCTTGAAAATTGACCCCTTGCCTTTTGTGTTCTGAGAGGAAAACAGGTTCTGTGAGTAGGCATAGTGATAACCGCCTTGCTGTGCACACACACATTTGTCTTGTTTTCCTCAGGAATCACAAAAACAAACAGCATAGATGAGAGAATGCTGCAAATATTAGTAGCCAATCTGAGTTTTAATCTCATTTTAGAGGTTTTACTTTTGACCCAGGGAAAGAAAAGCTGCTTAAGTAATGGAGTAAATGGTAGGGAAGTGCTTTCAGGTGGAAATATGCTTTTACCTTGTGACCTATGCTCAAATACTGCAATAACAAATTGCACAGCTTCCCGTATTTGAATATATATGATGTGTGTTCTGTGAAGACGTTTAATGAAATGCCAATTAGCTGTTTGCCCTCAACATGTTTATTGTAACATTTCCTTGAACTATCCCTGAGTTAGGGGAAATCCATCGTGTGACGCACACATGCTGAAGCCATCCGTTGGCCTCTTGATAACAATCTTTTTAGTATTTTTCTAATGAAGGCAGCTAATGCAGGATGTTGTACATGAGCAGAAACTTGGGTCCAGTTTCTGTTGCCCCTTTTGCTCAGGGCTCACATTTCCATTCAGCTTGGAAAATTCTCACATTTTCATGTATGCAAAATCTTTGTTTTCTTATCCAAACAAAGCTCAGGTGGTAGCAGCATGTGACACGCCTGCATAAAAAAAACCAGAGATCCATCTTCTGACACAAAATCAAAACCTACCGTCTTTACGATAAAGTTCTTTACATTTGTGCAGTCATTCAGAGAGCTTTCTTTTTGCTGATCACTGGTATAACGGATTTTTTTCCAAAATTGTAACTTGTACAATATTTAAATGTGATCCAACCAAACGTATATGTATAAAAATTAGAGCTTTTTAGGTTTGTTCACTGATGCTTTGTTTATTTCTGTTCAAATAAGCTATGAACAGAGCAATCATGTTATTGTGCTCATGTTTCCAGCTGCTCATAGTTTACCCCAGACATGCATCTGTGCTTAGGATTTATTTTAACTGTCTCCTAGGCTGTTCTGTCTGACAGCCGACAATAGAAACCTGCGGATATGTTGGCTGAAAGAGGATGAGCACCACCCGTTGCGGTTATTTTATTAAGCTACAGCCATAGCAGTGTTGTCAGAACCGCCAATGATAGTTTAACGCGATTTTAATCTATTATTCCTAAGATGGCTTGGTCAAAATCTTTCTATCCTCTTTCTACTCTGGGATACAAAACATGCCAAGGTCATGTTTACAATTTGCATGAATGAATCAGCAAATAATACTCCATTATAGCTTTCTTCCTTGCTTCAGTCATCTTTTGTCTGTGCTCATTGTTGCCCACCATCAACCTATCCACCCTTGGCTTTTGTAAAGCTGCTGATGTTTTAGTAATGTCGTTAAGGCTAGTTAGAATAAACAAGATAAGTACCAGGCATTAGAAGATAAGCACCAAGTGTTCATCTGCTGCCAAGCCTAGGCTTTTTCATTTAACGAGGCTTCATATTACGTTTATTTACTCTTTGGCTTTCCCCATCTCCCTGCTTGTTGGTGTTTGTGTGTGTGAAAATGTTATTCTCTGCTCAGCCACACCTTAAAAACAGAATGAGATCATTTTCCTGCAGAGTGTGTAAATTGAGTTGGAGCTGAACTCTGCCCCCTTCGCATGTCTCTGCCAGGCAGCACTCTACAGATGCTACTTGTACTTTTATTCTCTTTGTGCGACTCCTGTGTGTGTGAATGTTAAAGTTGCTGTTTTTTCACCCATCATAATAGGTTATTTTTTTATGTTTGAATATAAAGTTTTTGGAATTCTGTCTCTTTTGAAACTCACTTGGTACATGACATGTATGTTTTTTTATTATTATTTTCTAAATCATTATTAAATCAGCTTAACAGTGCAATTTCATGACAGCAGTTCCAGTAGTAATTGTCTTCCTGTTTCCACCTATAAAACAGAAGCAGTGGTTCCTCATTTGGATCTGGTTTGAATGCCATTAACAACTTTGACACAATTTTTTTTATTTTTGATGTTTTCCAAACAACAAAAATTTATTACAGATCACAAATTGTGCCTTACAAAGGCTGCCTTTAGTTTAGAATAATACACTCCAGATTTGAGAATTGTGTTACACATTTTAAAATTGAACAAATGCACAAAACTGTGAAATAGTTTTTCCTTTTATCCACTGTTGAATGAAGGCCAATAATCTGTTGTTTGAATTTGAAAATGCATTCAGTTTTTAGAAAAGGACATTAATAGTTTTTGTGATTCCATATTTACCTTAAACTATAGCTTTGTAATGTTAGGAAAATGTGAAATTCCAATATCTTTGTTGTATTTTGCAATAGAAATGTAAAATCTGATGAAACCAACAAACCTCACTCTTTTTTCATTTTCACAATGATGCCATGGCTCTCCTTAGATATTAGCATGTTTAATAAAGAATGTACATTATATTTTTTAATCTGATATATTATTTGTTTGTTCCCAGGAGTCCGGTAGTGGGGAGGATGATCGCCGCTCTCAGCCGAGGAGGTAATAGTTTCAGCCCCATGTTTTTTGTCTCGGATGAAACTCATTATAAATTCTGTGTGTGTGTACAGTTTGATTTCTATGTCCTAAATCAAATGTTGTTATACCACCTTAAACTTGTGGTTGTGTGATGCGTCAGACCATCTTTCTTTGTAAATCTGATGTGACTGAGAGCTGTTGCTGCTGTTGTCACATCTCAGTCCATGGTTGCCCCTCGCTGCTGCGGAGCTAGAGAGTTGGTTTACCCGCTTTCACTCAAACACAGCTGTAACTGCTTTTGACCCAACAGTGATCAGTAATCACATCCGTTGCCAAATGTGTTTAAATGTTGAGCACTCTTACTTCTTTGTTAGATTTAATCACAAGTGAAAGCCTAAAATCCTTTGATGGTTATTTTCTGTCCGTCCTTTAGAGGGCAGCAGCGCCTGTGATGGGCTGATGTCAGTATGTGGGTCAGGGAAGCTGCCCTGCTGATCCAGGGACAGATTGGTAACCACTCCCAAATTCAGAGCATTTGCGTGTCTGTCTGGTCATCAGAGCTCTGCGCCATCCCTCTGAGAGAAATGATTGTCTGTATTTGTGCAGCTGGCATGGAAGTCTTTGCTTGCCCATAAGGGTTTATTATGTACGTGTTTACTTAGTTGAAGGTACACGATCGGATGTCATGTTAACTTTGAATCGTTTAATACATTTTACATTCAAATCCTAATAAAGACTGATATGATCTGAAAGCTAAACAATTTCTAAAAATTTGAAGATTTGTAGTAAAATAAGGCAGCATCTGGCTGATTTTATTTTTTATTTTTTTACCTCATGGTATTTGAGTTCTATATAGAGGATCTATTATCTTTTTTTATCATTTAATTTCATTCAGTTATTATAGAATGTTCAGTTTGAAGACTTGGCACTTTTCTTGACTTAAAAATGATCTCAGACCTTCAGTGATGTTTACTTCTGTTTCTGAACAGCACCATGCGATCAATAAAAATGCTTTTAGTTTAGAGAAGTAGGAGATAAAATTTCTTCTTTAAACTTGTTTAAGGGCGATGCTACAGAAGCTGATAACTGGAGGTTATCTGAAATCCAATTTTTGGTGTCTGAATCCAATAAAAATGTTCAACATGCTATTTTCCAGGTTTAATGTACTCTGATAACAGGCTTGAGAAAATGTCTGTCACTCATACATTTCAAATGTTGTTTTGAAGATATTTTTATGTTGTTTATGTCTTGGCTACTAAAATAAAAACAAAACACTGTAAAATTAAGTTTATTGAATAATCTGATGGTTATCTGTTTTATTTCTGTAAAAAGAACTGTACTGTATAAGAAATGCATACTAATTTGCTGTCAAACCAGGATTTTTATAACCAAAGGTTATAATTTCCAAATTTTCAACTCATTTACTAAACCATTGTAGATCAGTTGATCTTTCTTGGTAGTTAAACATTTGGTAAGCATCATGAAATAAATAATAACAAATTAATAATAAATGAATTAACGATCTTGATGAAGAACTTGTATTATTACACCATGTTTCCACTAATTGTGTGAATAGGCTCATATCAGATATGACCCAGGATCTAAACAAAGTAACGCGAAGCCACCTCCTGCTGATTAACAATATTGATCAGATTATAGAAAATTGTTGTAAATCACAGCAATTCAATGTGGAAATTAAGTGGCACATCATGGCTGAACAATGATGTGCCCTGGAAGATGACTCCTTTTCACACTTAAAAAAAATCAAGAATAAATTGATCAAAGGGGAAAAATAATCAAATTCTCAAAGGCTGTGATGATCACATCCACTTGTGATCTGACTTCTCTGTTTGCTGTTCATTGAATGAAAGTCTTTGAATTTAATGGGGTATTTTGGTGTGCCTGCATGCAGGTGTATATTTTTAATCGGTCTTTTCATCTTATTAAACTACCTTCGCCCAACTTGCCCTGCCCTCGGTGGGTTTTGTAAACTGGCCAGGTTGCTGTTTTGATGGTCAAGAATCCCTGACAGCTGGCATTATAATTAAAGTGCTGTCCCAACTTTTCTGCAGTCTTCATTTATAGCTCACAATAGAAACCTTTGTTTCCTCCCTGGGACTTTTGTTTTGATTTGGAGAGCCACTGTAACCAGAAGTAACTGCTGGTGGAGAACCTGAGTATTATCCTCTACCCAAAGCTGAACAACGCCAATATAAAATTCTCCAGCTGTCACCAAAATAGTGGAATCATAGTAATTATAGTCATTTAGTGGGACAAAAGTCAAAGTTTCCACATGTATGCCCATGCAGTGCAGGATTTTTAACCTGAAGTATTTCTTTTTTTTCTGTGTAAGAGTGGTTTTGTATAATATTGTTTATTCAGATAAATATAAGCATAATTTCTTAAATACACGTGTAAAGTTTTTCTCCCTGATAATTCCTAGGAGGTGGATAGACTTGTTGAAAGAGTAGCTTCACTATTTTTTTTATTTGTTAGGATGCCACAAAATAAAATATGTAACATCTGAAACATTCATCCTAAAAAAGCTGCAGGGTATCAAAGAGTTAATTTCTTTAAGAAGGCTTTTAATTTAAGTAGGGATTCATTTTGTTAATAAATAGAGCATCTTTAGAGTGCAACTGTATATCATGTTTTTTTTAAAAAATATGGCCCAGGGAAGCAAATCTAAAAAAATATCAGAATGGGTTCCGCAACATTGCGCATGATTTTGGTATAAACAGTGGGTTCATTGTGCTCATAAACAAACATAAATCTATAAAATCTAATCCCAACTATATCTTAGTCTTGGTACAACAATTCTGCAATGTTAAAAATAACACATAAATCCAATCTGACCAGAGCAGAAACAAAACCCTTGACAGGCTAGTGTTGGTCCAGCTCTGTATTTTTCCTAAATACTAATAGAAACTTTTAATTGTGTTTTTTCTTTATTCTCTTTGTCTTTTAAATCTGCATCATGATGCTCTCAGATGGGTCTTGAATCAGTCGGCATTCTGAATGAATTTTTCCAGGGATCTGAGCGAGTTTATTCCTATTGACGTTGCTGAAATGTGTGTGTCATTCAGACTCAGATGTGGTGATGCAGCGGTTGTGCCTACGTAAGCGAGGCCCTCTGCAGCGCTGCTGATTAAACCTTGTGACATCAGCACTCTATGGCGGTAGCTAAAGCAGCAGCATTCACTGGCTGACCCACAGAGGGGACATTACAAAGAGACTGAGGATTTAAAGATGATTCTCTCAAAGTTTTGATCAGTATTTGTGATCCCTTATAAGCTCACACTCTAGATGGAGAAAAAAATAGAATGAGGGTTTAATTCAGCATTTCAATTCAACCCTGTTGTAACTTGGTGTGCAGAAAGTATTTTACATCATTGATGAGACTGTTAATCTGATTTAACAGCTCCTGTGATATTCCTGCTGAATACCAATACCTAAAAGTGGTTCTGGTGCAGTAACAGAACCAAACGCTGATTCTGATTTATTTGGTCCCATAATGCTTGATTGAAGATTGGCCGTACAGGCCGTAGAGTGTGTATTCTTAAATTATATACTTAAGGCTCTTCTGTAATCAGTAAGGCCACTGTATGTATTTATACATGTGGCAACAGTTGAGTAACAGTGGAGTGTCTAGTGCCTGCTTGCACAAACCACATCCTTGCCTTTGTCGCATGTCATTGTCTGCTGTGAGTTTCAGCAGACAAACAGAGCAGTCAGGTGGAACATGAGAAGAGGCTTCAACAACACAAACACAAACATAACTCCGCTGCTGGCCTCCGACCTTTTCTAGCTCGACCTGTGATGTGTGGTACAAATAATGACATTAATACTCCCTTATCACTTGTAGAAGTGTGTAACAAAGAATCAGAGAACTATGTAAAGGCTCTTGTTTTGAGAAAAAAATAAGTATTGTTGGCCAGGTAAACAGTGTGTTTACATGTTGTTTTGGTAACTATCAAATTATGAAGGTGATTAAAGATTGCTGCAAGTATTTTGGTCTAAGCAATCTCCTCCTTGATCAAAGAAGACCTTCGAATGTCCAAAAATAAATGTCTACAGACAGACCCACTCAGTAATACATGAGCCACAGCACATAGCAGACTACTCATGTTGACTACAACTGCAGTTGTTGTTTATCCTGGGGAGTGTTTTGCTGTCAGGTGGTGACCAAGCAGTTGCCCTCAGCATGTAACGTGGCCTAAAAACTGAAACCATGTGTGATCAACAGGTAGCGTGACCCAAGTCGATGATCAGGTTTCTACTACACACATGGGAAGGCTGGACTGTCAGTTTTAATTTCTCAATCGTCTTTTTTCGTTGTTTTTGTTTTTGTTGTTGTGGAAATGCCCACGGTGTCAGGTGCAGCTGGCTAAAACGCAGACCTGCTATATGTTATGCTATTCTCCCAGTAGAAGTGATCAGGAAACACAAACATGATCAATATGTAGCTCACGCTATTCACAAGATGCTTCATGCTGAGGGAGGATGATTACTCCTTAAACAAGAGTCACAAGAATGGGATTTTCTCTTACCAGGATTGAAAACATGAGAAACATCTTAGGCAAATTTTAGAAAGTTAAAGTCGGAAGAAGCTGAAAAGTTGCAACAAGCTGTTTAAAGAAGGTAAATCTGAATATCCATCCATCCAATTATTTAAACCAGCTTATGTTTTATGTTGAGGGGCTTTATCATAATTGTGCCTGTCAACCTACCTAAAAGTTTCTTTTCCACAACAACCATGACCTGTCGAGACCTGGACTCCACTAGACCTCTGGAGGTGTGCTGTCATGGCTGACAAACTACAATCTGACATTTTAGATTTGCACTGCATTTTGTTTCCATAGTATTCCTTAGAAAAGCAGGTTTCTGCATGGCTTTTTACTGCTCTTTGGTCCAAATGTAATGCTTATATTCCCAATATTTGTCATTTTTGGTAAATGTCTGACTATTCAACCCCATTCACAAACTCTGTGATGCTCAAGATATTGAGATTTTATGGTTTGAGCTATTGTGGCTTGTTTTTTTGGGCCACTCTGCATGTGACCCTGTCACTTGTTTACCACAGTTTCTGTCGTGAACAGAAACTGTTTTAAAGAGATCCCACAAAAACAGCATTTTGTCCTTCACTCAAATCCTTACTCTTGGCCATTTTCCTGCTTTACAATACCAACTTCTTGGCCAAAATATTCATTCCCTGCCTAATATGTCCATCACCTTCAGGAGCTACGATGAAAATAGTCATATTTACATAACCTGTAAATGTTTGTTGCAATATCCTTCACAGAAGAAAAATGACCAATGGCTATGCAGCCTTTTTCAGTGTGTTGTAATATACGTTTGAAAAAGATATTTCTTAATCTAGGTCTCTTACTCAAGAGCCCCTCTGTATCATTTCTCCCCCTGATAATCCGTCATCCAGACCTCCACATGCTGCATCCCTCCCATTGGACCGTGCCGGTGTCTCCTCCCCTTTAGCGGGAGGATTTACCGCAGCTTGCCGCAGACGCATGAGAAAGGAGCCGCTGAGCAGATGGTGATGCACCTGCTTCGTCACAGTTTCTGTTAATAAACGTGTCAGCGTCTTTGCGGGATTTTTTGCGTCCTCACCGTAAAAAAAAAACGACAAAGTGTGAGTTAGCGTAGTTTTTACGTTTGCGCTAATCCTTGTGGGATTCTAGTTGGCGGTTGTCGGCAGCTAACCGCGATGCCTCCCGGAGTGGTGACCGCCCCTCGCAGCTCGTCTGCCGGCTGCTTCTGCGCCTGCTGCGGGGTCGGGATCAGACCCTATTTCACCGAGAACTCCGTCATCTCCCAGGGAGAAATCTATCGGCTGTAAGTTCTGATTGCAAATCATCAGAATGTGAGCTGCTGTAACATTTTGTACTCTCTTAAGTTGTTTTATGTATCCCACTTTAAATCTTTGTCATGCTCTTTGTGGGCTTGGATTAAAATGATTTGGAGTCATTAAAGCCATAAAGTATGCTTTCTATACTTTATAGAAAGTATGCCAGCAGCCTTGATGAAACAGTTTCTCTTGCATTTGCCTCCCTACAAACTTTCCTGCAGATGCTTCACCTGCACACATGCGCTTCCCCTCCACCCACCTCCATTTCCATGCATCTGAAGGGAGCACAGGGCAGCAAGCACACTGTGTACTGCAGACACTTCCATAGCTTATAATTAATCTGTCAGCTCTGGAGGTGAACACTCTGGATTATGCTGGCATGTATTGGTGATTTATGTGTTTGATCAACAAAGCAAGAAATATTTCCTGCACCTATTCATTATTTACACTTCCATAAGACATGTTGTGTGGGTCTGTGTGCAAACTCAGCTCTTTCACAAGACCTTGGTATGAAGATCCTGAAGGCATGCTAACGGCATTGCAGATTTATTTTTTGTTTTGAAGAGTGGCATGTGGGTATTGGCATTGCACTGTCAGTGCTGTTATTTCTGAGTGTTGCCTGTGTTTTTAGGATGTCTAATCTTTGTTGATCCTCGAAATCCTTCACAGAAAAACCAAAGTTTCTCTTAAAAAATTTTGTTTGTTTCATGAGAATACACAAAATTTTTTACAGTGGAATTTGTAGCATAAAGGTGCTTAACTGAAGCCAACATTTGTCTTTGTCACCTTTGTTTTGTAATGACTCCTCTGTCTTGATGACAGGTGGTTATATTTCCAGACTTTCTGTCTCTCCACCTCATCCTCCTCTATGTTTATGTTCTGGCTTTGAAATGAGTGACGAATACGAACATTCAGTCATCAGTGCTGACAGGATCTGCCTTCACTGTTGTCATAAAATACAAAGAGACTTGAGTTTCAGTGTTGGATTAGTCCTCAGAATGCCAACAATTCTGAGGATTGCTAAGCAAAACATATAATCACCACTATGCTGAATTTTAGTAACAATTGGCAATAAAAACACATGAGAACTTTGCAATCAGATTATTGAGTTGGGTATCTTAAGTCCATTACATAATTCAATTATTCAAAGAGGTCTTGGCTTAAGTGGCTTAGTGAGAGGTGCCAAGTTTGTGGCAGATAGCTGTTCAAGTTTGTGTGAGCAAGTAGTGATATCCCAGAAAAATTGAGAAAATTCAAAAGAAAGAAGAAACTGTTTATGTCAAAGTGCAAGTTGCTTTTATTTACTTTGTAAACCAGTTCATTTTTGTCGTGCCTCTGTCATTTTAGGGACACATAAAATCCAATGCAGCAAACATAGCTATATGTAACTGGGTTTTGTTTCACATAGCAATCTCAACTGTCTTAAGCTCATAAATCTTGCCTGCAATGGTTGTGCACAAGATTTTTTTTTTTTTAGTGAAGAACAGAAGAGGCTTGAAATCAAAACAGAACTTTTGAAGGTCAATCCCCCTTTCAGGCAAGATTTGATTTCAGAAATTTCCAGATACTGTTGAACAAATTTTTTATGGTTGCTTGATTTGGCTGGGGAATGAAAAGCCACAAAATATCTGAACTTTCAGTGAAAATTAAGGTGGCAAGTTGCAACAAACAGCTCCAGTGCTGACAACATTTAAAGACGTATATAAGAGAAAACATTTTATTACTGTAGATTTACCTCACTGTAAATAATGAAAAAAATAACCTTTTAATTCTGGTGCATTTATTCACATATAATAAAAAAAAAAAATCACTAATCGTACCATTATTCCTATCCTACATCCGGGGCTGAGCAAAAGCTGCCTAATTTTTAATAAAAATCTTTCCACATTTCAAAGAGTTCTTGACGCCATACACTCCAAGGTTCTCAGGACCTTTTGAAGGAAACACAAGCCGGTATCATCAAAGATCCTCCACCTATACCTAAAAGTGGGGAATGAGGTGCTTTTCTACATTTTCATGCTCTGCTTGTCTGCAGTGTTTTATTGCCAAAAAGCTGAATCCTTGGTCTCTCATTTGACCAAAGTAAAAAGTTTCATAAACCAAAGAATATATAAAATCAGGGATTTTTCAGCATTTTAAGCTGCAACATTGATTTCATATTTTAGGCTCTTAGCAAGTTACACCAGGGATGCTAATGAACATGGCCTCCAGTGTAAGATTTTTCTTGATCTGAATGTTTGTTGTGTAAAGTCCCTAAAATCTATAGTCCTAAAAAAGTGTTAATGTGTTTCTTTTCTAATTTAATGTTTTTTTTTTTCAACCAATTTTTATTTTGTGTCTGTGCAGCATCAGTGAAAGTTTCCTGACAGTCAAAGGAGCTGCTCTCTTCCTGCCCCGAGGAAATGGCTCTTCTCCAACTTCAGCCTCTCGCTTCACACAGCTGCGGAGTAAACATGCAGGTGAGACAAACCAAAGGTTCTGTTTTGATTAACTACCCATTTCTGTAGCATTAATTCAGTCTGATCAGACTTATTTCTTGAATCCTACCAGGAGACATCCAGCAGCATCTGCAGACCATGTTCACTCTCCTCAGGCCAGAGGACAACATCAAGCTGGTGGGTGCACAATGATGCTCAAAGCATGGTCTGCTTTAAGCACTGGTGTTTAAATTGCTTCTGACTTTAATCATTCCTCCTCCAGGCGGTTCGTTTGGAGAGCGCCAGCACTCAGGCCACGCGCTACATGGTGGTGGTCTCAACCATTGGGCGCCAGGACACGGAGGAGAGCGTGGTTTTAGGCATGGATTTTAGTCCCATCGATAGGTAAGAAAATGAAGCACCGAAGTTCTTGTTTGCAGCTTAGATGATGCCACAAAGTTGTAAAATGGTGGGTTTTTCTTCTCCTTACAGCTCATGTTCAGTTGGTATGGTTTTGCCTTTATGGAGTGACACCTTAATACACCTGGATGGAGATGGGTGAGACATTTCTAAACATGATGAAACTGAGCACAGTCTAAGCAAAGATGGCAAAATGACTGAAAGTTTGCTGTTCTTTGTTTGCTTCTAGTGGATTCAGTGTATCAACAGACAACAAAGTGCATGTATTCAAGCCTGTTTCTGTGCAAGCCATGTGGTGAGTCTAAAGAAAAACAAATGCATCCTTTTATTGCTTTAAAAGCTTTTATCCTGCCATTGTCTTTATTCCATTCTCAAAAACCCTTTCAGTGTCAGAATTGTGACACTTTCCAACTCACATCGACAGGTCGTCTTTGCAGTCTCTTCACAAGGCTTGTGAAGTGGCTCGTTGCCACAACTACTTCCCAGGCAGCTTGTTCCTCACCTGGGTCAGCTATTATCAGAGCAGGGTGTCCTCCGACCAGGCCCGCATCAACGAGTGGAACGCCATGCAGGATGTGCAGTCACACCGCGCCGACTCACCCGTCCTTTTCTCCGATGTGTAAATATTCAAATTCTATATTAGTTGACATACTCCTAATTTACACTATAATGCAAAAGTATTTTTATTTTGTATTAATATTTTCAACCTTTCTCTACCTTGTAAAGTTCTGAAGGTGTTTGTGCTGAACCCATATCACTCAGTAATTTGTAGAATTATTAGTTTTTTGCAAAATAGTTGAGCATTAAAAGCATCTGGAGAAAATGATTTTGCCGCAGATACCATGTTTCAATTACAAATGCATTCTAATTCATGTTGGAATATTATGTAAATCCTAATAACATTGAAGTTTGTGCCTTTAAAGACATTTGTTATGAATACTTTTGTAAAGCACTTTTTTGTCTAACTTAATATGTTATTTTTCTCCAGCCCCACAGAAAGAGAGCTCACAGAGCGACAAATAAAAACCAGTTTGCGGGAGATCATGATGCAGAAAGATCTTGAGAATGTCACCTGTAAAGAAGTGAGTTGCCTCAGATGCTTGGTATAAAGATCTGTCAAGCAGAAGCAGTCATTTATTTAGATGTTGCTCCAAATTGGGTTAAACTGAACAGCCTGTTCTCTGACTTAATGTGTCCCACAGATCCGGACAGAGCTGGAAATGCACATGACATGCAACCTGCGAGAGTTCAAGGAATTCATCGACAAAGAGATGATTGTTATCCTGGGCCAGATGGACAGTCCTACGGAAATCTTTGACCACGTCTTCTTGGTATTTTGGCATTTAAACATTTAAACACTACTTTTGGATGTTACTCTAGACAGAAGAAGCTTTAGCTACACTTGAACTGTTTTACTTCACTTTGTGTATTAAACCAGACCAATCTGATGCAGTCTTGTGTAATAAATTGCTTGCAATTTTAAGGTACTTGGGGCTTGTTTGGTTTGTAAAGACATACTGTACATGAGGCATAACTTGCCATGGGATTTAGGACTGATGAAAAGCTCTGAGGAAGGCCTAGAAAAACACTGAGGTTTGCTTTTGTTTCCTGTAGGGATCTGAGTGGAATGCATCTAATTTGGAAGAGCTGCAGAAGAGTGGGTAAGGAAAAGCAAAATGCAACGAAACACATTCAATGAAACATCAATAGCAGGGATCGCAATGAAAACAGTAAAGAATAAATATGCTTAAAATGAGAACATTGTAGCTTGGTGTGTTTTGAGTTAAACTGCAGTAGACAAGCAGTTGCTTATTTTCGTCTAAACTCTGTTAATTTCCTCTCCAGGGTTCAGTACATCCTGAATGTAACGAGGGAGATCGATAATTTCTTCCCCGGTGTGTTTGAGTACCACAACATCCGCGTCTATGACGAGGAAGCCACCGACCTGCTTGCTTACTGGAACGACACCTATAAGTTCATATCTAGAGCAAAGTGAGTTTCATTGGATTCCTATGCAATTTGAAAAAGTATGAAGACTGTTTTTTAAAATATGTAAAGATGTGTAACAAGAACATGGTTTCCAGACTTAATTAATTTTCCCTGTTGTAAGATGAAAATCTAAATTTCTGAAAGAGAAATAAACAAAAGTTCTTTTTAATTGGATTATTTTTAACCATCTTTGATTTGCAACATCACAACTTGGACTTTTTACAGGAAATATTTCAAAGACAAGCTGTGCTTGTCTTTGACATTAAGATGGAGGTTAATCCTGTACAGGTTTAACACATATGACTGGTGTCGATTTAAAACTTCAGCTGATCTGAGATGGTTTATAAGCAAAAACAAAACGAAATAGAATAAAGGGGAAACAAAACATTTTTTTTTGTCATGTTCAATGATTTTTGGAACTTACAGTGAATAAATTTCAACAGACAAATGTTTTGTCAGGGTGAGTGATAATTTATGATTTAGTGATTTTATTACATTTAATAAGGTAACTGATTATTTTGTATAGTTGTTAGTATTGCTCTCATCTACTTCCAAATGTTCTTGAGGTTTTTGCTTCTGAATCAGCTCATTTGTTCTACATGCCTTTTTGAAACACAAAATGGCAACGAATAACTGAATTGTTCTGGTCCGAACCAGGAAATCTGGCTCAAAGTGCCTGGTCCACTGTAAAATGGGAATAAGCCGCTCTGCAGCCACAGTGATCGCGTACGCCATGAAGGAGTACGGCTGGGATTTGAAAAACGCCTTCGATTACGTAAAGGAACGTCGGACTGTGACCAAGCCAAACCCATCCTTTATGAGGCAGCTGGAGGAGTACCAGGGTATACTGCTAGCCAGGTACACACATGCATATAACATTTTAACCACTGGATAGTTGGAACAAAACATACAAAAAGTAATTACTTAAGCAATTTAGTGAATATTATTTGGTGTATTAATATCTGTGCTGCGAAGGATTTTTACTGCTGTAATAATTTTGTCAATTCTGAACCTAAATATAATAATATATTTAGGTTTTTATAGAAGATATGTTTCTGCTTATCCAACATACAACAGAGTTTCACTAAATAAGACATTAGATGAATGCCTATTTTTTTCCTTTAATTTGATTTGCCTTTCACCAATCCTGGACTGTTGAAGGGAAAATGTTACAGTTTTACTGGTCAGTTGATGACAGAAAATCCAAATAATAATCATTTTTGCAATTTAATCATCACTGAGACGATAAGGTTGCACAAAAGGACTTAACTTTGACATGAAATTATTTGAATCAACTAATTCTGCTAAATTTTGTCTACATCTGTCATTAATTTTGTAGCAAGCAAAGGCACAACAAGTTATGGCGTTCTCACTCTGATAGCGATCTTTCTGAGCACCATGAGCCCCTGTCCAAGTCCCTCGTCCCACCCAGCAGTCTGGGTCGCGCAGACCCCCATAACCAGGCCAGCAGCATGCCGGGCCCCTCTGTGAGAGATCTGCTGGACTCACTGGGAACGTCGCAGAGCGCTGGAAAAACAACATACTCCACGAGCCAGCCTGACACCGGCACCCAGTCCAGTCGGCTCGGCTTTTCTGCCTTTGATGATGCGCCGTCTTTATCAGGTGATGCTAAAGCTAAAAGCTTGGAGGAATCTCTTCAGGCTGATACAGCTACCAGCAGGCAGCTCACCCACCCCCACCCCGACTCCACAGCTGGTTCTGTGTTATCGCCGACCCTCTCCAATGGTCTGTGTGACTCGGAGGAGCAGCCACCGTCGCCTCCCCCCTCCCAGCCAAGGGCTGCTGCAGTGGTTTCTAAACCGGAGCGGACAGACGTGGTGACTGTTGCACAAAGCGTTTTGGTGGGCCAGCCTCACCCACCTCCCTCTGTCCACCACCTCCTCCCCTCTCCAGCTCAATCAACCACAAATGAAGCCGCCAAACCGCATGTTTCCTCCTCTACCGTCCTGGTGTTGGAACCTGAGCCACCAAACACACACCAGCCTGGACCCCACTGTTTATCTGCACCAGTGCCTATTAAAGAAACGGACGATCATCAGACATGTGGCTCAGATCTGCCCTCCTCCAACGACATCAGCAGCTCTCCCACTGCGGTTCCGCAGGACAATGTTCTGCTGTTCGGCCATAGTGCAGATCACATAAACTTTTTTAGTGCCAGGGAAAAGTTCAAGGAAATGAGTCACGATGGCAAAACTCAGAGTGCTGCTGTGCAGCTCAAGAGCTGTGGCAAAGACCATCTACCACAGGAGGATGTAAACAGTGAGGGGCAAGAGGAGGAGAACAGAAAGGTAACCATTGCTTGTAAGTTTTCCTCTATACCTTCTTTCAGTCTTTGTCCTTAGTGTGAGTGAGTGAGTGAGTGAGTGAGTGTGTGTGGATTTTCTAAGAAGTTAAACTATATCTTAGAAATCCTATATTTACATATCTTTAACTTTAAACATCATTGAAAACAAGTTATTTTTCTGTAATTCGATTCAAAAAGTTTAACTCAGATTAACTCAGTAAGCACAAAGTGATACATTTCTTAATTTCTTGACGGTTGGCCATAGTTCCTCTGCGTTTAAAGTCAAATCAGTTTTCTGCCATTGATATAATAGTGACACCATGATGATTAGTCCTGGCATTGGTACTGTTAGCCATGTGGCATCAGCATCTTTCTAATGCTCATCCACAGAAGAAACATTTCTGCTCTCCATCCAGACACTGAGACCTGTAATTTCTAAGTGAAATGTAGAAAATATTTAGTCTCAAGGCGCCTTTGGACCAGTAAGCAGCCAAGTTCCCTGGTTCAGGTTAAGATGAAGAATCCTACAGCTGTGAATCTCTCCCTGCTCTTGAATAGGCTTCAGTTATCCTTGTAGCATGAATTCATTTTTCCCAACATACCTTTTTTTCTTCCACCTAACCTTATATTAGGTACTTAGAGACTCCCTGATGCATGATTTTTTTGTATAATGAACAGTATAAGTTTGACTTTTTGAATTGGATTTTTTAAATTAACGTCTCAATGATTGTTTTGTGCGTTCAAGTGTATTTTAATTTTGTATTTATGTACAAATATATAATTTAAATTATTCCGAGTAAGCGTTTAGATTATCATGATTCAAGTGTGCCCTCTAGTGGTTGTATGTAGAAAAGTTCAGACATGTTTTTATTGGTTTTACTTTATTAATATTTTTGCTTCTGAATGATCTCTGCTCTGTAGGAAATCCCAGATCCTGCGCAGGTCGCAGGAGTGAACCCGACAGAGACCCTCACCCCACCAGAACCACAAAGCTCCCACGACCAAGACGGGACAAAGTTGAATCAGGAAATGGAGAATCTAGATGCCGTCCCTCAGAAGGAGGCCAAGAGTGTAAGAGAGGAATCCAAACAGAAAGAGGATGAGGAGGCTGCACCCCCTCGCCTCTACAGCGACTGGACCAGGGGGTCTGTGCGGAGAGCTACGCAACAGCTGGAGCAGCGGATGAAACAGGAACACGAGACGCCGTTATCCTCATCCTCTGGCAGCACCTGCGGCTCCCAGCGCCATCCAAACAGAATCCACTCCATGACGACCTCAGTGCCACAGGACGCATCGGTTTCCCCGCAGGTGTCTGTGGAGGGAGGTCAGAAGGGAGAGGATGGCATGTTCAGACTGGTTGGAAGGGGGAACACGTGGAGGGTTCTGGGAAATGTTGAGAAAAGCACAAAGGGACTCAAACTCCAGCCTGCTGATACCAGATTCTTGTCTACCTCTTCTCCTTTCCAACACTCTGCACCATCTCCCTTTGCGTCCGTTAACTTCCTGTGTTTGGAAGGTGTGACGAAGCTTGAGTCGTGCGTGGACTGGGACTGTTTCGCCGAGGGACTCCACGCTGACGTCACCTTGAGAGAGACGTGGGAGACCCTGTGCGAGCTGGGTGCCTTCCTTCAACAGGTTGGCGCACCCGGAACCTGCTTCGGACAGGGCTCAGGAAGCGCTCCGAAGCAAGGCAGCAGCCTACAGAAGAGAGTCAGAGAGGTGGAAGCCAGAATCCGGCAGGCAGGCCTGACCCCGCCGTCTCTGATGAAGCGCTCGGCGTCGCTGGCCAAACTGGGCTGCCTGGAGCTCCTAGCCAACGATCTGAATGAGCTGGAGCGCAGCTGCTCCGCTGCAGCTCCGCCCTCTTCTCAAGCTCCTCTCCACGTTGCTGGTGATGAATCCAAAAAGCAGCGAGTGCACAGTTCTCCTCTATCAAGCAGCAAATATCCAGAAGCTGAGAATGTTTCTACTGCTGGAGAAGGCTTTCCATCGTCAAAAAACCTTCCAAACGCTGACCAAGACTCTCCACATTCTCCTGGGCTGAGTCTTCTGACCAACCGGCAGCAGTATGGGAAGACTCATCCGCTGAGGCAGCTTCAGAAAAGAACTGTTGGCACCCTGTACAACACCATGTGACCCTCACTGTGTGTATGCGTGTGTGTTCGTGTGCGTGCACCTCTTAAGTGGAAATCAAGTGCACATGCTGGATTTATTCAGCAAACTGAAGCCTCTTGCCTTAAAAGATAGTTTTTAGTTGTCGTTTTTGTACATTTTTTCCCTACAGATCCACCAAGAGCCTCTGTGAAATCAGCGACACCATCAGTTAAACAATAAGAACCGTCATCTGATCCGAAGCATAATCAAAACCCAAACTTGTTCCTGAGCCTGTACATCCTCCCTGTGCCCATCATTGCTCTTTTTTTTAATCGTTCTCGTATATCACAAGAAGGTGGGATGTTGCCTCTGTTGTTTCTGCCTCTTGCTAATGTTTGTCAAAACATTTTCTGGAGAGTTTCATTCATTTTGCGCCAATATTTTTGCGTAACTGTCAAAATCAGGCAGGAATCGTAATCGCCAACCGTCTCTTGAATGCAGTTTAGAAATCTGTTCCCAACGCTTCATCAGGAAGTGGAAACCCAAATTTTGGATTTTGAAATGGAAAGAGTGGAAGAATGTGTTTTTTATTTTTTGTAACACAATATCAATACCTCAACCAAATCTGACCTGCGCAGTCGTCAGGCTCTGGTTTTCTGGAATGTCCTCCTCAGTCTGAAACAATTTGAACTACACTTGATAAACTGGAGAAAATGAACTGGTGTCTTTCGTTCTCTCAGCTCTGAAGCCGCTCAGAACTGATTCCTCGTGTGTTCAGCTGTGAGGGAGGAAGGGTAGTTTTGGGGGCTTGGAGCAAAATGGCAGAGTGTATATTTATGAGTTTCCTGCTGTGATCTCTTTTGGATGTAAGTCTATATTCTGAGTGTTTAGAAACTGGGTGTTTCTTTTTTTTATAAACATCTGGAATGTGTCGGTGACTGAGTTAGTTTTATTTTGAATGGATCTCTTTAGTACAGCTTTTAGGAGTGTGCCTGTGACTGGCAAGTGAAGCTTCTCTGCAATCAGAAATATCTGTACAGGGACGTCTGTCATACATGCACTTTACTCCCTTTTTTTTACTTTTGATTGTGACTTATTTTTACATGGGTTTGCTACTTTTGGGGGAGCATGCTTAGGCTGTAGTAGGTGTTGGGTATGTGTGTGCCTGTGTGTGTGTATGTATTGTCAACCACCTTTTGGATTTTGTTTTGTTGATGTAAATATTTTGTATTGTACTTCAACTGTGACCATAAAAATGGAGATTAATAAAAGTCATGTTTTCTCTGAGTTTGTTAAAGAGACTTAAAGTCTGTTGGTAAAACGAGGGAAAAGTTTGCTTTTGATTATTTTAGCTTTTAAACGAAATAACTTTAGCCTTTACCTCCTGGGAAAAACTGGTGCAACTCAGTCAGGAAGGTCGGCCATCTTGGTCAGGCAAGCCTCATCAGCTCTGCCTCTTAATGGTCTGTCTTTGATGGTCACTCTGAAACATTGACTTTGTATTTCAGTCACTTACACAAACTTACAATGATTGTTGATTTGGAAGTTCGATTTCAGTTCAATTCCTGTTGGATTTCTTCAAATGTTGCTTTAATATTTCCAGATAACATCCTCCAGCATAATATCACTCAAAAGTTGCAAAATAGAACCATAATATATTTTGGTTATGTATATGATTTCTTAAAATGTTAAAATATCAATGTTCTTATGTTCTTTGATAAAGGCCTTTTGGTAATATAGAAACAGGAAATGTAACAAATGAATCAAAAAGTGAATGATTAGGAGAGACAAAAAATCCTTTCTTCAGTTAGATGATTTGACAATTAAATTATAAATTAAATATAAATATAGCAGAGCATTGTAAACACCAGTTAAGTTTTTCTAATGGTTGTTTCAAAAGTGTTCAACAGATAAACTAGTTCATATATAACTTTTTGTGAAGATCCTACTTATTTTTACTCATTTTATTTAAAAATACCCAAATTTACATATAATTGTTGACATTATTCAAACAATATCAAATGGATTTTTTTCTTCAATTGAGTCAAATAAATGTCACATACTTTACCTTTTCCACACACATCCAGTGCATCAGTTTTATTCATGTAATTGTAACAGTTGGTTTTAACAGTGCATCACTTATTTGGCCCCTAATAGCCAGGAGCCATCCGTGACTGACCTCTGGTCGGCAGTGTCCGCCGTGGACGCACATCCCCCCCGCCCCTCTGTCCGCGTATCGCCGTACTGACGGAGCCTGGTCTAAAATAGACGGTACCCCCCCCAGTCCCCCTCACCGTCCTGTCTTGCCTGCTCTGCCCCGGCGCTGTCTCCCCTCTTTCTCTCTCCCCCTGCCGTGGAGCGTCGCGCAGCTACCCAGTGCGTCCCCTCGCCAGGACTCCGCGCTTCAGGACAGCGGACCGCGGGACTTCATAGAACTCCTCAGCCATCAAGAGGAAGAGAAGAAGGAGGCAACACCGCAGAAGAAGTTCTCGAGGGAAGAGGGGACTCCCCAAAACCTGCGGTGAGCTGCGTGTCGGTGTTTGCTGCATTGGCGTTAGAGGTGCGTCGGGTTATTTATTGCTGTGCGTCCTGACGCATGGAGACAGAAAGGACTAAGCTCTCACAGTGACTCTGCACTGCTGCAATTTCTTTAGTGCGTTTTGCAGGTAGATCAACCGACCTCTGACGCCCTTCACCTCTAAGGGTTATGTGCGTGTTTATGCGTGTTTGCGCTGGCTGTCCGCAGCGGCTGTTTAAATTTACTGTCTGTTCATTAGCGGCAGAGCTCCACAGGGGCCGCCGCCTGCTCTCTGGGACTATTTGGGACCTTGCAGGCTGGTGGGAGGAGCGGCCCCCCGGGTGGGACGCATCAGTTTGTCATGTCTATATTAGGAAAGTGGCCGTGTCATTCTTTCGCTCTGTGCCATGCGCAGCACACACACACACACGCACACGCACACGCACACGCACACACACACACACACACACACACACACACACACACACACACACACACACACACACACACACACACACACAGGCCTTTCTCATTAACCTGTATAAGATAGAAGACAGTTTTCTGAGTTTTTTTCTCACTTATGGATAGCCTATGTCATTTACACATAATTACTGAAAAGACCTAAACAGCGCACTTTTAAAACAAATTGTTGGAGTGTTACAACAAGCTTGACTGACAGTGTTTGACATTTTATTTTTGATTTATGAAATGGACGTGCCAAACACCAGCACCACCAATAGTTTTCAAACAGCAGGACAACAACAGGCATTAATTCAAATTTATCTGCGTTCACATGTGTTTTAAACCGACAGCTCAGTTCCAATCCCTGTTAAAGAAATATTTTATGGCATTTTATATTTTAATCTATAAACATTTATTTTGGAACTTCTGCAGGTAGCAGTAGAGTCACAAACACATCTAGCTAACCTCCTGAAACCAAACATGATAGACAAAATACAAAAGAATTGATTTACTAAAACCGTAACACACTTTTTAAAATTACATTTGCTAAAATTAGAGATAACATGTAGGTCTTTGGCAAATACTGCCTCAGAGTTTAGCAGCGAAGCTAGTTGGCTAGTTTGACATTAGCCTAGCTGTGGCTAAGCTACTTCAGGCTAAAGACAAACTTAAGTTTTTGCTCCAAATCAGAGATTTGTTGTAACTTGTACATTATTGATATATTCATTCATATGCCACCCAACGTGAACACATTAGCCTAGGATTATTTTAATCCAAATAAATTAGGCATTGAATGTTTACAATTTTCTGGACCACTAGAACCAACAGTCCAGAAAGTTATATGCTCCATAAAAGGTGAAATAACTCTAATGTCTTACATTTGTTACACTTCAAAATTACTTTTTTTCAATAGTCCAGCTATAAAATTGTTAAAATATAGAAAAAACATGAACGCAAACACAGTTTGAAGGTGCTGATCTGGGGGCCCCGAACGCACCAGTTGGCAGTCTGGAATGTAAATCTCTAGATAAAGCAGAACTTCTAGGAAAGCAGCGAGAGCTTTCTGTCCTCTCATCACACTTGTGCAGTCATGTCTCCCCTCCTCTCTGAGCTCATTTCTGGATTATGTTCTAACCGACATCTCAGTTTCAGTCGACTCTCTTCAAGGTTTTATTAGAAGGAACACGTTTGTGCTGTACATTCTCCAAAAGTGTCTTTATTCTTTGGACATTGGCCGCTTGTGGACCTATTTTCCAGTCCCTGTCACAGAATATTTCCCAATTAGTAATTCAAAATGAATGGGAATTGGTCCAATACGACCACTGAGAAAAAGATTTGTACTTCATAATTAAAATGTTATTTTAAACAATTTTGCAACCACTTTGCAGTTCTGTTCTTTTCTATAAGTGGTGGCCAGGCTGCGTTAATCCCAGTCAGTGGTGATAACATTTATTTTGCGGTTTATCCAGCCAAAGGAATTGGGTCAAACTGTGTTATTAGTGATTAAGTAGTACTAGTTGCATGTTTTGTAAAATAATGCTGCTTGGGTGTTTTGAGTTTTGGAGCTACTTTCTAAAAATGTTTTAAAGGTCTGGGATTAAAGTAGCTTGATGAGCAAAAATGTGTCCTCTAAATAATCTGGGGTGAAAAACCAGAGTTCTTTAGCCAAAGTAAATATTTGAAGACCTTTAGAAATCAAATAAAAATATTGACACTTTAAAAAATTAGAGTAAAGTTACCTTCCTGAGCAACAAGGAGCATCTTTACTTTAGATTTATTTTTTAACCTCTGACCTTTGTACAGCTGTAGCCTATTGTTGTAAGGAAAACATCCAAATATATTTATCTTCTGAGCCCTCTCCCAGCTTCTATCTGCTCCATCCATAATACCTGTGTTTGCTTTTGATGTTTTGATTGTTTGCATAGTGTTTGCTGGGACAATCAACTATTAATATCTTCTCTGTTATATAAGATCCCCTGTGTTTTGGAGGATTAGAGATCTGCTGTCTGCAGTGGCCACAGGACAGCTACTTATCAGTCAACAAACGGAGCTAAAACATGCAGAAGGGCTGTTATTTCATGTAGCTAACACACGCTCAGGGTTATTTAAAGCCACTTCTGTTGAACAATGACGAAAGCAGAAGATGCTTCTGAACTAACAATCAACTTCAAAATGAAAATACTAAAGCAAAAATAAATAAAAATATACTTAAAATAACCCACCTTTTTCCTTTAAAGTATACAGAGTGTGTAAAAATAAATTATTTAATTGAAATTTAAGATTTATTTTCATGAAAACAGCAGTAGCTTTTAATATTTGTGGAGAAACTTAAATCTCTTCTTACAAAATGATCAAACTAAAATGTTTTGAAGAATCTGTAATCGGTGTAGAATAATACAAAAACAACCTTAAATGCAAACAGGAAGTTTCCATCTTTCAAACCGCGTTTTTTTTTTTTTAAATTTAGTTTTGGTTAAAGGTTTGATCAGAATCACAATTATATTTAAGATTACATTCTAGATTCCTTAACCCTAGAATCTAGACTATTTTCCTATGCATATTTCTAAGACCTTAAACTATTTAATAAAATTTGTAGTCGTCTTAAAAGCCTGTTGAATGAAATCATACTCTTCTATTCTGCCCTCTGGTGGTGGATCTCATTATGACAGTTGACCAACGCCAGTTTATCCCAAAGTATCATCCTTTAAAAAGTAATATTGACATATTACAAAGGACTTTTTTGTTGCTTACGGGAATAAAAATATTTAATTTATGTTTTTATCAGACATATAACATTGCAAAAATGAAACTCCAACACATTTCTTACTTTACTAAGGCTTGAATACATTGGAATAAATACATTTTGATTAGAATTATATTTTGAAACTTCACTAAAAAGTATGATTTTCTTATTCTTTTTTTTTTTGGAATGAGAAATTGAAGGATTGAATAATCATGAAACAGTTTGTAGGTCTATTTCAAAGGAAAACTACAAAACTGATTATTTACCAGCTGCAGTTTATGTTCATCTGCTCTGTAAAAACAAGTTTCCTAAAGAACAAACATTTTCATAGAAAGAATACAGTCAAAGACCAGATCGTCTGTTTTATTCAATAGCAAAACAGAGGTCACTTTTGACTAAAAGAACACGATTCACATGAACTGTGAAGCACGGAGGTGGAAGAGTCATGGTTGAGGGAACTTTTAGGAACTTTTACCATCAGAGAATCCACCATAAATTTAAATTCAAATTCAGTTAAAAAATGCTTTATCAATGAAAATAATTATTTAATAAAAAATAAAATAATTATTTTATTGTGTATCACAAGTTGAGATATCAGAGAATTAGGCTGAAGTAGAACCGAATCTTTTAACATTTCATGTTGAAATCCACTAACGACTTGTCGAAACTAAGAAATGGAAATTCCTGGACCGAGGAGAAAACTTCGAAGAAGCGGTGTTACATATATTCCAGGCACATTTTATAGCACAATCAAGCAGGTATTAGCTTTAGTTGTTGTTTTATGTCAAACATGCTTTAATAGATAATAGTTACTATAAGTTAAACTTATAACATTCGCCTTCATATTTGTAGCAGAATAATTTACTTCACAAGTCAGATATTTAATAGACTTTGATGTGGAGTTACTGTAAGCATTTCTGCCACATCTTATAACTTGAGCTTTGATTTATTTTAGTTTCATGAAAGTTTCCATGTCTCTGCTTCCACCTGGTCCAGTCATGAGTCGCAGCATCGTGCGGCAGAGTAAGTTTCGCCACGTCTTCGGGCAGGCGGTCAAAGCTGAGCAGGGTTACGATGACATCCGCGTCTCCAAGGTGACGTGGGACAGCTCCTTCTGCGCCGTCAACCCAAAGTTTCTGGCCGTCATCGTTGAGTCGAGTGGAGGAGGAGCGTTCCTCGTCCTGCCGCTCTCCAAGGTCAGCCCTGGGTGGGAGGGTTTCATATTGACGTTTATGAAATTAACTGTAAAGCCAAACACTGGAGCATTTCTGATGTAAATTATTAGAAATTCAAAGTTTTACTAATAAAGAATAAGTTTCTTTGTCATTCTTGACTTAAGTACTGTATTTCCTTTATTTTAAGGTGATGTATTAAATTATTAAATGTATTAAAGTGAAAAATCTACAGCTTTTTTCTTATGAGTTAAAAAATGATACAAAATAAATACTCTGATCAATTAACCAGCTGCTAGCTTGCTTTACTTGCAAAATAAAGAATACAAAACGTGACAATATTTTCATAATAAAAAATAATAGATAATCAAAGTAATAGATAATTGTTGTACCTGTAATTATGAGTTTATTTTGAACAATATAAATAAATTATTCATCTTTAAATAAAAGCAGAAATGAAATGTTTTTATTTTATGTTAATTCTACCTGCCTGTTAAATCATAATAGTTTCTTTTTTCTAATATTTATAAAATTATTTTCGGTCTTTTTACTGTTGGTTATTAAACCCTGAGATGTTTGTATCTGCTCTTCCTCCAATAATCATAAATATCTGCAGAAATCATCATAGCAGGTAGTAAAATTGGTGAGTTTTTGAAAAATGTTAAAATAATGTTGGCACACATTGTTTACTAAGGCTTCATAATTTTAAGTATCCGGCCAAAGTGATTTGTTGCCTTTAGTGGTAAAACTTCTATAAGTTTTGCGACATTTAAATCATGAGAAACACTTTCAGTTGATTTCTCTGGTTTATTTTAGAAAGGAAAATTTTCAAAACTTTTTGAAATCTGTGAAAAAGGCTAAAAAATGCAAAATAATCTCCAGTATTTTCGAGCTCACTGAAAAGTCACGGCGAACAGTTGTGCTATTTATACGCTGCAGGGTGATCTTCGCCCCCCTCTGAGTCCCCAACAGCCAACAAGAAAAACTCCCCTTTCAACAGCTTGTCATTCTATTAATACGCCTCGCTGAGCCTGTGTGTGTCTGTGGAGGCAGAGATATTTCTAATGCTCATACATGATAAGAAACACATTTCTGCTTTTCTTTTCCTTATTTAATCTGTTTATTTTTACATAGTAAGAGGCCACTATGACAGAATGTGGCCACAGTCACAATGCTTATCCAGGAACATGCCCAGAATATGCTAGTTAGCATACTTTACCTTGTTAGCATGCTGAAGTAAGAGAGAGCGACTCATTACTGCTTTCATATTAGTGTGCTGCAGCATCTAGTGCTAACACTGAACTGTCATCCATGTATATGGCAGTTAAAATGATCACTTTCTCTGATTTTACACTGTATAGGTTTGAGTAAAATGCACATTGTTCTTTTATTGTATGAACTACTGACAACATGTCTCTGAAACTACAAGCAAATATTTAGTATTTAGTTACAGAAAATGAGAAATGCTCAAAATAAAAATGATGCAGTGCTTTCACACCACAAATAAAGCAAAGAAAACAAGTTCATATTGATTTGGAAACAACAATACTAATGTTTTAACTCAGAAAGAGTTCAGCTCAGTGGGCTCCTAATTGTTTTAAAAACTGTATTTTTTTCAAAGCCGCTACACTGAACCCCAATATAAATAATCAAAATAAAACATAAATAAAAACTGAATTGCATTACTTTCTATTAGGGCCAGAATTTATTCTTTAATTATATGTATTTTGCTTTATATTTTGGCTAAAGGAGTTGAAAGTGCAGCTGTTTTATAATCTTTCTAAAATGCCACCTTGCATGTGTCAAACTCTGGGCTGGTGCTGCAGACAGGTCGAGTGGATAAGAACTACCCGCTGGTGATCGGCCACTCTGGACCCGTCCTGGATATCGACTGGTGCCCCCATGATGACAACATCCTGGCCAGCTGCTCAGAAGACTGCACAGCAATGGTAAGTACCATTTCTTTATTCTTCTCGTGTTTCGATGTGTTTGTGTGTGGGGAATAAATCAGGGATTCAAACGGTTGATTTGGCACATTGCTATTAATCTGCTGCAATTCATCTCCTGATTCATCTGCTTGTTGTCAGGAAACTAATGAGTTGGGTCAGTTTTCTACTCCTGCTGTGGGTCCTGAAATGTTATTTCATAGATTTATTTGAGTATTTTCTGGTTTGCTTTGCCTTTCTTCGACAGGCGTGGCTGAGCATGGTTGCTGAGTAAAATGTCTGATTTCTTTTTTGATACCTTCAGGGTTTAAACAGCTGCTACCATCTTTCTAATAATTCTGGACTCAGTTTCACTTCAGCTGTCAGAAGTGAACAAAATGAAATAACTTGTTTGTCAACATTTCTTCAAAATGTTGAGTAATGATGTTCGGTTTTAGACACGATAAGTGGGATGAAATTATGTGGCATATTATAAATTTTCTCCACCAGAAACTGCATTTTAACTACAGTTCATTAAAAATCTAAAAGGTATTTTTTATTCATATTACTTGAATTTGTCTCAGTAATATTTTCCTTTAAAAAGAGGAGAGCAGATGGAGGGTTTGGAGTTTGGTGGGATTCATCAGAAAATCCATCAGATTGAAAACTATTTACAAAGTTTTCCGGTCATAGATCTAGTAATAACATTGTATTGTCCGAAACCTTGATTTGTTTCTAAAAGCACCAGGTTGTAATGGAAACACGCTTTAACTGTAATTTATTGAACATTATTCAATAAATAAAGATATTTTATATCAAACTCTGCATCAGAGCAGACAAACGAAAACTTAATCTCAAATGTTTTCACTTTTAAATATCAACTGTTCTCGTAGAGTGGGTTAAATCTGTGTGCATATGTCCTGTTGTAACATTTTTTGTAGTAAAACAGCAACTTGTTTCAACACATGTGCAGCGCAGCACCTGTCACTAATCCGCCCGCTCGGTCTGCAGGAATCTGTGCGATGTGACGACTGAATTGCTTCTTCTTTTCTGGCAGCAGCTGCATGGACGCTGTTTAAGTATGTGTGTGTACAAGAGTGTCGTGCGTGCTTGTAGGCGTGTGTGTATGCGTGTGTGGGCTTTGTTTATATCAAACAGCACACAGACAGACAGTTGCAGCTGTTACTGTAGTGGATTTGCAGAAAGGCCAAAACTGTGAAGTCATTCTCCTTAATTCGGGTCATTGCTCCAGCAAACGGCACTTTAGAGAGTGTTACTGTGTGTGTGTGTGTGTGTGTGTGTGTGTGTGTGTGTGTGTGTGTGTGTGTGTGTGTGTGTGTGTGTGTGTGTATGGGGGTGTGTGTGTGTGGGGGGGGGGCTGTGTGTGTGTGTGTGTGTGTGTGTTGTTTTTTAGTGAGAGCGTTGTCAAGTAGTTCAGTCATCACTTTGGGACTGTCACAAACCAGGATTAGTGTTTTTATCGGGGTAACTTTGGGTTTTAAGGCTCACAAAGCTGAATTACGCTTTACCTGGCTCAAACTCATCACATAAAAAAATGTGATTTATTTTGTATCACTAAATGGCTCACTGTGACTTTTATTGATGCTTTTATTGATCAAACAGTGGAAATAAAAATGAAACTGACAATGTGGACAGTTTTGATTCGACAATAAATAATCTCTATTCTTTAATCAGTGAATAAAAGTTTTATCGCGATAAGAATAAAATAAATGATAAATAAATTTCCACCCTTACTTTTAAACTTGAAGATTTTGACCCGTTTGTCAAAAAGTTTGAACATAATTGATTTAATGTGAAGATATTTTAATGCACTAAAGATTTAAAAATGAACTTTTAAGGAGGAAGAGACAACAAGCTTTAACTTGTGTCTGTAACTTTATTGATGGTTTAAATCTGCAGAAAGAAATAATCATCATTTTTACCTAGAAATTTAGAAATCAATTACAGTGGGGCTGTTTGCTGAATTTAGCTGAAAAATAAAACCTTTTAGTTAAAAAAAAACAACCCAAAAAATCTCATATGTTTATATTTTTGGCATGATAAACTATTTAATTCTTAATGTTTTATCTGTGTGATTATATATTGATTTATCTGTAATTCACTTCAAATTAAATAAAAGTTACACAGCATCCAAAACAAAAAGGAATGGTTGTAAAAAACTATTTCTCCTCAGAAAGACAAGAAAAGATTGAATACTTAAATAAAAAATCTCAAAAAAGCACAACGTCCCTGTGGAAATTAAAAACCGGTAGAAACAGTTTTTTAGGATATTTGGGTTTCTATGTGCTAACTTTGCAGATCACAGCGAGAACAAAATTTCTCTCTTTCTTTTCCAGGTTTGGCAAATCCCAGATCACTCCCTGACCCGCCCCCTGTCCGATCCCATCGTGGTGCTGGAGGGTCACTCCAAACGGGTCGGCATCGTCAGCTGGCACCCCACCACACGCAACATCCTCCTCACTGCCGGTGGGTTTCGCCAACATGGACACAGATCTTCATTAGGCAGCAGACGTGAGCAGAGGCCCGAAAACTTCACTCAAATAAGAGTAGCAGTGCTTCAAATTAAAATTACAAATGAAAATTTGTAATAAATAAATTGTAGAAATAAAATTTGGGCATTTTAAGGACCAAAATGACAATAAAATACAAAATCAGGCAAAATATTTTTTTTCCAAATGAGTTTCTCTCAATAAAAATCTTATGAAACTTTTACAAAAACTGCAGGTAAATCTTTAAATGTTTGTTTTTCATTCAGAATCCAGACATTTTACTCAAGAGAGAGTAACAATGCTTCAAAATAAAATTACTCCTCTAAAAATAAAAAAGCACAGTGTCGTAAAAATACTCCTAAAAGTTAATATTTTCAAAAAAACTACTGAAGTAAATATAATGGAGTAAATAGTTACCGCCCAGCTCTGAGTCGCAGTAATGGGCTTGAACCAGAAAAGGCGTTTTGAAGATGACTAAAATCTTTCTTTTCTGTCTCTGTCTGCTTCAGGCAGTGACAATCTGATAATAATCTGGAACGTGGGAACAGGCGAACCTCTCATATCCATGGACGACCATCCGGATCTCATCTACAGCGTCAGCTGGAACCGAAACGGCAGCTTGTTTTGCACCACCTGTAAGGACCGACGCCTGCGTGTCTGTGACCCCCGAAAGAGGGAAGTGGTGGCGGTGAGTGAGCAAGTACCAACAGGTTAAACTTTTTTACATTTTGCCATCTAACAGCCACAAACTTTGATGTGTTTGGTTGGGATTTCATGTGACCAACACAGTTTGGTGTATGTTAATAGAGTGAGAATTATTATTTTTGATCAACAAAACGTGTCAAACATTACCAGAATTAATTTTGGAGTAGAATGTGCCACAGTGACAAGTTTACTAGAATAGAATAGAAAAGAATAGAATAGAATAGAATAGAATAGAATAGAATAGAATAGAAACAGCCTTTATTGTCCTATGAAAATCTACTGGGATCTCCTCCTTCTGCTAAGATTGTTTCTAACGAGACAGAAATCTGATAAATCCTTACATAGATAAACAAATATAGACTTTTTGTTGATGTGGATAAAAAAATCAGAGTTTAATACAGATTTATTTTTGTTCTTGAAGAGGTTTCTGTTGTCACATCTTTCCATGTTCTTTCTAACAGGAACGTCTGGCTCCACATGAAGGCATCCGACCAATGAGAGCCATCTTCATTAGAGACGGAAACATTTTCACCACCGGATTCACCCGGATGAGCCAGCGAGAGCTCGGCCTCTGGGATCCGGTAACCAACACATCTCCAACTGCCTTTGGGACGACAAGCCGATCATGTTTCACATGTTGGCTGTTTTTACTCTGTTCAGACAAACTTTGAAGAGCCGATAGCAGTTTTGGAGCTGGACACGAGTAACGGAGTGTTATTACCGTATTATGACGCAGACGCAAACATGGTCTACTTGTGTGGGAAGGTAAGCTGGTTTATTCTTTTAAATCATATAAGATTTCTTTAAATTCAGCTCATTTCAGTTCATCTATAAACTGAAAAAGGTCCTATTTATAATAAAATGAATCTAATCATATGGAAACTTCTAGTTTGATCCAACATATAAAGCTCTGAATGCAGCTTCTTTTGTAAATATGTCCTATATTTCTGGCTCTGATCAGGAGAGTGAGTTGTTTTAGTTTAAATGGTTTTTTGTGCAGGGGGACAGCAGTATCCGTTACTTTGAGATCACGGAGGAGCCGCCGTACGTCCATTACCTCAGCACCTTCAGCAGTAAAGAGCCGCAGAGAGGGATGGGCTTCATGCCAAAGAGAGGCGTGGACGTCACCAAATGTGAGATCGCACGGTAAGACACTCACGACTGCTGCTCTGCCGCTTTTTTTAAAAGTGAAAATATGCAACTTTCAAAATATTTGATATAGAGAATGGTTAGTGCAGGCTGCACTAAATTAAAGGTGGTGTTTTCTCTTTTATTTCTCTGTTTTCTCACTTCTCTGTTATCATGTTTGTGTTACTTACAGTTAACATAAATAAAAAGGGTTTTATTCATTCTGAAACATTTTTTCCTCATGCTGAGACTCAGAATTTTTTGTTTGCATGCTGTTACATCATGAACGCTCATTTCTGCAAATTGTTGAAAATAAATCATCCTTAAATAGAAATCAAAGTGTAAACAAACACTTTGTGGCTGATGGATCGCTCTGCTTTTCCGGTTTATCGTTCCTTTATTCTTTCCCAGGTTATACAAGCTACTTGACAAAAAGTGCGAGCCCATCACCATGACAGTTCCTAGAAAAGTAAGTAACCCTAACCATAACCCTTTTTTGCTATTTGCATGAATTATTCTCATTTTTCATCCATTAAATACCAAAATTTCCACTGAAGTTTAATTTTGTCCATCTGATGATGTCATGATGATGTCATTTTTAATATTAAATGATTGATAACTTAATCAGTTACTTGAGTAAACTTTGAAGTTGTGATACTTTTACTTGAGAATAACTTTTGGTAACTCTGCCCACATTTATTGGCAACGTAGGAAACAATGTGACAGCAGGAATCTGCAGTTTACTGTTCAAAACAAAAACAGACTAAAACACCTCTCTGCTTCTTGCTTGGCTTTGTGTGGGCCAGTCGGACCTCTTCCAGGATGACCTTTACCCTGACACAGCAGGGCCTGATCCCGCCATGGAGCCTGAAGAGTGGCTGGACGGCCGTGACGAAGATCCCATCCTCATCTCCATGAGGGACGGCTACGTGCCGCCGAAGAGTCGAGAGCTCAAAGCGGCGAAGAAGAACGTGCTGGACTCCAGACCCACCACCAGACGCAGCATGTCCGCCCTGGACACCAACAGCTTGCCTGTAAGTTTTGGACGCGTTGAGCATCCAAAGCTCGACCTGCTGATTGGTTATCATTTCACAGAAATGATTGGGATTCATTAGCAGTATTTGCTTGAACTTCATCTAAATAAATGTTTACTTTTATATGGCTTTTCAAAAATTTCCCTCTCTGTTGAACCTTTTTCTTATTGTGCACAACTTTTCCCTTCAAAGCACCCATCTCTGTTTTGGTTCAGTTTCTCACTACCCTTGACCTTTTTTTCCCTTCTTTCTTTATCATTCTCCCCCCTTTCATCACTTTCTGTTTTCCTTTTTTCCCTTCCTTCCTGTTTCCTCCTGTCCAGCCTCAGCTGCTTGAGAGGCTACTGGAGGAGATTCAGAATCTGAAGGCCACAGTTTTGTCTCAGGAGAAGCGGATCTGCGACTTGGAGAATAAGCTTTCCCAGTACGCCAATGGTACTGCCTGATGTGCATGTGAACACATCAGTTAAAGAACTGGTCTGAGTTTCAGAATCACTGTTATTATAGAAATGCATTTCCACTGCACTAGCAAGAAATCACCTTTCTGACAACTTCGGCCATTTTTCCTCCGTGGATATGTTGTTAAATAATCCAAATCATTTGTTAAATAATCAAATTCCACCAAACTCAGAGGCTTTGTGGCCATTTCTGCAAAATTGTAATCCGAGTTTGAAAAGAAAGTACTGTAATGGCAAAGGCAATGCATTTGTGAAGTCATAGCTTTATTGATTTGAATGGACTGAAAACTGTGGAGCTGTGGGACTGTGCAATTGAAGGACATAGACAAGTCAGATGAGGAAAAAAAGTTAGCAATGTTTACAGAGTTTAATGGAAAAAGATGGCAGCGCATGTGTACGCAGCGGCTCGGGGTCCTTGGCTTTTCATTCTTTCATTCTTCCCCCACAAAATAAAAATAAGTAAAGAGAGCAAAAGGAAAAAGTTCACCATGAAAAGAGCGTACACATGTTCCAGATGGTCAGATATTACCAGACCTCTGAATACATTTCAAAATGTAAATAGTGACTAAAGAAAACAAGTGATAAAATATCAAATTTATGTCAAAAGAAAATCATGTTTGTGTTCTGTAAAAGAGTAAAAATAGACACATAACCACAATAAAATCTGTTTTTTTTAAAACATGGGATCCTTCATTTTTTTCAGTGTTGCACCTTTTATCAACTAAATTTCACAATGTATGGCGTAAACATAGACTAACAGCGCATTCATTCATCTCTGCTATAAAAAAAGACAAATATCTTGGATAATTTATTATAACAAGGTCTCACAATTCAAGTAACATCACCATTCTTGAGCGTTTGCTCTTTTTACCCTATTTACAACTTCATTTGCTTTTTAATACAAACAAAAATATGTATTTAGTGCCACACTGAGCATAAAACAGTAATTTAATTAGTTTTTCACAAAATTATTCATGACCCTGTTAAAGTCAAAGTTGATTTCATTCAACCAAAAAGTTTGCTTCTTACGTTTTTTTATCGAAACTGGAGAGAAAAATATATAATATCAGTAAATATTGGTTACCAGCCATTGCAGCATGATTATTGGATATCGATTATCCAAATATTTCTGTCAGTGCATCCCTAATAAAAATATCAGTGCAAATATAAATAAAAAAAGAAAGTAATTGCATTTTAAATTCCTGAATCTCTTTCCAGATGGTTTAGCTTTGTCACAGTGGTTGATAAGTTAGACAACAGAATCATTCAGTTCATGAATTCACTCAGTAAAAGTTGTCCGAACCCCATCATGATGAGACACAGGAAGAAAGACATCGAGGCCATGCCGGACCCGGAGACCCTGGCAGTGAACTGACACGTGCCGACGTTGCCGACCCGGTCCACAACCAGCAGCTGCATGACCGGCGCACAGCAGGAGGCGACGTAGGACACCAGCGTTACGTTCTGGTTTCCGGCCTCCAGGTTGGTGTTGAAGACGCCGGTGCCCTGTATGAGGCTGACGCGTTGGACGCCCGCCCCGCTGTCGCCGTCGGTCACTCTGATGGAGGCGGCCCAAACAGACAGGCTGCAGTTTTCAGCACAGCTGGACTGCATGCTGACAAGCTGACACTCTGGTTGGGTGAAATCATTTATCTGTGGGGGAAAAAAAAGAAAAATTACATTTTTGATTATATATGAGCTAATAACTGCACAAAGGGTTTAGTAACAGTCTGTACATGAGTAGGGATGGTAACATTATTGAGTCTTGTTCAGTGTTACTGTTGCACCATTTAATGAACCCAAATAAACTTGAAAATGCAAATTAAAACAGATGAAAATTCAAACACTGTCAAAAAGAACCATGGAATACTGTGTTGAAGTTTTACCCAGTCCTAATCATGAGTTAGATACCCAAGCATAATTTTTATTTTTAGTATAATAATATTTATAGTATTATACAAACAACATAACTTTTCTTGCCATCAAATGTCTAAGAAAAATGTGAAATGATGAAAATCTTTCAGAGGGTTTACAGGTTAAAATTTCAGACCACACAGATTGGAGAAAGTTAAAAACACCAATGCAACCATTATATGCAAAGTTTCCACTTTTCCAGTGTGGAAATTTCCATTTCAGACCAAGTCAATCTGCAGAAAGTTTAAATCTAGATATTCCCAGAGAACCTGTAAACATTTGACTTGCTGAATATATTTACTTTGAAGGACTTAATTGTGCCGTTATTACCGAGTTCACTATAGAGAATCGCAGCACAATGTAGTTGGTGTCGCTTCCATCCGGCGTCTCGGCCACGATGGTCAGGATGACGTCGGAACCAGACGGGATGCTGAGCGGAGCCAGCAGGGTCACCGTGCCATTAGTGCTGTTCCCACTTTCCACCAATAAAACGGACGGAAACGTGGAGTCAAGACTTCTCGAGTTGGTGGCTCGGATGGTTATGTTTTCATCGGATCTAGTTGAGGCCACAGTGAAGGGCACAGAGGTCATTGTTCCTGCAACCAAGATGCTGTCTGGGTCGGCCTGAATGAAAGAGTTCAAATGTCAGCTTTTCTTTATTTATCAGGTTTTTGGTCTCAACTTTTATTGTTAACTTTTACTCACTGAGAGAGTCAGGTTAGAAGCTCTGAAGTTGGTGGGCGACTGTCTCTGAAAGTCAGTAGCAGAACCTTGAACTCTCCCCTTTACTCTCACTACAAACTCCACCGTCGGCATCACATCGACCTGCACTAAAAAGTCCCCGCTGCCCTGCGGCACAACAACTCCCACTGTCTCCTCCGACCCCTTCGTCGACTCCACCAGAGCAACTTCTGTCACAGCAGCAGAGTCACTTCCTGATATGGTCACCAGCAAACTGCCATTGAAGCCTTTGAAGAACAAAACAGAGTGATTTCTGCTGACCTAATGTCGGTTAAAGTTTAATTCAGCAGGTGTTGACCTGCTCTGGGACGCGTGTCGAGAGCATCGAATCCACCGAAAGGACCCTGAGACGGCTCCACAAAGTCAAACAGGAAGTCAACAGAGCTCTCACCTGCAAATACAAAAATCTAATAAGCATTTTATTGCTTTTAAATAATTTAGCAAAACTAGTAGATGAGTTAAAGTTTAACTCATTCATCTCTACTATTGTGGTTTATTAAGTTGCAGGCTGAGGTTATGCAATAAGTGTGATTAAAAGTGTTTCCTTGTCAGTTTTGGTCATTTTCTCCTACTGAAAGAGACAAATGTTGAAGTCGCAGAACAATTTAAGTGGAGGAACAAAAGAAAAATTGTAAGCAGTGAAAGAAATAGCAAATGTTTTAAAAATGCTGAGAGGTGTTATTATATATGCATAAACCACTGAGTTAAATAAACTATTTGAAGTTTGAAATTGCTGTAACTATAACTAATTTTATTAGAAAAAGAAAAAACTGATAGTTTTGCCTTATCATCACCTCTTTGTGAATTTACAGCAAAGTTAAAGTTAGACTGTGATGCTCAGACTGTCGTTTCAAATTTTTTCTTTACATTTTTGCACATTTAAAAAAAAAAGCCTTTTTTAGTGAAACATTTGTAAAACCTGTCCTGTCATTTCTGTACATCAGTAATAATGCACTTTTGTTTTGATGGTGCCTGTAAATCTGCTGAATTTTCCTCCTGTGGGACGATAAAGGCTTATATTGACCAAGAAATCCCTGGAGCATTTCTGCAAATGGAGGTTCCACACATTGCATTATTTGCAGTATTGTGGATATTCATTGCAGAAAAGAAAAATACTTAAGAAAGACAGAAAATAGTGAGTGTTAAAGTAACATTTGGGTTCTGTTGTACAGAAGTTTATTTATTTATTTATTTATTTTTGAAAAAATGACTATTATAAATAAGTTGCTTTCATAATAATTGCCCCAAATAAAATCAGATGCGAAGTTAGTATAAATGTTGAATCTCACCAACGACTCTCAGGGTGTAGGGCTTATTTGACACCATTCTTATTGCCCAGTTTCCAACTTGCTTTTGCAACCGCACCGTTATGAAGTTTCCCACAGTCTCTGAAGAAGTGATCAATGAGCCTGTAGAGTCGGTGCTTTGCTGAGTTACACCTGGGGGAAGAAAGTAATCAGCACACTGCAGGTCAAAGTTGCAACACAAGTTACCTTTATAATCCTAATTATTACATTTTGAAATTAATAAATTATTCTTTCGGTGCTTGCAAAGATATTTTTGCAAGCGTTATATTTTGAAAAACCGAAACAAAACGTTGTGTTGGCTCAAACGTAAGCAGGCGGTGGTATTACCTGTGGGGCTTGTGAGCGTGAAAGTGATGGACCTGCCGGTGATATAAATTGTCGGGTTTATAACAGTTTCGTCAACAATAAAGGTGAAACTGTCGGTTTGTCCCGGGTTCCTGGACGCCTGCAGAAGGGTCACCTAACGGATCGCAGTGAGAGGTCACACCAGGAGGCTTTTACAAAAACACATTTAGACCTGGGCTGACATTACCATTGAGCTGACAGACTGGACTATGGTTGCTGCAGCCACAGGAAGTTCGGCCTTCGTCACTTCGATGGCCTGACCGCCCGACGCCTGAGCCAGGTCTCTGTACAGCTGAGCGTCAGACTCTGAGATTAATCTCGTCTGCATTTGGTTGCTGTTTCTTCTTCTCCTGCGACGATTAGTAACGACCGAGTCTGTAATCATGAAGTTGACCTGAAATAAGAAAAAAACAGTTTAACTTAAACTGTGTGTGTTTACCTTAGGGAAGAAAAAAACTAAATTATCCCACACAAGAGATGAAAAAATATCTGCACAATCATCTAAAATAGTTTCTAAACAAACCTGCTTTCAACTATGAACATGTTTGGCGTCTCTCTTTGTCATTAAGACACTTTTAGTTCTCTGAAAAAAGTCAAAGGTTTGCACAGAATCGCCAGATTTCAACTACACTGGTCTACCAATTGCATTTGATTGCATTTTGATGCATCAGAGTAAAGGGGGTGGATACAAACACAAAATTCCAGTAAAACTTTAAGTTTCTGTGACAAAATGTAAAAAGGTTTGAGATATATGCTCTGTGCAAGGCTCTATAAAAATATGCATGCAAACACTCACCACTGTTTTGGTCCGCTCTATGAGCGCAATCACCGTGTTCTTCAAATCTTTGTCTTTAGCAGGAGCATCCGTGAAGAGAAATATCTCAGAGTTGAACGGAGCACTGGTTAATGCCAGCTGGAAGATGATGCATCCATATAGTAAAGATCAGCTTCATTAAAAACTGAGGTTTTAAAGACAGTTGGAGAGAGAGAGAGAGAGAGAGAGCATTACCTGCAGCCCTGAAAGACTCATTTCCTCATCATCTCCTCCACCATTAGTTGTTAGATGGTTCACAATGTCCTTGAAAAGTGTTGCATCCGTTGTACGAATCACTGGCCCAAATCCTTGGCAAATAAAACAAATACTTATTTAGTTTTCTTCCTCCTCAGACAGAAAATGTGTTTAGATGTGGAGAAGCTGAAGCCGTACCTGGGTCGCTGAACGGGATGAGGATGTAAACGGACGGTTCGTTCTCTGTTCCCGCCTCGATGTCGATGATGGTGGATGTGACGGTCTTCACCACGGCAATGTCGTCGCTCATGCTCTTTGAGGTGTCAGTGACAAAACAAAGAGCTTTGCTGGATCCTCGAGAGATCCCCACCATCCTAAAATTTCCAAAGCAAAATGGAACAAAATGAAGCAAAATGAATAAAAACCCATTGCTGTGCAGTTTAACCAAACGTACTGCAGGAAGGGGAGGTCTCCAGCTGCCAGTCGGATGTCGTCCAGAAGCTGGCTGGTTGCAGCCACTGCCAGATTTGCGGCTTTCGTGTGGAGATGTCCGTGGCTGGATTGAAAGGAATCCTTGTTAATCCCACCGGTCGGCTCGATCTTACTAGTTCGATCAAACGATCCTCCATGACTGCACTTTCCTTTGATTAAACAAAAGTTTGAGTATTTTTTACACAGGTGGGTTTGTTTTACAGGCATCACAAAAAAAAATAATAATAAATGAATAAATAATTTGAACATCATGTCAGAAAACAGAAGCCATAGACTGCAAAACAGCTAAAGCACTGAATGCCTTTAAATCTAGTTTAAACAGCTGGATCGTTGAGTCAGAGAACTGCTGCAAGGAAATAGTTACTCATAAACTTGAACAGGATGAATATCTGTAATGTGTTACTGACAAAGCTGTATTCAAGAAGAAGAATAAATTTTCCAAAGGTTATTGTAAGAGATGTGACTTTACCAGGTGGCTTGGTTGAGACCACAGGTACGAGCCCAAAGTAGCCAGAGGTCAGGATCTGTCCAGCGATGACGTCCTCCAGGATGTTGTTGGTGCAGTCGTCGCCGACACAGTTGCGACAGGTGACTCTGCTTTCATCTAAAACCACATTAGATCAGATGGTTTTACTCCATTTCATCCAAACGGCAGTCTGCAGAGCCATCAGCTCATGCCATCTTTACCTGCGATGTTGCCAATGCTGGCTTCTGTTTTAATCAGATTGGAGTTCGGGAGTGTGTTTCCCAGCTCCACCCAGTTGCTGTGACTGTAGAAATCCTTCAACATTGATAAGAGAAGAATTACCAGTCAATCCACAAAGATTTCAATCTTTAAAACAAAAAAGTACAAATTATGTTGAATACTTGCAAAGGATGCATGATCTCTCCCAGTTTCTGCCTTGCGGTCTCATAATTCCCCATCCTGTTGTCGGCTTTGACAGCAACCAATCCCTCTGTGATGATCCTCCTTCCCTGAACGAACTCCTCATCGTCAAAGTGGAAGCTCGCTTTGAAGAGGTAGCGGATGTCCACTCTGATGTTCCTCCGCTTGATGGATGTGATGGCCTGATGGAAAGCCTTCGATGACTGCGAGGCGCCGCAGGCAGCAGCAACGCCTTGTGCAGTGAAAGGCTGAGCCTGAAAACACACAGTGTCACCAAGACTGAAAGGAGCCAGTTTCTAGAAAGAATGATGCAACAGGAGTGTATTCCTACCGGGAAGTTGAAGTTCGTTCCTTCAGTCAGGGCTCGAGAGCGGCATGCCTGCACAGTTGCATTGAGAATCGCTTGCTCTGTAATTTCCTGGTGATTTAAAGAGCCTCCAGGCAAAATGTCAAATGCCTGAGGTCCGATGAGCAGCAGGAGGAAACAAAGCACAGCAAACACTGAGCGGATCATGGCTCCAACTTTCTGAAAGGAAACAAATATCTACAGTTTAGATCTTCAGTCACTTTTGACACTACAAATATTATTCTAGTCAGTTTTAATGCATCTTGTTAAAAGCTCAACAATAGTTCAGCAAAACTACAAATTCAGAAACTTTTAATACAAAATTGGTGAATCTTTTTCAATTTAATCCTGGATCATATTAATATATTTTCAATGTCATTTAGTTAAATGCACCCAAGCAAGTTGAAATGTTTTCTATTACGTTAAATGTTTTGGATAAATTTGTCTCAATTCTTTAATCAGGTTAGTTTGTTTCAAATCCTTCAACATTTCTGCTCAATACTTGCAAAAGATTTAAACCAGGAATGTTTTCTCATTCAGAGGCTTGAGTTTTCATTTTCACTAAAGTTGAAGTCTAAGCTGTTAAAAAAGCATAATTTTCAGTACAAAATCTGTTTTTTTTCCTGTTAAAACACCAAACTGTGTTCACAAATTTAATTTGACCTAAACTGTCACAATCAGATGAAATAAAATTGGTTTTGATCTTAATAACTGAAGAACCTTTAAGAATAAAAGCACATCATGAAGAGAAAGACCAAACAAAGAGTCTCCTGCTCCAAATGTAAAACCTTTAAGCATAAACTTTGTCTCCCGCATACTTACCAGGATTATGAACAGATTCAGTTCCTTTGGTACCATCAAGTGCAGCTTTAAAAACCTAAACGAAACATTTTAAATCACTTTGAAAAAGCCATTTTGAAACCATTAAAGTATTTATTGGACGTGATGATTAAAAGCTTTACCAAATCATAAAATATTAATCTTGGAAAGTCTGAAATTCATCCCAATTCTAGCTTTCATGTTGGATCCCTTTCATAGGAGTGAAAGGAAACACCGACTCACCTTGTTGCTGTTCAGCAAACTTTGTGATTTTGTCAACACTGACCTTATCAGAGTCAGTTTCAAGGCGGAGTCTTACTGGACTTGTCCTGCTGCTTCTGATCGCACCATTATGCAAACGTCATGTCTGCACTTTGGGATTTCTATTTTATACTGACATGGAAATTTAATGCTTACTTAAAATTTGCTGCTATAGTGAATTAAATTAAATCAGACAAAAGTTTTGGATTTATGTTCTGCTAAGGAGAAGGAAGGAAAAAACTGCAACAACATTCTTTACTTTCGTTTTTAATCATTATTCAAACCACAGCTCGATTATCTGCAATCTTTTCATATTTTCATGCCTGGCAGGTCCCTTTAGAAACAGGATGCAAAAGCCACTGAGCAAGATTCATGCATGTTCACTTTTGGTTTCTTAAGAGGCCAAAGTTCACTTTGCTACATAATTAAAATATTGGATAAATAAGTTTCTGGAAGCTTAACCAATAACTACAAGAATAACACCCCACTGCTGCTGCTGTAAATAAGGAAATCTGAGGTTTAGAAATGTGGTTTTAAGAAAGTTTAAGGAAAAACATTAAATTGAAAACATTTCATTTGAATTAATTAAATTAAAACAAAAAAATGGGAGTGTAGCATGAGAATAAGCAGGATTATTGCAGCGACATTTGAGATGCATTTGCAATATGATGCACATGTTCAGTCCACCTGGTGTTTTATTCACAATATGTAACAGAAAAACATTCTGCATTAGTCTGACAGGAGTTAAAACTCTTTAAACTCTGCAAAGTTCACATTTTATCATCTTGTAAAAACATGAATCTATTTGTGATGAGGCAAGAAAAACTTGAAACGACTGAACCGTTCACCTCCACATCCGACTTCTCCAGAACTAAATCCACTTGTATAGTTTGTTTCAGCTTTAATAAAAATATTAACTGATTATTTCATTGTAAATAATACAGATTTTTTCTGAATTGGAAAACAGGATCATGGAAATTTAGTGTTGTTATCATATCTGATGTTAAAGACAAGATCACATTTCTCCTGCTTGGTATGTTGAAACTCTTATCTGATCATCTAGAAATGATCGGATAAGTTGAACATGGACCAAACCGGTCCATATTTAAGACCAGTTGACAAGAAGCCGGCTGATTGTTTTCCGCTTCCGTCGGCAGACAGACAGACAGACAGACAGACAGACAGAGCTTCACTGGACATATTTAATAATAAACAAAAAAGAAAAATTCACAGGCGAAGTTGTAGGAACAAAAAGTGACGGACCACAGGCAGCGAGCCGAGCAATTTAACAGACATAATAGGAGGAAAAACCAGCAAAGAACAACAAACAGCTTAATCAAATTAAATATGGAGGGATGAGTGGATGAAAACATTAGATCAGGTGAGCAGATCAGGTGAGCAGATCAGGTGACTGGGATCAGCTGTGGAAAGGAGCCAAGCGGCAGGATGAAGGAAAGTAAGAACAAAACAACAGAGAAAAGGCAACAAGGAAATGATAGAAACACAAATGAAAACCAAAACTCTGCACAATATGAACACAGTGTGATTGTGTTTGAGTCAGGGATCAAATATTTTCTAGCATAGATGAGATAATTACCTTTTTTTTCTTTTTTGCTTTTTCATGTAAACAGTTTTGACCATTTTTCTAGGATTAAATGATTGACATTCATCAACTCAAAACCTCCAAAAAAACTTAAGCTTAACATTTTTAAGTTTAAGTTTGATTAATTTATTTCAAACAGGTTTTTAAAAACAATCAGTAGGACATACTTAACCAAAAATAAATAATTTGTTTACTGTTCGTTTTGAAAAAGAGTAGGAAGATTAAAATATTGTTTAAAGTTGACAGGAAATTTGAAAATATCACTTGATAATTATGTGAAAGATTGGACCTGAGCACCAACTATAAAGTTGCATATATTTTAAAAAGACTTAAATAAATAATCAATGCTAAGTCTGGTGGTTGCACAAGTAAAGCCTGGTGGCCCGCCAGACTTATAATCTCCTGGGGGAAACCCTGACTTTTTAAAGTGTACAGGAAGGTCAGGTTTCAGTGTTTTTTATAGAAGGTCTTCTAATTGGATGTACAGCTGAATTGTTTTGTACGTCAGAAAAATAAAACAAAAACTGTAACACTCAACTTTAAGTTCAGACGAACGCCTTGGTGTATTTTCATATGGGTGCCACCTTCAGACATGACATAGTTGTTTTGTTTAACAGAAATTGGTTTAGAAATCAAAAATTGGAATTTTCTGTCCAATTCTGTGAAAAGGCAAAAAAATAAAAAAGAAGCTGACATTTAGTTAGGATTCGATTTTCCAACATGGTTCATAAGTTGGGCACTTCTGATGATCACCGTCCGGAGCTACAAGGAAACTTTCAGGAATGTGAAGACAAAGGAAAGTAAAACTGAGTAATCCACTCTCGAGGACCAACATGCAGCAGAGAAACTACAGATTTCCACGTTTCCCACTTGATCCACAGCCACCAGCTGCATTTTAGAAGAGCAGCAGGAAGCCGCATAAGTCACTAAGGTTGAATTATCCGCTGCTGTGGTGATGTTCATCGTGCCGCTGCCTTCTCTGAGACTGACGCTGTCCACACCCGTCCCGTTAACGCCGTCGCTCACCTGGACGGAGACCTCCCACATGAACTGGTCGCAGTGTTTAGAGCATCTCTTCTGCGGGCTGAATTGTTTACACACTGGTGGAGTGAAATCAGTCACCTGTAAAAGAGAGACAGCAAAAATATCAATATTTACCCTCAATAATGTGGCAGAGTATGAGGGCCAGGCTAAATAAAAAAGAAAAATTCTAGTAATAGTATGACCTTATTCTCAAAACATCAGGACGTTTTTCTTGCACAGCTTCATTCTCGTAATTTTATCACTTTTTTGTCATAATTTTTATTCATTTTTTTATTAGCATGACCCTAACACTCATCGTACAATGATGTCTTCAAATGTATGAAAAACCAGAGACACGTTACTTTTGGCAGGACTGTGAGATGCAGCACAACATAGTTGGTGTCCGTCCCTCCAGGAGCCACGGCCTCGACGGTCAGAGTGATGACGGTGCCGGACGGCGTGTCGGCAGGCGCTGTGACGTTCACCGTCCCGTTGGCACTACCTCCAGCACTCAGGACTAAATTAGTTGGGTAAAACAGCGGGAGGTTTTGGTCATTGGTGGCTTGAATTAAGAAGCGTCCTCCTTCGCCGGTTGTCATCACAGAGAAAAGAACTGATTTTAGTGTTCCTGGCTCCAACACGATGTCGTACTCATCCTAAAAAAATAATACAAAGAGAGCAGTTAAGACACAAGAACAGAGATACTGATCTGTTTTAAATATTTAAAGGTTTTGGTCTTTATTTGCATCACTTACGACAGCGACAGTGAGACCGGAGGCTCTCAGGCTGGTGGTCGACTGTCTCTGGAAGATCCCTGAAGAAGCTCTGGAGACGCCGTTGTTGTTCTGGCCCTTCACAAGCACAACAAACTCAACCGATGGGATCCTGTCGAAGCGGACGATATATTGTCCTCCACCCTGGGCCTCCACGGTGCCGTTGACCTGACCAGAACCCGACGATTCGACCAGCGTGACCTCTGTCACCGGGGCAGAGTCGCTTCCAAACAGAGTCACCAGCAGACTGGCATTTCCTCCTTCGAAGAAAAGAAACGTTTTTTGGTCCAAAGCCGCTTAATTTTCACTGCATCCCAGCTGTGTTTTCATTACCAGCTGTGGGTCGATTGTCAATTACATCAAATCCTCCAAACGGACCGTCAGACTCCACAATGAAGTCAAACAGGAAGTCAATGGAGCTCTCTCCTGTAAATGCAGAAAAATACAATGAATTAAGTTATCTAACCTTTTTATTTAACCATTTTCATTTAACGGTTAAAATCAGAGTCTTACCTACAACTTTCAGACTGTAGGAATTTTTTGACACTATTCCTATTTCCCAAACTCCTGCTAGCGTCAGCAACTTCACGGTGTGGAGGTTTCCAACCGTCTGGGAGGAAATGACTGAAGATCCTGATGTAGCCACATTGTTTTGAACCACACCTACACAAAGAAATTATAGAAACTAGTTAAACAAAGCAACTGAAGTTGGCACAACTTATGAAATGTTTTGACACCGACCTGAGGGATCGATGAGCGTAAACTCAACGTTACTTCCAGTGACGTAAATCGTCAAATTTCTCACTGACTCATCAACTGAAAAGGTAAAGTTTTCAGTTTTTCCAGGGTTCCTGGAAGCTTGCAGGAGGGTCACCTGAAAAATTGAGGATAACTCAGCAGGTGAAATCTTTAAACGTGAAAATAAAACAAGTTAGTCTTAATTTGTCTTCGTACCAGAGAGGAGCTGGTGGACTCAGTCAGGATGTCGATGGCCTCCAGCAGATTACTTTTGGAGACTTTGACAGCCTGACCTCCTGAGGTCTGAGCCAGGTCTTTGTACAGCTGGCCGTCTGCTCTGGCCATGCGGTAGCTTTGTTGCTGGTTGCCCTCTCCTGGTGTTTGTTGACGGATCCCAAGAACATTAGTTATCATGAAGTTCACCTGAAACAAAATGAGGGAACCAATAAACCCGGAAATGTTGAGACTTTTTACAAACCAAAATGTGACGAAGCTGAAGTTGGTTTCCGATTGCAGATTCCGATTCAGAAAATGGCCACCAAATTTTTCCTACATTTGCATCTTTTATCTACTCTCGCTAAAAACCTACAACAACTAGACTCTTCAAACCTGGATTAGATTATTCTCAACTAATAGCAGAATATTTAAAACCCAGTTTGTTATTTGTGAAACCTTTATTTTAATTGTGAAACTTCAATAAAGGACTATTTCAGTCCTCCTTCTCTGAAATGTCCATTATTTTGCTTTCTCTCATAAAAGATGCTGACGGTAGTGAAAAAATTGGTGAAATTGCCCTTTACTGAAGTTTCACAAAGATGTTTATGAGAACACTGAATCTGTTTGGTAACAGTGATAACAACTGGGCCAATGCCATCTTCTTTTCATATCTTTCACATTGATTATTTTTGACTGGATCAATAGAATCTGCACTGCTTCTGCAGAATTACTCACCACAGATTTGGTCTGCTCAATGAGAGCGATCACCGGGTTTCTCAGGTGTTTGTCTTTGGCCGGAGCATCGGTAAAAACAAAGATCTCAGAATTGGGAGGCGCGCCAGTCAGAGCTAGCTGTATGAAGAAACAGAAGAATGCTTTAGTATTTGCTTTTCATATGTTAGCAATTTTGCAGCATCAAACAAAGCACCTGAAGTCCAGAAAGACTCAGTTCTGGAGTATCTCCACCTCCAGCTGCTTTCAGAGAGTTGATGTAGCCCTTAAAGATTTCTGGATCTGTTGTCCGAATCAGTGGCCCAAACTCTGCACATTTGATGAAAAACAAAGACATTTTCTGTTGTCCCTCTTAGAGCTTAAACCGAATGACAGAGGGTGCAGAACAGTCTTTCTGCAAGGTACTGCATGTAAACGGCCGTTTATTTGCTGTGACGTTACGTGATGTGAAAGTGTGATGCTCGCTAACCAAAGGATTGTGTTTAAATGTCCGAGTCACATTTACCAAACAGCAAACAACAAAGAAAACAGCTGTGTGTCAAGAGACTATTAATGCAAGAGACTGTTAGTTTATTGTTGGGCAATTTCAAGTTAATTGGTCCTGACACGATTTAAGAAACGCTGGCTAAGATTGTACCTGGATCACTGAAGGGAACCAGAACATAAATCGACGGCTCATCCGGTGTTCCCAGCTTGCTGTCTATTATGGAGGCTGTGACCTCTTTCACTGCAGCGATGTCATCCCCCATGCTTCCTGTTGTGTCGACCACAAAACACAACGGTTTCCCTTTGAACAGCCCCATCATCCTAAGGAATGACAAACAAAGATAGACAAAAGTCAGTTTTATGAATTATACAATGGCATAATTTCAGCAAGAAATACTGAATTTATTACTCAAGGAAAGCATTGTCCCCAGCTGCACTGCGAACGTCCTCCAGCAGCTCACTGGTTGCTGCTATCGCCATGTTGGCTGCTTGAGAGTGGAGGTGTCCATGACTGGAGTCCAGCGTATCTTTGCTGATTCCACCTTTCGGTTCCATTAAACTTGTACTGTCCAGTCCACCGCCATGGCTGCATTTTCCTGTTTGTCATCATAGAGCACAAATGATTGAACCAGTCTGAAATGGTTTTAGAAATGTACAGGTGTCAAAAAAAAGCAGAAAAGAAAGTCCAATGAGACATCAGGCAGCAAAAGCTCCTAAAAATATTCTCAAAGTTTTGAGGAATTTCTGCTCCTTCAATGTTATATGTAGTATTTGAATTTTCATGCAATGTTAGATCTTGTTGCTACGAGAAAACTAAGCTCACTCTTTTATGATAATATTGATTTTGGAGAACATTGTGCAGAAATTTTTCCATTGTGCCTGCTGCTAGCATTTGCTTGATTTAAATAAAAATCAGTAATTTCTTCTTTGAATTCCAATTTTGATTTCCAAATATTCACTTCCTGCTAAAGAGCCCCCCCTGGTGGTTGAAGAAAAATCCACAGAAAAGCCACACCTGGCTATGAGCCGCATGGTTCAACGTGTGGGAAGAAAAAGTAGCAGCTTATAGTCCAAAAAATACGGTAATAGAGAAATATCACACATTGTTCAACTAAAAATGACAAAATGATCATATATTATTTTTGGAGCAATAATGCAGCTGGTATTATTATCAGATTAATCAAATAAAATATTTGGTTAAATGATAGTTTATTTTAAAGGCACCAAATAATTATGGCAACCAAATATTCTTCTTAATCTTCTAAGTTTAATAAATGAAGAATTTTCTGTGTTTTCTCAAAGTTTAAGACCTGGTAAAAAATCAGATCAGACCAAATATATGCAGCACCATCACAGTGTAAAGTCAGAGAAATGACAAAAAGTGTCAGCTAAAAAAAATCAACCCATGAAAATATTTCTACCTGAGGGCTTAGAAAAAGGATTAACCAGACTGAAATATCCTGAAGTGAGGATGTTGTTTCGCAGAATGTCGCTCCGAATGTTGTTTCTGCAGTCGTCTCCATTACAGCTTTGACAGGTTGCTCTGGTTTTAGCTGCAGATTCAGATTGGAGCAGAAATTAATGAAAAAACAAAATTGTTATCAAACACACATTAAAGTCAGTATCATTATGTCTTTACCTGCTACGTTTCCAACACGGACGTTCGCTTTGATCAAATTGCTATTTGGGGATCTGTGGCCTATTTCCATCCAGTTGCTGTGACTGTAGAAATCCTTAATTTTCAAAGAAACAAGAGGCAAAATTACAGCTTTCATCTTTGATGTTGAATTGAATTCAGAAATACAGAATTGATTCACAAACCACTTATTAGAAGCACTTTAAAATGTTCATTTTGTGACGCTTTCTTCTGCTGTGAATTTGAATCGGAAACCATTCAGAAATACCTGTAAAGTGTGTAAAATCCTTCCAAGATTTTCCACGGCTGAAACAAAGTTCTGCTGCTTATTGGAGGCCTTGATGACCGATAAACCGTCTGTGACTATCTTCTTCCCTTCGTCCAGCTCCTCATTGTCACAGTGACGACGAGCGCTCAGGCCATATATAATGTCCGTTTGAATGTTCTTCCTCTGAATCCGCTGGATGGTTTCGATGAAACTTTTTAAGGATTTTGATGCTCCGCAGGCAGCAGCAACAGATGAAGCAGTGAAAGGCTGACGCTGCACAGACATACACACTGTGTTTTATTCAAACAGAACCTGATTGGGTTGAAAATGGGATGAAAAGACGTGGCGAGTTGGTTTGATTCTTACAGGAAAAGTGAAATCCCTGCCCTCAGACTGAGCCAGGCTGCGGCACACCTGCACTGTGACGTTTAGGACGGCTCTCTCTGTGATGGCTTCGTGGGTCAGAGACTCTCCGTTACGAAGAATACCAAAACCATGAGCGCCAGTCTGCAGAAGCAGCAAACACAGCACAGCCAAGCCGGACATCACTGCAAAATCTGCAGGAAAACAGAAAGTCTGAAGTTTAACACCTTCTCCAAAAGCAACATTTTTATATTAGGTGACAAAAAAAAAGGAAACCTTACACAATTTGCATCAAAAATGTGATATTTGAGCTGGTTTTGATGCTTTATACTCTTTTTTTTTAATTCTGAACTTTGATCAAGATTCAAGGAGTTTTTAGCAGAAATTTTTGTCATGATTTGAGTTTTCTGTGTTTGGGTTTCTGTGTCTTTTGAGTCTCCTGTTCCCAGGTGTGTCTCGCTGCCTGATTACCTTCTGTATATTTAATGTCAACTGTGTCTCTGTGTCTTTCTCGGGTCCTTGTCTATTCTGTCCTGTCCAACTTGCCGTCCATTCAGTTTCCAGTTGCCACCAGTTTTTCAGCCTTCTGCTCTCGCTCAGCTGCCTGGATTGTTGGACTTTGTACTTTCGGTATCATCATTTCATTTCCGAAACCTGGGTCCACTGAGTCTGCCTCACACCGCAGTTCATGACAATATTATATTTTTCAGATCTTTCGTCATTGTGGTCAGACTTTTTAAACGATATTCAGCACCTTTTTTTCTATTTACTTACTCATGAATCCATCAAAATTAAAACTTGTTTGTTTTAAGTGATTTTAAAGATACAAGTAGCTGAAAATTAGAAAAATATACAGGACGCCGGCAGAACTGTGTTGCATCTTTCTTATTTTCTCTCTTTTTTTTTCTACATTTAAAAATGCAGTAAACTTCAGCACAAAATTGACAAAAAACTGGTAAAATTATTCTTTGTGAAAATCTCAAAGAATTGTAACTTTTGATGAATTAGTTTTAACATTATTAACAATTTCTTAAATGTATTTAAATGAGTAAAAAAAGGATGTTTTTTGTTACGATGGCAGATTTTAACATTAAATTCAAAACGCAGTGCTGCCCTTAAGGTATCTTCTCTTCTGGGTTTCTCCTCACTTGATTTTATTTAACAACAGAATGAATTAAAACTTTTTATTTTAGCTTAAGTTCAAACATTATTCTTAAATTGTGAAATATGTTTTCATCAGTAAGAGTGTAAAGAGAAGTAGGGAAAAGCAGTTTTTACCTGGGATGTGGCGGATGTCCTGAAATGTTTCTGAAGCGTCCCTGAATCTATGATGGTTTTCTGCAGAAGGGCGGAGTCTTTCTGACAGAGATAGTGACACATTGTTTGACCAGCTCATAACTGTGACGAGTTTTTTACACAAACAAAGCATGACATGCACTCATAAAGGTTGATAAAAAACAGTCATAGCTGCTTGTTAAATTGTAACCTTCTGATTTATTTCCATGGAAGTTTCACAAGAAAATACCAGGAAAAATCTCTTTCATATGTTTATGTTTCAAATTACAAAAAGTTCAAACTTTTAAAAATACCTATGATATGTCCAGTTAAATTTTATATTTTGATTCAGTCAATTTCAACATCTAAAATTAATAGTACAAAGAAACATTTAGATCTAACAGTAAAACAAGACTTCAGTGCAATCAATGAAGTTGTGCTTATGTAAACATTGTTTTAGTAATTTTCTTTATGTATCTAATAATAAAAATAAGATGTGGTTATGGCATAAAAGGAATGTTGAGATGTTGCAACGATGTGCACCGTAATTTTATTGCGATGCAAAGAGGGAAGCAGCCAAAAGGTCACAAAACCACAAATGAGAAACTACAGATTGCAAAATAAGGAAGCAAGTTCAGTTTCCTGACAGAAAATAACCAAAAATATGAGTAATCATTTCTTATTTCTACACATAAAATCATTTAAAAACAAAATAGAATCTCTTTGAGTAACTGAGTTAATAGACATGTATCAACTTTATCTCATTTCAGACGTGAGCAACTATGAATCTGATTAAAATAGTAAATGAAAGAAGTTGCAGTTAAATGAGTTTTGATTTTGGTAATAATCTTAAACACCATATAAAATATGTACCAATTTAACAGAATGAGGAAATTGAGACATCAAGTGTTGCAAGAGTCGTAGATTTCCCAGGAAATCAAAAAAAATTTTCAGGTTTTCTAGAATATCAGGGATCTAAGATCAGGCGAAAACAAAAAAAACTCTGAAAAATGGACAGAGGAAGCAGGAAATGTTCAGATATGAGCCAAGATCAAATTAAACAGAGAAGAGAACTGAAGACTCTGTTCTGTAAAAATTATTTAACCTTTTAACTCACAGATTGTGACTCCAGATTGAGCATATCTGTGGTTTAAACCTAAAGATTACAGAGAATTTAGTCAGTCCCATCTGCATCTACCTGTTTTAAAGAAAGATCAGATATTTTTATCCTACCTTGTTTTATTTATACACAGTTTAGTGTTTGTTATGTAAACTAAACTTTCCATAAACAGAAATACTGGTAATGTAAATAAGCAGTATATGTTTTCTAATCACTTTTTGTTTATCCCTGAGAGCGAATTTAAAATGTACAAAGAAGGCATCATGTTATTTTAGGTGAAGATGTGGAATAAAATGAACAGTTTATCCTTGTTAATCCAGCTCCCCACAGAAGAACAGCACTAAACGGCTGTAAAATGCAGGACAGTAAGAAAAACTCAGTAGTGTTCCCATTCGTCAGAGTTAATCATTTTCTTGACTGAGACAAATTCACGCCTTGTACCTGTCATGAAGGTGAGGCAGCATGCAGTTCCAGCAGCAGTCAAGTGATGACGCGATTACTATTGCTGGGCAGGAAATCAACTTATAGATCTAAGCAACTACTGATGGGTGCGGACACCAGTTGACCTGAACTGTCTCACTCAGATGAGAGAAATGATTCAGGAGCCGAGGTTAAAACTCAGAAATCTAGTTAAATTAACTTAAAAAACAATGTTTAGACAACCTGTTTCCTGTTGCTAAATAAACTTAATAAACTTTAATTTCTGAGTTAAAATCAAAACAATTTTCTTGTTGACTTTAACTGCATTCTCCAGGCAGCAGGTGGACTTTCATTTTCGAGTTAAACCACCTTTAAATGTTTCAGTGAGCCGACCTGAGAAGCTTTCAGTGTTTGATGTTTTCTCTATTTGTGGACGGAGCGCTCACTGTGATTCACTGGAGTGTTTTATATCATTTATGGATATTAATGACTTTGGTTCTTATCTGCCTTGATTTTCCTTTGATCTAAAGAAAACTATGTCTTGATCCTATTCGTCTACTTCGTGCTGTCAAGCGGGCTCCATTTAACTGATTTTATTTATAATGTAGTTCTGGTAGATCTTGTTAAATATTAATTGCCATTCCCTTCCTGGTATTATTGACTATAACAGCACAAACTGATATTTTATTTTCAAATGCACAGACTAAGATTTTCCTGATTTTATTGTTCTCTCTGGTAAATTCATAAAATCTCTCAGATGTTTGTTTCCTTAAGCACACACCTCAGATTTCTTCTATGACATTTCACCTGCATACAAACATCTGAATGGTCTCTTTCTCAAGAACTCAGTTGGGTTAATTTTTCTCTCATGCTGTGACACTTTGCTCAGACAACAGGAAATGGACTTTAAACTTTTTATCCCAACACTTCCTCAAGCAAGACTCGTAGTGACGTTAACCCTTTGCTGCAAAGCAGTAAAATCTTTTATATTCTGAGCAACATGGAAGAGGAAGTTGCAAAGATTAGTCAGTATTTATTGGATAGATTTATGAATAAAGCTGGTGTCATATGCAGAAATTAGAAGAATTCTTTGTTTATTAATTTAAATTTCTGGTGTAATTATCTTAATTGGTGGCTGATTGTTATGGCTAATCAGGGTTTGTTCATAAATTTGGTATGTTGTAATTTAAAGCAGCATCAAACTGGACTTTGCAGTGGTGTGCATGTTTTTTAATCACAGTTATATTCAGGAAAGAAATAAAGTACACCCTTTGCTATTCTGCATAAAATGTGATAAAGTTCAAAGGGTGTGAATTCCTTTGCAGAGAACTGTGGAAATGTTCCTTTTTTCTTTTACCAGGTTTTTAAACTGTTTTCATCTTTCATTGACAAAACAAACAGCTTTTTTATTATAATTATTAAATGTAACTAACCCTTACTGTAGAAAAGAGATTGTCTCGTATATTGTAACAAAATGTGGCAAAAGTGAAGCGCTGCAAATATTTTTTGGATGCAAAATCTATCTTTCTATTCTTCTCAAAATAGAAAGATAGCTACTTTTTAGGAATAAAATGTCATTTCATTTTAGAACATATTGCATGTAAAACACGCTGCAAAATATTTATTCTGGCTCTTTAAAACTTATAAAGTGCTGTATGTAACATAAGCAACATAAAAATATGAAATTTAGAGGGTAACTACACCTAATAAATAACTAATCACATTAATTTAGAAATCTGTGCTCATGCAAAGTGGCGCCACCAAGAGGCTCCCGAGAGTAACAGCAGCCCAGATAAACTTGACTCCTCCATTTGTTCTGCCCAGCAACATTAGGGATATAATTTTATATGGTTCAATTCAGGAGTGAAAAGAGCAGACTTCCATGAGTTACACCATATTTGTATCTTGATATTTGCATTTTTGTATTGTATTGTTGTGAATTAAAACATACCATTCTTACTTTAAATGTAAAAGCCTGAACGTTAGGTTTTACTTATAAACTGCTTAATATTTAGAGCTCATAATAACACCTTTGTCAGATAGACAGTCAGCGCTTTGAGAGACTGACATCATGTCAAAACCCTTAATGTCCTTGAAAAAGATACACAAACACCACAATTAGCAGTGTACATATGAAACCGGGTTCTGCTTCACTCCACTGTACCAGGCTGACCCAAGTAACCCCTCGACTCTGCGTTGTGTAGATGTTTTTAATGAAGACCAGGAGTTTCTGGGTGAACAGGCAGTTTATTTCCTGAATGAGAACAAATCGGGTTGGAATCAATGCAATGGCTCAGCTTCCCTCAGCACACTACAACAGTTTAAAAAAAAAAAAAACACTACAACAGTTAGCTGTAACTTAGCACAGAAAGTGATTTACAATATTAACAAAACTAAAAGTACAAAATTGGTGCTAGACACACAAATCGTAAATAGTAGTCGCATATTATTGGTGTAAGTTATTAAAAATGATATTTTATGTGTTTCTAACACTTTTCCGTGCTGTGTGCTGAGGAATGAAACTCAGTGCCAGTGTATGGCACTGATTACAGGAGCCAGCAACATATAACCAGCCACACAGACAGGAGGCGCTGTTTCCCATTGCACTGATAATATAAAGCTAGTGGGATTCTACAACATAAACTCTGTTACACATAAATGTGCATCTGTTATAGCCACAAATGTGGCAAAAAAAGGGGGATAAAAACTCAGTTTGCATATTTTAATTATTGTCAGGAATTACATGCTTTGATTTTATAGGATAATTAATGAAGAATACATAAAGATTAGAACAATTGATTTCAAAGATACTAAAAGTACAAATTTGTCACCAAACTTTGTTCAGAGTTAAACCTTCAACAAAAGCAAATAGAAAACTTCTCTTAAAATTATCTACATTGATCAACAATGGTGCTTACATTTAATATTGCTGCAAAAAGTGTTTAAATATTTGATTATGTATGGATTATGATTAGATATAATATCTACCACCGGGATGAACTAATATTTACCAGATTTCCATCACCAGTAATCTGTTTTGTAAAATTTAGGATCACAGAAACCATAGCAAGAAGCTCAGGACCGAGAAACTAAAGCAAAGAGACACGGAGAAACCAACTCTTGTAGAGGAATCTGTTGTTGCAGGGCTGGTTGTTGCAGGGCTGGTTGTTGCAGGGCTGGTTGTTACAGCGATGGTGACATTTGCACGAACAGAGTAACTACAAGTTTCCACATTTCCCACTTGGTCCACAGCCACCAGCTGCATATCAGGAGAGCAGCAGGAAGCCACATAAGACACTAAGGTTGAATTATCAGCTGCTGTGCTGATGTTCATCGTGCCGCTGCCTTCTCTGAGACTGACACTGTCCACACCCGTCCCATTCGCTGCATCATTGACCTGGACAGAGACCTCCCATGTTGACTGGCTGCAGTTGTCGGAGCAGTTGGACTGCAGGATGAGCAGCTGGCACACTGGTGGAGAGAAATCAGTCACCTGTGAGAGTGACAAGAAAATATTATCAATATTTACCTTCAATGATGTGTCAGAAAGCATTGAACACAAAATAACACATTACTTTTGAAAGGACGGTTAGACGCAGGACATCATAGTTGCTGTCTGCACCTCCAGGAGCCACGGCCTCAATGGTCAAGGTGACACCAGTACCAGATGGAGTGTTGGCAGGAGCGGTGATGTTCACTGTGCCATTAGCACTAACTCCAGGATCCAGCAGTAAACTGGACGGAGAAGATGCAGCAAAGCCTTGATCATTGGTGGCTTGAATGGTGAAACTTCCTCCTTCACCGGTTGTCATCACAGAGAAAGAAATAGATCGAGGTGTTCCTGGCTCCAACACTGTGTCTAAGTCATTCTGAAACAACAATGGAAACCAAAATGTAAAAGAGACAAGCACAGTGAAACCAATCTATGAAAAGTTTGAAGGATTTTGAATTGCTTCATTTGCTTCCAACAACAGTGCAATGAAAATGACAAAATACTTTGGTTATGCTTAAGTATGCTTACAACAGTGACAGTGAGAACAGAGGCTTTTATGTTGGTGGTCGACTGTCTTTGGAAGATCCCTGAAGAAGCTCTGGAAACGCCGGTTGAGTTTGTTGTGCCCTTCACAAGCACAACAAACTCAACCAATGGGATCTTGTCGAAGTGGATGATAAATGTTCCTCCACCTTGAGTCTCTATGGTGCCGTTAACCTGACCAGAACCCGACGATTCAACCAGTGCAACCTCTGACACTGTGGCGACATCGTTTCCAATCAGTGTCACCTGCAGACTGGTATTTCCTCCTTCAAAAATAAGAAAAAAGTGCTCAGTTACCCTTAAAAGTGAATAATTTTTGCATGTCAGAAAATTGTGCTTTTTTACCAGCTGTTGGACGATTGCCAATCACATCAAACCCTCCAAATGGGCTGTCTGACTCCTTAATAAATTTGAAAAGAAAGTCAATGGGACTTTCACCTGCAAAAAAGAGAAATACAGTGAAAGAAAGCCAACTAAAAAACTGAGGGGAACCCTTAGGGACCTTATAATAATCAACATCTACATTATACTTATTGTTTAGGTATTTTCTAAAAGAATAAACCAAAGACTCAGTGAGAGTTCTCATTTGCATTATTTAAATAATATAACCCAATGAGCATTCAGGGTTCTGTTGCCAGGCAGATAAAGACTGTATCATAATTCACAGAAAAATCAACCAATCATACCATTTCTTAATGATAATTATTTTTGCCAAGTCAAGATGTAGATTACAAATTTCTTGCAAAGAATACTGAAACTGAATATTATGTTTGAGTGTTGCCATTGTAGTCGTTTTCTGTTATATATTTCATTTTTTTATTTAAAAATGCAGTATATGCATCACAGTATCTGTGCAAAAATATTAGAAATAATGAATTGTGGTTAAAAAAAATACTAAGTGACAAACAGGCATGCACAATTTTTTAAACAAGAATAAGAATTTATGCATTATCAACTGGTTTTCTGATGAACAAATAAAAATATAGAATTACCAGATGTTCAAAATTAAGACTTCTGAAAATGCCAGCCTTACATTTACAGATGTCCTTACCTACAACTTTCACACTGTAGGGATTGGTTGACAAAATCTGTAGTTCCCACAATCCTCCTTCTGTTTGCAGCTGCACAGTCTGAAGATTTCCCACTGACTGGGATGTAATGATTGAAGATCCAGCTGTGCTGGTAATATTTTGAATCACCCCTGAAAAGAAAAGCCCATAATTTATACACACGGGTTTGTAACGACAGCAGCAAAACGTTTGAAACTAAACTAATCCACCTCAACCTGATAAAGTAATTTATTTACCTGAAGGACTAATGAGACTAAAGGCAACAGAAGCTCCTGTGATGTAAATTGTCAAGTTTTTCACTGTGTCATCAACCACAAAAGTGAAATTTTCTGATTTTCCAGGATTCCTGGATGCTTGCAGAAGGGTCACCTGCAACAATAATACTTTTAAAGGTGAAATCTTAACGCTTCAAACATTAAAACAAAATAAATGAAGCTATTCTGTACCACAGAGGAGCTGGTGGATTCCGTTAGGATGTTGATGGCCTCGAGGAGCTGACCTTTTGTGACTTCAACAGCCTGACCTCCTGACGCCTGAGCCAGGTCTCTGTACAGCTGACCGCCTGCTCTCGACATCCGAACACCTTGTTGTTGGTTGTTGTCCACTTGTCTTCGACGGCGAAAGCCAAGTACATTAGTTATCATGAAGTTCACCTGAAACACGATGAGATGGGCAAAAACCTCATTTACTGAGTCTGCGTGCAACCTAAAACATTAGATATGATTCTTCATGTTTGTTTAAGCATCAAACTGCCTGAGGACATGCAGCTCATGTACAGACCTGCGTCATTTAATCATTCGAGGCGCCATGATGGACGTTGGAAACGAGGATCGGGAGGATTTAACTGAGCGACTGAAATAGTTTTCCTAAGTTGTTTTTGTCAGTTTATTTGTGGCTGCTTCTTGTTCGAGTCAAGCTAATTTGTCTTTGAACGTAACACACCTGGGTTAGGGCTCACGGACGGCGTTATTTACAGAAGCTTGAAATAGCTAGCTTAAAAACCGAGCCGTACTTGTTCCCTCCTGATCAAATTACCGACTTTTCCTGAATTCACGCCACATGTTTTATGTCACTATGTCATAAGCAGTGTCCCCCCTTAAACCTGAGCAGCCTTAAAACGTACAGAAGGCGTACAGAACTGGCTAGCCAGACGCTAATAAGTTTTTCCATACATGCTAGGCTACATGATGGCGGTGCACTGTTTCCATGGTTACCAAAGACTAACGTGTACCTTCACGACAATGCGATATTTGATATCTTTTTAATCAAACTTACTTATAGACCTTATAGGCGTTAAAATTATTAGCTTGTAAAAAAGTGTTCACTGCAAATCCGCGGTTACACCGAAGCCTGACAGTCATTATGATTAACGGCTGCTCGCCATCGCCATCTTTCCTCGCTAAGTTATACAATAAAATTACAAGTTTGGTTTTCAGTCGACAGCGCAGCACCCTGTAGACATTTGTTTAACTGCGAAATCAACTAAATAAAAGCGATATTAGGCTACCAGATGTGCTTGTTGTGTTGACAAGGTTAACAGGAGCGCATTGGTTGTTATGACGGCGGAGTGGGCGGGGTTTAGAATGTAGTGACGTCACATGCTTAGCTTGAGAAACTATCAAACACAAATATCCACTAATATGCAATATCCCCACAAATAAATGAATTGGTACATTATAAATCATGCAGGTAAATGTTTTAAAAACAAACAAACAAAAAAAAAACATAATACATTTAGAAAGCTCTTCTCAAAACTGTGGTCATGGAAACACCGGTGGTCCGCGAGCACCCCCTAGTGGTCATGTGAACAACCGTTTATTTGACGGAACGCTCCATTAATTACTGAAAACAAGGAATTCAGTGCATCACCAGAGACGCACTCACCACAGACTTGGTCTGCTCTATGAGTGCGAGCACCGTGTTTTTCAGGTAGTCATCTTTAGCTGTTGCATCCGTGAAAACGAAGATCTCCGAATTGGGAGGCGCACCAGTTAAAGCCAGCTGCATGAAGAAATTACAGAAAAAGTTTTATTTATTTATTTATTTTGCTTCTCATACATAATCAGCTCTGTGGTATAAATCAGATCACCTGAAGTCCAGAAAGACTCATTTCTGGAAAATCTCCACCTGCATGTGGTGTTAGTGAGTTGATGTAACTCTTGAAAACCTCTGGGTCTGTTGTCTGAAGCAGAGGCCCAAATTCTGTGATCCAAACAGAAGTCAGTGATTTGTATATTCTACAACATTTTAGTCCAGTCAGTTGGATTTATGTTGTTTTTCCCTTTTTTTCTTTATTCATTTGGCAATACAGTGACTATAAAACATGTGAAAACAATAGGAATAATTTCTGTCATAATTGTTTCCTCATAGATTAAATTCATAACACTGAAGGTGAAACTATCAGGGAGACAATACACTTCAGCCCTGATCATTGGGATTCTACCTGGATCATTGAAGGGAACGAGAATGTAAATTGAGGGTTCGTCTTCTGTTCCCACTTTACTGTCAATAATCGATGATGTTACGATCCTCACTGCTTCAATGTCATCCCCCATGCTTCCTGTCGTGTCCACGCAAAAACAAAGGGCTCTCCCTTTCAACAGTCCCATCATCCTGAGGTGCAACAAGCGAAACACAGAGGCAAAGCTGTTCATTGTTTTCTATTATTCTATAAAGAAATTCAAATACAGAGAAAATAAGCAGCCTCCTACTGAAGGAATCCTCTGTCTCCAGCAGCACTGCGAACGTCCTCCAGCAGCTCACTGGTTGCTGCTATCGCCAAGTTAGCTGCTTGGTTGTGAAGATATCCATGTTCAGAGTCAAATGAATCTTTGTTGATCCCACCTTTGGGCCCAATTCCTTTTGTTCGATCAAAAAACCCTCCATGGCTGCATTTTCCTGCTCATCATCACACAAATCACAAATAATATTTTGTTGTTGACACACTTATTTCATATATATGCAAGTTTTTTGTGGCCTTTCTTGCCATAACTGGGCAGCAGAGTAATGTATAACTACATTGATTTACTATTTGACAACAAAATAAAGATCTTTACCTTCTGGTTTTGTAGAGAATACTTTAGGTGAAAAATATCCCGAAGTAAGGATTTGTTCCTTTAAGATGTCCTCCAAAATGTTGTTGCTGCAGTCCTCTCCATCACAGTTGCGGCAAGTTGCTCTCGTTTTGGCTGCAGATTCACATTAGATTTGGTATATTTGAAAATAAGCACATAAATCCACACAAATCAAAACAACACCTTTTTTACCTGCTATTTTTCCAACATCGGCATTTCCTTTGATCAGATTGGAGTTTGGGAATTTGTATCCTATTTCCACCCAGTTAGTGTGACTGTAGAAATCCTTCAAAACAAAACTACTGCTTAATTCACTCAAAGGAAGTATCAAGCTTTTTGTGAGTTTTTCTGCCACAAGTGGGCAGCAGAGTAAATATATCAGCGTTGACCTTTGGTAACCCTTTGCAGATTTAATGAAGCTAATAATAAAAGTAATAATTTCTCATCCGTGGCAGTTTTAGGCAGCAAGAAAATGAAGTGCAATCTCAAAGCTGCAGCAGATATACCTGTAAGGTATGGAGTATCTCTCCCAGAATTGATGTGGCTAAAACAAAGTTTTGTTTCTTATTGGAAGCCTTCACAGCTGTTAAACCAAGTGTAATGAGAAACTGTCCTCCTGCTATGCTTTCATCATCGCAGTGATGAATTGCACTCAGCACATAATCCTTGTCTATTTCATGGTTACTTTTCTGGATCCTCTGAATGGTGTCGATGAAACTTTTGGTTGATTTTGATGCGTCGCATGCAGCTGCTACAGCCCCAGCAGAGAAAGGTTGTGGCTGCAAACAAATGCAGGTGTTTATTTTGCTTCAACAAAGTAATTTTAATTGACAAAAACTTAATGGTTTAATTTAAATACTTACAGGAAAAGTGAAGGTCTTTCCCTCAGACAAAGCCAGTGCACGACACACCTGCAGAGTGACATTGAGGATTGCTCTCTCTGTGATCACTTCATGAGTTAATGAGCCTCCGTTAAAATAATTTAAAATAATATTTGATATTTTAAATCCTTCAACTCCGGTCTGCAGAAGCAGGAAACACAACACAGCCAGCTTGGTCATCCCTGATCTCACAGACAAAAGCTCTTCCAAAGCTTATGCAGAATTTTTAAAATTCTTCAAAACCTGTGAGACATAAAATGAGTTTTAAAAAATTTATTAACAAATTTTAGAAGCAATAGTTTCAGGAATACAAACCAAAAATATAACAGCATTTATCAAACTTTGCTGGATCAGACACAGTTATAAAATGTAACCCCATTGTAAAATTATGCTTCAGGTGAATAATTTTTTTAAAGTAAAATTAAACACCAAAGCAATATTAAAAGTACTTATCCTAATTAATTATGAGCATCTTTTGAACACAGAAATTGGTTTTTATTATCAATGATTATACTTTTCCCAACAACATCCCCACCAAAACTGATAATGACAAAACAAAAAACTGCAAAGATTTTTAAACAACTATTCTACTCATATATTTTTAATTAAATTCAAAACATATGTATTATGTTAATAACTGTCTTCATGATTCATATTTAGAAATTTTTTCGAATATTATAAATGTGATTGAAAAACTATTCACAATTGATTAAAAATTACATGCAAATATTTTCTGTACCTGATTTCCAGAGCTGTTTGTTTGGTGCTGAATCCTTTTGTTTTTACTTAGCAGCGGCTCCACCTGATCTTCTGAGGAAAGTGGAGCCTTCCAGTCAAACTCTGAGTCAATCATCAAGGAATCTTGTTCAAACCACTTGATCATTTCAAACAAAAGAACTGAAACTATTTCTCAAATTATGTTTTATTTATCAAATAATAAAACATGATACGAGACAGGGGGTCTTCTTTTTATCATTTAATCTGAAATTAATTAACAAATGGCTTCAGTTTTTATAGTCAAAATTTACATTGATATAGATCCTGTCATCAATTTCACAATATCAAATGGATTTAATGATAAAGTTAATTAAAGTTAATCACAAAAACCTTCCATCAGTGAGCTACTGTATGACCTGCTAACATAATTTCAATAAAGACAGCAAGGTGGTTGCTTATGAAGGAACAGGTGTTTAAAATCATTCTTCTGTTAAATCTTGGATTATCAAGAAATGTCATTCAGACATTTTCTGCAAATCAAGAACTGGCAAAACAATGCTATTAAAGTATTGTTTTGTGAATACCTACAGAGTGAGGTGTGCTATTTTTGAACAATACAAGAAGGTGTTCCCTCATGCACTGACAGTTTCAGGCATCTCGTTCTGCACATACATACAAAATAAATAGAAACAACTTCTCTACAAACTATTAACAAAAAGATAAACAAGTGACAAACTATTTGACTTGACTTACTTAAACATTTGAGGTCGGACACTGATGTTGGGTTGAATTCAGGGTTATGTAAAGGCCTATGAAAACTTCCAGACCCATTTGACTTTGCTTGGTGAATCAATAGTCTTAGAACTGGAGGGAGCCATGAACAAACAGTTTCTAGATACAGTTGAAACTAGAAGTTTTCATGTTTTATGTAAAAAAGATATGCCTTTTTTTCACACTGTCTGATGGAAAATTATAAAATTATTTTAAACATAACCTTTTAAAAATGGCTGTATAAGACCAAATAACTGACTGGGAGAAGAATCCAAATAAATATAATTCCATGACATTAAGGAGACCAGTTGATGTTGTCTATTTGCCTTTTCTGACGGACCGTGTAGTAAATGATTTATGAAGAGAGGTGAAAGGGAGCAGAGGAGGAGCATTTTCTCTAGTTCTCTATTTTTCAGTCATTGGGAAAATTTTTCATTGCTTTACTTCTTTTTAGTTTCCTTTTCCAAAGCTGAAGAAAGACAGACAGCAGAGCGTCAGTCACAGATGATGAGGAAAATATCCCAGTGACAACTCTAGGTTTTGATTCAGCTATGGAGTCATACGTGTTGGATTGTTTGTTATGTTTGCTCCCTTGCTCCTTGTTTTTCCTGCTGTGTTTGGGTCTCCGCTGGCCGGCGTTATGCAGTTGGGTAAATGTGGCTGTCAGGGCTGCAGGCTGGAAGCTGTGGGTCACAGTCTGTCTGATCCTGGAGCTGCCGCTGCTGGACCTCAGATGGACCCAGGATCATCTGTAAACCCTCTGCACTGGCCAGGTATCTGCTGCAGCACTGCGGCTCGCTCACAAAGGCAAAACTGGCCGACTGGCCCTGGGGAGACCCCCACCTGCAGACGGTCTCCAGCCAAATGTGTGGAGAACATGCAGACAGCATCCAGTTCACCAGAGAGCTCCTCCTGCTGAAGGACGGGGGGGTCGTGGCTCTGGACTGGGCGACGGCGAAGAGGATGAAGGAGCAGCAGTCAGGGAGGAAGGCCATCGGGTGTTTCACCTCGACACCCCCCGTTCTCCTCCTCATCCCTCAGTCCTGGGGCGGGACGACCCCCCACCTGCGGCGGCTCTGCCAGCAGGCCGCGCTGCAGGGCTTCTCAGTGGTCGTGTTTCACCATCGGGGCACAGCCGGGTCGCCCCTCACCACACCAAGAATCTGTGAGTTTGGAGACCCGGCGGATCTGGAGCAGGTACGCTTTACAACGCTGGGTTTTTTTAAAGTGAGCAGCCAGGGGGCGCTGTACTGGGGGCTTCAGCAAGTTAAAGGGAAGATCAGAGAAAAAAAACGCAGAACTAAAAACTAATTTAAGATTAAATATTTTAATCTTAAATTTTTCATTAGAATTTTGTTTGTTTTTCAATCATTTTAAAAATAGAATATGAGTCAAATTAATTTATTTTCTTATTGGCTGCCTGTTAAATTCATGAAGCTGCTTTGCTCCTCAAAACTAGCATCACAAACAGGAAGTGGAAAAGTTTCTGACAAGACCAAAGCAGCCCAGCTATGGAGGACACATCTGCAAAAAATACAAAAAACCCCAACAACAACATAAGAACTGTGGTAATAAAATAACATTTGATGTGATTAATATAAAATATAACATAATTTATAATCGAATGAGGGAATTGTAATGAAAAATTGTATTATCTGATAATAAAATATTTCACCACAGATCAGAAGGAGAACAAAAATCAGAAGATATAAGGCAGCATTTGTGCTAATTGAATGTAATAATTATGAAATAGTGAATAAAAACATTATGCAAGTTTCTTACATATTTTGTATTTGTGGGTTTAAAAAGGGGTCAGAGGTCAATCCTTGGCATGGAAAAGTGTGGGAAACTGCTTTAAAAGAGGATCAGCTGATTCAACCCACATCAATTCAGTCTATTTGCAGTTTTGGCTTATATCTGAATTGTATTTCACTCTTAATTTTATATTTTTTTTATAATGCAAGAGGAGGGAAATTGTTTGAGAAATCTGCTTCTTCATCTGCTACATTATTAGACACACTCCTATCTTCTCTGTTACTAAGTCAACATCCAGTTTATTGCAGTCTTTGGAAACATTTAGATGAAAACAACTTGTTCCAACACAATGAAATACCTCCTCTACATGCCAACAGGTTCTGCAGAGGCATGATAATGAGTCACTTATCTGAATCAGGTATGTTGGAGACAATGATGCTGACGATGAAAAATAAACTGTTTCTCTGCAGCCAAGAGGAAAAATTAGTATCTGCATTCCAATGAATCAATGTCAGTGTGGTGTAATTACGAGTAAATTAGAGGTTAAGCTGCCTTAAATAGTTGAAAGAGCTCTTTTATTATGGAGTCAAAAGCTTTTGTAAAACTTTTTTTCTGGGTGCTTGTTGAGGTTTAACAATTTTTTATTAAAAAATTGGATTGTAGTCCTCTTTCATATATTCTGTCATGAGTTCAGACACATTTTTACAGCTTACGGTAGCGATGCGTGTGTTTTCAGGCGGTTCTGTATGTCCGCAGTCGGCACCCGTCCTCCGTGTTGGTGGCGGTGAGTGAAGGATCGGGCTCCGCCGTCCTGCTGTCCTATTTGGGCGAGCGAGGCTCAAGCACCTGCCTAACAGCAGCTGCAGCCATCTCACCTGTGTTGCTGGGGCAACTGTGGTTTGAAAGCGTCATGCCGCCTATTTACCGCTGGGGGGTGCTATTTCACAGAAAAATGCAGCTGAGCAGGTGAGAATTTTATACTTTGCACAAATCCAGAGGCAGGTAGAGCAACCAAAGATTGAACTTAATTAAGAGTAAACAGGTATTTGGTAAAAAGTCTAGTCAAGTACTGAGTAACTGATCAAAACATTAGTCATTTAATGTTTAAATCTTTAAAATTGTATTTAAAAAATCTAAATTAAAATAATTTGCAGCAAAATCAGGCAAAAGGAGCCTTGTTACAAATCAGTTCCTTTCCATATAAAAATATAAAACTTAAAAAAACCTGCAGGCGTGAGCCTGTTTTTGGTTGAAACAAAATTGTTCTTCAGTGAACTTACAACAATATCCAGAAGTGTGACTGAAGTAGCAATAAAATTACTTAGTAACAGTAGAAACCTCAGCATAGCAAAATACTCAAACAATTTTTTTTCCAAAATGTCACCCAACTCTCCACAAACTCCAGATTTTAGTTTTGCTATATTTGCTAAAATCTTTGCTTTTCTTCCATGCTCTCAATAGATATGTCAGTTCTCTCCGAGGAATCCTGGATGTGGATCGTGCCCTCAGATCCTCCAGCCTCAGAGATTTTGAAGAAGCTCTTTTCTGCTCTCCCACTGAGAAAGCTTCTCCATCCACAGAGAGAAACCCTGCATCTCCCTCCCTCAGGGGCCCAACATCAGCAGCGGCCTGGGCACTGGGTGAAAGAGCTTACCCAGCAGCGGACTGGGAGAGCTACTGGGGGAGGAATGAACCTCTGAGAGATGCAGATGAGGTGGCGGTCCCAGTGCTCTGCATCTGCAGCTCTGATGATCCTCTCCTCCCTCCAGCCTCCACGCTCCCTGTTTCTCTTTTCCAGAGCAACCCTTACTTCCTGCTGGTTCTTACTGACAGAGGAGGGCATTGCGGGTTCGCCCTGGACGCCGACAGGCAGGCAGATGAAGGGAGGACAAGAAGTGAAGATGAGGATGAAGGTATGTGGAGTCATATCGCAGTGCTGGAGTTCCTAAGAGTGGCGTCTGACTTCCTGAAAGAGGCAGAAAAGGACTGGAAAAGCAGCAGAGGCCAACAGGAAGTAAACAGCGTCAAAGGACAGAAGAGCAAGATGAACTCTGCAGCGATGCCTCGTCGGAGGAGAGGCGCCATGATGAAGAGATCAAGACCCCAGCCAGCAGGGCAGAGCGGTGTGGACGACGTGCATGGAGAACCCTTCACCTGGAAGAGGTCTTACACTCGATAAGACATTTTCAGATATTTTATACGTTAGGTTTTCAAAACTAGAAAAATAAATTCTTATCTAAAAAGGTCAGTCTAGGGTCATATTTGTTGAGTTCTGCTCAGTGGTGCTTCTCAGGTCTGGAGCTTTCTTTCAATGTTTTTGTTTCAGGACGGCGTCTCAACGCTTCCTACTAAGAAATTTCACGGTGGTGATGCCTGCAGGATTTAGTCTGCCAGAGTTTCTGAAAGACAAACTATCACAATATGGCTTCACTGCAAAAGTTTAAATAAAACAAAATCAGCTTAAAAGTAACTGAAAGCAGATAACGTCTTACTACACATGAAATACTTTAAGGGAAATACTTCTTTTTCATCAATATTAAGGATTAATTGACTCAAACTTTTCTACCTTCAGAAAAGATACTTGTACTTTAGTACAAATAAGACAAAACTAACATATCTGCACTATAACTAGAGTATAAACACATGGGAAGATTTTGTTTTTGCTGTGAATTCAGCATTAATGCCAATATATTAAAATCTATAGTGAATAAAATATAAGCAAATCATAATTTACAAATTCTGACATTTAAACTGACGTTTTTGTAAAACGATGACAACATAAACACTATGCAACAGATAAATATTAAAATTACTTTATTACAGATGATTCTTTATCCAGTAGCCCTCTTCCAACAAAAAATAGTAATTACAAACAAAATATTACATTTATCCCCTAAACTTTGCATCTGAATTACTTTTATACATTTTAAATCACTTATTTTTCATCTGAATGAATATCTATTCTCTTCTGCTATGCAACATTCAGCTTTTTTTATTTGTAATTTTTTTTTGCACAAACTATACACTTTGATACAGTTTAATACAGATCTGTGGACAAGGGAGAATAAAACGGCAAGATTCACCAAATATGACAGGAAGAATAAAAGGAATACTGATAAACAGACTGTACAGAGAAGTGACCCGGCCTTCCACCGACTCTCCGCCAACAGCAGCTGCCCCCCCGCTTCGGGAGGAGGTCGGGTGTCACAGTAGACTCGTAAAACTGGTCAATGACTTGTGCAATCAGTGCAACTGATCCAGTTCGGAGTGACCAACGTCTAAAGCTAGACTCTGCCCCCACTGCCTTGCAAAAAAACAACAAAAAAATCTATAGTAAATACAACTGAACCTCTGCAGGTTGTTTGGCCCTCTGCAGACAGTTTAAGGAAAACAAAACACAAAAGAGATGAAGAGAAATAAAGAAAAGCACTCATTTAGTTTCTAAACTGAGAATCTAGCACGTTTTGACAGAATGGGGGCCTAATTTTCGTTGCTTATTTCTAGATGGAAGTGTAAATGCGAGTCTCAAAGATTAAAGCCTGAGTAATGTCAGCGGTTCCCACATGATCTAAAGTTTCCAAAAACTAAATGGACTTCAGAGCTTTGTGCATGACTTTGGAAACTACCTCAGGGTGCAGAGTGCATTAAGTTTTATGGTATTTAAATGGTTTTAGAGTCTAACCTGGTGTAACGCTGTCAGTGTACAGTCCGAGCAACAGGAGAAAAATATTTTAATTATGTGCAAAAAATTCTCCTCATACACTTTTGAACAAATTGTTGCTGCTTCCACAAGGCAATTTGACCTAAAGCCGTGTTTTCGTTCCCAGCCAAAAAAGAGTTAACTGCTGCAAACGGGACAGGTGAAAACTCAGCAAACCCCCTTTTTTTTTTTAAACTACAGCAACTCTAACGCCACAGCATTGTGCCCTCACCGCAGGTTCATCTCGCTTCGATTTGTCATTTAGATTTCCAAGCTGTACAATATTCACATGTTGACTGTACATTTCTTCTGCAGTTTCACAATAAGACTTGGATCTTTTCTAAAATTCTCTCTTTTATAGATTTATATAAACACCAGCACATATCCTGGTTCGTCGTTTCTTCCTCTGAGGGACAAATTTTCCCTGCAGATCAGCGAGCGGCCCCCGGGTTTGGGGCCCTTGAGAGACACGGGAGGGAAGGAGGCGAAGGTGGAAGGACGCAGGGAGATCGGTGGTCAGATCGGAGGGTGAGACAGAGCGGGGTGTCACACCGGGGGAGGGGCTCTGCAGGGGCACAGCAGCGGAGATCCCAGCACCACCCCCCATGGATCCGCAAAAAACATTCAGCAGTCACCAACCGACAGACAAGATGGTCACTTGTTTTATCTGAGGCCTTTTTTAAAACTTCAAATCAGCATTTACATCTCCTTTATCAAAAAATGTGTGCCGTTTTTCCATCAAGGATTGGAACCTTTACACTTTCTGTGAACATGCATCTGTATGTGTGTTTGTGTGAAATCAGACGTAACATTTTGAGTTGGCCTTGGCCAAAGTGCGACTCGCTGTGACTGCACCCCCCCAAACAGGCCGACAGGCTCGTACTGCATCGTTCAGGACATTGTGGAGTTACTGCTCACCGGTGAAGATCGATCACCGGCTTTTATTCAAGTTGTGTTTACCTACTGCTGAAACGCCATCGTGAGGGATGGTGGGCTAACTACAGCGTCCGCCAGAGCGAGACTGGGTGGGCAGAGGTCGGTGGAAACCCAGGAGCTGAGCCAATCATCGCTGCTACTACTTGGCTGTGTGGCTTAAACTGGCTGAGCCTCTCTGGCACTTAACAACTAATACAATCCAGTGCTGGCTTGGACAGTTGTGACCCAAACTACTACTACAACTAGCATGTTAGCAGTCTGACACAAAGTCCTTAAATAACTAGAGCTTCATAGATAAATGGGTTAAACTTGACTGATCAAACACTAGAAATCCAACCTTTTTCCAATCATTGAAGGCGACACGTTCATGCCAACAACACCATGTGGTATGGAAGTTGTAACAAAAATACACTGAAAAGTTGTATTTTTGGTATTAGTGAGGAGTTTTGAAGTAAAAGCAGAGAGGAAGCAAAACGGAGACCAATTATTGTGCTCATTAGAGTCAACATTTTGTATTTTTGCCCTTTTGGTTGTTTTTTTACCCAACGTTTTAAGTTTTGCAACCTCTTTGGGATCAAACCTTTAGGACATTTGGTGCAACTGAGGAAGGGGAAAACTGACCCAGACTCAACTTCAACAGATAACAGGAAGTGTGAAAGGAAAACATTAAACTTTACATTTTTTTTAGGCCTTACATCCTCAGTAAGTCCTGGAATATGCCGCTTTGAAATGTTGTCGACCTTTTGGAAATCTGTGAGTTCAGGTGATGACTGCAGTCTCTGTAGTACGACAACAACTAGTCTTTAAATTAGTAACTTCAAATGAGTAAAACTCTGTTTCACAACAACTGCTTTCTCACAATACAACGAGAATATAAACAAATAAGGAGCTCTGGGTAAAAGCAAAATACTTTAAATGCAGTTTTTAAATGTCATTCTCATAGAAAATGGATTAAGATCCATATAAGCGGGTCAAGGGTCAACAAAGACGAGACATTGGAAACTGGCCTTAAGTCTCTACAAATACTCCGACCTCGAAGCATTCGCTCAGGCTGTTGCCATAATTTTCTTACTTTAAATCCGAAACGTTTCCAGACTCCAATTTCAAAGGTTTTCTGAACATTTCAACATATTCTGCAAAATATGTAATCTTATCCAAACCAACTTCAATAAAAACATGGATTCAGATTAAAAAATTGTTTCAGAAATACTTAGTAGCCAAAAAAAAAGCATTTAAAATGTTTTTTTTTTAATGCGCGTTATTTTTACCTATAAATCTCTGGTTCTTTATAACCACCTATATTTCTTTAGAAAAACAGAAGTTTTAGGAAATAACTTTGAATTAATTTTGATTGATTTTATAAGGCCCTAAAAATCTAATTTATTAACAATTCAAGTTGTAAATTAAATCAAATTCAACTTACGTGTTTTTGATTAACTTAAATTCTTAATTATCTTGCAGATTTATTGGAAAAAAAATCTGTAAAAGCTTTCAAAGCTTTTTTACTTCTTTAAATTTGAAAATGCTTAAAGTGAATCCAAACTTCCAGAGACTCGTCTGCACAGGAAATTCCCCAGTTGATACAAACACACGACTTTCATTCTTTCCCTCCTTTAAATTTTCTCTACTCTTCTGCCTTCCAAACATTTATCTAAGAGCACGTCAATAATTTCAGTCTTATTGAGTGTTTTGACGGGATCTCCCAAGGATTTATGTAACTCCAGTTAAAGCAGCAACTTTTTCCGCACGAGAAGATTTATTGTGCAACTCGTCCCTTAAAAATGACAGAACCTGCTGCAAACTGGTCTCTGGTGAAACTCTATGGTGAATATGGCGGCTGAATGGCAACGCAGACTGAGCTGAACGGAGCTGATTGGCTGCAGCTGATTGGCTGGGAATGGCATTCAGAAGCTGCAGCTTGGTTTCAGCTCTGATGGGTTTCCAACGACGGGCCAGTCTCACCAGTCTGCATGGTGAGGTGCATTGTGGGATATGACCTATCTGTGCTGTGCACTTTGAGTGTGTGTGTTTGTGTGTGTTTTAGTTTCAGTGACTGTTTCTTGTGTGTTTAGGTGTATGACAGGTGGGAACCGTTGGAGATCTGAGAGGTGATGCTGGCGCTCCTGCTCATGCCCTGTTCACTCCTCCCCCCCGATGACGTCCTCCTCATAGCCTGCGGGCTGTTCCTCACCCCTCCTGCGCCTCCCTGACTACTTCTCTGACTCCCTCCTCCGGGATGGTGGAGGCTCCAGGGCGGCGGGCCACCTGCAAGCATGGGGTGGCCCCAGGGCTGCTGCGAACTGGAGCCCCCCTGGTGGTGACTGTGATGGCTGCCTCCTCCACCGCCTCCGGGCCACTGGCTTCCCCCCTGACCTCCCTGGCCTCCTCCACCGCCTCCGCCCCCCCAGCCTCCTTGGGAGTCTGGGGCCAGGTTGGTGAGCACCATGTTGCTGAAGCCCAGCCGCAGCGACTCCGAGTCGAAGGCCTCGATCTCCCGGGCCTGGCGCTCCAGCAGCGAGCGGATTCGCTCCAAGCGCTCGTTCTGGAGGGAAAGCATTTCCTCTTCAATCTGAGGGGGAGAAAAAAAATACGGTTAATAAAACAGAACCATAACATTAAAACCCAACAAGTATCAAGTCATTTTTGCTGTGTTCACAAACATGCACCTTCATTAATTTCCTGACAAACGCAGAACTTTGCTTACTTTCTGCTCCAGCAGTGCCCTCCGCAGCGACACCCGCTGCTCCAGATCCCGCCTCTCCTTGTCGTGTTGCGCGTCTGTTTGCATCTTGATCTTGCTCTGGTAGGCATTGAGAAGCTCCAGCTCCTGTTGCAGCTGCATCCTCAGAACCTGACACTCGCCCTCCTGAGCCTCGTCCAGCCGCAGCTGGGGGCGGCCGCGTCACAGAGACAGAAGAAATAAACCATTTGTTGGCACATTAAACAACTGATAGTAAACAAATGCATAAAAGTCAGGGCTGCAACTGTCCTTTACTTAAGTTATTGATTATTCTGATGATAAAATTAATAATTTCAATGCATATATGTGTAATTGAATTAAAATATATTTTTTGTAAAGAGCACTGAGATTACATTTGTTTTGAATTAGTGTTATATAAATTGTTTGAATTGAATAAAAACAAAACATTTTATTGCCTAAAATGCAACAGCATAACATTTATTTGGAGAATGCTTGATCAGTTGTTGCAAAGGATGCATATGCAACAAAAAAGTACAACTAACAATACTTCTAAGCTCACCTTTTTCTGCTTGAATCAACAATACTGCAGTGAAGCTTTTTTTTTTAGTTTTTTTTTTTTTTTACAGAGTTTGTAAAAGGTGAAGCTCACACTACGGTGCTGGAGAAGATCTGGATAGAACATATTTACAGAAAGGTTTTTCTTTTTAATCTTAAAGTGTATGTATTTTTGTACAATTTTAGTTTAATTACTGCTGAGTGTGGTGCTCTTTCAACAAATGGCCATTTTTTTGAGTCTGTATCCTCCAGTTAACAATTAAGCGATTTCTAAATTAGTTGACAATTCTTTCAATAATTGATTCATCCGATTAATCAAGAATTTTTTCCGTTTCAGGATTTGACGCTCACCGCCTGGGTGGAGAGCATCTCGTTGATGGAGTGGTCGTACTGCTCGGCCAGGATGGCCAGCTTCCTGGTCTGCTCCTCCTTCAGCCTCTTCAGGACGGCCTTGTGCTCAGATTTGGGCGTGGTCTCCAGGAGGTGGTTCCTGAGAGCCTTGTACTGCCGGGTCTGCGTCTTGCACGTCTCTTGGAACTGCTTCTTGATCTGAAGCTCCTTGGACTAAAAACGGAAGAAGAGAAGTTGGTTTTTAGGTGGATTGTTCGTTCAGAAAAGAAGCTCTGCGCTGATCCTTGTACCTTGAGGCTCTTGGGTTGCTGCCGGACCTCCATCACATGCTTCCGCCTCAGCTCCCTCTCCCTCCTCTTGTTGTACTCCAGCTGGTTGGTGAGCTCCGTCTGGTGCTGGGTCCGGATCAGGTCGGCGCGCGCCCTCTGGATGGTCGCCAGATGCCTGAACTCCAGCTCCTGCATGGACTCATGGTGCCTGAGCAGCATTGCGTGTTCCAGGTCCTTCTGTGTTTGCCGCTTGTTCAGCTCCTAAAGAGTTGTGAAAGATCATTCAAACAAAGAAATAAGCTAAAAACTTATGTCCAAACGCCTTTATGTACCTCTCTTGCCAAATCCTGCTCCACGTTGTGTCTGGCAATGAGGATCCTCCGTTTGAACCGCCGACATTCCAGCTCCAGGTACTGCCTCTGTCTCCTCAGCAGGTTGGCCTCTTCTTCCGCCTGCAATAATCGGACAAACATGTCATGAAACACAAACAGGAACCCAACTCCCACAAACCTTACAAAGCTTTTCCTTTATGTTACTTTTTAAAAAGCACATAATCCACAGGGTGCCTTTGTAGAACTCACCTGAAAGTGCTGAATGTTTTCTTTCTGCTTGGACAGCCACTCCTGCTTCTCCTTTTTGGGAGTTGACTGGTTCTCGCTAAGTTCCTGTCATACAAGTATGATTTAGTTCAACATTTAGATTGAGATATTATTCAAACTGATCAATAACAATCAGAGGCATTTGAAGGGTTACCTCTTTTAGCTGCTCCTTGCGTAGTTTATATTCTCGTTTCTGTGACTCCAAAAAGCTGCTCAGCTCCTTCTTCTGCTGAACCTGGATGTGCTGCTGGAACTTCTTCTCATCGTTGGCAAATGTCTTCAGCTAAATCACATAAAAAATAAATAAACACAAATAACGGCTTCTAGCATAATAATTAGCCTTAGCTGGGTTACGTACATCTTTCTCCAGTGCAGCCTGGTGTTTCTTCAGCAGCTTCTCCATCTCCTGAGTGAAGTTGTTCCTCAGACTCTCCAGCTCCTTGTCCAGCCTCATCCGGTGCTCATCCATCTCTCCTTTCAGCTTGTTCTCCAGGGCCATCAGGTGCTTCTGATGCTGCCTTCTCATCCGTTTGTAACCCGACATCTGCTCCCGTAGCTCTGAGTCCTGCTCGTGTTCCTGCATCTCACGCGTCACCTGCAAGACGTCGTCCATGATGAGAACAGCAGGAGAATTCAGAGAGAGAGGAGAAGAAGAGAGAGGGTGGTCTTACAAGTGACGCCGTGCGTATGGTGGCGAAGTGCTCTCTGTTGCGGTAGTGCTTCCTCGGGGCCTGAGCCGGTGCCGGTTGTGGCTCAGTTGGCTGACTGCTGGCTGCCTGCTCCCCAGAAAGACTCTCTTCTTCCTCCTAGATAAAGAGCAGAAATAAAAAAACATCCTTTTGCTTAGAAACTCGGAATAAGAGTATTACACAATATATAAAACACATTTAGATTACTGTAGCATTTTGTTTTGACATGCCAAATTTCCAAAACTACCTAATTTAAGGTTAGTGCGCCCTCTGCTGGCTCCTAAAAGTCATACTCAGAAAGTTTAAAGTGTGACTGCAACCCGTCAAGGATAAGCTGGTGCAAACGATGATTGAATGGATGGATGTGCTCAATAAATTTAACTAATTACATAATCTCAGCCATGCAGTGGCCCACTAAAGTATTCATATTTCTTCAGCTTTTCACAGGCTAAACAAACAAAGCAGTAAGTGGCTCTAGTAAAGGAAAAAATGCAGTTTGAGAAATCAAACTGTATTTCTGTCATTCTCCCCACAAAACAAACAAAGCAATTAAAAAACACTTTAGGTGTAACCCACAAATGTCTCAAAATAAAGTTTTATTTGGATCGTGCTGGTCATATTGAATGTAAATTAAGCCGAAACTAAACACATTTATTTTGCAGTTATGTTCAGTGCAAAAAACCCTAGAAAGAAGTGAAAAGGCTTACAGAAGAAACATTAATTTGCAGTTCGATCTGTGATCAAATCTCTCTGTCCAACTGCATCCGGATTTGGTTTCAAACATGTTTGTATGACTGAAGTGGGGTCTGATCAATTCCCCCACTAACCTGGCAAATAGGCTTCAGTCTCTCTCATGTCAACAGACTTTTGTGTCAACTTACCCTCATTACTGTAAACCGATGCAGAAATCTCCCAACTGGGAATCGATGGTAAAATGGGGCAAAACAAATCATCATTCCAGGCGACGACACCTGGTGTCCTGCTACTTTTAGATGTCTCTCTGGCCCAACACACCTCAATCAAAAGACCGAATTACCTTTAATACGTTCCCTTCCAAGCCTGCTAGCTTAGCTACACTGGTTCTCTAAACAAACTGCACAGCGCCGTGTGACGTTACAAACGTCAATGATTCAAACTTTTCTCATTTTCATCCAACATTGGAGGCCTTCATGTAACAGCTGGATTTATAGACACAGGTGGATCCTATTTACTAATTAGCTGAAGGCAATTAGCGTCACAAGAGTTTATTATTTTCTCTAGAGGTGTTAGATTAAAAAGGAGCATGTCAAACGTCTATTCTGATCCAATTCTATGCCTTTTTGTTTTGATTTATTATGTCAAATCCATCAAAATATTGACACTTTTAGTTCAAACAAGACAAAATGAGAAAAACGTCTGACGAATGAAGACTTCTGTAATAGCACCGCATGAAAACTGCTGCATTCTGAGACATATTGTATGAAACTTTCTGCTGTACAGCCACAAAAAGCCTGGACTGAAACAACGACAATGTACAGCTCTGCTTTTCTAGCATCACCTTGTTTGAAAGAACAGGCCACGAGTGGGCGGACATTACAGAGCCATTAGCTTTTCACAACAAGACAGATAATGTAGGCTAAACCGAAGACTGAGATACAAAGTGACAAACATTTCACATCGGTCTCCAAGCCCAAATTATTCATGGAAACAAAAAATGGCAGAAGAAAAAATGCCACTAAAAGCAACATTTCCATTTTGTTTCAAAATGATTTTTTATTTCAGGTTCTTTCTTAAGTCTTAAAGTGAAGAAGTGAAGTCAATATTTAAATGAAGGAACACTAAAGAAATATAATTAAAAGAAGATGCAGCCCGAGTAACAAAATCAACTCTCTTCACTGAAAGCAATTTACATACTGTAAATATTAAAACTGCTGAAATTTTTTCCACATTGTCAGGCTTTGACAATAAAATTAAAAGAATTTAATCTGGATTTTAACTAAGAAGATGATACAGATATGTAGTCATCTCATCAGTTTGCATTTAGAAATCCAATATTTATTGGCTAGCACATAAAAACAGAGTGTCTTGATATCAAAATCTACATGTCAGTAATATATTAGGCCTGTTGGATGGAGTTTCACTGCTGTTGCTACCTACACCAGACACAGACGGCAGTGTCTAAAACACTAAAGGAGGCAATGTGACAACTCATATCATCACTCCAATATTTACTAAAAGTATCACCATCACAATATTTCCTATCAAGTAGTTCTGTGATAGTCAAACATAAAGTATTGCACAATTGTAAAAATGAAAAAAATACAATAAGGACAAAGGAACACAGCAGATGATGATAAGGTGCAGTCCAATCTGGCATTGGAAAATGGAAACAGTGTGGTTCACTGTCATAGTCGATATTCTTCAAATATCTACATCTGAGGTGGGAGAATCTGTCAAGAGAGCGACTGCTTTTCTGGCACTCTGCAAATTTGGGCTTGTACTCTCAGAGAATCACAGAGCGTTCCCATCTCAAACTAAAAAGTCCTGCCAATAAGTCGTAGCTTAGCAGCGATTCAGTCAGCTGAGAGCCACTCTGAGCGAGGAGATGACAGAAATAATACCTTCGTGAGAAAGGTGTTAGACCCCGTTGCTCGGTGTGATGCTGTCCTCGAGAAACTGAGATCGGTTTTTATTCTTCTACTTCTTTTTTAACTGTGGTTGACAAACAATGTAATGGAGCATTATGGCCACCAACAAGTAAGGAACCGAATGTTGCCAGAAAAAAAATAGAAAACTTGTATCTCATCATCTAAACTACAATAGAAATGGAATATAACTTTTACTTCTTGAGTCTTAAATCAATAAGGCTTGGTTGGATGATACTGGAAGCAAAATAAGACATAAAAGCACCAATATGCCTCCAGTAATCAGTTGACAGAAATCAACTAAATGTACAGTCTAGACTGGATTAAGAAGAGTGTATCATGATGTTAAAACTATGACAAATTGAATCAATTGCCATGCAGCATTAAGTACAGCACCTGCTGTCTGTACAGCCCTTTTCATTTCATGGAGAATATTTATTTTCTACCACATTTGTTGCTTAAGACCCTCTTTGATTCAGTAAAGGTTTTCCTCACTACTTCTGACAGTTTGACATGTTAAGAGCTCTTTTAAGGCCTAAGATGCTTTTCTATTCTATGAAAAATCTTAACTTTTCATAAATTCAGCTATTTCTCCTAAAATGGCATCCCTAGGACCTACTTTTAGTCTTAGGATTATTTGAGAATTTGGACCTTGGGTCCAAAAAGGTGAACATACTGTTTAACAGTTTTTGCTTGTTAAATAAATCCTCTGTTCATTGGAGATCAGAATTTCCAATATGTATAACCTAGAGACTATGAGGTTATAAGATAATTGAACAAATTTTAGTGTCCCTCTACCCACCGGTTTGACATGTATCACGGAGCTGTTGGACATGACCGTGTGGTCTCCGTCCATCAGGTCCAGCTCGCTGCGGCTGTCCTGCGCTGCTTCGTTCAGGCTGTTAACAGAGCTGCTCTGGGAGCTGGCACTGATGGACATGCTGGGGATGGACTGATTGCTGCCGACGCTGTTCACCGTTCCTGTGCGACCTCCGCCGAGCTCCAGGTCCTGTAGCAGAGCGGACAGAGCACACGGATAGAAAGCAAGGGAGAGAGAGCGAGAAGAGACCAAGAGGCACAGAAAGTACGAAGAGGGACAGACATGCACAGAAACCAGCATATGCTTAATTATTTGCTCTAAATGAAGGAGCAAATACAGCTCAGAAACAAAATCCTCCAACTGACCTCATCTCCCTCCGGGGCTTCAGTGGTGGGCCCATTGTGAGCCTCCTGAAGGAGGATCTTCTTCATCTTGCGGTATTGCAAGTTGTCCAGCTCCCGAACAGCATCCTTGGTTCTCTGAATGAGATCCATCAACACAGAGTCTGGACGCTCACGCTGGAGAAACGCGTGCTGGAGGGCAGGGTGACAAGGAATAAACCAGAATAAACACACGAGTCACAGTAACTCCAATTAGGACAAATGACAGTTAGGAATTATAGAAGAAAGATAAAACCAATTTAAACACCAAAATATTAAATGACAAATTGTTTCTAATGATGACAGCAGATCAAAATGAAAAAAAGAATCAATAAATCACTTGCAGATTTTCAGTTTAGCTCTGACCAATGATCAAACAATCATAAAAATAAAATAAATAAAAAATCCAAGATCTTTTTCTGATGAATGAATGAGTGAAGAAGACTCAAAGTCAGCCATTTCTGGTCTCAGTGTGGTGTTTAAAATAAACTGGAAGAAAGACATAAAAGAAAACTGTAGTTTCTATGACATGTGCAGTGGAAGAGAATGAGAGAGAGCAAGACTTCCAACAGGGAACAGGAAGTCAAAAAAGAATGAAAGAAAAAAAAAGATTTATTGACAATTTGACAGGCTGCCATATCACCACAATGATCTTGCTGTGTGAAATCGTACTGATTGTGTGTTTACTTACACCCAACATGTCGTCAGAATGTGGCCTGTCTTGAGGATTTTTCTGAAGGCAAGAATCAATAAAGTTTCTAAAGTAATCCGTCCTGGAATAAAGGTGAAAAGACAGAAGGTCAAACAGAATCTATCAGATCAAAATATCAACACTAAAAATACGTTTCTCTTGAGAGCAAAGATGCTTTAATCTAATAAGGTTAGCACATACATTGTTGCTTTCTGTTTTCATTATAGATCACTTTACTTATTTACATACATGAAGATAAAAATGAAAAACAATGCTTACCATTCACTGGACTGCAGTGTGGGGCTCTCATTCTGTGCTATGTGGTATAAGGCACTCATTGCATTCATATTAAACAATGGAGGCTTCCTCTCCGCTGAAAAAAAATGGTCAGACAACATACCTAAGTTACAGGGTCATTGATCTTTAGACTGGAAGAAAAAAATCAAATAAAGCTCCTCAGGGTCACGCCCCACTATGAGAACTGCTGGTCAACACTAAAGAAGTGTTGTGACGTACCTAATTCTATACAGGTAATGCCTAAGGACCAGACGTCCACCTTCCCGTCATACTGGCCCTCGTCCATAGCTAGAATCACCTCCGGGGCCATCCTGGGGAAAAGTACAAATCAGAGTTCACAATAAATCTACGAGATGCTTCCATCACACTTTGTTGTTTGACATCCTTTGTTTTACCTTTGTGTGACAGAATTGAAAGAAACACACACAAAAAACAAAACAGCTTTGTTTTGTGGCAAAGTTAAGATTTTCTTTTCCCACTGACATGTGTCAATGTTTACATTTGGAGTTTAAGCTGCTGAGAGGAGACACTGGAGAGCCACATTTGACTACAGGAGCTGGTAGCCTTTAGCATGAATATGCAAACAGAGGTAAACTCTTTTTACAGTCAAATCTACTGTGAAGATCAAAATATTTCCAGGAACTCAGAAACTGCAAAGAGTATTTTTATTTTGAAAGAGGGAGGGGAGAATTTTTTTTATTTATTTTTGTTCAAACTTAGCAGGTAGTTTAGGTGTATATAAATTATTTTTACTTACCAATATGGCGTTCCCACAAAGGAATTGGCAGGTGAGGCGATGGAGGCGGAGCCAAAGTCTGCCAGCTTGACTTGGCCAGGCTCAGTCAGCAGGATGTTACCAGCTTTCACATCCCTGAAACATATAAGCAGTGCGACAGAGAGCGATGGAAACCATTCAGTGACGTCCTACGAACATAAATAAACCTGCATCATGTGAAATCCCTCACCTGTGGATCATGTTGTGGGAGTGAAGGTACGCCAGCCCCTGCAGAGCACCATGTGTAATGGCAGCAATCTCAACTTCTTGTAAAGGTTTTTTATGGACTGTAGAGGAATGAAAAATATTAAGAGGTAATGATTCTGATTTTCTAATCAGGGTAAACAGGCAGCCAGAAATTTTATTATTTTTTTTACTTTAGCTCACCTTCAAGCAGGTCAGAGGCTGAGCCAAGGCAATACTCCATCACCAGCTAAAAACAAGGATCGATCATAACAATTCCTCCACACATACACCAATAAATGATGGATTATACAAAAAGGTGACATTTTAATTAAATTCAGCTCATGGAAATAAATAACTTACCCATGCTGTGTGCTCACGAAGGTAGCATCCTTTGTATTCTATGCTGTTAGGGTGTCGGATCCTCTGGAGAAACTTCACCTCCTTTATGATGTCCTGCCATTTCTGCGGGAGACAAAACAGGTTCAACGTTTTTAATCGGCTGTCTGCTCAGAGATGGCTGCAGGAGCAAGTGCATCCCAAACATAAAGCAGAAATTGGTGTCAACTTTGGGAGATAAAAAACAACATCTCAAACTTCAGCACTGCGCTTAATCCAAACTTCAATTGGTGAAACAAACTGAGATTTTCTACATTTTTATTTAACGTGTGGGAATCTAAATATTTTTCTTAATTCTTGTGTCATCTTAATATATTTACTCAGATCTGGAAAATGTAATTTCTTTCCAAACTACCCAATAGTCCTTAATTTATTGATGAAAATAGGTTGTGTAACAAAAAAAAAAGAAAAACGTCTTACCTCGTTAGACTGTTTGCCGCTGTAGGACATCTTTTTAATTGCCACCACCTCATTCGTCCGCACATCCCGTGCCTGGGAAACAAAAAGCACATCTGTTGATTCGCATTTCAAACCAAACATGTGTTTGACCTTTGGCTTTCTGTACATTAATCTCAACAAGAAGGTCTTTGTTTGCACCAACAGAATAAAGTATCATTTAAAATCTGCAGTCAGCTGTGAAACATCAGGAAAGTCACAGAAACTTGGTGTAATTAAACTCCTTCATGGACGGATGTGATTAGATCAGTCAAGCTTTGCTGAACAGGACATAGCTTCTCCTGCGACACTTATCTGGTAAAATCTAAAACAGTAATGTATGGAAAACACACTATAGGCTGTGTTTGAATCCCTTGGTGGCTTAATTTGGCAGCTAAAATAGCTATTCAATAGAACCTTTTACTGCTAAGATAAAGTATATTGTACAAGTGGTGTAAATAATTGTTGCCTTACGAAATAGACAGCCCCAAAGCTGCCATGACCAATCTCTCGGAGGTCAGAGAAAAGCTTCTCTGGATCTTCCTTGAAGAACAGCTCGGCCACGTCTGGATCCTTCAGGCTCCCCGCCCTCACAGAGGAAGGCATCCTGGTCTACGTAGTCCCGTATCGCCCGCACAGAGGGGATGGGACTATCTGGGCGCAGAGCTACACCAAAGCAGCTGAAGACTCATTTGCAGCTATGTGGGAGCCTGAGGAAGTCAGCGCATGGGCACCTGGACAGACAGAAGATAGAGGAGGATTGAGGTGTGAGAAAAGGAAAAGAGAAATAAGAAAACAACAAAAAACATTCATTTTGCACAGAAAGAGGGAGATACTCAGGATGAGTCAGTAAGCCAGCATTTGAACAGAGATGGTAAAAAAATCAAAAAGGTGTGATCCTCAGTGAGAATAGTCGGACAGAACGTCTCTTCATCTTAAACTCAAACTGCTGGAGCTCAAACTGTTTATGCCAAAAAACTGGACTGATGCCTCAGTTTGACAATGACATTCTAACATCGTTATGATGAAGTTTTTTCTAATCAGCTTCACATAAATACTTCCAATGAAATGATTAACAAGTTGTGAGACAGCATGGCTGAAGGAAGTCCTGATATATTCTGCATCAGCTCTTCAGATAATCAAAGTAAACAACAGTTTCCTCAGAAATCTCAGCAGCTCTTTGAATATTTTAAATAGCTGGTTATTCTTCCAGCTGCTGACAATAGCATGATGAACCAACTACAGAGTCATCACTAACGCATCTGTTTAGACTGCTTCAGCAATTACTGCAGATCTGTAAGCTACTGGCGTGACTGGGGCAATGCAAATATTGCAGGATTGATTTAGTGTCCACAACAAGGAGGCAACCCACAGTAATGAGAAGCAAGATGAATAGGAATGCAAGCTCTTCTCTAAATGCAATTCATCAATTTTACTCCAGTTATAACATGAACTCTGTAGGACATTATTCATATTCTCACAAAATGTGTGCACCTTTTACATGCCAACGCACACTATACAGCAGGGGGGTCAAAAGTGTGGCCTGTGGACCATTCACAGCCCTCTGGACGATTTTAAAAGGCCAGTGACCACAATTCAAGAACGTTACAGGCGATGGTTGCAGACACACTTCATTTAGTTAGTTTTTGTAATTATAGGGTGAGATTTTCTCTGAGGTTATGCATTATAAAGATAAAACAATTCAATCTTGCAAAAAAATGGACAAATAAAATAAGTACAACACAAAAAAATTGTCCTTTGATCAACTAAATTATTTCACTATTGATTAAATTGTTTACATGCACACTAGAGCATGTAAACAGCAGGTGTACTTAAAGAAAAGTCACCCATCTATTATTCTAGGGAATGATTACAGATCATATCGTAGAAAACACACAAAATAATCCGAGTGCAGAGTCTATTTTTTAAATTGATGTTTAATTATTGGCAAAATAAAAAAAAATATCTTGGTAATATTAATAAAAAATTGTGGACACAAGTACCTTCAAACTGATAATTTGACACTAAGGTTACAGAAGGGAAATTATCAATGAGTCATATCACAACAGAGAGTAAACATGCTAGCTCTAGCGTAGCATTTCAGGAAACAACTCTGAATGTAAACATCAATAAAGGCATATCTGACAACCTTCTGACTGGCACTGGTGAGTGAGGTAAGTGGGACACAATAATAATACCTTATATAGAATATTTGGGTGATCTTTTCCAAGTAAACATGACATTTTGTAAAATCCAATGCAGCATCTAATCAAATTTTGTTTTCATTAAGACCAGAAACCACAAAGACTCTTTTGTCATCTTTGAGCTATTCTGGCATTACTGTCCATCAGGGCGAACATGTTTTACATAGCACAAGATAAAAATCATTTCCATTTTATTAATAGATCACCAAATAAAATAAATCTCAAGTTGTTTTGTTTTTTTGACTTTCCAATTTGTTTTCCAGGAGTTCAACCAATTAAAAACTAAAAGCAAATGGGAAAGTCAAAAATAAACCAACTTTAAAAGTTTCTTTTTTTGAATGTAAAATTCAAATGTGGATACCCATTTATAGACGTGCCACCATTTATGTGAACTCTATAATGATGTACTATGATGAAATCTGTTTGGTGCAGTGAACCCCTTAGCGGTAAAACACATTAAACTTCTCAGATTTCAAAGTGTGCTCCAGAGCATCGTTTGATGATTTCTGGGCTCATGTTGCCAATCCTGCTCATCGACATTTTTCTGGAGCAACATAAAAACACAACAAAGTGAACTCACTTTTCTCTTTTACTGTAAAACTAAAGCTAATTGATTCAAGATTAATTTAAGGGCCATTAAAACTGCCAAAAATGCTGTCAGTTTTAATGGCCATAATTTTTAGTATTTTAATTTGAGCTTTTGGCCTAAAGAAGGGCCTAATTGCCCTTCAATAATAGTCACCCACATGCCCAGCTGGTAATAAGTCAACACATGGTCATGAGTGAAGATTTCCTGTAATGTTTTTGAAACAAAGTTTTTCCAGATAAAACCACACGGTACTTCCTCATACTTAAGATGTTATGCCCTATTCATACTGCATACCTTTCCCCTTATGCCTACAAGCAAACATTAGAAGCTGAAAAACACAAGATTTCATTGTACTTATTAAAATTACACATCAAATAAAACACCATAATACAGTATCAATATTATTAAAAATCTTCCTTCTAACTAAAAATATTTAATGCCTCAAAAAAGCCTAAAATATATTTGGGAATTTCAGAGCGTAATCTTCTCATCTGTCAGACTTCCCCCCGCCGTAACCTTTAGATGTGGTTTTATATTTTGAAGAAATTCCCAGAATCAAAACAAAGAAAAACAAAGTTCAGCTTCAGAGCCGAGTAAGAAAATCTGCTGACCTCAATTGCTACTGCATCCTTAAATTATGTTTGTGATTCTGATTACTTTTACTCACACTATTAGTTTTAATAGTTTTGATCTTGTTCTGTCATCCAGAATTAATCATTGAAAACTTAGTAATAAAGAAAGTTATTGCCTTATTAGGCTTGACTGCAACTCTGCAGGAGACCAATTAAGAACCTCGTTTTTTTTCTAGCTGCTTACCCTTTCTGATAAACATCCTCATCTCTTGCTTTTATGTCCTAAGGTCACTGGATTTCAGTTTATGAGCCAGCATGAAGCAGAAACAGTTTATACTCATACAGAGTAAAAAGAAAAAAAAAGCTAAAGCACAATCAGCTATTTCTCTCTGTTTGTCACACACGAAATGAAACAGAACACTGAGCACAAAGTCACAAGACTTAATCTGGAAGAGACGTGCCCAACTGTAGTGTGTGTGTGTGTGTGTGTGTGTGTGTGTGTGTGTGTGTGTGTGTGTGTGTGTGTGTGTGTGTGTGTGTGTGTGTGTGCGCGCATGTATAATTACTCAGAGGAACAGTGTGTTCAAAATAAAAATCACAGAATTTTTTTCCCTCTTACAGCTAGAAGAAAATGATTATTTGATGAGTTGTCAATTGCTTTTCTATGTCCTGTTAAATAAACAAAGAGGCTAATGAAGAGGCAAAAGATGAAGAGGAGAAAGGTGCAGCACAGAGAATGACATGGAGAGATGGATAATAAATGCTTTTACTGATTTCTAGAAAGAATCTGAAATTTGCTGGGTATTTCAAAAATATTTAAAAAAATACTAGTCTACAAAATTTACTCAAAGATGTACATCTAATTTTTAGATGTTACTCTAGAAATACCAGTAACACCTAATTTTTAGATGCAATTACAACAAAGTTTTTGGACACAACTAAGCAATGTTTGAGTGAATTATAAGAGCACTACTGTTGGAGATTCAGACAAGGTGGCATCCCTTGTAAAGACATAAAGCCTTAAACTATGTTTTATTAATTCTAAAATTGAAAACAAAATCATTGGCAGAAATAGTAGAATAGTCTCTTAAAGTATTTTTATTGATTATTTTAACATGATCAGAGCTTCTAGGAACCTCTACTTAGAAATCTGACTTCTTGTTTTTCTTCTATATAAATATAATGCGACATAGAGGCTCGTTTCTGGTAGCAATAGTCCAACAGATTGGACAAGGAACCATTTTTATCTTGTCACAATACACAACAAGCAAGTCAGTAGGAGAGGGGAAAAAAACACCCATCCAGAGCTCATTATTAGAGAATTTCAGTAAAAGGTGACATTTTAGGAGCAATAAGTCAGCTGGTAAAAGCCAACCGGTTGTTTGGGAGAGATTTCAGGAAAAGCCCCTTTCTGCCCCATCACCACAAGTGAGAACAAGTTTGTTCAACTCCACTGGGACTTTCAACAGGATGCTGTGTACTTTGGTCAAATGAGACCAAGACAGATTTTTGGCAAACTCGATGTGGGTTTGGCATAAAACAAAAGATGTAGAAAAGCACCTCTTGGATATGATAGCAGCAACTGAAGGGATATTTGTAATAAAAAATTTTTAAGAACCACCGATCTAACGAGAACAAATCATCAAAGATGTCTCCCTCTTTGTGAATTGTTACAAAAGATTAAAATGCATAAAAATTGGCAGCTGGGATGTCAACACCTGGTGAAAAACAAATACATTTTTGTATGTTAATGTGCTCACATGCAAGGCTTTGGTTTTCTGCTTTTCAAACAAAAGATGAATTTATGTTAGGCCTTTATCACATCTTTGACAAACTATTTTGTCCAAGTTGATATATTAAAACTGTGGAATTGGTATTTAATTAAAAGTTATCAAGCATAATTCTTCATAAAGCACGGAAATGTTTTTAAAGAATAACACCTGTATATTGATTATGTTTTATTTCATTCATTCATATATAAACTATTTTATCTACACACTCTCTCCTACAGATACTCACTGAGAGATGCTTAATGCTGCAATACTAAATAATTCAAAATAGAAATGCACTTAGGTTGCTCGTCTTCTAAACTGATCGGCTTCATGAAACTGGCCTTGATGCACATTAAATATTTCCTAGCTTCTCATTGCAAAAGATATTAATTTATAAACACAAGCTACATTATTTAAGTGTTTCCAACCTATTTAAGAGTTCAGTAAAATGAAGAAATGATATGTTTAACTGTTCATATGTAAAAAAGAAACACCAGTCACCAGCAGTACTGGAATCAATCAATAAACCGAGTGTTGGTGTAGGATTACTCACTGATCATCAGGCAGGCGCTCAATAAAAGCAACACAGCAACATCACCGCTATTTGTTCAGAGAAAATCTTAATTTCAGGACCTACTTGAGAGCTGTTATCCAAATGGCTTACACACACACACACTACATCTCTATCCCAAGATGGAGGGTGGGGCGTCCACGCTCTTGCTTCCCAGACTGATTACAGATTGTTGACTTGACTGAAGGGAGGAAGTCAAAACTCTCCAGCACCCCCGCCCCAAATTCATAAAAGTGACACATCCCATTTTGTGCAGCTACAGTCACGATTGTGATGGGAGAGAAAAGAAGTGACCAAACCCTAAGAGGATTTAAGCCACCACATTTCAACCACCAGGCTCCATTCACCTTCCTGCAACTAAAATAAATGGCACCAGTGTAAAATCACCAATGTGCTAAACTGTGTCTGGACTGCAGAAAGCCGAGTTAAAAAATGCAACACCTTCATCAAGACATGAAACTCCAAATATGTTCATTTCATTGGAATGCTATGGACTCAAGTTATTTTATTTAAAGGGTTCCAGAGTTGCTGCAGTTTTCCAATATAGTAATGAATCATATCCGTTGATAGATAATTAGTGATTAGTTTTTTGTTTTAAATAACAAATCCTGCCAAACTGGTGGTTTGGCAGGACTTTTCTTCTTTCATCCAGTTTTCAATCTACTCTGTTGCTTTTTATTTTTAAGCAGTTATGAGGCACGGTGGCAAACCTGAAACTGCTGATGTGCAAATTACTCAGCAGGTTGTTGCTAGGCAACTGAGGAGCGAGTTGATGGTCCCAACACAGCTTAGCTAACCATGAATGATGGAGCAGCTGAAGTCTTTCTTCTGCCTGCATCCCCAGAATGCTGTGCAGTTCTGGATTGGAGTTCAGTGAAATTATTGAAAATTCTGTCAACTGTGTTATTTATTGATTTTGATCACCTGCCTATAATGTTATTGACTTATTCTCCAGCCCTAAAAGAGCATACATTTAAAGAGTGGTGCCTCTTCCCGCATGTTGCTGCTAATGTGTTGAAACTATGTTTGTTTGTACTCAAAGTTTCTATTTTTACAATCATCCATGCCCACTGTAGAGTGAATAAGTATGTAGTAAGCAAATCAAACAACAAATTATAAATAAATATTTCACTTTCTACATTGCATATTTGAAGAACTGCATGAAAATAAAAAGATTTGACTGATCATTTTTTCCTTGGTCTAAACTAATAATAGACACATGGACATGAACACCTTGGAGGTTTTCACAGTATCTCAAGGTTATTGAAACCTTGACTAAAATGAAGGTTTCACAGTTTCCTCAAAAAGTACAAAACATAATTGTATAAATGATCTACCTGTAGAAAATTATTATGCAATTATTCCTACTTATTCCACATTGATTGTTACTGTTGTAATGTTTTCTGGAATTCATTAATTAGTGTTTTGAGTATAAAACAAAGCCTTAAAAAAACCAGACTGACTGCTGACTAAAGTTAGACTAAAACATTTTTACTGTTGTGCTATTCATAGAGCAATAAATAACATGCGCAAAGTGGTTGCTAGCCTACAGCTGGATGCATAACAAATAAGCTGCTTGTAGATTAACAACAGTTTTGTTTTTTAAACAGTGTTATTCCTCTACTACTCTATGCTCCATAGACAGACAGAAGACTAATAATTCTGATAACTCCAATAACTACCGACATTTTAGTTAAAGGACTTCAAGACAGAAAATAATGGTTACGCCGGAAAGTTTTTGTGGTTTTATAACTGTATTTTTAACTACACTGAATATTGTAATCTATAAAAATGTTCTTTATGCCTACTTTATCACAAAAACTGAATTAAAAATAAAAAACATTACTTCTACACTGTGAACAACACCATTAAAACCAGAAGACAATGAAGCAGTCATCAGTCATCACAACAACTGAAATGAAAAACCATGAAAAACACAGCAGGGTTAAGGTTAATGTGCCTTATAAATGCTGTGCAAAAATCACATCTATTATGGAAGCTAGGAGGCTCATCCTGTGGAGCAATTTGCTCTGCAGAGGCAGACTATCAATGGCTAAATAAAGCAGAGTAGGCTTTATTCCAGAGTCTAATCCATTTTTCTTGGAAGATACTTAAATCCATCATTCTGTTTGTCCATATTCAGTGCCCTCTAATACAAAGCTGGCAAGTAAAACATTAAAACTTTAAAAGGGGCTTCAGTTTGAGCCTTTGAAAGCACTGTACTTGAAGCAATCACGCAGTGATGGAAAGAAAAAATTGACAGGAGCACAAATCGACAAAAAAACAAAATAACTTTAGCATAAAGACTGCATTAAACCCGTTTACAGGTGAGCTGCTCATACTGCAGTGCTGGCTTCACTGGGTTTATATCCATCTAGCGCACAGAACACGGTGTGGGTGTTCAGGTACATGAGGTTATCCAGCCACTGACATAACATTTAAGCTGCCTTCATCCTCTGTTTACAAATCCCAACGTATTGCCATGCACAATTTATATTACCAATGCTCCTAATGCAGGTGATCCACCGTGTCATGCATAACTTCAGCGACAAAAAGTCCCAGATAAAGCCAGCAGAAGGGCAGCCTACTGAGTGCTCGCCCGTGTTACGCAATATCAACACACAAAGCTGAGGAATGCGACTCACGTCAGCGCATAAAAAAAACAGCCATCAGCTGCCGATGGATCCGCTGCCAGTCGCTCTAACGCGATATTAGGGCACTGATTCGTTATCCTCCGCTGCCCTGTGTTGCTTGTAAACACACAGCCACAATACGAAACTTATGTGCGACATATGCATGGGAGCCAGGACCGATGTCACCAATGAATCACGCACAGCAGTCTATGACTCATGATACATCTGGTGGATAAGAAAACTTCCCAAACCAAGCGAAACGCATCCAGAACCGAACTGGACTTGACGTTAGCTTAAGGCTACACTGGACAAAAACAAAACCGAGGGAGTGGCACGGCTTGCAACGATCGCTGCATAAAGCGGATTAGCAAGCTAACCGCATCCAGCTAACACTTATTTGATAAAGCGATCTGCATCCATTATTTACATCCCCAATTAGCTCCTTAGCCCGTGTCCCTGCATCTTTAGATTAACTGCGATTCACGTTGACATTAAAAACAAAGATTTGTTATACAACCAACTGATCACCACGCAAAGCGAAATTGGGAAATGTGAAATATGTGGAAGAGAAACATATTTCACATATAAAGTTGTGACAGTAACTTTCTATTAGCAGGCGAATAGCAGCAAATCTGACTGGCTAGCCCGGATGCTAATAGGCGTTGAAAACAAGCCTCCGAAAAAAAAACAACTGTTGTAAAAACTAAAATCATCAACCGTTAATAGGGAAAAAAAATTAGACTCACCAAGTAAATGGGGAAATCCACATGAGTTGAGTTATTAGGTGAACAATTCAGTCACCCTGCCCGCAGCTGCCTGGGGTGGCTAAAAATCACAGACAGCCAATGCAGTTCAGAGAAACCAAAGTGGGAATTTCGCTAGTTGTAAAGATAGCAATGCTAATTCGCTAAATAAACCGCATAACTGCCCTTCCCAAACACAGAACAGTCTAGCTGGCTTCAAGTCTTCCCTATTTCTCCACATTAACGATATTCGTATCTTGTCGCCTGTGTTGACCGGCACGGGCGGCAGGAATAACAACAATTTAAAGCAACGCAAGGCTAGCTGAGCGGTGAGCTGGCTAACGACAGCCAAGCGTTAACTGTCATTGGGAGCTGGCTGGCCAAACCCGCTAGCTGCTAACGTCAGGCAGCAGCCAGCAAAGTTTCTCTAAAAATGGCGGCGAAGAGAGAATCTCCTCCCTTCCACTGAAAAGGAAAGCGACCGATTCTTAAAAAACAGAGTGGAAGCAAAGAATGTAACCTGGTCGTGAGCGGATCGTGTTGCACTTTATGCGGGGACTGACTGCAGCGCTCTCCCTGCTCTCCCAGTTTAGGCGATGCTGTGACATCCAGCAGAGGCAAGCTGAGGTGTGCGGAGGGAGAGCCATACACATAATGACTTGTCAACACGATATTGGGTCCAGGGGCTCTTATTATTGCAGAGGGTAGACGAGCGTCTTTCTTGTGTGTTTGGTTTTATGCACTTCCAGCCCCTCACTGAAACCCTAACCTGATTAACCGTTTCAGTCTTAATCTGACGTCTATAAATAGCCAATCGTCAACAGCAGTATTATATCATATGTCTGTATCCGAGTATCAGACTGCAAAAGGTAAACAACAATAATGTATAAACTATAGCCTCATATGATTAAAATATGACTACTTCGTTCAGGAATTAATAATAGTATCCGTATTATGATGATGGTTGGTAAGATAGCTTGTGTGATGCTGCAAAATGTAAACAGCAGCTTAACCTCTGTCAGCTGAAATATATTGAATTTATTGATTCATTTAACCTTTTTGTATATATAGAATGCCATTTTTAATGATACGGACTCATTCTGTCCAATCAGTAAAGAGTTTGTGGCATAATTTAATATTTTTCAGACTCATCACTGATTCATAAAAAAACATGAATTAACAACTTTATGTTCGGTAAGCTACATTCCAGAGTGGAGCAACATATATAGCAGTAATCTACGCTAAGAAAAGATAAAGAGGCGACAGCAACGTACATGGGAGCAGAGAGGTTAAAGATGGACATTCCACAACAGGCTGCAGGCGGGCGGACCAATCAGCTTCCAGAAGAGGCTTAGCGGGGCTTCGATTGGTTGTCTGGCATCCCTGTTGTCATGATGATGGGAATCAGGGCCTGCCTGTGTGGTCTGTATCCAGGCGAGGAAGTCTACTGATGCAAAAGGATGCTAATGGTTCAGCTGCAGAGGCACCAATCCCTGAGACCTCTGTGGATGTGACGTTTACAGATATTAAGCATCGGTTAAGAGGAATAGATCACTTTATACAGCCCTGATTTGTGAAACATGTTATATTATATACATGCTTACATGTACAAAGACTAATGTTGAATTATTTGGTGTAGAATAAATAAATGATTTAATGCCCTGCTGTTTTCTAATTATAAAACTGAAATTGGCAGTAGATATTTTATAAATATGATGTCAAAAATATTTACATAATAGTCTTGAAATTCTTGGACAGTAAAACAATTGGTAAACGTTTTTGCAATGATTATAAAAAACAAACAAACAAACTAGCAAACAGAAAAACATATTAATTGCAAACTTTTTGTTACTACACAAACAATTAGATATTCATAATTGATTATAGCGTCTAAATGTATATTACCATAAAAAACAGTATTCCTTGAAAATCATTTTGTATTTTTTAATTCTTAAATGGTCTTTATTAATGAATAGCTGTTTAAATATTCAACTCATATTTTCTTCTAAGCAGTTACTTACTAATACATAGTAGCACTATAGTTTTGTTGATCTTATAAGTAAAATATGAGGACCAGACACTTGACTAGCCTGCATAGAATTACTAACAAAAAAACTAATTCAGTTTATAGTTTAATTTAAAAAATGAAACTCATATCTAGGAAGTTAATAAATTAGAATATTGTTGAAAAGTTTATTTTAGCAACTACATTTTCTAAGTGAAACCCATTAATTGCATCAATGTTTTCAAGCCTCATTGCTGTTAAATACAGATAATTAAAATACATTTACTGCAAGAATATAAAATCAGACCAGTCAAAAAATGAATACAAAAATATGCGCTTAGTAAAAAGTATTTTTTAATAGCTGCTGAAAGGCAGGTGCTTTTAATCTCACAAACGAGTCTCAGCCACGTTATGGAATATGACTAAAGACACGAGTTTCTGTTCATTTTAAAGATTTTTGTTTACAGCTCAAAAAAGGAAACCTAAATCCCATTTCTCAAGGGAATTATAAGATCACAGAAGTCCAACATTTTTTTATTAAAATACACATACACAACATTTTATAGCTTTCAGAATTACAGAAAGGACTGTAATTCTGAAAGTACGGTCTTTAGATTAGACTGAGGACCAGAAGTCACAGAGGATGAATATAGAGAGCTATGGAGACTAATATAGGGTTTTTGATTTGAATTAAAAATATGTAGCTGCTTCAGAAGCCTGATGGAGTGCTGTGCCAAAGTGGAAAGTTGTGTGGAAGGAAAAACTTACATAAGCAAACGGCATAACCAGAATATTGGGAAGATTGTGTAAAGCTTATTTAAGAGAGGTGAAGATACATCTTAAACTTTTTTTTATTATGAATCTATAGGAGTTTGGTTTAATTTACAACTATAGGAATGAATGAATGTTTTAATATTTTACAAAGATTTATTGTGCAGAGTGCATTATTAGACTTACAACCTGATTGCCACGTTTTTCTGAAACACTGACTAATAAAGAACTGATGCTTTTACTCTTGTCATAACACATTTCTAAAATGATCACATGAACATAGACTCAAAAGGACTTTATTTCAATTAGTTTTATTGATGAAGAAAGTTCAGTTTAGTTGCTTTATATATTTGCACCACACGAAACGTGCCACGGAACCACAAACGCAACAGACACCGATGAAAACAGCTTTCTCGAAGCTTCACAGAAGTAAAAACAGACGAGTCAATGATGGAAGTCCCACAAATTCAGTTCCAGTACAACATAGTTTAAATTACATGCTACTAACCTTTAAAAGGGAGTGAGAATTTGACATGGTGAAGACAACTAAGGAGGACTCATGCACTGTCACTGAAATGAAAACACACGCAGACTAAGGTAATATATCAATAACTTGCCTTTTGAATTTCTTTTACTTGCCAATCATTTTATTTTGCCATAAAAAGCATTAAGAAAATATACCTGAAGGAATCCCAAGATTATCCCAACTTTAGCTGCAGGGTTTTTCAAACATAGTCCTAAAGGCATTTTTAGGTGTTTCCCTTGTGCTGCACAACTAATTTCAATAAATAAGCGATTAACAGGCTACACAGCACACGATGAGATGCAGGAAATAATGCAATGATTTAAATCAGGGGTGGTGAGACAGACATGTATCTAAAACATGATTAACTCTGGGTTTTAAGAAAAAGCATTAAAACCATGTCTATTACCTCTGCTTTTGTAAAACCAAGTAAAAAAAAAAATACTGTACTGAAAATAGATCATTTTGAAGCATTTAATGAAAAGGGAAAAAAACTTCATTATTTAGTAGCTGACCAAATCAAGAAAGGTTTTTATTTTCCCCATTTTTGTATTTCTACAAATTTACTGCAACTTATGTGTATTTTACCTTTACCAGAAGAAAAAAATAATATGTAAAAGAACTAAATTACAGCCTTAATTCTGAACAGGCAATGCTGATTAAAAGGAATTTATTATGAAATGAACAAATTTCTAAAGAGATATATAAAAGAACAATAAATACATGGAAATATTCAGCAATGCTCCTCGTTGATAAAAAAAAAATCTTTCCTTTCATTATATCTGATTAAGAAATGGCCTCATAATCAAGCTAACGTTACTTTATTATGTCTTTCTGGGAATAAAACTCCCAACAACTAAATCCACCAATTGCATTGTTCAAAAAGGGGAGTGATTTGCAAAAAGTGTTTTTTTTTTTGCAAATCTCTACATGAAAAACAAAAACAAAAAAACTTTGCAGATGCTTTTCATCAAGATCCAAAAGTTGGAAATATATACATCAGATAAAAAAAGTGAAACAAAAGATTTTTGTTGTTTTTGTTATCGCCTTGTGTTGTTTTTTTTAAGCACAAAGGTTTCATATTAGCATGAAGCTGAAGAAAGCTGCCAAAGAAGAATCTCGTGTTTCCTGGTAGGCAAGAAACACACACTGCCTCCATTTGATTCTTTCTAGGTGCTGCGTTTGTATTTTGGACTCGCAATGAAGCCCAAACAGGAATCAGCCCTTTATTCTCCCCTGATACTTCCTGCTGTAGGTCTGGCTTCACCCCTCAGCTCTGCTGTAGAAGCTCATCAGTTCAAGCAGGAAATAGGTCTGCTGTAGGTCTGCCTTTAGAGGCAGGCAGAGTGTATAATATTAATTACTGCTGTTTTTAATCAAGCAAGTGATTATAGACAGTTACCCTCTCTGGTTTTATTCCTGAAACCTGCTTGCAGAGGCTGAAGCAACCCACAGACCAACTCACTCAGTTTTACTGCTTTTGCCTTTCTCTTACAACCGATCAGACTTTTAAGTCTCTCTTTCTCAATAAGGGAAGCTCTGTGATCCTAACACATACATACACGCAAACACTTCCTCACAAGGGGGAATCAGCTCATCAACACCACTCTGCTCTTTATTTGCTTGTATTCCTCAAGAAGTGGTTCTTTGCGTTCTCATTATCGTTTCCTTTCCTCACTTATCTCCTCCTCTTCTTCTTCTGCTTTGAATGCGTCTTCTCTCCTGAGTGACAAGCAGGCTTCATCAGCTAGGTTCCTATGCTTTCATCTCGATCCCGGTTCAGCCCACTTTAGCCCAGCTGAGGAAAGACGGGATATCTCTCACGGGGACGTTGCGGGTCAAAGCCTTGACGCACAGGTTGCGATCATCCGTAAGGAGGACCACCTCTCTCTGGAGCCTCACTGTTCCATCTGTTTATAAGAAAGGAAATGCACAAAGTTATTTCAGAAGGCTGGTTTCACTCATGACATATGTTTTCAGCAGAGTCAGTGGTCCATACTTCTCTGAGGAGGCATGAAATCTTTTGCTTTGTCTTTGCAGTAGTGGAGACAGCAGGACAAAATCACATCATCATTGTTACCCTGAAAAAAAAATAAAACAGCAAATCAAAATCTGTGCTATTAATAGACCTGTCAACACAACAAATTTTGCTGGACAATAAATTGTTCCAGATGTTACGGCAATAAATGATAATGTTGTTGTTTTGAGACCATTTTCAAGTAATATATTGTAAGAACATATTATTAAAAATCAATAAACTTTAAATTCTAATGAACATTTAACACTGGAACTAGAATACATCTTAAATATCCATAATAAATAAACAGAATAACAAATAAAATTAATTATGAAGTCTCTGTAAACAAAATTGTCCCTCAAAAGAAGGGGCAGTTGAGACCAAAGCACCAGACTGAAGACTTTTGTCATCTAGTGTTTGGAAAGAAAAGAGAGAAACAAGAAAAACTACAAATCAACCAATTGAGTTTGTTTTAATTTAATTCACTATCAGTTTTATACAGAACCTTGGAAAATAGTTGTATCCCTCAAAACCTGACCATATTCCCTAATATTGCAATCATGTATTTGAATGTATTCTATGAGATAGAACAACAGGGAGTAGTAAATAATTTTCAGAATAAAACCATCTCAGAACGACATCTATTAGCCTTTTGAGGTAAAATTTCTATCAACTTTGCACATTTTTCTTTGCAAAACAACTGGCATCATGTCAGTAAGATGCTTAGTGTGCCTGCAAACATCAATTTTCAAATCTTGCCACAGATTTTCTGTTAGATTATGTCAGGACTTTGACTGAGCCATTCTGACACAACTGTAGCTCTGCTGTAGCTTTAATGTCACCCTGCTGTTTGTTCACAACTTTCTCTAACAAACCTCAGATGTCTTCACAGAACAGTTGTATCTATACAGATTAAATTACACACAGCTCAGTTGTTTGCACTTAATTAAGAAAAAAACAAAACTGCATAGTTATCAAACGTGGATATGTCTGATACAGTTGGCTCTCACCTGTTGTCCGGAGGTGTCTTCACTACGGAAGGCAATGGACTCCAGCTGATTTCCTCGGCTGGTCAGGGCTCTGAGGCATGGCTCCCTGGCTTCAAAGCCTTTTTCTAAGAAAGCCACTGCAGAGCGGGCCTGTTCCTGCACGGCTCGCACGTGGGCCACGCTGGCGTAGTTGCCTCGACTGCCGCTGCTCCGCCCTCCTGTCCCTACTGCGCCGCCAAAAGGCTCCTGGCCTTTAGCCAAACCATCCAACTCTGTAATCACTGGGAGAGAGAGCACAAACCATACAGTCTATAAATAATAATAATAAAAAAGTTAATGTTGGCAATATTTGTTATTTTATACTTTCAAGTTAATCTGTTAAATTATTATCTGTTTGCTTGTGTATTTCTCTTACCGATCAGAGGCACAACTATTATGTACATTCCACACTGAAGGAGATTCTTCAGTCTGTCCAAGTGATCAATGAAGCAATTGGTGTCTGGCACCAAAAACAAGGGTCTGACTTCCAGTTCCAACTGACCACCAGTTTGCAGTACCGCCTGAAGCACAAGCACGCACACACACGCACACGCACGCACGCACACACACAGAGAAAAGGCATAAAGCTGAATTCTGTCTGTGATCAGTTCAACTCTACAGATCAAACCTGTTTGATTCCCTCAAACCTGGATTTTGTCTCTGCGCTTCTGCTGCTGCGCCAGCTTGTTAGCGAGGGCGTGCCGTCGCGCCTTTAGCTCCTTGATGTCATTCTCACTTTCTCCTGCCTCTTCAAAATTCCCCTCTTCTTCTGACCCAGAAAGAGATGACTCGGCTTCAAGTATGACGTCATCAGACTGCCAACCAAAGATGAGAATAACATCAGCTTTTTGTTGTGAGATTTTGTGTGCTCCTTCAATATATATATATATATATATACATAGTCACCTCTTTCTCTGTTAACGAATCCTGCCTGCTCCTTGTATCTTCCGAGTGGTTAGGTGAGGAAGAAGATGCCACAGACACATATTTGCCTCCCTTGAAGGCTAACAGAGGCTCTTCTTGTCCACACAGAGCCTCCAGGAAGTACTTCAGAACCGTCACTCTTTTACAATCTGCTGCTATAGCCTGAGAAAAGAGATGAAGGTTAATCTGTGCCTCAAAGCACAATATGAATACTTGAGGCTGTGTGCAAATGTTGAAAATAAAGGCATGTAGTCTGCAGTATGCTGGTATAACAACCCACTCACCATGTCGGTGTGTTTGTCCGTGTAACATGGCTCCTGTGGCGCTGCCAGCAGAGGTACAAAGCCAGCAAGCAGTTTGTCCTCCTTCAACTGAAGCACAGTCAGTTCCTCGTCTCCCTCGCCTTCATCAGTATCCACTTTGTACAGCAGCATCTCCTCGTGGTCCACACGTGCCAGTGCATTACAAAAGTCAGCAAGGCACTGCCAAACGTCGGGACTGCACCTTAATCATCAGATTATAACAAGAATCGGTGAGATCACATAAAATCACAATAAAACACGGCAAAGTTTGTGGTTTCATATAATCGTTCTACCAAAATCTTTCAGCAAACATTTGATACAAAAGCGGTCAAAGCTCTGAAATTCCTTCTGATAACAGAGTAATGACATTGTTATTGAGTCTGACAGAAGCATGAATAAGTAAACATCAAGTTTCAAGACTAGAATCTAAATTTCAGGTTCAGAAATTATTTCCACTGTCTTTAAATGGAAGTGAAAAACAAACATTTTACTCACTCTAGACTGCATGGGGGTGGGTTCCACTCTTCTGGATGTCCTAACATCCAATCTGACCACACTTTGATGCTGGGCAGCAGTTCTCTCAGGTCCTGCGGGAAAGCAGAAACTCTGACCATTCCCTGCAGCTCTTCAGTTTTCCCCTCTTCTTCTCCATCTGTCATGGGTACTGCTTCTGAAAGAGAGCAACACTGACCTTATATTTTTTTATTACTGAGTAATACACAACCTAAACATAAATAAAATCAAACACTCATGATTTTATCAATCGCCAGCTGTATTTTCTATATGAATGTGCGCAAATCTTTATTGATGTTCTGCGGATGTTGAAAAAAATTACTTTTGCAATTGCGGCATTTCTATTAAACTAAAATCAACCATAAATATGTTTGTTCACGTGATAAGTCACTAAAAATCATGGCAGTGATGGATATAAAGTTACATCAGAGGAGACAGTGGTGTCTTCTTCAGGCATTGGAGCGTCAAAGGGCTCATACTTGACAGCAGATATGTATGCGATGTTTTGGGGAAACCAAAACATATTTGAATATATAAATAACCCTATATATCCAAAAATGTTGCACCAGGTACCTTGTGCAACATTTATAAGGCACAGGTGGGAGGGGTATACAGCATAACAATCTTGCAATAAACATTGCAAACTCCAAATGCTGCAAAAACCGACAGCATAAACGACATTTTAATTTCTATTTAAATGTTTTCTCCTAGAATCACTTCCATCAGAAGCAGCAGAGTTGTATAACTTAGGGCAGTTAGTTGGTTTAGTAAAACCGTTTAATTTTTCATGCATTTTATTTTAGTCATCACCGGTGGATCTCTCGGCTGTGATTAAATAGTTAATTTTACCCATTAATAGTCAAGGACATGTACAACAAATAAGTGAGAAAAATTGAGTTAAAGTGTAATAGACCAAGAGTTTACCTGCAGGAGTTTCCTTGAGAAGTTCAGTGCATCGCTGCACCAGCAAAGCAAACATGTCCAGGCCTAAAGCTGTGCTTTGTTCTAATAAAACAGACCGGACATCTCCTTCTTCACCTGGCAGAGAAAAGGTACTTCATTAATTATTTGTATGAAATCAGGACATGCATGTTTATTTTTTAACTTGAATTAAACACTATAAATAAATCCTACTTTACATTTCATCAGGAGAGCTTTAGTATTTTCAAATTTCCATAGCACATATTACACCAAATATTCAGACTGAACGGTTTGTGTTAGCATGATGAGCCATTGTAGTTATTTTAACTATAATCATCTATATTTTTTGTTACCTTTGCTGTGGGCGTTGTATATGGCAAACATGTTGATGGTGATGATCTGCAGCAGGTTTGTAAACCCGAGCAGTGAAGGTCCGTGCTGAAGAAGAGTCTTAAACTCCTGCAGAACACGGCTCGCCACTCCGGGGAAGGACTCCATACTGTGCAGCCGCAAAACAGAGAAACACACATCCGTCAAACTCATCTGGCACTAAATCAAAATGAAAATACAATTCTCAAATAATAATTTCACTTATTTTAAATTCTACGCATTAAATTCAGGAAGAAGGTGGAAAATATGAGCCACCACTCACCCCACTTTAGTGAAGAGCTTTCCGTGTGCATGCAGGAAACTCAAAATGAATCTTTTATTCAGCTGGAGAAAAAAGAAGGTCAAAAGTAAACAACAAAAATGCTACAAGAAAAAAACAAGAAGTGTAAGAACTTATAGTAATAAAAATTTGAGAGACGTATGAAGATGAAAACAGAAAATAATTTTAGAGGAAAACCTCAATCAGGAAATATTTTATAACTACAAACCAAGTATATATTGCAGTTATACATGGGGCTTTTACCTCAGAAGCAGTAAGACTGCCCAGCTCTCCATCCTGCTCCGAGTCTCTGCTGGACTCACTGCCCCCTCTGTGTGAGGACCGGGTTGTGGTCTGGCCACTGGGACGGATCCAAATCTCCACACGTGCGCCGTCGCCCCATTTCCTTCTTCCTTTCACTGCTGGACCCTGAGACCCTCCTTCCTGTTCCTGCCTCCTCCTTCGCTCAAACTGTTCAGCCTGTTAGAATACATCTTGAACTTTCTCTGATTCAACTGTGGATTTAAGCTGCAAAATGCAGACTTTAAAACGGTCGACGACTTTCTCAGACACGCCGAGTATTTTGACAAGATACACTTAATGTTCTAGGAAACAGTTATTTTTTTAAAAGCGTTTCCAAGTTGAGCTGTGAAAGGGTTTTCAGATTGCCTTACCTTCCGCTTGGCTTCCTCAAAGAGGCTCATTAGGCTTTCCTTTGCTGTCAGGATGGGATTGGAGGCTGCCAAACTGCGCATGTAATAATACACAGCATCCAACTTCCGCTTCTGTAGGTGAGAGAGATTTTGAAATTATAATGTGAGTAGATAATTCATTATCTACTCACATTATAATGAATTATTTATACGCAACTCTCAAAAGACCAACAACTTTTACTTTTAACTATTTTTATTTGCTAATGGGCAGATGTATCCACATTATGTGACTCTAAGCCATCATACACCAACAGCTGGACAAAAAACAATGCAATCTTTTCTGTCATCATTAACATAAAAATATAGTATATTTGAATTCTGCACTTTTAGGGACAAGACATCTATCTACCTTGTCAGATGCCATTATCAGTTTGTTCACAACCTAATGCAACAGCTGCTGGCTCTGGATCCTACATCATGGCAAAGTGCTATTTCACTTTTTTGATCTCTGGATAAATTTTGATCAGCACAATTTCAAAACCTTGAAAGGGTCTGGATTACCCTAACAGGAATCTCATACTCAGTCCTTCAGAGCTGGTGTCCTGCAGTGTTTAGATACGTCTCTGTTTCAACACATGCAAGTCAAATCATAAGACTCTTGACAGGCCTCCATAGTAACGACTGAGTTCAGTACAACTTAAGAAACATAAGGTCAAATAGAATAATATGAAAATTTTATAGTAATACTTATAAATGAAATTAAACTTTCATGTTTCATGTGTTGTGTAATATTTTTGTTTTGTCATTGATCTTTTCTGTAATTAGCAGGGGAAAAGCTGTAATCCGGTGAAATGAAAAAAAATTACATACAAATTAAGTAGCAATTACTCGCTGATTAAATATTTCATTTAACAATCTTGACATCACTTACTGTATAAACTGCCAATAAAGCCAGCTGGTTGTAGGGGCGTCCATTTTTAGGCGCAATCTGCTGGGCTTTCAGGTACCAGCTAAGAGAGAGAGAGACAAAAGAAAACATTAGAGCAACATTTGCGGGACATTATAACTTTAAACAGGTGCTGTGATTTGCAACTAGGATATTGCACATCACAATATCCTAAAAAGGATGGTTCAAAATCTTTTTCTTGGACTAAAACTTTATATGACTTTAACAGTAAAATTTAATGCCTCTATGAAAATACATATTTATTGATCTATTCTGATTTATTAAATCTCTAACTTCAGGATTTGTAAAACAAAATTAAGTTTAAGGATAGAATAATTTTTTCTGCTAGTTGAGTGAAAGTTAATTTGAGATAATTCTTAATGACTTACTTTTTATGTCAGAAATAAACTTCAGACCATTTTTAAATTAACTAAATTAAAATTTATTAACCAAACCAAAAAAAAGTTTAACATGAAGTGAGTGTTTTTGAAGGCATTGTAGAAACCCTCCTGAAATAACTGCCTACCTGCGAGCCTTGCCATAGTTGGCAGAGTTAGTGGCCTGTTCCCGGTACCGTGCAATATCGCCCTGACAAATCATGCATCGCTGAGCACTGATCAGTGCATACTTTACCTACAAATTAAAAAATAAAGAGAAAAAGTTAATTTAAAACAAAATACATTTATAAAAAGTCTGTAAGTAAGTTGCTTCCTTGAAGTTTATTGTCTTGGTGTAGGCAGACAGCAGTATAATTAACAGCAGGTTTCATACACAACGCAGGAATTACATACCGTTTTGCGTAAGGGACGGGTCCTGATAGCCATGCCATCCATGTAATCTTCTAATGTGAACTGGTACACCGCTTGCAGCTTCTGAAGCAGCGCGTCAAAGAAAAGTGCTCCCTGTGAAATAAAGAAAATTAAAATGAGAATATTTTCAATATAGAATTCATTCATACATGGTTCTGGTTTCAACAGATTATCTTCCTAAACGTTTACTGTTGTTGACAGCTGGACATTTCAATGGATTTTTCAAGAAGCTATTCAACAGTAAAGCGTAAAAATATGTTTTCCTCTGAAAACGGTAGTCATGGCAAATAAACATCTAATTCAACCAGTATGTTTAGTCTGCTAATTTAAATTCAAGTTCTACATCCTGAGAACAGTTCTGACAATGAATACTTGTCAGTTCTGACCAGCATGTTTTAGACGATTCTCTCAAAAAAAGGGCAGATTTGCCTGCTGTGGTAACGTAGCCTTATTAACCTCAAAATAAAACACTTTTTTTTCATGATTAGATGGCCTCACAAAGCATGAACACACTACATGTGTGCTGTAAAAGTTTTAAGCGAGCTTATCACCAACATCTAATGTAGTAGTTTTCAACAACTGAGGACTCATTGCCCAACAAGGTTAATGTCAAAAAATTATGAAAATTAAAACTGTTCTGAGAAATTGAATTTTTGGTTTTGATTAGCTGTAAATCACAATCATTAAAATTAATAGCAATGTAACACTTTACAACCCAATGACGAGTCAGACTGCAAAATGGATTCTTGACTTGCCCTTATCCAAAGTGTCTTACCTCATCTAGAAGCGTGAGCAGCATGTTCCTGATGTCAGGCGTGTTGTCACAGCTGGGGTCTTTGAGCAGCTGCCGGAAACGTTCGATCACCTGGTAGAACACGTTCTTCCACAGAGCCTGATCCACATTCTGAGAGTCGGAGAACTCGATGTCTGTCAGAATGATCCGCTCGTACAGCCCCAAAAGGTCGGCTCTTCAAGAAACAACAAAATAGATTTCCAATATTATTATTATTTTAGCAAGTCCATTAAATACACATCCTCCGCAGCCCCCAAAACTCTCACCTGAGCTGGGACATCCGATCCAAGCCATCTGCACTCACTCGGTCCCTGGAGATCAAGTTACTGAGCTGAAGTTCATGAGCATCTGCAGCCTTCAGCAATCTGCCCAGCTCCTCTTCAAACGTCAACCCGCCTGATACGCCTGGCTGGCTATACCCTGCTCCCCTGTAACTCCCGCTGAATTGACTTGTACCCGAACTCGGGTACATACCGTTAGGGTGAGCCATTTGGTACGGCCCCATGTTATACGGGTAAGGATAGCGCTGGCCGGTGGTGGAGTTCGGGCTGTTGGTGGCCATGGGATAGCAGTAAGGGTTATCAGAGGTTTGGAATTTGTAGTATGCCATAGCAGCGGCCTGCTGGGACTGGAAGTGATCCCCTTGCGCCACCGGAGGGCTGCCGGCAAGCTCGTCGTCCGTGTCCAGAAAGTGAAGCTGCCCATATCCCGTCCCACTCTGAAGATAAAGCGGCTGTTTAAGTGCTGCGTGTTTGGACGACTGGGTGTTGGTGAGAGCAGGTTTCTGTTCAGGGTTGTTGGGGTCCCAGAGGCGTCTCACTCCTCCTCCTCGGCCACCTCTGGTCCTGCCAGCTGCTCCTCCACGGGTTCCGGCAGAAAAAAGCCTCTGCCCCACCTCGGGTGAGTTGGAGATGTCTGTGCGGGCTGGCAGCACCAAGATACCCCGGCCCCTCCCACGAGGGACCGGGCTGTCCTTTGCGACAGGTGACTGATTATCTAAAGAAACCCAAAGGATTCCTCGCCCTCCACTTTTGTTTGACGTCTTCCACTCCTCCCCTCGTTTTACTGCACTAATTTCTTCCTTCCCCACACTTTTTCTCCTCCTTCTCCTCCTATCTGCTTCCTCTCTGTCACACACCTCATTCCCATCCAGTGATTCTGTTGAAGAGTGTCTCCTTGGCCCTTCACATTTATCCCCCAACTCTTTATTGTTTTGCCCGGGGAGGCGTGGCCACTTGACGCCTTCCATACCCATGTGTCGCCTGGGGGGATCTTGGCTGGTTACGCTGCTCGCTGAACTGCTGCTGTAAGTTCTGTTTCGGGAGTGTCGAATGTTTGATTTGGAATATCTCTTTGAGTTTGGTGTAGTGGCTTTTGAATTAGATCTGTGTCTATCATGCTCTTCTACAACCCTGTCGCGGTGGCTCCCTGTTTTAGCAGCTTTTTCAGTGTCTTTAAAGTTGCTGTTGTTGTCCTTTATTTTATGATTATCATTTTGTTTGCTGTGGTGTGGCTCTCTTGGTTTTTCAGATTTTCTCCTGTCACTATTAGGAGCTCTCTTGTCTTTTTCCTTCTCAAGTTTCCGCTGATTGTTCTTTCTACTTTGGTTAGCTTCCTCTTCTCGTTTAGATTCCAAATGCGTCTCATTTTCTTCTTTTTTCTCCTTCTCTCCTCCTCTTCTCCGGCGGTTACCCTTCTCCTTTCTATCTGTCTTTTCCTCCTGGCATTTGTTTTCTCCACCTTGAGCACTCCTTTCTTTTTCTATTCTTGTGCAAGCTACATCTCCAACATTATTACTTGGACCCCCAACCTCCTCCTTCTCTTTTATGTTGAGTCTTTCTACTTTGGTCATAATTTTCTCCACTGTTTGGTCCACAGTTTGTCTTCCTTGCTCTGTAGTTTCTTCATTAGAGTCAGAAAATTTTACCTTATCTTTCCCTCCATGCTTGGGTATTGATTTTTTACTGTTCCCTTCGCCTGCACTCAAGTGAGACTCTGGCTCCAGGGTTAGCCCTTGTTTTTTGGGAGAAGGTTTATCCAGCTCTCTTCCAACACTGCAGTCCTTTCCCTGCACGTTCCTGCGGCTCCCTGGTTGATAGAACTCTCTGTCAGGCTTGCGGACTTTCTTTGCAGGTTTAGGAGCTCCTGAAGCATCTTGTTGTTCTTTGTCATTTTCACTGTTTGCATCGGTTTTACCCCTGGTCGGGGTGCCTTGTTTACAGTTCAGGCTGTTACTGCCATCACCTCTCATTCTGTCCTCATCCTTGTTTTTGGTACCTAAGAGGTCTGTGCACCCTTTTCTATCATCTTCAGATACTCTGCTTTTCCCACTCATCGATGAATGATCACTCTGTTGTGCTTTGGAGTCTAGAGAATCCCTCTGACCAGTTTCTCCTTCCTCGCTGTCCTGATGACGGCGTCCGTGTCCAGCAGCTGGTTCGTAACGCTGCAGATCAGGACGTTTCGCTTCACGCCGCTTATGCTGCTTGTGTTTTTTGCGTTCCTGTTGCTCCTCTACAGAAGGTAGGAAGATAAGGTAAACATCAGTCATCAAGACAAAAAAAAAAGCTGAACGTGAGAACTAAAGAGCAGCATCAGCTAAAGACACATTAATGACATGTATATTACTCAACACATAATTACTAGTTTTACTTTATGTATTTATTGTAATGAGTTATGCCTTGACATCGACTTGCCCTGAGGAATGCAGCACTATCTAACATTGTATGTGTAAACCTTTTCAAAACACCTTAAAATCCAATGCCTATTAGTTATTTTCACACAAGAATTGTGTCAGAAACTTTGAATTTATTGTGGATTTTCTCTAAATTGACAGTATTATCGCATCATGATAATTTTATTACCACACAAAATAAGTGAGCCAAATACTGTGAATTTATCATGATGGAGTACCATTTAAGAAGAATGAAACATTCAGTGTGGTAGACTAAAGCAAGGACGGGTGGGAGAGTCTGACTCTTTTAATGTATCATCACTAATATACATTGATTGTCACCATGATACTGTAAGACCTACAAGAAAATAATTACTGGCCCATTTTTACTTTCCCCCAGCTTTTATTGCTTTATTTAGGAGTGATCTACGATTTCTTCTGACATACATTTGGGGGAAGCAGTTAGAGAATCAAAATGAAGAAGAAAGTAATGTTTACCAGAGTTTGATAAGCAAACAGATCTTAAGATCTTATGAGCTTAATAAGCAAATGAGAAGTAAATCTATATCTATAAATATAAATAACAAGACCTGTATTTAAAAAAAATGAAACAACTGTTCTGTCATTGTGAACCAATGAAGTAACAATAAACATATAAAACATATGAAGATGGACAGTTTTGACTTTTAACACTACAAACTGCTACATAAAAACTTTAAAAAATGACCGATGACTGAAAACCCGATCGGCCACCATAGTAGATAGTTTTAAAATAACAAACATTTGTTATCTTCGGTGACACGGAGGCTACAATTATCAGGTAACGTTTTCTAGTAACATACCGTTAATGAACGTTTACTTTACAAACTTTCCGTTTAAATGACACATGATTTATGCAAACACACAACATCAAATGTTTAAATATTCGAATTTTTAAAAGACAGAAAAACCAAAAACCATATTCAAACATATATTTAGCAATGAAAGATTCGGCCTGGTTTGAAGCGCAGCTTTCAAAAAAGTAACGCACAGATAAGCCCAGAGATCTGCGGCTAATAACATTAGCTACATAGAAACTTAGCAGCACCGCGGGCCACTTCCTGCTAACTTAGACAGTCATCTACTGTTTAACTAGAGTTTACTGAGCCTTTAACCAGCGCTGGCGCTCCTAGAAAGAGGCTCACTGTCTCTTACCGTTCAAACGATCGGCCATTTGCACTGAATTTGTAGCTTCTGCGCGAAGTTCCGCTGCTGAGATTCGTACTCTATCCAGTTCGTTCGCCATCTTCGCTACCAAACAAACACAACAAGTACGGTGGCCCGAACGGGTCAAACGTTTAAGCGGAGGGAATTTTGTATTCTAAACAGATGGGTAATATATTTGCGCTTCCAGACTACGGAGCCCTCCAGGGGACATAGGATTTTTCTTTTCTTTTGAGTTTCCTCGCAACACTTTTGCGTTTACAGTATTCAATTATGCCGCATAAACTGATGATTAGATAATTGCTAGAGAACACAACAACTTTTGCGAGGGAACGCAAAAGAAAAAACATTCTAATGTCCCCTGGAGGGCTCCGTACCCGTCCACCCATAAAGACCATATTTAAATTAATCTAACAACATAAATGACCAAAAACAGGAGCAGGGGTTTACAAGAAATGTGAAAAGAAGCAAGACACAAGTCATAAAACAACTCTTAGCAAAACAAGTCAGTAGATGTTTATTTTATTTCCAATTTATTTAAGTAGGACATGAAGCAATGTTACATTCAAAAGAAAGAAGACATTGTCCTGTCTACAGAGCCTCCAGCCAAAGGCTAATGCAGGCCTGTTCCCTGGTTGGTCTTTTAGAAGTACATTGAAAATGAAATGAATCACATAAAACTAACAGTAGAATAAGATTTGTACTGTTATAAAAAAAAATGTTTTTTTAAAAAGTAAAATGTAATGTAAGAAATGATATCAATAACATACCCAACCACAATGACAATATAACTTTTTCTTAAATCAATCACTACACATTTTTCACTGCAGGCAGTACCCCAAAACTTATACAATCACTGACATAGAAAGACAGTAATTCCAACAATAAAAGACTAACAAGAACTATCTGAAGCACATGTTCCTCAGTAAGAAAAATAAAATTCATTTCTGTCTCAGGAATAGTTTCAGAACCAACACTTCAATATTGAGCAACATTAGTTTGAAATCTATACTATAGTGAGACCTTTGTTTCAGTTTTTTCATGTTATTTATTAATTGTTTTTTTTAAACTCATGATTAATATTCCAAGAAATATAAGCATAGATAAAAAAAAAAATAGAATTACGTAATTATTACGTAGGCCTTGACCTATATATGTGAAGCCTGGGGGAAGGGGTCCAGGGCTCCACATTACATAAACACACTGACTGAAAGTGTTAACACACTGTACAACGTGAAGACTCTGTACTATATTCCACACACTGTCCACTAGATGTCAGGATTGATTACATGGTGTGATATTTTCCCAATCTCATCTTTTCCTGTATCCTGAAGATCAGCCCAGCAACAAACTTTCTCCCCTCTACTCTCAGGGTTTCTACCACACTTTCTCTGTCTTGTTTTATTCTCATCACTTTGACGTAAACATACCTGCAACTCAGAAGCTGTGCATCTGTTGAGAGAGTATATTCTAATGTTCTACCCAGTAAGCAAAGTTTACACTGGAATCAACTCTGTGGCTGATGCTCTCTTTGTTTCTCCAGCTTTATTTCCCTAGCAACATCACATTAAAAGAGTCAGACTCTCCCATCCCATCCTTGCTTTAATCTACCACACTCAATGTTTCATTCTTCTTAAATGTTACTGTGAATTGATCATGATAAATTCACAGTATTTGGCTCACTTATTTTGTGTGGTAATCAAATGCTTCTGATGCTATAATAGTCCCTTAGTTAAAAAGATAATTGCCCTATACAACAACTGATTCAGTTATCACATGTAAACTTTTATTCAAGGGATATTTCAAGATTTTGTGGTTCCTTGAAAACCTGCAGAATATACAACTCTGTTGTTCTGTTAATTTATTATAAATCCAAATGAGATGACCAATCCAAGAAAGAAATCAGGACCAGAAAATATTTGTAAAAAACTTTTATTTTCAAAAATAATATACTAGTTTATAAAAAAGCAATGTCATAAACATTCAGACTGCTTCCACCTATTAATTTATGTCCAAAAAAGCCAATGAACACTTCAAGTGTCATCTGTAATCACAATATTGAAGGGTTCTTCAATGTTTTTGAGATGGAGTTAATGAAGAATGGCAGAGGCACATTTCAGTTTCAACCTCTTCTCAGACCGGCCTATAGTTTCATCATAAATCCAGAAGCTAATCTGAATTCATGGTAAATGAAGATACCAAGGCAGTTAGCCACTGCAGGTGAAATAGTAACTGCTTATACTCTCACTTCAAAACCTCAGAGCTATTTCTTTAAAAGGTTTATTTTAAGTGCACAGGATGTACTTTGGCTCAGTGTTAATATTCAGGTACTGTAAGTCACTCTGATTTAAGCCACACAAAGGATAACTAACAGAAATTATGATTAAAATAATATGCTCAGGATTCTTACAATGTTTAATCACTGATATTATTCCCACTCTTCCTTACCATTTTTGGTTTTACTGCTCACTATAAATGAATTATTTCTGCATAGAACAAGAAGTCACATTGTGTGTGAATACATAACTGTTCCGATACTGCAAGCAGAGGGTCCTGATGAAGCGCTGGCACGCCAGGGGTTGTAGAATGTTTCGTGTCTGCAGTGGAGAGATTTGAAAAGGAGGGGGATAAAAGAGGGGGGTGCCGGAAGTGGTGGGCGTGTGTCTCCCTCTGTGCGTGTGTGTGTATGAGAGAGAGTGTGTGTGTGGAGGGTAGGAATTGTCAGCGCTGCAACACAGTGCAGGTGGAGCAATGCAGGATGACAAGAGCCACGGAAGGACAGAGAAGAGGAGGCAGGGAGCTGGTGGGGGAGAGAGGTGAGAAGACATGATGCGGGAGGAGAAGGATGAGGAGGAGTAGGAGGAGGGGAGACCATGAATACAGATGAGAAAAGCGGGGGAAGAAGAAGAAGGAGTTTGTGCAGGTGAATCTCAGACATTTTGGAGGGTGGGGGGATCTCCAGTCCAATCATGTCTGCATTTCTCCTGCCCCCATCTTCACTCTTTTCTGTCCCTGTCTCCTTGTCTCCCCCATGTGGGACACCAGTAGGTGGGAGGAGATGACTTTTCAGAGATGATTGGAGCAGAGAAGGAAGGAGAAGGACAGATGGGGGGAATACAGCCAGTGGAAGTAGAGGCTGGAGCTGAATGAAAATGCTGTGCCCAAGTTACAATTAAAAGTGTAAAAAAAATGGCAGAAAGGTGAGAGGACTGCTATTGATTCAGTATCTCATGTTTTGTGAAAGACAGAACAGGAAGAAAAAACAAAGAGAAAGAGAGGCAGAGGCCAGAGGCTGGTGTGACGCATAAACTCTGGCACAAGACGGTTGGAGTATATCCATGTCAAGTGGGTTTTAATGTATAATTCACAGAAAAAGATGGAGAGGGAGCAACAGTGGAGGAATGAATCCAGAGACAATATGACATGGACCACATGGAGTGATGAGTCAATAGTGCGGCGGAACAGAAAACAGAGAATTTTAAACAAAGATCCCAGGCAGAATGCAACAGAGTTTGGGGAAGTTTCAGTTTCAGAGGCTGAATCAAATGATTTATTTTAACCAAAGTTTCAATAAAGGGATCAGTCTAATCGCACCACACATTTCCTTATTCTCTCTACTCCTAAACTTCACACTGTATTTAATAAATGATGTGCATTAACAAACTGTGGGTCAGGTTTTTTTGCTGTAAATTTATGCTAGTTATTCAGAACAGGTTTTTTTTTTTGCAGCGCATCATCCTGTGTTATGGTGCTGCTATTGGAAAACAGTAACTTAGAAGCACAAAAACATAGAGCAGCATATAAAAAAGTACTACCAAAAACCTTACAGTATTTTATTGTTATTCTGTGAGATGAAAAAAATGTGGTGTATACTCTTTTGCTGTTCTTAGAGCTGAAACTTCTTGATTGAATGAAAATAATTTTACAGTTAAATCTGCCAAGGGATTGAATAGTATAAGTTTGAATAGTCTTGGGCTTTTCTGAACAGCACCCATTGCTCTCCGTCCAGTTTGAAACAAGTTTTCTGCTGTTGCTCACCTCAGCTCAAGACAGGATTTCCCAAACCACTATGCTGCCACCACCATGTTTTAGAGTAGGAACATTAGAAATTTGGTTTCATTTCCTCAGAGCACCATCTGCCAAATGATTTTTGAAAAACTGAACAGGAAACATCTTTTAGTTTTTCCTTCAACAATGGCTTCCTGAAGAGTATGAATGATTCTGCAGGACCAAATATTACAGTTTTGGTCCTGGAATATTTAAATACAGGACCAAAACTATTTATATCATATCCTTCAGCGCAATGTACAAATAGAATAACATTTAAACAAAAATAAATAAAAAGCAAATCACAGAACATTCCTGTTTATGCGGTTCTATAAATTGGTCTATGCCTCATAGAAATCGACACAAAACAATCTAATGAACGTCCTGCTGAAAACAAGCAAGCAGCCACGCTCAATCTGAGTGACAACCCCAAACACACATGTACATTCACAAACCGTCTCCCACGCTTTTACACAGAACTGGCATCGCATGTTAATTACATTCACCATATGTCTTGGCATAATGTTGTGAAGTTTTGACTGAGTCACTGTTGCAATTACAACAGATACAAATACAGATATAACAGAAATGTTGGGACAGGATTTTATAAACTGATCACTTCAAGTCTCTCTATTTGTTATCAGATCATGAGATTAATCCTGATATGTGTCTCCAAACAGGAAAATATGGTTTTAATTATCCCATCTTTACCAAATTAGAATGAAGAAAATAAAGTACTAATTCTTTGTAGTACTTGAAGAAAGACATTGTGTGTGTGTGTGTGTGTGTGTGTGTGTGTGTGTGTGTGTGTTTTTTAAGAAGAAACCATTAAAAAATTTGTTTCAAACACTAATAATCCATTCTAGAAAGGCCAGATGATGCAGGACTTCAATATATTTATGTGTGTGTGAAGTAAATTAAAAAAGATACATCATTTAAAAAATTTTATAATGAAGTGGCGACTTGTTCAGAGTGTACCCGCCTCTTGCCAAATGACTCCTGGAAACAGACACTGAGAAGTGTGGATCCGGATGTATTCAGCTCCCTTTACACCATGAAACTTCTATTTTTACTTCCGATTATTTTAATTTTACGACTTTGCATCCCAATTAAAATGTGTCTTCACACAGCTCTTAATCTGTTTTCGTCACACTAAAGCTCTGAAAGTTTGTAAGTCTGGTTTTGTAATAAGTATGCGTGCTCAGGTGAATGTGTGCAAGTAGGTGGAAGTGCAGATGCCACTGTGTGTGAAAATGTAGGCAAGAAGAGCACGGATGAAGTAGAGTAAAGGATGTGAGGACGAGAGGGGTTTCACTAAGAAACACCCACTCCTTCTAAACCTGCTTTTCTTTCTCTCTTTCTCTCTCTCTGTCTCACACACGCACACGCACACAGATGTAGTCTTTCTATGTTCTCAAGGACTTTGCATTGACTTCTATTCTTTTTTCATTAATTTCTAAACCCTAACCCTGGTCGTTTCTCTAAATCTAACTAGTACAAGTACATGTCTCAAACCGAGCCTGAATTGAAGTCACACCTTCGTCCTAAAACTAACCCCAAAAACAGAACTTCTTCTCACGGCGCTCTAGCTTTCTGCCCCACTTGGAGCAAATGGTCCTCACAGTGTAGTATCTGTTGGAAAAATGGGTCTAACAAATGCTAAACACACACACACACACGCACACACCCACACACACACACACACACACACACACACACACACACACACACACACACACACACACACACACACACACACACACACACACACACACACACACACACACACACACACACACACACTCTTTCTGCTCTTCTCCAGCTCTCCTTTGACACATTCCTCATTACGGGCATGTTTGGCAGCACAAACTCTTCCTTCTCCTCTCCTCCTTTCCTCTCCTCTCCCCATCCCTTCACCCGTTTCTCAGTCTTTTTCATTTGCTCATTCTCTCCTGGCTTGCTCATTGCGTTCAAGCCAGCTCGGCAATCAAAGGGAGAGAAAACACGAATGAGAACGGAGAAGGAGGGGAGGGGTGGGGGGTTACAGAGAAGATGCTCGCTGGGATTTCAGTATGAGTCAGAATGGGAGAAGGGGAGGTGGGAAGGTAAGGTAGGCGGCTGTGAGGAGAGAGAAGAGCGTATGGGAGGGATTTTTTTTCTCCTCACTTATTTGACTGCATTTTCTGTTTGGAATACAGATGAGGACACAGAGACAGAGCCAACGGCTGGGCATGACAAACACTTAGGAGTTCTGAACAGAAAATCATATGCATCCCAGTTTATGAATCAGGCCTCACGACAGAACGAAAGTTAAAAGCTGCACCGCCTGTGGACTGATTGCTTGGTCTCAGAAAATGGACTGATGGTTCAACAATGAGAAACTTGAGATATCATTCATAACAAGATTCTGAATAATCAAGCTGAAATAAAAACTAGGATAAGATGGCGCTGTGGGTCAGAAATAGGAAAGATGTTCCAACCATTCACCTACTGACTACCATCTATGGTCTGCATATGAATAACCCAAGAGATGCCTTTTCAGGCATCATCAAATTCATAATGTAAATTCAGCTTCGACAATTTGGATGCAAGATTTTGATCACTTCTGCAATTAATGGTGAAGCAAGTTAAAATTAACAAAAGAAATAATAGCAGACTGATGCAGACGGACAAAACATTTGTATGATATTTTTCAAACGAGTAAAAAAATCAAGTACCAATTACTTTTCTTATGACAGTTAGTGTTTATTTTGTGTTGTGGTGGAGTTGGATCCAAGTAGTGAGGAGAGATGGAGTGTCATGTTAAAGGGGAAAATTTAATTGAAGAAACTTGAAAAAAACGAGGCGCAACTTCAAGAGGCAGCAGAAAGCATTTGATAAGAACAACAAACAGCAAAACAGCCTGGCAAAAAGGTAAAGCACAGGACAACAGGTAAACAAGCAGTGGTGGTCAATGGACAAATCTGACAAGGAGACAATAAAACTGAGAGGCTCATAGATGCTTGACAGGTGGTTATGAAGACAAGGACCAGGTGAGGCCAGTCAGCAGAAATGCATGCAGCCGTGACAGGACATAAATTGACGACTGAACACAAAAAATGAAGAAACTGGGATCTGAACAAGACACACAAAGCCATGGAGCCTCGGAGGTTCATTAGAATGAGTCCAGCATGAAAACCACAGTAAGTGAACTAGTTTGACCTGAACTGACATGTATTACACTTATTACATCTTCTTTCAAATCTTATTTTTGTGATTGTTATCACTCTTCCTATATTTGTGAAACTAATAAAGGGGAGATGGATGGTTCTCATACTGAATATGACAGAAGTGACTCGGAAAAGAAACATCTGTCAGGTAACCTGATCTTCATCTTGTAGCTCATGAGGAGGATAACTTCTTCATGCAGGAAACTCAACATTCATTTCAAAGCATTGGACAACTCGGAAAATTAAATATTAATCACTGACATAGAAAGCTGTGAATGATTTGTCTTTAGAAACATAAATGTATCCAACTGGATGAAGGTTTGGGCTCAAATAAATAGTTTTTGAATCTTTGGTGATTTTCATATAGAGGTCTCTTGTAAAAGATACAAAACTAACTATGTGGACAAAAGACTGAATATTCATCAATTTCACAGTGCTGGTATTTCACATTCATGTTTTTCAACTAACAGTTAAGTAATGAACCAAAGATTACCCAAATTGAATGTGATGGTCTCCTTCTCAATTGAATCATTAAAATTATGTTCTATAGACAGCACTTCTCCGGTCTCATGAATATATATTTTTCCTGCCAGCTGACACATTTCTGTGCTACAGTAAGGAGGAATTAAAAATGATCAACATCTGATATCCACATTAAACTGTCAGGGATGTGTGAGACTTAATTAGCAACAAGTAATGTAATTGGTTGATATTACATAAAAGTGTAATATTAAAGTCATTTCTTTGCGATTTATAAATACAAAGTCAGAGTTTATTTTTGGAATTGATGTGATACAGCAACAGAAGATAGGTGAGAATTGGAAAGCAAAATATGAGTTTTAAAACTCTTTTTAAGAAAAAAATCTGAAAAGTATCCATTTAGCCTCTCTGAGTCGATGCTTTGTTGAACCATCGTTTGCTATAATTACACCTTCAAGGTTTAATACTGTCTACTGACTTTGCACAACATGAAGAAAAATTGGACAAATATCATAATTTTTCTAATCTTGCCACAAATTCTCAGTAGGATTCAGTTTTAGACTTTAGCTGTGACTTTCTTAAATCCCTCGGCATGATCCTGACACCATCATGTGTCACTGTGACGATGGTGTATTCAGGGTGAAATGCTGTAATAATTTTTTTTTTCTTGAGTAGAGTTTTTATTTTGCTTCAAAGCATAAATTAGATTACATTGAGTCACAACACCTTCTTTGGGATGTGCTTATCTCCTACAATGTTTGTTGTAAACTTTTAATGAATATTGTAGTAGAAACAATGGGTTTCATATTGACCTTCAATCGTAAACACATAATTGTGCAGAACTGTACTGCCAACACCTGAGCTGTGGCTTTCTGCAGCTCCTCCAGCGTCATGAGCCTGTCGGATGCTTTCTGAGTGAAGCTCTGGATGACAAACCTGTCCATATAGGTTCCACTTATAAAGGATACATTATATGGGCTATAACATAAAATCCCAATAAAAATACATTGACATAATTGGCTGCAATGCAACAAAATGTGTTTAAGTTCAAGCAGCATGACTATTTTTATATAATTTTAAAGTTCTGAAAGGTTTTCTTAGTGTCTGAACAACTTGCAATTTTCCAGGCCTGTCCTTGGTTGCGCCTGATAACCAATTAAAAATTTACCAAAACTTCATTAGGCAGCGCTTAGTGAATACAATGTGTGCTGTAGACAATTGATTATTTTAAAATTGCATAATTTTGTCCTGAATTAAAACTTACAACTAAAAGATCACTTCAGATCCTCTTAATTTAAAAGTCCTAACCAATTTAAGCTGATGAATCTTTTATTTTAAAGGAGGCGTGCAGTGGGGGAGGTGGAGGTGGAGGTGAGTGGTGCCGGACGGGGACAGGTTATCACCTACACCTGCTCCAGGTTGGAGGCGTGTGTGGCTCTTAACTTTTCTCTCAACTACTTGCGTGACGTGATTCCTTTTTTCTCTTTCTTTCTCTCAACTCCACGAAACATTTCTTTTATGTCCTCCTGAGAAATGTGTCCAAAGTGCGTGTAAATTATAGGAGCCTCTAGATCCGCCCGCCTACGTAAGTCTGACACACTTCTTTTACGCACGAGGATCTCCCCAAAAATCTCCCCCAAAGATGTGACTTGAATACAACCTTGTTCTGGGGCGCAGTTACGCACGACTCTCTTTAAACCTCTTTTTTATTGGTTCCGTAGTAAAATGCGATCAGTCTTTGATCTATTTTGTAACGTTTTAGCTTTAAAATCGCAATACGGTGCAAAAAAAGAGGGGAAAACGTGCGCTGCATTCAATATTTCTGCCGTTTTAATGCAGGCAGCTGCAGTGATGCATCACCTCGTCTGAACATCACGATCCACTAATCGCTCAAACTGCTGGCCACGTTTTAATCCGACTACAGGTGTCAGCTGCCATCTTTTACACTCATCATCTCACAAATGATAATTGAGAAGAGGAATGATCGTTTTTCCCCAAATCTGATGTTTTTATCCCGAAACGCAAGATAGCAAATGTATATTTTACAAGCTTTTGCAAAACCTAACCAAGCTGCAGGTGCGTCTGAGAGCTTATTCTGATCAGGTTTGATGTAACATCTGTCTTCAGACGGGGATGGATTTCAAACTCCTTCCTTAAAATACAACAACAAAACTTAATGTGTAAAATGTCACCCTCCAGAACGCAACAAGACATACTATTTTAAATATCCTTTTTTAAGTCCTGCACAGTGATTCGAGCTATACTTTTCCTCCGCTTTATAAATAGCTGCACTCCGTTTCAGTGACGTGGGATACGCACGTACATGTGTAGGTGAATCTTTGAATGAGCCTCCCCCCTCCTCTTCCACCGCCCTCCGCCACTCCTCCCTCCTACGCCCCCACCCCCCTCCTCCACGAGATACTACGGGATCTCTATAAAAAGCCTACGGTTTGATGGGAGAGCCCGGTCTGTATTGGGAGAGCGACTTTGGAGAAGACGGGCGGCAGTTTCGCGGGGATGAAGAGACCAGAGATGGAGAGATGTTTCTGTGCAAAGCGCGGCCAGTCAGGAAACTTTAACTGAGGTAAGTTCAAGTCCTATTTACTCGGGAGGAAAATGTACGTTAAACTTTGTCCAATTAATACATCTAGAAATGATGTATTCTAGATGGATTTTCTTTTTAAAAGTGAAAGATGCTTTAAACTAGTTTTCTCGTGGAGATCCGCTGGCTGGAAGTTGCTGCAGTGTGAGTCATTTTCTCTCCCACACCTGAAATAGATTATGTTTGATGGAAACTAGGGGCAAAATCGCGATGAAGTGTTTATGCTCTCTCTGTTATTTCTTTAAACCACCTATATGCAAACATATATATATATATATATATATATATATATATATATATATATATATATATATATATATATATATGGTTAATTAAAGAGTGGGGATCCTACTTTAGCTTTATCGGGATGGGGAAAGATGTGGAAATGTCACAGTGTAGTGTACAGGGATGTGCTCAGAAAGTGAGTGGGGTGGGTTGGTGGGTTGGTGGGCGGATGAGCGACTCCTTTAAAATCTCTCGAGGCACCGGGAGGTTTCCGGTGATAGTGATGACATTATTGCCATCCCTTTCTTCCGGTGGCGCGCTAAACTGCTCACCTCTCTCTCTCTCTCCCTTCCTCTCTCTCTCTCATCCCCCTTTCTCCTCAACTCTCTCCCCCAACCCCCCCTTGTGCACTTCCGGTCGGCGTTTCCTTCATCTTTTTTTCTTTCAGATCTAATTTTGTGACGTCGTCAACTGGTGAAGTCATTCCTGCGTCATTCTTGCGCACTTTGCAGATGATACGCAGTCACCTACTATAACCCTTTTAAAGGCATTGTGCTCGCTCGCCGGCTCGCTCGCGCACGCGCACACCGCAGTGTGATCTTCTGGGAGATGTGCGCGCGGCTGTCAGTGCGAGAGGAGAGTGCATTTACAGCGCGAGGGTGGGAGTGGGTGGTACCAGTCAATGAAACCCCCCTGTTCATTCACAAGTCTTTGTTAATGCATACAGTAGCTCTGACTTTGGTCGTGGCGGAAGTTGAGTGTTAAAAAAAAAGAAGAAAAGTCATAAAACTGTTTCGTAACACTTTTAAACGATAACGAAATAAGTAGGGCACGTGCTGTTCAATAGTGAGAAATAAAAGCGTTTTTTAACATTTATCATGCCATTTCTAGAGCGAACCGAACCGAACCGGTGACGTGTAGATTTACGACCGGTGATGCCTAACGACGCCCTCGGAGTCCAGCATTCGCGCCCTTCTTCATGTAAGCACGCGCACCTCCTCGCGGTTTCTCCCCAGCGCCATGGAAACCGAGCTGGACCTAGTCACTGCCCACGCGCTCTGATAAGACGCGGCAGAATGAAGCGAGAGCCGATTGGTGCGCTCGTGAGGTGTCGTCACACGCGACGCGCGAACCCCTCGGGGGCTTTCGACCACGTGACGCCAGTCGTCACCTCAGCACCGTCTATTAGGGAATTAGACGTGGTTGTGACAGATGTCAGGTTACATATGGGATGAGATGAAAGTGCCTTCAGACTAATTGTAATTTCAGGTTAAAGGTCACAGCATAGCTGTAGCAGTGGGGGCAAACAGGATTGAAATTTGCCCCCTCTCAGTAGCTGGGGCAAGAGGTTCAGCACCATGGACAGCGCCGACGTGACGCACGGCTGTGTCGCTGTCCAGGCTTTGGTGCTGAAACGAAAACAACTGTGAACCTTTGAAGAGTCTGTTGATAATTTGCAGGAAATGGATAAAACATTGAGCCTCATGAGTGATTTTTAGCTTAACTTAACCATGTGACTGGTCGTGGTTGTCAAAATGATCTTTGAAGCAGAATGGATGGGGAGAAAAATGATACTTTTCTAAAATTTAATGTGGTTTTCAATGTAGTTATGGAGAGTATTCAAGTTAAGTTCAATATGAAAATGCAGTCTGCAAAAACTTCAGGAAGAAAGCAATGATGGAAGTCTGGAAGAAAAAAAGAAAGTGGATAAAAAGGTGAAAAAGAAAAATGGATAAATATTATAAAGGACAGAATGAAAGGATGATACATAAAAGGAAGGGAGGAAATAAACATAAAAAGGAATGATGTGAAAAAGGGAGGAAGCAAACTGGGAAGGATGGATAAAAAAGAGAAAATAGTCTAGAAAAAATAAATTTTTCTCACTTTGTTTCCATTATTTCCACATTTAATAAGATGTGAGCAAAACTTAAACAAAATAGTTTTCATTCTTTTCTGGCCTTTTCAATATGTTGTAAAAGGCCTCAAATTATAATTTTAGTTGAAAGGTTTTCTAACTCACTAGCTAAAAACTGTAAGCAGGTTTGGCAGGAGCTGCTCCTATGCTTCATGAGACAAGGATGGTCCAACCCAGTTCAGTCGTTGTTGAATGCTTCTCTCCTGTTTCTCAGAATATCTCCATCACATGGACACATTTAAGCACTAAGTGGGTCAGGGACAGGAAAACTGGGGGTGGGTGATGCCTCAGGGCAGCCTTGCCAAAAGTTAGTCTGAAAAAAGGAAACTTAAACATTTTTAAAAGTTTTTCCAGAAAAGCAGGAAGACAGACAGACATTTATTACAAACAGAAATTGCAATTTGGTTTCTTTACTTATACAATTAAATACATTCTTAGCATCTAAAGCTGTGAGAGAAAAACATTTAGGAATATCAAAATGTAATTGAACTGAATTCAATACTAGTTAAGTACTACCAATTCACAACAAATGTCAACTCAAGGAATTTTACAACACAGTTTTAAATTGAAATGTAGTTTTTAAGATTAATATTTCTATATAAAATCCTATGAGTCATATAGACAGATTTATTTACAGGAAACCTGCCCTGTTGCAATAAATAAAAAACTTTGTAGCAATCTCTGAAAACTATTTCATAACTTGAAAATGAACTTGCTAAATTCTAAATTAACTTACTGCATTTAAATAAAGATGTTTCAACTTATGCTGAAACAAAAAACGTATTTATATTTTTTAATTTGCTACTTCCCTCCCTGTCTGTTTAGATTTCAACTTTCTCCTTTCTTGTGAAGCAGATTTATTTCACCGATAGTGAATCTCTCTTTTTCTCTCTCTCTGCTTGTTGCTGCAGATTTTCATGTGGAAGAGGACTTTGCCTCCTTCTTTTCGTCATCCTGCCAGCGCATCAGCACCTTGGCTTTAGACTGCTTACTGCTTATACAGTGTCACAGTACAGTAACAGTCTACAGTCATGGCTACTGAAGCCTGGCGATTCATCAGACACCTCTGTGAGGAGAGCGTAGATGTGGAAAACAGCCCGATGACAATGCGCAGTGCTTTTAAAATGGCCGACCCGATAGCAGAGTGTCAACGTGTGAGTCAGTGATCTCGCTCTGTGTCTGTTTTTCTCTCCCTCTCTCCTGCTGTGTCTGTTTTTTCCCTCCTGCTCAGAGAGGAAACCTGTGTGGGCTTGCATTGGGGGAGTCCTACACCCTGCAAGTGCGTAATGTTCACACCAAAACCAATGAGACGTTGCAGTTTCCAGTTACCATGCCAACTCCAGCTCCACCTCAACCTTGCTGTCTCCATGGCGACCGTGGCTTTAGATTGTTACTCTAGCAACAGCACCATGGTAACAGTCTACAGCCATGGTCGTTAGGGGCAGATGTCATCAGGAACAGAAAATTTGAGGTCAATAAGTTTTATGTGTTTGTTAAAGAAAAACAGTGAAAATTATTTTTAAATAGCAAATCGATCGATTGATATCTATCTATCATTATTTTTATTACCACAATTAAATAAACATGATACAATTCAAATAAATAAAGTATTAATATAATTCTTTAAAATACATACATAATCAGGAATTATTAATAAAAAATAATTTGAATTTCTATTACATCCTCCAACACATTGAATCAATTATTTGCTTAAGAGGAGGAAACAATTGGAAAGGGTTAAAGTTTATTTTATCAGTTTAGTGATAGTTTTAATTTGTGGAACATTATACTAATCCTACGTACTTGTGCAGCCAAGTATGAATTAATTTCCTCATGTCAAGTTTCATTAATAGGAATTTGACTTTAGATGGTCCAGCTTTGATGAGGTGAGCCTTTGAATATTCTACTTATTGATTATTGAAATTAAGATAAAATCCAAAGTCAGGCCTACATTTAAACCAGCAGGGAGAATAACAACATTTTTATGTTCACTTAATTCAACCTACAAAATGAATCTTTACTTTTTCATTACTGTTCAAAATCCAAAGCATTTCTTTGTACCTTCAGTCATTTAGGACACATGTTCATTGCTCCTTTTGTACGTTTTCTTTATTATGTATAGCGTGTTGTTTATTCATTACAGTACAGTGATGAATGCAACCAGTACGTGCTGCACAGATGAGTCAGCTGGCTCCAGCACCTGTTCTGCTCTCTGTTCACCAGACCAGAGCAGCTCTACTTGAGAGCAGCAAAGCAACAAACCCCCATTGGGCATCAGCTCTGATATCTGCAGGCAGATTCAAGCCCATTCTGGATGCTACACCGGTGGAATAACACATACATATAGAAATGCACACACAGACACGTATATACTTTGTATCAGCATGCAACAAACATATTTACTCAGAAATAAAATAGACCCAAGCACTCAAACGCTGCAATAACCAGAGTTAGCCTGCCCTCTAGCGGGCAGATTATGTCAGTGTTCTGAGATGTAATTTATTCTATTAAACATCTTAAAGAAATTTATAAAGGTCTTTTGAATTCATTTTGAGTCTGATTTATGACATGACTACTGTGACAGATAAGACAAGATATGATCTCTCTTTGGGATGTAGAAAGAGATGTTTATGCACCTTCATACAAAATATATATCTGTCTACAAAATGCCATTACATTATTAATGTTTTTGTTTTTCAAAAAATGTTTTTCTAAACAATTTCTGTTTAACAGAAGTTAAAATGTCAATGTATGGTCTTCACAGTTATCTAATTAATAATATAAAAAAAGCTAAATCATTAAAATGACCAAAGGATATTTTAAATAATGAGTGATTTAGATTAAAATCTGTCAGTTACCAAAAAGTTGTCTTTTTATATCAAACCAGTTGATTTTATTTTTACTGACCACTTCTACAGTAAATATATAACTTATAAGTATGAATTCATCCAAATAATTTTTAAAAAGTAATGCACTTACTTTTTTAAAAGATTAATGAATACCAAATATTTAACAATCTCAGCAAAAATGCACCATTTTACCAATAACCATCCTTCTCACACAAATGTAGAGAATAATCTGAATTACGAGATGGATTATTGAATCATTCAAACAATCAATCCTCTGGGGATGGTGGGTTATAATAATATAGTCTTTCACATATGTCTTTTAATTTGACCATAATCACTGTCTTTTTACTTAAACAGCATATTTAATGTGCATTGATTTTCTGAGGTGATGTAAAGCAAATAAAAACTCATGATCAGAAGTTTGGATTTGTCGTTTGTCCTCCACCCCCTGCACTGTAAAAGCTCATGTGCTGATCAGTGAACAACAGCACATAAACTCTTACTGTTCAGGGCAAAGAAGTATTTAGTTCCAGGACAATCCTTCTAAAAATCAACAAAACAAATTACTTACTTGCTGGTCCTCACTCTGACATAAACCCAGCCCTGCCCTTCACCGTTGAACAAACATTCAAGTTGAAATGTTTCAGATTTTAAACTTGATCTGATTGTGCTTACAAACAAATCTTTCAGCTCAAATCTCATTTTTAGGGAGTTGAGATATCTTCATTGGTATTACGTACTGGCATTAACAATCTGAAATCTATAAAGTCAAACAGTGACTACATTTTACAAAACACAGAGGAGAAATCACTCCTTAAATGGCAAAGTGAACAATCAATAAAAAAATATGTTCACTTTATTTTTCTTTTAGCATTTGCTATATAATCCCATTCTCATTTACAAGACATCAAAACAAGGAACTGAAAACTGTTTCACTGTCACATAGCACCCCACACTGTACCACCATGGGCAGACAGCCATATTGCTCAGGTCAAAAATCCAACATTGATTTATCTACAAATATCACCGAGCCATGAAAGTGCAAGGAACGTTTCTCACCTCTCTTCTCTCCTTACGACTGTCTGAAACCAACCAAAATTGCACTCAAATTTTTGTGTTTAGCATGAGCCAAGATATGCCTTTCTTGTTTCCACCACAGCCTGCAGTCACGATGACTAATATTTACCCTAGTCTTGTCAGTCACGCAACAGCAGGACAGCCAAACCACAGCTGTTCATGCCAAAGACCCTGACCATGTTCAAAAACAAGTCTAACTGAGGATTCAAGCACAAACTGACTGCAAAGGATTTTCTTCACCAGACATGGGGACGATCTAATCCATGTCCTGAATTCACCTCATCTCCCCTTTTTGGCGCCAAATCAACACAAACCCAAACCTCCGGAAACGACTGGATGTGGTGAAATTACAGAAACACTCACACTGAGTGACAAACAACATTAAGAGATCAGATCCACTTTTAACTGTTTTAGGCAGTTTTTCCAGGGTATTGTCTCTGTCAATGTTACTTTATTTAAAAAAAGCAGATAAAAGTTAAAAATAGGAACAGAAGCAATCACAGAATATACTTTAAGTGAAGTGTGGTCTCCTCTTTTTTAATCCAGGGGAATTTGGTTGTGAGACCTAAATGCTCTTGCTTGAGATTTGGGGAATCAGAGCTCCTTTAAATAAACAAGGCCAAGCCTGCAGGAATTTATAGGTAATCAATATATGCAGAAAACATGCAAAAATCCAAACGTCTATCATTTATGCGGCTGTGGGTATCTAACATAAGCCTCTGAAACTGTCAACATGTGAGGTAAAGAGAATGAACAAAAGTAAAGGAAAGTTCAGTGTCCATAAAAACAAGAAAACCACAGAGGAAAACCAAAACTATGTGAGAACTATAAGAAGACCAAAGTTCACCAGTACACAAAAACACAAGCAGTCACCCACCCACATCCACACACATGCACAAATACTCTGTATGTATTGTACAATGTTGATTTCTAAACCAATGTAATGCCAATAATTGATATCAGTTGACTTATGCTGCTGTTTCTTTTCTTTAAATAGAAATTCAACGGACATCTTTAAATAGGCTCCCATCTGTTCCTGCTTTTTATTTGTCAGCGCGTACCACATGTGCCAGACACACGGCAGATCCTTCCAGCACGACCTCACAGCATGAGGCATCTTTTCCTCTTCTGTGACAGCGAAGCCCAGTCACCCACAGAAACAGACAGAAAATAAAGAGGCATGGTTTTAATCCCATGTTAAGACTGGACACAGGCCCTGGCTCTGCAATGTCCCATCCTCTGCAGCAGCGCACCAATTCAAGCGGGCAAATAGTCACTTAAACTAAAAGCTTTATGATGATCAGCATCCTCTTGCTGATTGTTGTAATGGTAAAGGACAATAATACAGATGAGCAGATTAAAAAATGAATTTAAATCCAAAAGTTGTTTGGCTAGTAGATTAAAAAATAAAGTCCTCAGCTGAATGGATCAAAGGTTTTGTCCCAGGTAAAATGGTCAGCTTTGGTCTCATCTCCGTGTCCTGGCCCGTGGGATGACCAGGCTCTTTGGAGTTTAAGTTCAACTCTTTTATAGACACGCACGCCTCCAAATCGCCCCTCCCCTCTCTTCCATCTCCCATAACAACAAACGCTCCAAAATCAAAATAGAGCCCATCTGTGCCCTGACACACCCCTCTGGCTCCCTGCTTCAACTCCCCCAAAAAATCCGCCGAGCCTGAAGAATGGGGGAAAAAGTGATAGCTTGGTGGTGGAGAAAACTTAAAGCGTGTCCTCGCTCTCCCCTGTTTCAGCTGCAGAAAGTGGAAGAGAGAGGCTGGGTAACTCCACCCTCATCCGTCTCTGTCTCATTCCATTATTTCCCGTCTGTTGTGCAACAGGAGGAACGGATTCCTGAGAAGAGAGTCACGGCTCTGTTGTAAAACTTACTGGCAATGGTGACCCTCAGTGTTTTTCTTTTACTGTTTCCCCTTCCCTCACTCACTCTCTCCATTGCACTCCACTTGTTATCAGAACCATGTGTACGCGTGTGTGTGCATGTGTCTTATAAGGTCTTGGAGGGACACCAGGGCCACAAGGGAACTCTGGAGAGAGTGAATACGAGTGGCTGAAAAGCTGAAAAAAAAGAAAAAAGATGTGCATAACAAATTAAAAGCCCCCCCCAAAAAATAAAACCCTAAAAAGTTGAGTGAGGGTCACTGCAGGTTTATAAATGATGAGTATTTACAGTGGAATGTTAACAGAGCAATTTAGGTTTATAACTATGTGTCATAAACACAGTTTATAACAAATCAGTCTCACAAGCTATTTAAAAAAAGTTTTAGATTATAGTTTGTTAATCCATCTGTATGATGAATTCTTAAGATAGAATCAAGGATTAATTGCTGAATCTTCAATAATCACTGACTGAATAATTAAACTAATTATTCGTTAAGTAAAGAGAAGCAAAACAACCCCAAACTATTTCTCAAATTCTATTGGATGACTACAGATTAAAGGTAAGTTTTGTGATGAATTAAATAGATCTGCACTGCACTTATAGATATTGTGATCTCCTCATAGGTTATAGCATCTGTGAGGAGTTTATTAGTGTTTGAGGAGTTTAATCAAACAGCTTTTGTGGTTTTTATTTAACATCCTTTACAATCTGAGATGGAACAGGAGGCAAAAAAGAGGCATTCCTAATCACCTCTCAACACCAGATCTCCCACTAAAGAAACAATTCAACACCTTAGGAAGATCTAGATTAAGTTGTCACAACTGTCAATTTCCTGGCTGGATAAGGTGTTTAAAACAACCAGAATTATCACTAAGAAGCACACAGGATTTCAGTTCTGGTGCATAATGAGTTTTTAACCATCATAGTTGTAAATCCTTCAAAAGCAATAAGCCAAATAACATCACTAATCTAAACACAAAACTTTTGTCTCGTCTTACACAGAATCTTTCACATTTGTTGACAACTTTAAACAGAGTGTGCCATACAACAAGCAAGCTTGTGGCTTCCTCGTTTTATGGAGATTTTTGAGAATGCCACCTGCTTTGAATAAGAACTCATTCTGAGAAGACATCTGGTGGGACATAATGAAGAACCCTGACGACAAACTGGAGCTCGTGTTAGAAATGTAGGAAACGTATGCTTCAGTCAAATGTGTACGGCACAAGACAGAGAACGATGCTGAGGAAGAATCTGAGATGAAAGTAAAGGAGAGCGAGGTAGAGAGGAGGGAGAGACAGAGAGCACACATCTGGAAACAATTGAGAGGAGCCTGACGTGCACATGCTTCAGCTACAAAAGAACAACACGTACTTGAACCCTGTGTAGTTTCTGCCTCTGCACAAACCTGTCTGTTTGTTCATTCATCAACTAAAGTCATAGCATCATCCCTGTAATTCTCCGGATGTGTGCCAAGTCAGGCTGTGTAGAATCAAACTTAATAAACCAGGATTTCGACTTTGGTTGTGATAAAGATCCGTCAGCATTTTTCAACAATTTGGCTGCAACTGTTAGCAAAAAGAAAAACAAAGAAAATTTTCAGGGGGTGTCATGTGGTTTTTATAAACAAGAGAAGACGTGACTAAAAGCTTAAAAAGAAGAAAAAAAAATCACTTATGATTCCAGAGTAACTGCTGCTGAAATGGCTGAGTGGATGTTTGAAATGAATCATTTTGGGGATTATTGTTTTCTAGTCAAGTGCACAACAATCCCTAAAATAATCCTTAAAATGTAAAAATAGATTTTAAAAAATAACAGATTTTCCCTGCTTTAAATTATGTTTTGTCGGATGGTGAGTCTCTGACCCAGTCAAATCTTCAACATCTTGCAATAACTAGACTCATCTCCATCCAGCTTCTCACCAACTTTGACCAGCTTCCTGCTGAAGAAATGCATCCCCACAGCATGACACTACCTCCACTATGTTCATCCTTTATTAGAGTTCAGATTAACTACAGAAGCATACTTTTTTTGTTTAATTTTTGATAAGTATTTTTTGTAGTAATGTCATTATATTAATCTTTTTACCACAAACTATACAAATACAGTTGAATACCTTCAAGTTCCCATTTATTTAAACACCATTTCAATTTAATTTCTCTGATTTAACACATTTTTCACATCTACTTTATTAGAAAATAAAACCCATTACTCTGTTATGTCCATTTAAAATTATTGTAAGTCATGTCCTTTAGGTATGTATTTATATTAATATAAACGACTGAACATCCTTAATAATCTTAAATAATCGTTTTTATTGCTCTTTACATTAGATTTTCCCTGAGCAAGTTTACATTGACGTTACACCTCTCAGTCTAACAGTTGATCTTATTCTTTTAGATATATCAGACAAAAGAATGTAAAAAGGTCCAGATCCAGATTCAATCTGAGTCTGGACCGAGTTACCAGTGATTCAGTTTTTATTCTGTTGCAGCTTCTGACTGAGAATCAGTGATTTTGTTGTCTTACTGGAACCTCTTCAGAAAGTCCTGATACGTTTGCCTGTGAGCAGCTGCAGCTGGAACAAAATGGCCTCCAGGATGTATGAGGACCTGGGGGTCCTGGAAGCAGGGGAGGAGATCCCTGCTCATGCTGTCAGGGATGACCCTGTCCTCCAGTCCGAACACGTGCAGAGACGGGATTTGGAGCGGCACGTCGTAGAACTTCTGATGCTCCTCACAAGCGCTGCGGAAACCGGCAACAAGGATGGCAAATCGGAAGTTGAATTCCAGCTCCAGTTTTTGCTCCTGGAGTGAACACAGCATGGCAACAAAAGCTGCTCCCTGACTGAATCCCAGGATGCCATCAAACGGGCCCTGGGTCTTCACGGCTTCTCTCACCGCCGATATGCTGTCGTCGAGGCCCAAGCTTTTCTCACACTGCTGCTGAGCGCTGAAGCTCCGAGCCTGAATGTCAGAAAACCACCAGCCCCGGGGCTCTTCGTCGCCCCCGGCTGCTGGAACTGAATTATTCTCCTGGTTAGAAACCCCTTAAAAAACAGAAACGAAAAAGAAGAAATTCACCGTCCTGTAGCAGTCCAGAGAAAAAGTAAAACATAACAAGATAGTTTTCTTTGATTTATAGTAAAGAAGCAAAAAAACATCTTTGAAAATGTATTAATTTTAAAGGTTTGACGTCTGTACAAATACAAACATGTTTAACAGTAGTGCTACTACTACTTCATTGGCAACTTAATCTTTTTATGTATTAAACTGATATGCTTTGCTGCATTTAAGAAAAAAAAACATTATTTAAATTTATTTCACATTTTTACTTAATTTCCAAACTATTTGACAATTTACATATTTTTGCCTTACACTGATTTGTAGAAAACCACATTATAGTGTTGAGTGGAAACAACATTTTACAAATGCAGATGCCACTTGGACAACTTTACGTGATAGATCAACACAAAATAATGCGTTACATACTGAAAATGTTATGTGACATGGTTTTTTATTCAGCCCAATTCAAACTTTCTCTGCAGCAGCTACAAATCTTTTGGGGTATATCTATCAATTTTCCTTCTCTGGAGAAGCAAATCTTTGCCCCTTCTTTTTGCAAAATAACTCAAGCTCAGTTGAAGTGCATGGAAATCTTCTGTGAGCAGATTCTCAATTGGATTTGACTGACCATTTTTACACATGGAAAAGTTGTTTGGCTCCTATCTGACGTGGGAGAGAGGGTTACATTAACCTCGATAAAAGAAGCGAAGGGACTGTTTGTTATTCTTTAGGATGAATTATCAATGAAAAAGTTTGATATTTCTAATTGGAAAATGTTAGGTACAAGACAAAGTATTATTTTTCCTTTCACTTCCAGTTTAACGTCATAGTTTGTAGGTCACAAATGTCGAGGGATAAATTAAACTTGGATAAATACAAGCCAAATTTTTGAAAAACGCTCTTGTTTATATTGCTGTAAATAAAGTCAAAATACTTTGTACATCAATAACGTGAAAATATTTGACTCAATGTTAGAAAACCATACACTTTTCTTTCATTAAGCCAAGTGTCTGAGTAGTTTTTTATTAAAATATTGAATATTTAAGCAGTTTTGATCTGAGGTGAGAAAAGTTTGGACTCAATCATTCTATTGCAGCTTTGGCTGCATGTTTAGTGTTTCTTTTCTACTGCAAGGTGAACCTCTGTCATCCATATTTTAACAACTTTCACCAGCTTCCTTTTCCCTGATGATAAAAACAGATGCTGCCTCCATCATGGCTGGCAGCATGATGGTGAGTTCACGGTAATGCTGCAGCGTCAGTTTTCTGCAGTGCGCAGGACTCCTTTCTACCACGAGAGCCAAAAAGTTCTGTTTTGACTTTATTTACTGAGACCACCTTCTTATACAAGATTATTTTCATTCAGCTTCCACATATCACATTCTCTGTCACATAAAATCGCAAGATACAGAGTGAAGTTCGCGGATGTGACGTAACAAAACGAGGAGTATTTGGGCTCCAGCGGCTCAGTCGGCGTGTTGAGTTTGTTGCTGTGAAATGTTGACCCACCTTCTGCAGCAGCTGTCTGCACGGTGAGCGGTGCGGTGATGTAAACAAGCTCCAGCTGCTTCTTCAGCAGCTTCCGCAGAGCTCCGGTTTTCTCCCGGAACGAGCTCCCGGTCTGCCGGTAACCGTGGACGCACAGGACCCGGAGAGGAGCCATGGAGAGCCGCTTCCGCGCCGATCCTGTCCGCGGAGGAATATTAACCCAACACTTAACGATCACAGATTACAGGCGCAACCGTAACTCATCGATTTAATGCGCAGAGTAATAAACAGCAGCAACTAAACAGTTCTTAAATTCCCGAATTCAATAAAACTTATGAACTACAAACTTACAGGACATCCACCGGAAGCTTTCACTGCTTCCGGTTGGAATTTTCAGAGTAAAATGTCTTATTTTTTTCAAAACACACAGTGACAAAATTTTTTTGACCGAATAATTTGGTAATAATTTGCATCTTATTTAAAAGTTGTCTTAAACTCAACTGGCTCCGCGCACATGCGGAAGTGGAGCAAATCAAACAGTGTTGGTGGGACTCAGGTGTTACCACAGACATTTTTCCTCTCAGAAATCAACACTGAGGCAGAGGACAGACAAGAAACTTCTCCAATGAGTCTGTAAGGTCATTTGCAGAGAAATCAAAGGTAAAGCCCAAGTCTTTTGCAGCCAGAGGAAAAACGAGAGGCACAAAGTCTCATTGGATGCGAGTGTGAAAGCTGTGTCAGATGCATTTTGCACTTACAGAGCTGGTGAGCAATGACTTAAATTATACCAGTTTGTAAAAATCTGCCTTAAGGAAAATCCTTAAAAATAAACAGTAGCATAAAAGGTGCTTAAATGTAACTGTTTCTCTGCTGCCATACATCTAAAATTGGAATTTACACACACAAAATCAAGCATCTTCCTTCACCTATTGAATGTGTTCCACATAAGGACTATTGATTCCTGTGTCAAATAGCTCCTGTAATAAAAGAGGAATCTATTTTTAAAGGTGCCAGTTATTGTGAAGGGTGCTATAGGTGCAAATCTAGATTTAAATAACGGAAAACATATTGTGTGTTATGTATGATTGTCATTGTTAAATTAGTTGTGACCCTGAGTCTCCATTTCCTAATAAAAAATATGTTTTTCAACTACCATTGATTCTCATGATCCTCGATGAGAGATTGTCCTATTTGATGTTGATGGTATTTCCGTATTTGGATTGGCCCTTTAAACCTCCTCCGACAATTAGATTTGTTAAATGTGCTTTGTTGCAGGGGAAGCACAGGTGTTGCGTTGCTGTGACGAACATGATAATTAGGAAGAATGAAAAACACCCTCACAGTCTCACACACACACGCACACACTCAAACCCAGAGGGATAAGGCTGCTGTTGTTCTCCTGCAGTGCTAGTGCAGAAGAGCCAAGTGCCTGTACCACAGGAGGAAAACCGGTGAAGGGGAGAGGAATCATTCCTGACTAAACAAACAGATTCTCGATTTCAGTATACTTTCATTCCTTTATGTAACAACTGCAGTTCCAACCTCAAATTTAAAATGTGGTGGAGACCTAAGTATACTGTGTTTTGAATTACAGTATTGTATCTGAAATTGCCTAGACTAGATATTTAATAGATATGTAGGTAGGACAAGAGAAATGTTTAATGCAAGTAAAAGTAAACTATAACCTTTGTAGGAGGCATAAATTTTAAAATTGGCATAGACGTGACTCGGCTACGGAGAAGCACAGCTCAGATGGAGGAATGTGTTGGCAGGACTGCAAGTAGTTGTGCACTCTTCAAATCTGGCCTTCATTCTAGAGAAGCAAGAAGAAAGCTATTGTTGAGTGAAAGCCACAGGAAGTCAGATTCCACAAATCATGCAGGAGACACAGGAAACCAAACCAAAAAACCAAACTAATGCTTCTAAGCACTGGTATAAATGCCATAAAGTCATTATCCATCTGAGTTTGAAAATAACTCAACATGCCAATATACCCCTAAACAAAGAAACAATGCATGATAAAAACTGATCATCAGTAATATTATGGCTGTTGAGAGATCAAATCAATGGCCTTGTTCATCTAGTTGCAATATAGTTAACTGCAGAAAAATAGCTGTCTGGGATCCACAGTCATTTGATTATAGTCTCCAAGTCAAACAATTTTGTTTGACCAATGACCCATGTTAATCAGACACAGAACCTCTGGATAAAATATTTTTCACCTAGATCAAACTTTTAAGGTTATAAAAAAAATGACAAATAAAAATCAACTTCAATAATTCTCCTTAACTATCCACAAGGGGGCAGTGTTGTATCTTTGATAAAATATTATTCTAAGCCAGAAAGCTGAGTGTCATGCTGAAACACAAATCCTTAGCAAGTGTATTTGCAGAGAAATTATCCAAAATTGAGTCAAATAAATTATAAAAGAAATTCACTTCAAAGTAAATAAAATTAGTGAATATTAGAGCCAGTCCAAGCTACACATTCAGGAAAATAGCGCTGCTGGAACAAAAATAACAGAGCAAATCATGTTCAGGGAGGTCAAATTAACTTCCAGGTTAAGTCCTCCAGCTGATGAACTGTCCCAGAGTCATCTGCAGCAAGATTATTAGAGACACTGCCATCCTGCAGTGTGATTCCTCAAGTCTGAGGGCACTTGAAGGAGGACAAGGAAAGTATGACGAATCTCCTGTCACTCACTGGGACTGGCAATGTAGGGCATGGAAAAATAAAGATGGATAATGGAATAGCGGAATGGGGTGATCTCTGCGTCTATTCATTGTGTGTATAGTCAATTGTAACCTTTCATTCAGGGAGACACCACTGTTCTTATCCAGACAGGTGTATAGGGCAAAAACACAGTGATAAGACTGTTTTGTTGCTTGTAATGTTGACAGCTGACAGATGCTATCATGGGGTTGGACACAGGTGACAGATGAGGCTGCAGAAGTTGCAGACCTGTCAATTCTCATAGCTGGAAATGTCAGCTCCTCCATTTTGACACTATTATCATTCTTCAGCTGAGTATGGTCTCAGGCACCTTCTTGATTCTGCAGTCACTCGTTCACTCGTTCCTCCATCATTTGGAATATTCAGTAGCTGTTATCTGTGAGGAAATCCTGGCTCCAGAAATTGTATTGTCTCTACTTTTTATTAAAATAACAAGAATACCCTGTTTGGATTATTACTAAAATGTACTAAATAAAAGCACAGATTGTGGTGTTTCTACTTTAGGCTAATTAGAATATTTCAGTAAAACCTGTCAGCTGCACACTAATCTGCACAAACATGCAATAAAATGTCTTGAGTGAGTTTCAGCTCAGATAATGTTTCTGCCACGCAGTGTTTGAATCTACCTACCCTCTCACCTTTTCCTTATACCTGCCTGGAAATCTGAGCGCTAGTTTAAGCAGACAATGACTCTTTGTGAACCCAGCTGTTGTTGTTGGTCAACACTTCACAAACAAGATATACAGGTATGAAAACCTTCCCCTCAGTCATGTGCATGTAAAAAAAACAAAACAAAACAAAAAACTTACAATTTTATCTTTGCTTTCTTGGTTCATAGAAATACTCTGCCGGGATGATTGATCCCAAAAAACAAAAACAGCACAAATCTGTTCATTTCTTTGTGACTGGATGAATCATTCAGTATTTTTGAAGTGCCTTTTAAGAGACAACATGACAGCATGTCTACATGAAAATATCTTTTCTTTGCTATTCTAAAATACATGGATTTAAAACAAAAACTAAAATGTACAGCTTCATTAAATTGCTTTTCTTTAAACCATGAGTGCAATTGCTTTCAGAGAGAATGTTTAAAATCCTATTTCTAAAATATTAAAACATCTTAATCCTTGTTTGTTACTATTGTACTGTGTGAACCATCCAGTTGGAGAAAAACAGTCACTCTAAAAACACTTCATAAAAATACTTTAAACCTTTGGAAAAGCAAAATCATGGTTTTATTTAATAATTGGCCTTTTGTAATATTTTGTTTTGGAATTGTGGTGCAGTTTGTAGCACTGCTGCCCTACAGCAAGAAGATTAACAATGGATGAATGGATGAAACTTTTCTGTACCTCGATATTAGCAACCAGCCAAAGACTAATAATTTGAATAACTTCTCAGATGGTTACCTGTTAATATTCCCAAACATTTTTAAACAGGTTTCTCACCACAGTAGTTTTATTCCTGTTCTTACCTTTAACATAAGCTTTATGTTTCACTCTTCAAAATGTGGAAGAGGAAAATCTCTTCTAGCTAGGGAAATAATTTTCTTTTAAGAATACCCCCCTCTGCTTTCGGTTGGGTTTTAAAAAACGTACTTATGCGTCATGATTCAGCTGTGTAATCCATTCACTGCAGCTGCTGAGCTGGAAGATCTTATGTAAGTAACAGGCAGTCTCTTTGTGCTTTTGGTCATGTGTTTCTTGAAAATATCAATCAAAAAAGCCACATTGGCAGAATAAATTTAGCGGTAATAATAAGAAAGATGAAAGTGTCTTCTTCACCTCATCATCCTTGTCATATGCTTCACAGATGTTTATTGTGACAGATGCCTTTATGTTATTCCAGCACTTTTAACAGCGCTAACACCACCAGCCCCAAATCCTTTTTAATTGTAGAGAGAATCTCAGTTTGAGCTAAAAAGTTTGCAGCAGCATTGTGAAGTGTGCAAAGTGTCCATAAAGTCAGAATAGTAGAAGTGGTGCACTGACGTATAATCAGTACAATTTCTGCAAAGCTTGCTGGTGTACTGACCCCTAAATTTCTCCTCCTTACCATGCTGACTGGTCGAGAAGCACAGAAACAAGAAAATGCTTCTGTGGACTTGAAAATGTTCTGGTATCACAGTTTTCTCAAAGTCAAATAGCTTATGATAGGACACCTCAGAATAAACACCAAACAGTTTCAACGCTTTTTTCTGCAAAGCTGAGATATTTAAACCATGTAGGAACAAAATACATTGTTCCTACAAGCCATGTAAGAACAAAATAAACATTTAGCAAGTTGAAACTAAATCAAAAACATCTCCAAAATAAAAAATAAACTGTTTACATTTAGAAATGCTGAAATGACAGCATGGTTTGTTTGTGTTTTACCTGCTGACACTGACCATTTGTGAGTGAAAATAGGTGGAAAACATGAAGAAACACAACGGAAAACAAACTAGAGAAGCAAAAAGATAAAATGAGATGCAACAAGTCTGGGTCTACTCAGTGTCTCCCATGCAGCAGTGTGAGGTGGTTATATGAAGAGAGGCCAACCTTCTGCACTGGATTGAATAGAGTGAGGCATTAGTAACCTATATGTTCAGTAAAGAAGTAAAAAATAATTTTGAAATTGTTCACTGTCCCGATCTCTGCTGAAGAAATTTACTTGCCTGATTGTTATTCTTAAAAATGTTCATAACCACGTAGCATTTCCTTTCACTTCAGACTGATGTGTTCCTTTGTGTGGTTTTTGCCTAAACATTCAATGTCATGCAATGAATGTGGTGGACAAAATATGGCAGAGTTCAATGGGTCTGAATACTAAAACATGTGTTAAAAAAGAGAGAATAAATGAAGAATGAAAATTAAAATATTTCAAACAAGAAGAAGTTAAAAAGAACACAGGTATGAAATCAGGAAATCATTCATCGTGCTCCGTAAATATCAGAGTGGTTCCTCGTCTGCAGGCTTCAAGTGGTCAGAACAGATAGTTGTGGCTTATAAGTGTAAAGGAAGAGATCACTGGGCAGACATCTGTCCCTGCAGGCGTCCGGAGCCTTGTGAGGTTTTTACACAGGTTAGTGATTAGCCAGCTGGGACCCGCTACCAAGGTGACACATTCGGTTGAATATGTGGGGTTTCTGGAACTGCTTCAAGGCAAGACTGCTCCTAAATGAGCGTTTCCAGTGTCTTATTAACATATTCCTTCGTATTTTTGCTGGTTTTAAATAGCTGTCACGTTCTGACTGTGCTAGTTAGTTAGACACACTAAAGGTCTTCTGTTGCTGTGAGAGCAAAAACATGGGAACTCTTGTGTCATGATGCACATGCCAATTAGAGAGAGTTAAAAAAGCCACCCAGGGGACAAGACTGCTGTTGACGTTTCCCTGCACTGATGAAGAGCCACGTGTCTCTCCCTGAGGAGAAAGGGAGAGACAAAGTAAGAAGAGGAGAGATAAAAAGCCAAAGCTGGGGAGTTCCTATGCTCAGGTGTGATGTGGCCTTTTGGTGTCACGGTGATTTATGAGGAACAGAAATATTATAATATTGCCGCTTCAAATCACAGAAAAGGGGAACAACGGGGAAGCTGAGAAGAAGGTTAAAAGTGTGTGTGAGCATTGTGTTTGTGTGGATCTAAGACATGTGGGTCAGACAGGGGGGTGAAACACACAAAGGGCAGCACCGATGGGGTAACTCTAACACTACTGTAGATGGACACAAGCCTTAGAGAAAATGCATTATGTTCCTGATCTACAACAGTTACCAACTCTGTAAGTAGTTTATCTTTTGTGCTTGTCTAAGCTCATTGTGCTCCCACATACATAAACACCAGGATGTTTTAATGCACATAATGTGTTTCCCACAATGTAAAGGTAGGGATCTCGCTAATGGATTTTTGCAGCAATGACTCAACAGACTTCTCTTGCATTAGAGCTGAAGTCACTTTATATTCCAGACATAAAACAGAGAAAACTCTAATTTGATACATAAATAGATAAATAAACCTGAGACGGTGAAGCAGTTAATCACTTTTCTAAAATGTCATTTCAATTATGATTATTGAGCAAAAAAGAAAAAAGAATCAACTGGGCACACACATCGTTCAACCAGACATAAACCTTTTGTTTTCAAACTCCACTGAAGTTTATTTCACACTTCAGGTTGCAACAACACACTACAAATCATCTTTACAGTGAAACATTACGGTATAACTGTTCTTTTCTTTTATTATTCTTCCATATTGCTTCCCAAATATATTTTTCACATTAACCTACTTGTCCACTTTCAGCCTCAGCCATTGTGATTATTCACTCTTCTGAATGAATATAGCCCAGGTGAAATCAAATCCATTGGGCTGCACATAACTTTTTTGTTACTCCAAGCAACATAAATTATGTCCCTAACCTTCCGAGATCATTTCCTGGTCAGCTGTGAACATTTTCTAAAATCCACCTTTTCTAGAAGAAAAAAAAAACAATATTTTAATTTATGGTCTACTTGACAGCGTGCTTCCTTCATATTGTAAAAAAAATGCCTTAATCCTGACAGAACTGCTTTAACTTTGAGGGATTTAGATGACATTACATTTGCATTCTTATAGCTGTTTTTTAAAATGCGATCTTAAATGCACGTCTGTTTACTATCATATATCTGGATTGTGTTTCAGTAGTGCAGGAAGATGAGTTGCTTTGGTTAAATTTTGTGCTAGCATTTGACTTTCCAAAGCATTTAACACTGTAGCATATATAATTTGATCACCGTTTCAGCCAGAGTGCATTTGATGCTTTTTTCACACGTGATGAAAAATTATCCAGTATTTAGCAGCTCTGACATGCAAAAATTTTGACTGCAGTTGTGCGCTGCAGCATTTAAACAAGTACTACTCAAATATGTCAGCTCTAACCTAATAATGAGGAATGGATTGATACATTCACCTCAGGATGCTGGATGCTTGACCTTGCAAGTGACACTGATGGCGCAACCTTATGATACTTAGATATAGAAAAAATGGAAATCTATGATGACACAACATTAATGTGACCTGTCCTAATGCAGCATGAATTTCCCAACCTTAATCCCAATGCACATGCAGTATTTAAAGAATGATTTCTCCTTTTGACATTTTCAGTGTTTATTTTTTTTATTTCAGATACCTATTAGCAAAGGCTTTAGACATTAATATTTAACTCTTGATGAAATCTTGAGCTGTAGAAAACCAGTAGATGTGATGTAAAAATAGATCAACCATAAAAGGCATTTTCAGCTTTAGGATAGAAGGGCAGTGTCTCCTGTTTTTATTGGGTCAAACCAACCAGCAGGACTTTAAAATACCTCCCCGTTGCATCATCCATCACAGCTAATTCCTCTTAAATAAAACATCTACAACAATGCCTCCTGTCTTTAGTGATGGATAATAGGTGATGAGAAGGGAGGAAATTTAGAGTGTGCATTTCATGATGACGGCACCGAGAGTCAGAGAGTGGAGAGATGTTTAGAGCGATGCAGGAGCAGAGCGAGATGAAATAAAAGGGGGAAGAGAGCAGATTAGCAACAGCTATTAGCAGCTTCTAAAGTTATCACACTCATTAGCTGCAATCAGATTGGGCTGGTTATAAAACAAAAGGAGCAGAGAGATACACAGCTTCCAACCAACTTTGCTTTTCATTTCAGCGTACATTGAGGTGCTGCATGTTAATGCTAGAGAAAATATTAATTACTAAACAAAATGTCTTTGTAAAACAACAAACTTACAGTGTCATTTTATTGTCTGTTTTTTATGCTTAAGCTGGTTACAGGATGCTTTGCAGGTGCTTTGTGCTGCATCCAGTTCAGTTCAGACATGTGGGAACTATGTACTGCATATAAAATCAGAAACTAAAATCCTGTGCAGTAGTGCAAACTTTCAGCATAAAAAGTAATACAAATCTGTTTTTGATAATATTTTACTTAAGAGTAAACGAAAATAAAGCTGAGAAGGAAAAGCGATAGGAAACAAAATGTTAAATGAAGAATTTGATTTGAAAGTACCTTGATATGTCACTGAAAGTAAAAAAACATGGAGGTTTAAACTGATGGTCTAATTTGAAGCACAAAACTCCATTTGTAAAGAAATATGGATTTTTTAATGTTATTAGAGGCAAAGGAAAGCTTTTTGGTTCACAAACTTTGAGTGAAAAACATTTCATTCACATCGGCTTGTAATTGTTTGGTGTAAAATTGGTTTTTATCTTTTACACCAGAAGAGGAATATATATATTTTAAGTATGTAGACGGGTAAGTGTACAGGATGTCCTATTTTGATTTTGTTGCCATGGTGTTCTTGATAATAGTAAAACTCTTTTCTGAACCATCTTTTCACTAATATCTTTGGTTGCTACCTAAAAGGAATGTTAAAGTAACACATCAAGACAGACTCAGAGTGACAGATGCTTTCAGTGATACAAAAAAAGTAGATGTATTTTTGGAGGAAAAGGTCAAAAGCAGGACAGTCACCTTATCAATGATGATATTAGATTTTTTTCTCATGTCGCTCTCTGATAGCTGATTGGTTCCGCTGTTAATCATGCAGCGCTGCTCGGGTATTTTCCCTTCTGAAAAATGTCCAGCTCCATTCATCACTGTTTTCTCTGTTGAATTCTTGTTCTGAGAGGTGATGAGTCTGAATTCAGAGCTGGGATATGAGGAGTGACTGTGCATGATATGACTGCATAGATGTCTTTTCATGAATAATTTTCAATTTATCCAACAGTGTGGAAAACACATGGGGACAAGAAAAATAGGTGGAATGGGAAGCAGAAATTGGAACATAGTACTGCAAGCTTGTGTGAATTATCCTTCTTTATGCTTTAATAAAGACAATCCTTAATTACTTTATGAAATAGGTGTCTATACTGATGAGCCGCTGATTAGGTCAAATTTTAATTATTTTTTAAATCTAACCTAAACTGTGCAGCCCAATATAAGGTATTTTGACTGTTTTTGTTTTTTTTAGATTAATGGCATTTGATTGTCTTGCAGTTTGTTGTTTAACAGTTTTGTTCTCGTGTTCCTCCTATTCAGTGGGAGGATGTTGGTCTAAAACTCAACACCCACATGTCTTAGCAGAGGCTTACGCTCTCCCTCCTGTGACGGTTCCTCCAGTCATTTCTCACTATTTATTTAATTATATCTCTTTCACACCAGCACATGACATACTGGATTAAAACAATGAACATATTTGGTAGGACTTATGTTGATCTGAGTTGGCATTTATTTTGGGATTTTTCTTTCTTTTTTTTTATGTCTGAGATATTTATTTTTTTATGGATTTTAGTTGTTTAAAAATTAAACAAAATATTTTTATACCTATGTTTTTGCACCTTCCTGCTTGATTCCTGACATGAACATCTTTGTTCTTTACTGTTCTAGATGGTTTTGCTTCTTATTGTCTCAGCTATGTGAAATCCAGTTTTTCTTGGCACTTGTACATTTACAATGTGTTGCTTTTCCAGCAGAAAATTATGCTTTCAAAAACAAAACTCTTACAAACAATCAATGTTGTGGTGATCCTTTTTTGTAGCAAATTATCTAGTTTTGAGTCTCTTTTGAGTCGATGTCTTATGTTTTAGAATCAGAAATGTATTCTCTTTTTCACTGTAATAAGATGCTGTCACATAAACTTGTTTTATATTGGCACAGAAAAACTGGCAGATGCAGTGAGTCATCATTACTAAAAGGAAGCTTTGAAGACGTGATAGTTTAAATGGCATTTAGGAAGTTTACGCACCACCAAACCAAGTGGACATTATTATATCTTAACAGATTTAGATTTTATTTGTCATGTTCATATACTGAAAAAAACAATGCATTTCAAGGTAAACTTATAGACTCTACACCTAAAAAATGCTTCATTAAGCATCACAGCTATCAAAAAAAAAAATCTGACTCTCAATCAGAATTGTAGCAGCCCATAGTTATTTATCTGTAGAAACATTAAAATAGTAAACATTGGATTTACGTTACCATCTAAAACAGAAATAAAACCCCATCAGAATGATAATTTCTCTTGCTGTCAGAAATTTGAAGACTCAGTAACAATGCACTCAGATTCAATTGAAGCCGTTTTTTCCTGAATTATCATGAAAATAGTAAAAAAGAAAGTCTGGGGCCACATTTTGTCACAGTCACGAGTCAAAAGCCCAAATTTGTCACAAACAATTCTCAATAGAGCCTCTTCTTCTCCGCTGACTGAACTAAAATTGCCTAATTTTGTTCTTACAAGAGAGACAATGCAGCTGTCAGAGACAGAAATAAGAGCGAGGATGACAGCAGTGCAGAGGAACAGAAAGGACTCAGTCGTAATTCAGGAAGGGGTTGGGTAGTTTCACCACTGGAGGTTATTCTGCTCTTGATTCTATTAGGAATGCGTCTGGTATTTATCTGTACTTACAATCTACTCTTGGCAGAAAACATAGTGTTGATTACAGTGAATGCAGTACAGATCTGAGGCCGGTGCGTTTGGGTCAATACAACTGACAAAAGTGAAGACGAAAGGCGGTTTGGTTAGTGCTCAGTCAGCACTTCTATCTTTTTCTCCTCACACTTAATTACTCTGTGACAAGAGGTCCGAACACTTCTTGAGCTTCTGATTGCTGTTCTCTCTTACTTCAGCTCTGCTTAACCTTCTTGATCCACTTACTCTTATTACCTCACGTTAATCTATACTTTCTCTCATCTTTACAAGGTCACCTGCTGGTTGCTACACAAGTAACTAACATCTGTTCCTGAGAACAAAAACACAGATAGGCTTATTAAAGTATGTCACCTTAAAGTTAGAGTACGTAACTTTTATAAAATAGATGATTTTTAAATATTTGTTAAAACCGTCACTATATACTATAAGATAGTCTCCAGCCATCAAACAGATCACCCTGCCCCCAGAAACTGGCATATTTTTCTCAATATTTGTCACATGAGAGAAAAATGTGATCTTAAAAATTGATCTACTATCAAGATTTATTTTCTCTCTGACGCACAGCATTTAATAATAGACATTTGTTCACACTGAGTCCCAGCCTGGAATTACATTAAAGTCATAAAATCAATGCGCTATATTTTTTTGAAAACTAGGTAGTGCAGCATTTGGATTTGGTATGTCGCAGTCTCCAAATCTATCTTGAATTGCAATATAATCTTAAACATGTTGAGTTTAACCCCCCAACCCATCATAAAAACTTCATCTATGTTGTGATGTGGGAAAAACCAACAACATAGATTGATAAAACCTTTACTTCATGCAATTCTTCAGTTATATTTGAACAAAATATTTTTTATATTAGATGGAGTTGAAAAACTCCTTTTATGATTGCTCTCCTAAATGTGGGAACACAATGTTGTTTTTCAACATCAGCTTTACGTTTGATAGAGTAAAAGGAAATTAAAGAACAGAAAAATGGTGTCAAGTAATGTGTACAAATTACTAAATGCCAGTAATGTCTCATCTGTTGCGGAGGCACACAAAGTGCTGCTTGCGCATATGGTTAAAGACTGTGTAAAAAATTAAGGTCAAAACTGTAACAAAGAGGGGGATTTTAACATTTGGATCCATGAAAGGCATCAAATAATTGAACCATGCATGATGTGGAACATAATAAGTACAAAATTATCACTCTTTGTGGGAAAAAATATACTATGATTTGGCAACAGTCCATAAGTTATGTTCTTTGAAGCAATATCAATATAAAATAAATGCATTACATTTATTTTATATTGCATCACATATCAAAGAATTGATCCTTGTCAATTCCTTCCATTTCCAGAAATGCTTCATGGACTACTGCTGCAAAGCAAATCTTACATGCTCTTTGGTTTTCACCCTCACAATTACAGAGACAACATCACTTTTTGGCGATATTAGGTACTTAGAGATTAGAACATTGTGGAGGAGGCTAATTACAGGAAGAGACTGGGAATTATGTGAATTATAGCTGTTTGCTCTACAGTGTGACATTTATGTATTTATCAGTAGAAAAATAGGTGGAGCAGTTGGACACTAAATGGTCTCTTGGCACTCAGCTTACAAATGTTTGTAAGAAGTGTTCATCCTGGTAAATTATTTCATGGACCAACAGTATTTAATATTAATTTTATTTAAGGTGACAATTTTACACCACTTTGTGGGGTACACAGGCATATTTAATAAATCAAAAACACATTCCAATGAGTCTTGGCTGTCAGATCAAAAATAACAACAGGTATGAAACATACTTTTCAATAAGCTCACACTTTTGAATTAAAATGGATTTCTATTGATCTGATGCAATATCCTCATCTTAAATGTCTAGTTGTAAGTGGAAAATCAAAACAGCTGACAAAGGCTTTGTAGCATTATGTTCAGCAGAGTCAGTAAAAATAAGACTCACAGTCACTTTGTTGTTTAATTCTCACATTAAATGGAGTAATTTTAATGCAGCTGATTTCTACTAAGTATATAAAGTTGAAATAGTTCAATCTTTTCTGATTTCTCAGCAAAAAGACTGATTAAAGATTTAGATACATATTTAGTATTTTGTTAATAGTTGCTATATATACAATAAGTGAAGTTACAAAACAGCTGAGTCTAATTTAATTTCAAACATTTCAAAATTTGGACCTTTGAAAGAAATGAGTGCAGTTTCAGAGGCTAGTAAAAATCTGATTGATCCCAGTGTAATCTCACCAACACTTTTAGGGCAAAATAAATTTTTAATATCATGGCCAAAGGATGGATTTTGTGACATAATCTAAAAGTAAAATTTCCACTGCAAGTTTAAACAGCTTACTAAGAAAGTTAGACATAAAGGTTTCTGCTCTTTTCTTTTAAATAAGTGTTAGTGCTCCTGGTCAGGTCCTTCATTGGTTTTGAAGAGTTTGGTTTCCAGGTTGTTCTGCACAATTTGCTTCCTTACGAACCTCTTAAACCGCTGCTGCTTGTTTCAGTGTGTGGGCAGGAGCATGTTTGTTACTATGCACACAATCCAAGGTGAAGGCCAATGGGCTCTCCCACAGGGACCCAACAGACACATATTGCTTTGGAGCTGCAAAGTAAACACAGCACTTTGTCTCCCTCTCTCCATCTCGCTCCCTCCCTCTGTATCTCATTTCCCCAAACCCTGTAAAACAAGATGGACAGGTATAAAGTACAACGGGGAGAGCGAGATAAACGATGAGACAAGAGAAAGATTGGGGAGATAAAATAACTCCTTCATTCAGAGATTGTCCCAGAAGAATGGATGTAGGGTGAGGAAGTTGAAAATTTACTATCTACACTTAAATAATCACTCACTCTTTAAATTTGAAAGCGTTGTACTTTGATTATCAGTTAACCATATTGCAAATGCTGAATGAACATCAACTCGTCATTGTGTTTTCTTATGTTGTTTGCAGCAGCATTAAAGAAATAAGAGATATCACACTCTAATGAAAAAAAATCACAAGGACGTGATGCGTGTAAGAGAATGCTTTTGAAATGTGGCCAACAATAGAACCTGAAGAGTAATTGAAGAACACACTCAGGCTGGAGTCCATGATGAGGACACAGTGATTTGTGGGCGAATGTGGCTACAAATTTGCTGTGGTTAACAACATGGAGGTCGATAAGCCTCATCATGTTACCCTTCAGAAGCAAAAAGGGGAGACGGGAGATGGCCTGCTTGAGGTGGAGTGTTGCAGTCCGTAAGTGTGTGTGTGTTACTTGGCCGCTGCAAATGAAGGGAGTGGAAAAGACGCAGAGCGAGAACGGAACAGGCGAGCAGACCTTTATGATGAAAAGGTCGTCCAAGTAACTTCAAATTTTCAAACTAATCAGTGAGGGACGAGCTGGACACTAGCCGGCTGGTCAGAAGGTTGTGAAAGGTCGCTAAAGGGTTAGAAAGGTCATAACAACTCAGCACAGATCACCCGTCTATCATATCTGACTGTGACCTATCTGTGCTCGTGAGCAGGGGAGTGAGATGAAAGTCTCTGTGTTGCATAAATATTAATATAAAATGAAAAACTGTATTTGCCAAACACATGTCAAAGTAGAAATTAGTTTCTTAAGAGAACATAAATTGGGCTATTTATAAAACAAAAGTAACCGAATTGTTTCAGAAAAATTGTTGGAAACAAGCAGAAAGTCATAGAGGATGCAGCCACATGCAGTAATTACCAAAGCAAACAACACAAATATGAAACATCAACATAGAAAACATCATGGGATGATGAACATGTCTTTCTTATTAACATTTTATACAGTTCTTCAGGGTCTTATGCAACATTACCGTCATATTTTCATTTTTATGTAATTTATTTACTTGGTTGTGTTCAGGTTGTTGGGTGACTGGGGTCTGTCCAAGCCATCACCATAGAAGGGGTTGAGCTGCGGCACACAGAGTCGACATGTTTTTGGATGGTTGAATAAAAAAAAACGTAACGTAATGTTTGGACAAAACCATGCAAACCCCTTACAGAATTTAAAATTTGCAGGTTGGACAAGGGAGAGATCTGTTGTTTGGATGACTGTTTCCAAGTTTAAAGTAGTCATCAATGCTTAAAATGCCAGGATTTTTTGGAGTACATATTGTTTTTCTTCCAGATTCTGCACATGTGGCAACACTGGATCACAGCACAATGATGTGAGTTTTCACAATTCCCCCATTCAGTCATAGATGTAGTTATCATAAACACATGATTCTGGGTTTTTAACACAACTGAATACACAAATCCCTTTTGTGTATGTGTGTATGACTGAAGGACTGGATGCAGCATGAAGCGTTTGGGGTTGATAAAGTGTTATCCAAGTACAGGCCATTTACCACCGATCATTTTTTATTATTAACTTGCAGAATCTATTCCTACATAATACCTTATAAAATGTGAAAAAGATAAGACAAGTATGAAAAACCTACAATAGATCACATCTCACTAGGGGGAAAAAAATCGATGTATTCATAACTCGAGAAATGTTGGCATCTTTACTCTGTCTCTCTCCGATCTCTCCCATCTTCACTCATTGTATCACGGTTCCAAGGTCGGATCCATTCCTGCTGGGCTAACCCCCCAGCTGCAATTCATCAGCTCATCAGGTTTCCTCAGGAGGTGAAGACCAGTCAAACTAACACTCCCTGCCAGATTGCTCTTCTATGGTTGTGACAGTTCTGGACTTTTGTCGCTAAAATGGACCCCCAGTATTTGTGGGAGTGAGGGGCCACTGCTGCATGCAAATATTTAATATCTGTGATCCCATCAAAAAACGGGAATCAATTCCTTTTAACATCAAGTATACCTAGATATAGAGTATGCATACAGACTGCTGCAGGAGATATTTTCTGTCACTCTCCTCAATAACTCTTTGATTAATCTAAACTAATGAGTTACAACAACATTTAATTTTCCTTTGGGATTAAAAAGTATGATCCTCTACAGTCCAGTACTCTTTAAGTTGTTGGAAACACTGAAGAGATGTTTCATAATTACAAAGTAAAGTGGCTTTATTTTATATGAACCATATTTGTCTCCCTATATCGTTGTGAAAATAAAATCCTCATGTCTTACACAGATTGATGTATTTACCTAAGGGTTTTAAAACATTTTTGAAGCATTAATCAGTTGCTGTGGGTTGCCATTACCGATAGTTTTCCATCTAAAAGTAGAAGAAAACAACAAATAATAAATGCTATAAAACAAAGAAAGCCTCAGGCTTAATGAGATTTGTGGACTGACGGCTGCACTGGAGAATTAAAACACAAGAGAAAATTTATATCTCTTGTTAAATTATAAATATTTGTGATATTTCAAGTTCACAGTATGAGGCCCTCTTAACTTGAACTTGAGATTAATTTCCCCAAAGTTTACGGCTGCTCACCAACATTAATCAATTTATTCTGCAACTCAAATGAAAACAAAACATGGTTGTGCTCCAAAGCAGCTAATTTGCAAGTATTATTTGCTCCTGCAACAGTTATTTCCTTGTTGATTGAAGTGGTTTATTTGTCCACTCAAAGCTGCTTTAGCTATGGGGCATTTATTCAAAACTATATGAAATTTAAATGAATTCTGATGAAATGGGCTGATACAATGTCACTGAAGTGTTCGTTTTTTTTCCACAGATCAGAGAGGAATTAACATTTGTCTTTTGCATTCGGGCACAGATGGCGTTTTGTTGTGACTGGGTTAGGATTTTCTTTTACTTTCTACAGTCTGCGGGTTTATGATTTACTGTCTGTTGGGTTTGGATTCTAAAGATCCATCTGTTTTGGTAAGAAATCACATTTCTGTTATGAAAACCGTTAGAATATTTATGTGAGTAAAAGAGGCAGAATTCAAAGAGCATCAGAGTTGGAAAACAAGAAGCTCAAAGAGCAGATGTAAAGAATAACAGTTGTATCATTGCGTAATTGCTAAGCAGTGTGTATCATTGTGTGTGAATAGTTGTTTACCCTGGTCTTTTTTTTGGCCTTTTCATCAATTTGATCAAAGTCATTTTAATTATAGACAAAGATAGTATCAGCTATCAAAACCAACATCGGCAAAAGTTGCCTCATTTGTTAAAAAAAGTAATTAATTGTAATTACCAACACTTTTTACAATCGTGAATTCAAATGGTCTTGAATCACCTGAAACTGATTATTGTCACATATAGGATGGAAAGTGATCCAAACAGAACCTGTATAACAAGATGAAGTAAACCCAAAGACCTCAAGAAGTAAGAATGTCTGGGGACGCTTTGCTGCTTTGGGACTTGAGGAATTTGTCATAATTGATGGGAAGTTGAGGAAAATCTCTTTTCTACCACAAAATTCAGAAAATAATTCTGCAAAGTAAAAGTTGCCACAAAATTTCTCAAGTGACGTAAAAGACTTTCTGTCAGTTAACGCAAATCCATGACGGCAGAAAGGTCACGCAACCAAATGAAAGTCTTCCTTTTCTATTAACTCAGTTGATCTTTGACTGGTATTAAAATGTGTTTGATCTGAAGAAGCAAGTGTGAAAAAAAGAATAGAACAAACCTTTAATAGGATAGATACTTTTTCATAGGAATCTCATCACTGCCATGATCCACTTGTCGTGACTTTGATGTCAACCTCACTCAATTTGCTTTTGTTGCATACCTTAGCAGATATTTGCATTTCTTTTTCTCCAGAGTTGATGGATGCCCATCAACTCTGCACATGTAAGACAGCAAATCCCACGAGAGCAGTATTAATCCTTACTAAATCTTTGAGCTGCATGCAACCTACACCTGACTGGAGGTCTTATCAGTCAGGGTAATGGAAAACCAGTGTGCGTATTGAAGAAGGACTTGGCCCAGTGCACATTTACAAAACACCAATTAAAGCTCTTATGTTAACAATGCCATTTCATACGCTAATCATTTATTAATTAATGAAGTGATTTATGCTAAATGATTGTTTGACAATCATCTTTCATTTTTCAGCTCTTGCTGTTTTTTTCTGGTATTTTGCTTCATACACCAACAGGATTTATGTTCATTTTAAATCTACATCCATTTAGGTATCCAGGTGGGTTTAATGTCATGTGATAATGATATGACACTGAATGATAATTGAAAGAGAAGGTGAAAGATCAGCTCTATACATCCATGCATCATGCAGTCGAGGCCCGAATGGTGCAAAATAATAGCATTTTTTCAAAGTTTTTTTCTAATCTTCACTAGCTTGATGGATTTTGACGAGATTAATTTATCCTTTCAAAAATTTAGGAGAGTTAACAATAGGTTGTTTTTATTTTTATGTTTCATTTTTGTAAATTTTGCTGAACAAGAACTGATTTCATGCCTTTTTTGCTTCATCACTAACAATAGGTCTGATGGATAGGCTGGTTTACTGCTGGCATGAAGCTAAAATCTTAAAAACATCTGTTACACGTAAACTATAGTTCATTTTTTTGAGAAGCAAACTAAAGTTTGGTGTAGACTGATTAGCCATGATTTTCCCATAATTTCACTTCACAATCCTCATTAAAACTCTTAATTCCTGATCATTTACTTTTCTAAGATAACATAATTAATGTTATATTTATGACTGACATATGATTTAAAAAAATACACCAATGTTCAACCAGCACCAGATTTTTTGTCAAGTTTGAATCTGCTGTAGTCCCAGAGGAATAAAGTCCTGCATAGATAAAAGCTTTGCTTGATGCTGCCGACTTCCCCCATGGTTTAATTAAACGTCCCCAGTTTGATCATCCAATTCTCCACAACAGCAGGTGGCTTTTAAGTCATAATGGACCAGCTAACACACCTTTAATGATATCAGTAACAGTCCTTCCCCATCTTCTAAGAAAAAAAAAGAGGAAAATATAAATATTTCCTTGCAAAAGTCTTAAACCCAACTTGATCCCTATCACATTTTGTCATGTATTTAATGATAGACACAAGACATAACTGTGATGCTGAATTTCACTTTGGTTTTACTAAAATATGAGATAGCCTGTAAAGTTGGGAGTGCGGTTGTATTCCACTCTCTCCTGTTTACACATAGATAAAATCCATTACCTTTAGAGGTCAAGTGGATAATGAACAGAGTCTGCTGTGTAATTTATTCTCTGTTCAGATAATCTGTGAATGCCTCAGAGGTTTTTTTTTAAAGAACATAAGCAAACAAACCGCTAGAAAGCTGAGGGGGATGTAATGGGAGGGTTAAAGATGTGATGGGTTATAAAACAATATCCCAAGAAGCATTTTTATCATCTAAAAATGGGAAGATCATGGCACCAACACACATCTGTCAGGACATGGGCATCAATCTAGACCTGTGGTGTGAAAGTCCTTCAGGGCTGATGTCTTGCAACTTTTAGATTTGTTCCTGGTCCAACACACCTGAATCTGATGACTGAATTACCTCTTTTCTACAGCGTATGCTAATGACCTAATTTTCTGGTTCAGGTGTGTTGATTCATACAGGGAGCTAGATGTGGATGAGGGGTCTAAAAATGATGGAAATGATTAAAAACAATGCCAGTTTTCCTTCATAGTTTGTGCCTAAATGTAATCTGAATGATTTATACATTTTCACCAACTGACTCATTTAACAGTGAATTTCCTCTGACAAACTTTGTCTGCTGACTATCGTCCAGAAGTGACAATAAATAGCTAAGTGAGTCTATTATTTTTCCGTAGCAATCAAACATTTGGCCAATTACCGTCAGTGAAATCCAAATCTTTGGGGAGCTAGAAATTTCACCAAAGTAGGGGAAAGCTTTGACCAGATTGTCAATCTTGAATCACAATGCAGCTTCTCCAGCTGGCAGGTAAGCTGTAGCTTCTGTTCCTGTGTGTTTGATCAGTTTTAGCTACAGTAATGCTCTTTTCTGCAAATACTGCTGCTGATAATCATTTATGATGCTGTGGTTTATATGATGCTCTGGTTAGCAAAATGCTAATGCCTCTGTAAATAAATGTTAGTATTTCTTTTTTTTTTTAAAGAAATATTGCTCCTGTTAGAAGGTTAATGTTCGCTTGACATGATGCTTTCTGGGTCATATCTTAACTGGTCTTGTGGAGCAGCTCATATCCTGTTTGGTGACTCCAAGGTATGAAGATTCATATGTGTCAGATTTTGTTGGATAAATTCAGTGGGGTTGTATTGTTCAAGTTCTACTAACATAAGTGGAAGAAAAAAAGCGCAGAAAATAAAATTAAAACTCTGATTTTAGTGTCAGAGCAGTTATATAATTGCTCCATGACCATACACGCTTCTTTCCTGTCATCCACAGCAGAGCCTGTTTGTATTTAGCGACGGCGGAAAGAGGAGAGTGACGCTCAGGCGTCCATCAGCCACATCTCGCAGAGGGAGGGGGCCTGAAGACGGCACTGACTCACGCAGCACGTTGTTGGACTCTTCCAGACCTGCAGCTGAAAACCCGACGGGAGGACGAGGAGGAGAAAGACGCAATAAGAACTTTTATCCTGTTTTTCTTTCCTTTCGAAGGGGATATTCTCTTTAAAGTCCTTCCTGGACAGCATCGTTTTAACTCTGAGCTCTAAACAAAGTCAGAATGTGTTTTAGTTATTCATAAACAGCAGATGGCGGTGATTTTAAATGTTATTTGAGAGAGTGTCGGGACGGGAGCAGGTGTTTTCCCCACCCCGCCGCTTAATTACTCCAAAAGAACTGCAGAAGATTTATTTTTTTGTCCTCGATTTTGACTCATTTACTCAGCTCCAGTTCTTGTTCTTTGCTTCCACCACCAATCGCCTCCACTTGCTTAAAAGCAGCCACCGAGGGGACAAGAGTCCACTCTGGTTCCACTCTGCCTGCGAGCGGCCAAAGGAAACCCAAACACTGAGCTGAAGGATGATACTTCAATAGACGTCCTAACAGCCGCTGTCAACATGTTCCGGCGAGGTAAGACCGAGACCGTTTGTTTTTCTTGCTTGTAAAGGTTTGGCTGTTTGAGTGTGAGCGTGTGCTATGAGTTTTTTTTTTTTTCGAAATGTCTGTTTATTTATATTATTATTATTATTATTTATTATATTATTATTATTATTATTTAGGTCTCAGTTGAGAGGCAGATGCGTCTCGATTGTGTCTGTAAAACTTGGCCGCCCGCTGTCCTTTATCCGCTCAGGCAGCGTCGGGCTGGAGAGGAGATTAAAAATGTATTCACTTCATGTAAAAATTATTCTTAAAATAGCGAATCGCTGCCGCACTGCAGTTTGTTCAGACTTCCCCGCACGATGGGCAGCCGACAGGACCGCTGCTGCGCGCCTGCCTGCGTATTGGAGAGCGTGAGGAAAACGCGTAAAGCAGGAGGAAAGTTCAACATCTAGCGTGTGTTGGGGAAGTTTTTGAAGGCTTGTGTACTACTTTTGGTGTAGGCTCGTGTGCGCGCGCGTGTGTGGATACATTTGCGTGACAGAAGGAGGCGCTGAGCCCAGCAGCGCGCGGGGATGTATTTTGGACTCCTGTCTGCAGTCAGTGCGTGTCGGGAGACGGTGGCTTTCCCAGGTCCCAGGGCCATGAGAGATTATAAAGCGGAGCGTGGAGATCCGCCCGGAGAAAAGCACAAAACAAGCTGTTTACTCTGCCACGTGGTTGCTTTTTGGCTGAACAAATATCAAGTTTCCCCACAATGACCTTGCCTCTCCGGGATTTCACAGTAAAAGCTCGAGTCTGTGACAATGAGGAGGAAAACGGCTCTTTGTGGAGCCTCGTTCATTTGGCTTAATTCACTTACAAAAATCATCAGTCTTTCTCAGCCCAAGCTTGTCTGAGACTCGAAGGACAGCTTTTGTTTTTTCTTTCTTAAGCTGTGCAAACAAAACAAACTATAGTGCATTTTGACGTATAGGTCTGCACAATACATTGGAAATTTTACATGATGAAAATATCACTGCACACAAAAGCAATATAATAAATCACTAGTAATTAATCCATGCTTCCTATATCAGTAATGTTTTCGGTGATGGTTTAATGCTGCACTTTTCTTTGGAGAGCAGTAAAATAGGTTAATAATTGCATGTTATTTTTACAAACTATATAACATGGAAGAAGTTAGACGGGGCCACGTTGCCCACTCAGGAAAAATGTAGTTATTGTATGCCCTATAAGTCATGAAATGACTTCATGACCCAATTTGGATGATTGGTCTTTCTTTAGGTGGACACCAACCAGTGGCTCCACACATAAACAAATGGGACAGATGGCATTAAATGGAATCTGACATATTTCTCCAAGAATAGCCCTATTATTCCTGCTTAGGAAAGCTGAAGGATATTACATCTCACCTTGAACAGAAACATTAATAATGAATGAATGAATTAATAAATAAGTAAGAGCAGAACAAAATTTAAAGTTTGGTTTTCAAACCAGTTTCAAAATATATTGACACAGCCTTAAAACAAAATGACCAAAACTGCAAAAGAATGAAATGGCAAAGTGGAAAAATGTTCATTAGTTGGTCAGAATTTATTTTTATTTTTTTGCAAAGTTAAGCAAATGAATATTGAAAATAACATACTCAAAAACTTCATTTTGCCTTTAACAAAAATGTGACAGATGTTCTGGCAGCTAAATTTGTATTGTATGCTAAGTGACAGTTCGCATTCACATATTTATTGGGGAAGTGTTTAATACAGACCTGACTTCTGTTTATTATAGTAAAGCTACTATTTAATTCTCTTTTATACATATTTTTCATAAATATCTAGATAATTATTTTGATATGAAACTCCTTGATGATTATTAAAATCCCAAAGTAAGAGCTCTGTTACATAGAAGTCTAATAACATATCCTGTTTCCTCTGCATTCTAACATCCTAAACATGCAGAGTAAAAAAAAAAAGCACTTCCCAAACAGGAGCTGATGCAGATATGTAAATGAGCCAGCTCGCTGCAACAGGTACATCAACACACAGCACCTCTTTGAACATGCAATCAAAAACTGCTCAGACTTACTAGCATCCTGTCATTTCTGAAGACCTTAGGCTCAAACTTGACACCAGCACCAGTTCTGTTGTGGTGATTCGAACGTTGTATGACATAGGGTAGGTCAGTTGAAGCACAGCAGTGAAAGTGGTGCACATAAAAGTAAAACTGGACGGACGTGGGCATACTCGGGGGAGAAGGGCGGGGGGAAACAATGAAAACACTGACTAACACGCAGACGTTTTGGAAGGACCTATTTGTGGTGTAGAGTGGTGACTCATCTGACAGTTTTGCCCCCCCGCCCCTGTCACCCCCTCTAAAAGAGAAATAAAAAAAATTACATTTGGGGTCTGGTGAAAGGCAGCCTGTCAGAGAACTGCTTTGTGATGATTACATAGGATCACCTGTTCAATCCTGAGGAGAAAAACATTCTTCATAAGAAATATTGGAAGTCTGTCATTTGTCCTGTCAGAGCGGCGAAACGATACACACATCTGTGTACGTCACGATCTCCGGCCTGCTTGTTTGGCGCGAGCCACAAGCAGAGCGACCTCCTCATTAAGAGGGGGACCCGATCATCTTGATGGGGAGCCGATTTTTCCCGTCATCGTGCGTTTGTATAATGGAAAGATGGGCAAGAGTCCCACAACCTTTCTTTTTAATCTTCCTGTAATTTCAGATAGCAGCCACCCACCTACACCCACATTAAGTCAGCGCTAGTGAAGAGCTGATGCATTGCTTTGTATCTCCTCCCACAAATATGTTGCTGTCAGTCACAATAATAAAATCGAGAGTAATTGTGCAGTCAGGCTGAAATACAGTCATCTATATCTGTCACTTTTACCTGTAGTATCTCACTGTGGTGAGATTAAACCAGATCCAGAGAGTGAAGAGAAGGAGGATAAGTGTTTTTTGTAATGAAAACTCCCCCTATCATTCTCCTCTTGTCTGTCTCTCATTTCTATCTCTGTTTCTGTGCTTGGCCGGTTCTCGCTGCCAGCATCACTCGGAGCAAAGAGAGGCCTGGCAGGCTGATTGGCCACTGACTTGGCTGATTGGGGAAGCTCCTGAAGCTTTGTCTCGTAGTTTGTTTGAAGCCAGATCGCTTTCTGTGACTTGACATGGTCTTCATCTTCCTACAATGCTGTTGTTTTACTTGTCATTCATGCATATAGGCAATGTTAGAACAAATATGCCCTATGTTTAAGTCAAAGAAAAGACTCTGCGTGGTAATATTTCTCTTTTATTTGGACAGCTTTTTGCCTTTCACCTTTTCGTCGTCATTGACGTTTCTGTCTATGTAATAGTAGATTTGTGACTGTTTTTCCGGCATTACTGAGTCAGGACAAGCACCAGATGTCAAACAAAATGCTCTCATACTTTGATGGTGAATACTTTGTTCTACAGAGGAGTTAAAAGTTGACTCAGTGGGTGCAAGCTGTCAGCATCGTGTAGCTGAAATTCTCACTCCTCCACAACTTCTTAATGTCCTCCTCACACCGGATTGAAATGTCAAAAGTCAACCAGCATGTGATCAATCTTGGTCCTCTGTCAGGTATATTGGGGGTGCCTCATTCACAAAGTTTTAATTTTGACTTTTTGAATGTTTACACATGTCCTTTCTTTGCCATGTGGCAGAGTTAAAGGATCGGTTGTTAGTCTGAGTCCAGTCACTTTAAAACCACACAGATTTTGGACCTGGTCTGCATGGCTCAAAGTGCTATTGTACATAAATTCATATGGCACAGGCATTTCTGCTATATAAAATATATTCCATACTGTGAAAAGATGCAAGAAAACATTGTATGGTCACATATTCAGAACTAATAATGGCCTTTATGCTCACGAATGTTTCCAAGGATTTTTGCTTCCCAGATTTGCTGGAAATGGAAGTCATGGAAATTCCTGGATTATTGAAGAGACTGAGTTTTAGTGTGAAGGGGAGCTAAGCTGTCATTAGGTTGTGTGAATGCAACACTATTTACTCCTGTTAACCAAGACATTAGTTTCAGCTGTCTAGGGAACATTGTTCAACAAGACTTTTTATTTGCTGTGACTGAACGTTGCAAACCTGAAAAATATTAGCTGGGATTACATCAAACAAGTTTTGCTTGTTGAGCATTTGTGGAACTGTGCTGTTACAGTTGTTTTTTTGTGCGTTTGTTTTACTTAGACAATTGGACCATAGCTATGCAGTCATGGTCCAGCAGTTGCCAGTCGACTGGTAACTGACTTGAGTGCTCTTCTGTGCTTTTTCCTTGTGAATAATCCATTTTGCTGCTGAATGGCAGACTCTAAATTGTTTTAAAATGTCCCTTTTACCCTCTGCAGATTGATAGGCAGCAACTCCCACTTCCATAAGATCTGTTACTGATGTGTTTCCTCCGAGGGCATTGTGTTTACACACCTGAACACTCCTGAGTTGCAAACTGGCAAAACTTCTGCGTTTAAAGAGGCACTCATGCTTGCTGATGATCTATCAGTCAAGTACACTTACCTGGCAACACTGCCCTGCTCCCTGCCATTTTTCATTCCTCTTGTTGCAGTCGGTGGACTTTTTTTTTTTCATTGAGTCTTTGCACTCCTAAGTTTTTGGTGACTAAATAAAAACACACTTTAGGTATAGGCTTAGATATTTTATAAATAATGTTTTGATGCAAAAAAAAAAAAAATCCTGGATCTAAGTTGATGTACTAATTTTCTTCTTCAGTGAAAAAACTAAAAAGTCTTTGAAATTTGTTGTGTTGATTGAAGTTGTTACCTTCCATTGCACAAACTACAAAACTCTTAGATAAGGTATGTAGGTACGTTTTACTGAGAAAACACTAATATTCCAGGGGGTAAATAAACAAGGACAGCTATTACTTGTAATTATTTTAGAAATGGTTGAAATATTTACCCTGCAGAACTCTCATTTGGCAATCATGCAACATTTAAAGCAGATTTTTTTTGTGTGTATCTTGAGGATGTAGAAATTATGGGTTTGGGAGTAACAATAGGTACTTTAACAGGACTATTGATTGACTGCAGGTCCTGGGTATGGCAGCATTTAATGACATTGGTTGGTTAATCTGATTGACAGCCTTGATTATTTGTCTGTGCACTTTGTAAATTTCCAGAGTCCAGAATGCATTATTTGCCAGTGGATGTAGAGAAAACAAATTATTAAATGAGGGCAAGAAAAATAAAAAAATGTAATTATTGCTGTATTAATTTTTCCATAGTGACTGAGCTGATTTGTGGATATTGATGTGCAGTGACAACTGAGATAATGGCACCCTTGGGAAGTTTATGTCATGCTGAATCTTCATCCCTGTGCTTCCAGTGAAGGCAGTGGCTCAGAGGTGTACAAATGTTGAGCCATTTTTCTCATCCATTTCATAGATTATCTGTGTCTTCCACAGTTTTCTTGTTTTGTCTTCTAATCCATTCAATTCACATGGACAAAAACTACAAATGCCATGCAATGGATGGATGAATGAATCCCTAGAAGATGTGTTGATTTTTAATGTGGTTATAAAAGCGATGCAAGGCGAGTTTATTTGTACAGCAGTGCTGTGGAGGAAAATATGGGAACTAAAGTAAATTCCATTAACATAAAAATGCATCAAAAGAGTAATAGAAAAGACTAAGCATTGCATAAAATGAAAAGGTTTAGGAGGTTGATTCAAAACATGCAAAAATAGCAAAGACCTTATATAGTATAAGTGAAGAAATCTTCAATGATGGTAGGAGCATGAACAAGATTTTAAATTTGTCTCCTTTAAATCCAGAAAGGATTAAGGTTTCTATGCCTAAATATTGTTTTACTAATAATTGAATCAGTTTTATCTGTATACTGTTAAAAGATGTCAAATATTTTTTAACTTTAAGGAGTACTTGCTGAAGGCAGAAATAACCATTTATTCATATTTTAGAAGCGTGTTAATCAGTTTTACATTCTGCCACAACCAGCCCATTTAAGGGGATTCATGATCTTGATATGATCCAAAATGTAGAGGAGTTTGACATCCCTGCGCTAGTAAAACCACTTCGGATAAGTTGCCATCGCCTGACTGAGTTTTATTAAAAATATGGGATTACCACCATCTAATCTGCGGTCAATAAAAGCACACATCAGTTCTTCTGTGTTCAATTTTGAAAGGAAACACTTTTGAGGGTAAAATAGCTGGTTGAGTCCATATCGGCACCAAAGTTTCTTGCGTTTTTAGCCCTGTAAAGTCTAACGCATTTGACTTTATAGGGCTAATGTGTTAGATTGGTAAGATTAGCTATTACCAATCTTTAAGGTTCCATTTGTGGACCAAAAACAATAGACCCATTCACTCACTGATGTTTCCTGCACACAGACTGTGACCATTTAGTGACAGATATAAAATGGTATGCTGTCAGCATACATATAAGTCTTGCTATAAAATGAAAAACATGGCGTTGTTTGCTTCCCATGTTATGATTCTACCTTTGCTATTCTACTCTCTCCCAAATCTGCAGTATCTAAGAAAGTGGCCATGAGATGATGAAGACATGGTAATCTGTTGGGAATTATAGCCCTTTGCTGAAATCCAAGGATCGATATATACGATGGTAAAACTGGGAGTCGGTGTTTATTGCTTTAGCTTAGCTTAAGGGCAAGTGACTTTCTCTTGACTCAAATGTGAAAAACGTCTCAACTGAGCAGAAAACTTCATCTGTGATTAACAGGTTCTCCTGAGTAAAGCATAAAAGCAATTTGACAACAGGATTGCGTTAATTTCACTTATATTTTTACATCCGTTGCTACATACAAACCAATGCATGTGATTGCGATGTGACAGAAGACAAATGTCACATCCTCTTTCCTCCCCTCAGTGCTGACAGCTGTATTGGCACGCATACATTTTGCCTGCAGGCCATTGTCAAATCCAGACTCAAACAAGCTGCTGTTGCTTTTTTGCGTCGCCCAGAGTGTGTTTACTAGCGTCTGTGATCGCCCTGCTGGATGATAATAACATATGGATTTGTGACAGAGTGTTTATGCGGGTCATAAAACACCAAATGGTGGAGTAATTGAGTGCTGAGATTGATCCAAATTTGCTTCTGCAGTACCAACATCTCGAGGCCATAGACGGATAATATGGGGAATATTGTGCTTTGGTAGTACATAAATCAGCAAGAAAATATTATATGGGAGAGGTAAATTATGCTGGATTTCAGATGATGATCAGTTACCTCTAACGCAAGTCACATTGGGGAAGAGGATGCAACGCATCGCCACACACACAGCGAGCGCTCTGTGTGTCAGCTGTGCATATCAATGACCTTTGCAACCACTCCTCCTGCTTCATTTCAAGGTTACTCAGACTCGTTCTGTCTACTGTGTCCTCAGGTCAGGACGCTTTGCCTTCTCAATCCTGTTTTATTTTTATTTTTTCTTTTAGCTACAAGACCCATTTCTATTTTGCATGTACAAGTGATCCACCACTTGTGAAAATTAATTACTGCGAGTTGCGTGTTTCGGCTCCGAGCTGCTAAACCGGTGATCGCTCGCAAACACGGCGTGGAAGAAAATTAATGAGCAGAAACTGTTTTGATGCTACATAAACAAACAGAAACTGCTATAAATTATGTTGTTCAGAGCTTGAAATGACATTTTCTAATCGTCCTAAGGTGTTTTATTACTTCTATAAGGGAAAAAAAAATGCAACTTAGATTTGAACCATCTTAAAAATTAAGGGCTTTGTATTAATTTGTTCTGTAATCCAACACATGGGGATTAGATTGTGTCATTATATGAATAAATAACAGCAGCGGCCCAAACTTCATGATTCAACTTGAAGTGAGCTGAAGCTTGATTGGTTTTGACACAATTGGGACATTGCTCATTGGACACACTGCATTATGAAGATTAAAGAAACACTGTTGTCAATTATTTTGATAGCGCCTCTGTGAAGTTTGAATATGTAGAAAATCTGTTCTCACCATTTGATTATAATAAATGCATGTGCTCTTGTGTCAGTCATCTACAATTTAAGCTTTCTTCATATTCAGATTTAGTGCATTATTCTCAGATATTTTTGCTTCATGGGTGAACTTCATCAAGCTGCTCATTTAAAAATAAGCTCTTGGATTGAAACGGTCAGCAGGCTCAACTAAAAACTTTGATTCACAGTTTTGGCACTGGCTTGAACATTTTTAGTTTGAGTTTTTTCAAATTGCTGCAGTTGCCTAAAACTAACCACTAACTTCCAAGACTAAGGATCATTTTATGTCTTTAACAAGCTTGCAGTGATATGACATCTTTCCACTTCAGGTAGGGGAACTATTACCAATAACTCTGCAGAATATCTATTTAAATAAAATACAAACTAAAAGCTTAGTTTAACAAAAAGGGTTTGAAACGCATATGTGTTGCACTTACAGCTAATTAATGACACGGTAATTGCCTGTAACTTGTATGAAAGTTATCTATATGACATTTTTTGCATTGCTTGCATAATTTTTGTGCATCTACATTTTAAGTCTAATCTTCAAACAATTTCAGCTTACTTGATCTAATATCAGATGGTAGGTGCAAGCCATGTCTCTGAATAGATGTATCGTTGACTATAGTTCAGTGTTTTGCTCTTAAAACATAAAAAAAAAAAAATAATAATAATTTTTTTTGGGTCTTTGTCCTGTTGGAAGACGCATGCCCTGGTACCGAGACCAAACTTTCTAATTCTACTGCCTCAGTTTGGAGTTCACCTTCAATTTCCTTGGAGGTCGTTTTGGGCTCTTTAGCTACCAATCATATTATTCTGCATTTGAAGTTGTCTTTAATTTTTCTCCCACAGTCATGGAGGTTGTGCACTTTACACGTTCAGAAGTTAACATACTTGTATAAAATTGTCTTTTTATCAGCTGGGACAACTCTCTCTTTTGCTTCCTGTGGTCCATGTTTGGTGTTGGACACAGCATGTCACCAAGCAGCACAGTGGCGACTTGTCACCTTTTAAAAAGGCAGACTAAATTATTACATTGCCATGTGGTCTAATCTTTTCTAGAAATAACACTACTTTTATACAGGCCTTTTTCTTTCGTGACTTTTTAAACTATTCTGTTCAACCACTTTTCTCATTTTTATTGGTTAATTATAAGTCAATTTTTATTGTCAGTTTCAAGTTATTTTAGCAAAATTGTGGGCTTTTTGAGCATCAAATGAAGGGTACCAACTATTTTGTCCATATGTGTAACTCATAAAGCAACTGATCACATGATCATAAAATGATAAGGTCACCTAAAGTAGTGATTTGAACCTTTGTGTTGTGAATGTAGTTTTATTCTAACAAAACAATTATTACATTTGTGGAATTGGTACAGCACACAAAGGGGAGGAGCTGTTGAAGACGATGTACTCCATTTCTCTTATAACACTTCACATGATACTTGCCAAACTGCTGCAGTGAAGGTGTCCCTAATTTTTATTATTTTTTTTTCATTAAAAAAAATATGGTTAACTAATTTGAGTACTCTTCAGGTGCTGGCTGTGAAGCCAGTAGGAAAGTCCTGAATAAAGTGCCCAATCAAAGTAGACGTCTCTCCCATCAGGAACATTTCTGATTGCAGGTTCACTTAGCAACAGCTGGGGCGGTTTGTGCATTTTAACGAAGCAGTGTGTGTGTGTGTGTGTGTGTGTGTGTGTGTGTGTGTGTGTGTGTGTGTGTGTGTGTGTGTGTGTGTGTGTGTGTGTGTGTGTGTGTGTGTGTGTGGGAGAGGCAGAGGGTGTGTACGTGTCGATGAAATGGATACAAATTTGCTAAATCACATACTGTTGCCAGAACATGGTGTGCATTTGTTTGTTTGCCTCAGGGATCATTTGGGGTAAATGTCAGGGCTGCTGCATCTGAGAGGAGCTGCACTTTAGTTCAAGCAGATGCTGTTACAGGGATGCAGGACAAAAAAGGGCAGGGAACCAGCCTAAGAAAGAGATGGGAAACAGTCGCAGGAAGGAAATGAGTGATTATTTGGAGACAGACTTCACCTGGGGGGGAAAAGCTCTGCACTCAGTGGAGGCAGAGAGCCAGTGGCAGGTGACTGTAGCGGGGCTGATGGAAGCTGATAGTGTGGGTGTGTGCTTCAATCTCTGCCTCTCAAACTCAGGAACTTTAGTATTTTCTTGTCACCACAGGCGGGAGATGGTTGGATGAAGCAGTCGCTTGCAGCAGCATCCTCATCTTACGATTAAAGAGAATGAGCCTCAGACACTTTTTTTCTTTCTTTTTTTGCTGTTTTTTGAGACGTTTTCATCTGAAAGTGACATGAGAGGATAGATCTAAATTTTATATCAGTGTTTCAAGTACAGAGAGAGAGAGTGGCTTAGCTTAGCATTAAGAGCTGGAGGCAGCTTGGCTCTGTTTAAAGTTTAAAAATACACCTACCCACATCTCAAGCTCCCCGAATAGCAGGTTATGGAAAAGTGCAGTTGTGATTTTCAGAATGTTGATACATTTTTTAAAAGCTGAATTAATTTCAGATGATAACTAAAGATTTCACAGATCCAAATATATGTTCAACATATTTACTTTTCAATACAATCACTTGCATAGAAGCAAAACTGCTGTAAAGTGTCAATATTACAATAGTGGAGATGAAACGGTGGGACTAAGTGACAGAACCTTTGTCTGTCACTTCATTTTATTTACTTAAGTACAATAATACATCAAATATAAACATGCAACAGATGTTTTGATAAAAAAATTAAGGTATTCTAAGATTACAACATGCTGCAAGCCTTTATCAAATTTTTGCTAAACTTGAAAACGTGCATCAAGCTACATGATGCTGGTTGATGTTTATAGACCTTAAATGGTGGGAGCATTCATGCCAGACCCGCTTAGTCCACTTTAATTGAACTCCAGTTTGTTTGCCTAAAATGTCAGGCTCGTTTGAGGGGGTGTGAAGTTGTAATCAAACTCTGATGCAGACCAAAGATGTTCTCTGGTCCAATTAGGAAGCAAACTGCAGCAGAGGGCATTCTGGGTAAATGGAACCAAAACAAATGTGTGCCATCAGGGGAAATGGATCCTGATCAGATGTGGAATGAAGAGCATGTAAAGGTTTTCATTCAAATAAATCCTAAAACAGCTGAAATATGATGCCACTCCATTTTTTAAAAACTTTTTCTAATGAAGGAAGTTGTGTCTTGTTCTCCAGATGTTTTTGTTGCTCAAAGGGTTTGATTCATTTGACACTGTGCCGTGTGAAACCACACCAGAAAGGAAAAGAACCACAAACTTTGCAAAATATCTTACAGCTTGACTGGACTTGTTGGTATATCAAAGCTCACATATGACGTGAAGGTGTAGTGCGAGGTTGGAGAAGTTAGCGGTGGAGGTTAGCCACGCTAACTCGAAATAGAAGGGCACACCGTTGAGGTATTCCACACCTTTCAATTTATTTCTCCACGTGCTGATATTTAAATCTCATACATGAGATAAAATAACGACAGGAAGCCGCACCGCATCTCGCCATCACCGATCATCTCTACAACACGGGAGAGAAGTTCTTCCTCTCTACAACAACAGAACACACAAAAAGGGAGTAGGCGCCCCCTTGTGGCGATACCCATCAATCCCCAGGAACCAAGCAATACATTGACTGTTACAACGTATCGGTTGTTTATAGATTGGCACAAAAGAGAAATACCTTTAAGAAAGATTCAAATGGTTTGTGTCCATCACCTCTTTTACCACATCTTCTCTCCTATGAGGAGACGCTGGTTCACTCTGTACCTGTTGAATAATTGATAGCTGTTTTGGTTTTCCGATAAGGCGTTTGGGGCTCACAGCAGTGTGGGCTTGCTGCAGCCTCTCCCACTAACCCCGCCCCTCCTTTCCTTCTCTTTATCTTGTCTTTTTCCTCTCCATGCCAGTTGTTCTGATATGCAGCCCTCACATTTTCTGTAACATGTTTTTTTTTTTTTTTTGCACAGTTGGGTTGTGGCCAACAACTCCAGATCCAGGTTTTATTTGTGATAAAAACTGACAATAATCCTCTTGTCCTATTTATAAAGAAACATGCAAAACATAAATTAAAGATCCTGTGCATTGCCATGGAAACAGAACTTAGAAATGCATAAAAAAAGTTAAGGCGGGAAGCTGTTTAATATGCCTGCGTAAAAACTGGACTGTGATGCAGCAGTCTTACACTCTTACTACTGTATGTTGCAAAAGACTTGAGGGGCAAAATCAAACGCGGTCCAGGAGGATGTGCAAAATGTTGCAAGTTCAAGGGGCTGAAGCAACATTCTTTCAATTTAAAAACAAATTGTGTTTTACAGAGCAAATTGTGCTCTGTAAAACAAACAAAACATGTCATTACACTCATCACTTTCATATTAATAGGAAGATTTTTATTTAGCATTTTATTGATGGGCTTTTTCATTTTTTTTATAAACTTTTTTTCTAATTCAAAATCTAAAATCTCTAGACTTGTTAAAGGAACTAGATTATCCAACATGAAAAACATCTCCTTGAAATTTGTCAAATGTTTTTACTACTTTTTGGTTTTATGTAGTAAAAACTACATAAAACCCCTCCTTTATTACTAGGTAATGAAGGAGGGGCTGAATTAACAGTTGTAGAAATTTTAATACCTCTTCAGTCTTTATTTATTACATATTAAAAATAAAATATGTATTTTTTGAGACAATAAAAATTAGATATGACATTACAATTACTCTATTGCACACAAACTTTATAAATATACATTCTTTGAGACCATTTCCATAAAATAATTTTTAATATCAGCTCTGCTCAGTTTAAAAATGTATTGGTCTAAAGATTTCCAAAGTAAAAAAATATCAAGTGAAATGCTAAAATGTGTAAGGTACTAATTATTATATTTGCCCTTTTCTATTGGTGTGCTGTCAAAATGTTGTGCACCCAACAAGTTAAATTTATAAATGACATTATTTTTATGATAATCATTCTGTATTTTTAGTCATACATCTCAAACATTGCATCCCACTACAATGAAATTTAAATGAGTCGCCATCCATGTACAGAAACTGCTTGAAACTTCTTTTTTTCTGTTTTCCTTTCGTCCATCTTCGGTTTTCCTGCCCCATATTCTCTGAGCTCTGCATGCAGTTGGTTTGTTCGTTGGCTGCTGCCCCAGCATGGAGGGGGTTGAGGGAGATGGGTTAAAGAGGGAGAAGAGTTCATCAGACCCTGGACAACAAGTCAATTCTTCCTGATTTAACACATCAATCCCCATCTGTCCCACTTTGTTCCAACACACACCACATTGGCTCCAACTTACACACGGTAACTTACTGAGATGCTCATTTCAAGCCTCTCCCCCTCCTAATTTCTGTCTTTCTCTGTACTGCAGTAAAGGCAGAGAAGCAGCAGCAGCACTAGCAGGTCTTACATAACTACCTCACTGCATTAACGAGCCCATCTGCTTCTGACTGGTACTTAAAATTACAGTTACTGTGTCCTCTTAATATGTAAGGAAGCGCCACGATGATCATTTAAAATGTGCTGAAAGCAGCATGAACAGGAAAAAAGGGACTAAATGTTATTTATTTTCCTCTGTAGCAAATTATTCCTAGAATTGCACCAATCTTATTTTTGGTAAAGCTTCATTCTGTCAATTCTGATGTCCAGCATAAAAAACAGCTTTCAAAATATTTTTCTAGCATTCCTGCTGTGAGTGGCCATTAATTTATATTGGGAGCAGGCAGAACGTCACCCATGCAGCTCTGTAGAAGGTTTTATGAATGGAAAACAATTACTGACTTCACACCTATCTGTTAGCATTCCTAAAAGTCTTTATGTGACTCTAGAAAACATTTAACATAATTGTGAAATTAAAAACTTCCAATATTTCTAAAACCAGCATATTTTAGATGGGGTTGTGTGAAAAGACCAGAGCTGAACTCCTTTTGAACTTTCTTGTTTCCACTGAAAGTTTTGCTCTCACAACCTGAGAAAACTGCAAACATTTCTCAACATGTTATTGAAAATCGTTTCCTTTTGAAAAGTTTTTCTTTGCTTGAGGTGATGTTAGGGTTATATATCACTTTTTTCCAGTCTCTAGTAAATTACTATTTTATCAAATAAAATTTGTCTGAATTAAGTTTTCTAGTTTGATTGTTCAAAAACATTTGTGCTTTGCAGAACTTTATGTGCAGTACATAAACAATTTTTTTCCCCAGACCAAACTAAAGTTAATTTCCACATTTTATTTTTATATAGAGCCCAAATTTTTAATTAAAAGCTCCTTTTACGTTCGTAAGCTGAGCAGCCCAGCCACTCTGACGCACAAAATGGCCGGAATTAAAAGTGCTTTGTGGGAGTCTTTCAAGACTCAAGTGCTTCAGAGTGACAAGAGGAAGCAGAGATTGAATGATGTGAAGGAACAGGAAGATGTGGGAATGTGTGAGAAAGCGTTGTTTGTTTGCTGCCACAGCTCGTTTGTGTCTTTGGTCTGAGCCTCATTATAACATGAGGCATGGCGTACGTGTATGCATTCAGAAGTGTGTGTGTGTGTGTTGTTGCACACTTAGTCTTACGTAACAATCAGATGTTCAGCTGGGAGTGAAGTAATGGGAAGAGGGGAACAGTACAGGTGAACTAGGAAGAGATGAAGTTATAAATAGGTGGTTGCATTAATATCTCGTATGATGCATAATGCCTCAAAAAGGTATTAAGCATACCTTTTTGAGGCGTTACTTCACTTGACTGTTCATATTTCTACACTGACTCAACCAAATTTCACTGTACAGTTTGCAAATTCACAACTGATTTGTACATGATGCATTGAAGGCATCATCAAGCGTGATTCCCTTTTCATGCAGTGAGCTTTGTCTACATGTACGAAATCATTCCAACGGTGGATTGCGGCCTTGAATGAAAGGCCTCCTTTATGGCATGTTTACTGTTGTAAACTACGTTTCCTCTTGAATTATGGAGATCTTATTACAGGCTGATCATCACTCACAGCCACACTCCGTGCTGAGAGAGACAACATTTGATATACAGAGCTTTAAATAAAACTGCCAACATGGTGTGGCCATTGCTGATGGAGCTGGTTTTTTTTCTCTTTTTGGGGGTTTTGGTGTTGCTGTTGCCAAATGTAAGAGAGGCGTTTATGGATTATTTATGACTGCTTCACACGCTGTGTCAAACACACTCACTCTTGCTACTGCACACACTGTAAAAATACGAAATGCAACGAAGGTTTGCTGTTCCACATTCTTGCCAACTTAGCTGAGATTTAACAACCAAAGTAACCTCTTTCTGTCACATGGTGAACTTTATTATAAGGATGAGTTTCCTATCACTCCATTGCTGTTTTACACAAATCAGAGAGACAAGTGTTGCTCTAGTTTATTCAACTATTGGAAGTTTGAGAGAATTAGTAAAACTAATGCAACTTACTATTGCAAGTTATTGTTCAAAATCTGAAACTTGCTAAATTTATTTGACTTAAAGAGCAGAAGATGGTAGACACAACTGAATGTGGTGCAAAATTACATTTACCTTTCTGCATTTTGATAGTTCTGCTCATGAATATCAAACCACATAACTCACACTGTACCTAAGCGACATTTTGAGTGGTCCTATAAAACAAATTTACAGCTTGCTTCACGTCAGGATCTTGGGAAATCTGATAACACGGCAGAATAAAGTACACCAGCAGACATCCACGTTGCCTCTTCTTCTCCTTCTTAACTAATGCTGTCTTAATCTCCTTAAGCCGTCAACATGACCTAGAAGTAATGATGGGCAAGTGAGAGGAGAAGCTAGAAAAACTCCTGCCAAGAACATGGAGGCTTAGCACAGTTCATCTTTATGGAGTTGGAAGGACACCATCCGGGCTCGGTTTAACCGCGGCCATTAGGAAAGTCTAAACTCTGGTTGTTTTCTCTTCATGCTCGACTCAGTCCAACCTTTCAAGTCGAACATGTGACCACCACATGAACCACCGTGGGCCAGACCTTTTCTCCAGATGCAATGTCACAGTTGGCCTCTGAAGCCGAACAGTTAATGTCAGTGCGCCCAGTCAGCGAGCGACGTGAAATGATCCGAGTCAAATCCCTGGGTGACAAGATCGGCAGCAACGCTCAGTCTAAACATTATTTTAATTATATACTCGCCTAAAATAAAATTCTAACACAAAATTAATGGACTGTTTACCTGAAAGATTTTATGACTAAAGTTGTAAGGATATAGAGCTACTGCCCTGAGGATCTGGCAATGACAGAGCTACACAGCTGTCCTGAAGATGGGCCGCCTGCCCAGCTGCACCAGCTGTGCCTGTCCAACCATCGCTTAATCAGCCGAGAAGGAAGAAAAGATGGGGGCTGGGAAGGGCGGAGGGTGGGGCGTAAGGATACAGAATATAAAAGAGAAGGTTTGTACCAAAAATGGGTATAAAGTTCAGAAAACAATGGAGGACAGATTTAAGAACTGGATGTTTGATAAAACAAAGACGTAAGCGGAGGAAATGTCCAGAAGGATGAAGACGGGGTATAAAGGCGAGAGCTTCAAAAAACAGGCGATGGCGGTGAGGCTGATAACTGGAGGAGAAGCGATTTGTAAAAAAGGAAATGGAGCAGCTTGAGGTGAAGGAAAAATGGCCCGTTCTGAAGAATGATGAACGGCACAGAGGGCGCTGTGTGAAAGAGATGGACTGAGTGGGAGGGGAGGATGAAGTCAAGCATGTGTCAGGTCGATTTCTCTGCTGGTCAAATCGATACAGCTGCAATCAGTCTTGTAATAGCAAGAGGAGTATGCAACCACACAAAAAGCATAATGCTATATATAACAGCCAGTTACCTCTGTCAGATTTTCACCACTTTCTGGTCTGAGTGTAGGTCATGAGGCAACTGTAAAAGTAAGGATGAGAATAAATCGGCTTTGACCTTTCATTCAAAGTAAACATTGTTAGCACATTTTTGTTTTTCTGTTGGGCTGCATAGGACTTAATGAAAAATTAAGCACAGGGTTTGGTTTAAAGAAAAACACTGTAATGCTTGAGGCGTTTTCTGAAAAACGTAAATTATTCAAACAATTCAGATTGCTCTCCAAGTCTTGGCATGAGGGCACATGAGAAAAGAAACACTCAGTTTTAGATATGTTGATCATTAAACGTTGCTGTAGTGTGTTCTAGCTAGCTAAACCATTACGGTTCTCGAGTTTCTGATTGAACAGTTTTCTTGAGTGTGACGGTATGGGTCAGGTAAAGTGGCCAAGGCTGCAAAGAGAACAGTTTTAGAAGTCACAAAATATGTTTATTAAAAGGTGCTGCTTAATGAGGCAGCATTTGTTTGGCTGCTCAGTTGTTTGTCACTCTTTAACATGACTGCATGCAACTACTCCTCGAATTTCTTTATGGTCTTTTTGTTTCTTCTCTCTGAAAATGTGACTAACATTTTCAGTTCAGCCAACGACTCTGAGAGCGAATCATCCATCTCTCAGGCAGATTTGTGCTTCACTGCTTTAAATTCAGGGCAGAGAAGATGAGTGCATTTGTCTACATTGTTGAGGCAGGTTGTACTTTCGTCCTTTTTTTGTGCAACACTCAGCAACAATGAGTCGACACCAAGCAGTGACTCACAGATTTGTGAATATCAAACTTGACCATCCGCGATAACACACTTGATTGCTGAGATAAATCTGTCTAATCAATTGAAGTGACTCTTTTGCTTAACCTAATCAGTCGGTGGCCATCGATCTGAACACTTGGAAAACTGTGATTTTATTGAACCTAATCAGCTTCACTTTCTTTTATTGATTTAGGTGGAAAACTGTAACTGCAGTGGACAAGTCACAGGATGTATTGCAGTGTTGTAGAAATGTTTATGCCAATTTATTTACATAGAAATATGTGGCTCAGTGGGCTGCGACATGCATTATTGGCCTCTTTAGTTTATAGTTGATGTCAAAGAAACAACTAAGCAATTTTCTCATTGTTAGACTAATTTGTCTTCAGTGTTGGAGTGAAATAAATGCTTATATAGAGAACAAAGAAGCTGCATGAAACGTTTGATTTAATATATTTTAGCATCCTTTCACATGTTAAAACACATCTTCATAAAATTGGACAGTAACAAAAGAACGCCAGGGTTTCTGCCTGCAGCTCTGGATGTGTTTTGGTCTGCATTTTCCTTCACCTACTCTTACCTGCCTTGCCTCTTCCCATCTGTCTCCTCCGCCGGTCTGAGGGAGCTTACACGCTCCACTCGGCAACAGATCGAGACAGCTACATCCTCGCCAAATGTCATCTCACAAGCTTTTCCCCAGACTCCTTCATGGAGAGAGGTTTTTCATGTTCTCACATGTAAGAGAACTGCAACACGACAGCGCCAACTCCGTTTCTAATGATGCTATGCGTTTGTCCAGATCGGTTGGAGCAATTATTTATCTGTGTGCAAAACTATTTATATCCTTTGAACTTTGTCACGTGTTGTCGTGTTGCAATCTAAATCTTGATTGTATTTTATAGGGATTCATGTGATGGACCAACAAAGTTATGCATAATTCTGAATTTTTTTTTTTCCACAAAGAAAATTCTTGTGCCTTGTGTGTGTGTGTGTGTGTGTGCGTGTGTGTGTGTGTGTGTGTGGTGTGTGTGTATTTTTATGCAATTAAAGCTGCAGATCTTTAGGTTAAGTCTGTACCTCCTTTTAGACACTGAAACATTCCCTTAACTTAAACCAAGTCTGTGTGAATGGAGAAGTCCCCTGGACATCAATTTTAAACTCGATGTTTTTTTGGATCAATTGAGGAAAATTTGCTGTAAAATCAGAAAAAACATTTGGAGATTTGTTGATTTTTTTTGTGTGAATTTTCCAGATTGGTGAGAAGCTGGAAGGATTTACAGATTGAATTTGGAGTCTAAAGGGCCACATAAAACATTACGGCGGTCCACATTTGGCTCCCGGGCCTTGAGTTTGACACCTGTGCTCTATGCATTTATATACTATGCTGTGTAGGTGTATGTCATGAAATTTATGTGAATTAAAGATGATGGTAAAAGATTAAAGGGCACAAATAGTTTTGTAAAAACCTATGTATTAACAGATATAAATGCTTTACAAAGATAAAACGGATGTAGACTTTAAAAAGACTTGACTCCTCTTTAATCACCTCAAGATGTCACCAGAAAAGACGGTAATACAATATAATCCACTTCTTCACTCCCCAGTTCTCGCTACCAGCGTTTTTCTATTTTGAAAACAATAATGAAACTTCACAGAAGGTGAAAAATTGGATTAAAAGTTACTAAAATTGTACATGAGCTTTATTTTGTTTACACCTCCAGTATAAGTCCTGCAACTGAGTCTTTTTCCTGCTGCCATCCTTTTCGTTTGAACCACCCAAAACCCCATGTGGTCTGCCGGCTGCGGAGCGCCGGCCTCTCTTAAAGAGTTAGCATGGTAATACCTTCAGGAATTGGAATCAGTCAGTGAGGCCAGAGCGGAGTTAAGTCCTCGCTCTGCTCACATCAAAGGGGACAGGCCATCCACAGCAATCTCCCAGAGAGAGCAGAGGATAAAGGGAGGGGAGAGCCAGAAAGGAATGGGGGCTGTCATATATTCCCTTTATCACAGGGAATTTTACAGTTCAGACCTGATTCAGCAGGGAATTTTACGGGCTGACCGTAGATGGGCAGCTTCAGTTCAAAAGCGGAGCTCTCGCTCAGCGTTTCCAAAGGTGCGTGTGTGTTTGTGGAAAACTTAATTTAAAAAGGCATATTTTATCATTCTGACAGCTTATTGTTTATCAATCCGTCACTGTGCGCGCTTATTCAAGCACTCCTGTACCCTCCATGCAGACTTGCACTTTTAATTGAAAGCTTCTCCACAGGAGTGGAGACATAGATGATCAATTAATCAATTTATCCTGGACGACAATTATTTTTGCAAGTTGTTTAATTTTATTTAGATGGCAGCTTTTTCATTTTAATCATTGCACCATGTAAAAACATTTGTTTTTTGTTTTTTTAATTATTTTTGAAGTGGTCTGTCCACAGGATTTGCTCATGGAGATGTTTCTCAGCCTGACAGATGTTGTAATCGGAGCATGACTAAGGCAAACACATAAGTTTGCTGGATTAATAAACATGGTCTGCAGAGATGATTCATATTCTGATTTAATAGCGAGATGGTCTCACCTCGCGATAAGCCTCTTATCGGACTGAGCATCAGTTCAGGTTAAAGCGCCTCGTATCCCCACTGGTCTGTGTGAACGCTGATCTGGGCTCTTGCAGGACACAGAAACCAGCCATTCATGGTATGAATTTCTCTTTGGAGCTGTTTTTATGTGTTAATATTGCAAAATGTCACATGTGAGTGCTCACTTTGAAAGTTCTGACCACTTTCCTTTGATTTTTCACCTGCAAAGTGAATAAAGTCCTTTTGGTTTAAAGGTGAGTATTTGAGATGACAATGGGCATCAATTTATTTAGCTAGACTTAAAAAGAAAACATCACTGCATTCTTTTCTCAACACATGCAAAACATTTACTGTTCTTGACAATAGCTTTGAAATAAATCTAAAATCAAGTGAAAAAGAAACGTGTATAATACTTTAAAAAAAAAACATCTTTCAGTTTTATGCATTCATCCACAAGCACCATGAACAGTTAGGGAGATAAGGGTGAAAGGAATTGGTCATTTCCTGATCACACATTTTGTATTTTGTTTATATATATTAAACTTGAATCCATTGGATTATGACTGGCCTATTGCATAATATCCCAATAAAATATAATCACAATAAACGTCTGTCATCTTAAAACGTGGCTGCAGATAAATATTTTCAGTTTCTCTCACTGGCCAGAGATTTTTAGTCTGGATGTTAGATACTACTCTTCATTTATAACGTGAGTTTAAATATGTTGCTTAAATAAACTTGTTTGAAAAGAATATTATCACAAAACTATTTTTAGAGAGTTGATCTCCTTATCTGGTTGTAATGAGATAAAACTGATATCATCCCACCACTATGAACAGGAGCTCCTCTCAGTCTCAGCGGGGAAAATCGTGTTTCTCTTTTTCTCTGAAGTTCTGCTATTTCCTGTCTCCCAATAGATCTGTGGCTCTTCTTTGGCATCCAGACTGAAGAGGGTGGAGACAGTGAAAACTCAAAACTATAGAGGACAATTAGTAGGCAATCTTATATTTACTCAGTCCAGTGTGTCTGCACAACTGGTGATCAGTTAAATAAAAGTTCAGCACATTTTCAAGTCAAATAGAACCAGTTAGTTAAATGTTTAGATCTTCAGCAACCACAAAGCTGTTTGAATACATTTCTTACCTGCTCTATTCTTCAAAACCTTTATCCGGTAACATGTCACAATGTGGAAAACAACATTTCAATAAAGTCATAAAGAGTTTTATAGCTTTCATCCCTGATTTATCTAATACTCCTTTCACGTTATTATGGAGTTGCCTTGTTTCTAGGGCATGTGAAAATACTCAGTTTGAATAATTTCTCCAGCATCGCTGTTCTGTGCATCTAAAATTGTCTGATTAATGTGATGTGATCTCCAGCTAAGCGGGGTTGTCAGATTCTTTTTGGACACATTCATAAATAACTTAAGAGTGGCCCTAATTAAGCCACAAAGGTACCAGTGCAACAAAATCTATGTAAATGCTGCATGAATATATCAGTTATGAGCCTAAAGTGCCATTAACTATTTTGTCTATTTCTTAATATTAGTGGAAAAATATTTTATATACAGAATTACATTTTCATTCCAAGATAATAGTCTATGAAAAATGGGAGAAAAAAATGAAGGAAACATTTTACTTGCCTGTAAAATTTTTGTTATCCCAATGCGCACATTGTACTCTCAGCAGAGACTTTATGAGGTACATCTTGCAGCTCTCTGGTTAAACCTACCAAATATTCAGTTAGATCTGTTGGCTATCAAGCCTTTGGGTGCAGTAAACTCAAACATGTTTAAGGAACCATTTTTTGGGTGATTTTAGCAGTGACATGCTGCATTTGCAGGAAGATGAGTACAACACTGCAGTGTTTACATGGTGTTCACTTGTGTAAGGTCCTCAAGGTGCTGCAGTGTTCTTAGAAAACATCCCTCCCACCATCAATCTGAGTACTGCAGCTGGAACTGAGGCTCATTAGACTGAGAACCTGTCTGGAAACATGTTTGTCCTTTTTTTGGTGAAGCTAAAGCTTCAATTTCCTGTTCGTTAAAGTGGCACCTGATGTGGCTTTTGCTCCAAGGTTCAATGTTTTGTGCATTAAGGGATGATTGTGATAAGTATTTTATTTGAGTTTCTGTGTCCTTTCTATCATCTCGAACTAGTCTGCCCCCTTCTCTGACCTCAGATATCAGCAAGGAAGTTTTGCCCACATAACTTCCACTCACTGGACATTTTCTCTTTTTTTGGACCATTTTCTGTAACACTGAGATAATCTCTGCAGATCAGCAGTTCTTTTTTTTTTTAAAGCCTGCCTTGTACTAAGGTTCATAAATCCCCTTTCTTTCCATTTTGGTTCTGAGTTTCTACCTTATCATTTACTGTTTCCCCAATTGTGTTAAAATCCATCTGATATTGTGTACTTAATAACATACTCAGTATGTTCACATAGGTTTCTTGATTACCGTATTTTCCGGACTATAAGTTGCAGGTTTTTTTTTTTTTTTTTTTTTTTTTTTTCATAGTTTGGCCGGGTGCGACTTGTACTCCTGGGCGACTTACGTGTGAAATTATTAACACATTATTAAATTATATCACATGGTATTTTCACACTAAACCGCAAGGGTGCGCTCTAGGCCTGTATTATTCTACCTTCGGAGTTAGCTGAGTTGTTTACAAGCAACACAGAAGATGAAGATTTAGTGATTTGGAGTGATACAGATGGTTTGGTAAACTTGTCAGCAAGTTATTTATGTTATAGCTATCTGAGTAACTCCAGGCACGTTCCCAGTTTGCTATGCGTCATATTAGCATAACGTACAATTATTCAGCCTGTTGCCTCTATTCTATATTTATTATAAATTCCCTTTCAAGATGACATGTCTGTTCTTGGTGTTGGATTTTATCAAATAAATGTCCCCTCAAAATGCTCCAGTGCGACTTGTATATGTCTTTTCCTACTTTATTATGCATTTTATGGCTGGTGCTACTGATACTCTGGAGCGACATGTAGTCCGGAAAATAGGGTACATGGTATCCTACAAACAATGTGGCAGTAGCTTAAAATTTGCACATTTCTGTGGACAAAAAAATACATTTATGAAGCTTTAAACTACCACATTTTAGAGAAAGGAAAACAACCTCAAAACCCTGTTAATGTTCCCTAATGCGCCATTTACAGAAAGAAAACTGGGTAATGAATTGCAAATTTTATTCATGAATTTCATTAAATATCTTAATTGTATGGCAACGCTTTTATGTCTTTCACTGTGCAACTTTTGAAACATACATGTGGAGCAACAATGTACAGTAAAATTTAAATCTGAGGTAAAGGAGAGGTTGCCTGATTCCCAGGGAGAGAAAAATGGGGTCAAATTTGCTGACACTTGCTGCTCGCCATGTGCTTCTAAAACTAATCACAATCATCACTTTTTTTTTCTTTTTGGGAAGAGAAGTGCCAGCCTAAATGCAAAGTAGTCAGTGCTATAATAAATTTTACATGTGATGAAGCGTTCCCAGGAAAGAAAAGCTTCCCTCTGCAAACCAGGCAGGACCCGACTGCATTATTTTTAGCCTTTCAAACTATCTTATGGAGTTTGCCGGCTCAAACTTGCAGACGGGCGGCAGATTGTTGGCTTCGCTGCTTAAAGTTCATCCCACTGAGTGTGCTCATTGAGTTTGTCACCATTGCATCAGGGATAAATCAATCAATTCTCCTTTATCTTCTTGGAGGCAAAAAAAGACTCTGGGAATGTCGGTGGACTGGTATCATGCATTATGGACCGACCAATTAGAAAATGGAGAAGCAGCTTTGGGTTGGGACAGGAATCTGTAGCAGATTGAAACTGGGAAGGATGACTGCACAGAGAGACAATGCATAAAGTCAGATTGATGATGTTGAAAAAAGAAGTAATGGAGAAAAAAAAAATCATTTCTATGCTTGGAAAAATCAATTTGGAAAACAGAAAGCGGTTGATGCAAATGAACAGCTTCAGCTTTTTCAGTATTTTGGATGGAAAACGGTTTTGTACAGTGAAGAGGGTGCTGCTGTTTCAAAATATATAAGCACCATTAGCACACACAGCCACAGCACAATAGCTTAGATAAAGCCACCACATCTGCTGCTCTCTTGTCAGGTAAAAGCCGACCGTTAGAAACATAACGTAGGCGAGGGGATTAAAACATGTTTAAGGGCAGGGCAGAGGTCCTGTCCACCATGCTGCAGTGTTCATTCTATCAACGCCACCTGTAGTTGTGCTGTCCCACTTTTCCGGAGGCTTTAAACCCACAGGCACACGAACACCTGTCTCCCCCGAGGGAAAGGTGAAAACAAAGGACAAGGAAACAGAGTGAGGCCGGGATGCAGAGATTGAGACGTGTAAAATGCTGACAGATGGTGAGGAGATCTTGGTCCCAAGCCACAGACGTTAGTGTGTCTCAGCACGAATACGGAGGTTTGGCCTCATTAGGAGCTTGTTTGGGTTGGACTGAGCAAGGCTGCCGTGAGAGGGAGAATGAAGAAGGAGCTAGGAGCGAGCTTGAAGTGCACTGTGCATTGAAATCAGCTTGAAGGCTAATTTCTGCAAAGACTGCAAGAGCAGGACATCAAAGAAATACGAGAAACACAAAGCTAATGGGCTCGGTCACGTGCTGGACTATTTGGGCAACCTTGGCTGAAAAAGATCATTTTAGTGGAATCTTGTTTTAATAAACGAATGCATGCATGAAACAATGCAGAGTTTCATTTTGCATATACATCATTTAACTTCCATATTACAGAAAATGGGAAGGATCAAAAAGCTGATGCCAGGCCACTTTTTTTGATATTGTGACATAGCTAACTAAGCTGGTATTCTGCTAGATTCATCAGCCTTGTACTTTTGTTTGAGGTGTGCCGAAGCTGCTATTATGCAGATGTTGGTTACATGCATTAAAAGGGAGTAAATTGGTAGAACAATAAATGCTTGTTTACAAACAAGGTCACGGAGTTTGTCCAAGAATAACTTATTTTATTTGCCAAAAGTAAGAGATCTGTTTGGAAAAGAAGCGCCAGCATCCGTCAGGATTTTACCTGCTGTAGACACAGTGATCAGGGTTTTCTTAATCTGTAAAATAGAAAGAAGAGTTTTGAGCTAATCACTGGAGAAACTTTGAAGTTACTTATATTTAAAAGCTTTGAACAAAGTTCGCACTGACACTCTAACATTGAAGGCTTTCGGTCTCTTAATCTTTAGGAGACTGAACAATATCTTTTTCTTGCATGTAAATATTCTTGAACATTAATATAGATAATAATTTAAGGTTAAAAATTATAAAACTTATTTAATAGTTTCATGAGACGTGGTTTAGTTGCTCCAGTCGCTCAATAGCTTCATTTTTTTTTTGTTGTTTCTTTTTGCCAAACTCTGCATTTGTCCTGAATACATTTAATTCCTGAAGAAAAGTAGAGAAAAGCATTTGGACATGAAATGCTAAATCAACACTGCTGTACATTTGTGGATGCTATAAGGACTCTTGTGTTCAAAGATAATTAAAAAGTTGTGCAGGCAGTAAAGTAAGTCTTTTTTTTTATAAAGGGTTAAAGATTGAGTTTATCTCTGATAGTCAAGATAACTATACATTTTCGTTACAAATTCAAGGCAGAGCTTATAGGTATTAATTTTTTTTATACCAATGGATTATCTGTAGACGGCTATAAAGGAGACAAAGTTCATATTCTATACACACACCTGCTTTATTCACTTCCCACCTCTTTTTATATTCCTTAGGGAGGCCTTTGAAACAGTTTGTTCTTATTGGATTTCTAGGGTTTTTGCATCAATATGACCTCTAAGGCACCCTGTGGAGTTTTTGACCACCGCCAGCACTTTGTAATGCTACTTTACAAGTGGACCTACTTTTTAAACTCCATGCACAAAGCTGCAGGTGAGAAGGCACACTCCTCCCACAGTTCTTGCATTATTCAGTGCTTCACAGTTGGTGGAAATGTCACGCTGGCAAAGGCACGGAAAAAAGATTTGAAGACCACATGGGAGTTTAGAAACCTAAAAAATTATTATTGGGAGGTGATGGTTAAATACCCACAAATTGGATTCTGACTGAATTGTTGCTTTTTCAAAGAAGAAACTGGAGCCTATCACAGCAGATCCAGGGTGAGACAAGTACCGAACATCCAGGTCACAAGACATGCTCAAAAAACACCCACACATTCACTTAAAAGGTATATTTAAAATCTTATATCTGTTTTGAACTGTGGGATCACTAAGAAAACTGAACTGAAAGATCTGCATAGATAAAATTGCACTTCAAAACAACCAATCAAAACTGGTTAAAAATGTTTCTATTACATTTTGACTGGGCAATTCTAACACGTCAACATTATTCACCTATTTCTATTGATTTAAAATAATTTTAATTATGCAGAATGATTCATATTCACCTTGTATTGCATTTCTTTTGACTGCTAACAAACTTAGTTTCTCCTAATATTTTTAATGGTTGGAGGTAAAAACTCATTGGTTTTCACATAAGCTTGGGTCCCATAACTCTTCATAACTATCACAAATCCAATCTGCAAGAAAAGCTCAGTAGTACTAAGCCATATTTAACTTGAAAATTCTTTAATTTTTGGACAGGATTTGCAATTAAATCTGCAATTAGTCTCATCTTATCTCGCAACGCCATGCAATTAATCGCAATTGGATTTTACCATCACTTGACAGCCTTATAATTGCTGGTATAAAGACATAAGATATTATCCTTTCTGCTCCCCCCAAACGTCTCTGATTAACAGCAGAAACGGTATCGATGCTGACACTGCAATTACCCCTAATACACCGTTCCACTGCTGACATGTCAGCTGGGACTGTGGATTTCTCCACTGCATACTTTCTGCTCAGTTATGAACAATTTGGGAGAAGCGGCTTATCCCACGGAGTATAAAAACCGAAGAATCAGCCTTTTATTTACAACTGCTGGTGGTTGTTGCTGCTGCAGCTGAATTTTCCTGAAGGATGTTCATGTTTTATAGTGTCTTTGGTGGAAATGTACATTGCCTCCCAAAAGTGTTAATACTCCATTAGGCTTTTCACATTTTGCTGCTTTATCTCCAGCCATGTCAGTATTAGCTATTAAAACTTAATTGAATAAATACAAATGGCTGCATAAATGTCAAAAAGAAGTAGAATACTAAATGGGTTTCAATGTTTTTTGAATACAATTTATGGTTTTGCTAGTCATGGAATAGTCCAGGGATGTGGAACTCATTTTTATTGTGGGACATAAAATGTATTGATGAAACTCATTAAGAAACCTCAAAAATATGAAGAAATAGCCGCTTCTGTACTTGATGAGTCCTTCTTAAAGCTAATAATTCCAAACGTTATTACACTGATGTAATTTTGCAAAATACATCAGAAAACTACAGAGAAAGATTAAGGCCACTGGAAAAATAAAATAATTATGGCTTTAGTCTCGTGAGGTAAAAAGTCAAAATTCTGAAAACTTTGATGAATTGTACTTTTTTTTTTTAAATATTTTGACTTCTTATTCTCAAAATTTTAACTTTCTATTTATAATTTTTTTCTAAGAATTTTGTCCTTTTTCTCAAATTACATATTTTTCCTCAGAATTTTGACTTTTGATTTTAGATTTCAGAATTGTTTTCTCAGAATTTACCAGAATTATTCTGACTTTTAATCTTCTGAGAAAAAAAGATTCAGATTTTTTTTCCCCCTAATTTTCTGCTTTCATTTAATTGATAAAATATTACTTAAGCATACAATGATTATTATTAAGGTTCTATTTACATGTCCCTGTGGGCCACATAAAACTTTATGGCGGGCCACATTTGGCCCCCGGTCCTTGAGTTTGACACTTGTGGCATATGCTTTCAGTTGATTTTAAACCTGGACTTTGACTAGATGTGATTATGATTTCACTTTCCAGCTGGAAATTGAACCTCCACCCAGTTTCTTTTGCAGCTGATTTGTTTTCTACTAGTATCGCTCTATATTTAGATCCATCGTTCTCATCAATTCTGTCCAGCTTCTCTGTCTTTTTGTTAGAAAAAGTTTATCGTCTGATTTCCCTCACAGAATTTTACATATACACACAAAAGTTGAACTTTTGTCCCATCGTCGTCTTCATGATGCTGCTTGTTCACTAATAAAGCTTGTGTGCTGGTGTCCTGCAGCTTGTAGATGCATCTCTGCTTGAACGCAGCTGAATCAAATAATGAGGACATAAATGTTAGCAGCCTTCTGTGCAACCTGACAGCATGTTGAGGAGTTATTTCAACCATTTGATTCAGGTGTGTTGCACAAGAGATAAAAGAAAAGCAATCCCCAAGGACTGAGATGTCTGTGTCATAGAACAGCTGCATTGAATAAAGTTATACAAAGTTCTTTAGTTGGCAGTTATTTGTAGTAAATGTGGCGGAATATAATTACATGCCATCTTTGTAGATTCTTCTTTGCTAAAACATTTGTAAACGTATGTGTCACGTCCTCCCTGTGACTAAATGTGAGATGGTTCAAGAGAAATGAATGCTTTTTCAATATGCCCTGTTTGTTTAGAGCACACTAGTTTCTATCCGAAAGCATGTTTGCTTGTACAGGGGTACAAAATTCAATTCGGTGCTCAACGGCTCTTTTATATTTTATACACGTCTATTTCAGCCAGTGCTCTTGACATGAAATCCTTTGCAGAAAGAAGATGAAGAACTGCCAGAGTTCTAACAGATACACTGAGGTGAGGTGTCGCTAAAGAAGGAGACGGCTCAGGCGACTAAGTTAAATGCCCGAGCATATGCATAGACCTGGGTCAAAAGCACATTCAGAGAAACTTTTGAGTTCACAGAAACTTTCCAAATGGTTTCTGCTGCTTTTTTTTTGTGGCTGACTCCTCAGCGGATCAGACCCGATGGTGTGAATCCCTCACATCTGGTGAGGTTAAACTGAAACCATCAGTCTGTGCAGAAATAAAGTCACTTACTTTTAAAATAGGAGACTTATTGTAACCCTTTAAAGATGCTAACATAAGTTGACAGAACTATATTCCTCAGTGAGTGTTGTTTAGCTGTCTAATTCACAAGGAGCAGCACCCCTGAAACATAATTTGTGTAATCTCTCTTTGCTTATAAATGCAAAGATCTACATCTTTAAACTAACTTCATGGAGCAGAAATAACTCCAAATTTATGTCCATTTTCTAATCAAAACCAGCACTTCTATAATACTTCAGTACTGACTGTTTAATGCCTTTGTGTGAGATGCTTTCTCATCATCTTTTAGTTTTCATTGCCTGGAGCTTCATATTAAATCGTTTACCCGTATGCTGCAGACGACTGCCAACGCGCACACGCAGACACACACTCAATCCTGAGACACAATCTAATCCTTTATTGTCCCAGTCCACATCTTCTTCTGCAAGGCCGCAGGAAGAAGGCTTTTATGCAAAAAGGGCCCCAGTGTGCCAACATGGAGACGCATGCGTTCATGCATATGTTCACGTGTGTGTATGCGAGCACACACAGTTTGTGCCCCAGATGTAAAATGAGCTAATTGCAAGAGAGATTTTGCAGATGTTTCCATTATAATCAGGCTTAACATCCCCTAATTTCTATTAATTAAACACCATTTAAAAAACATAAAATATGTGCTCATTCCTGCTAGTTTTTACCTCAGCCACTTTTGCTCCAATGTTGCTCAGCAGCAAGAGACTAAATGGTCTAAAACTTCAACAGTGACAAAATTTGAGAAGCATAATGGTGATATAAAGTCAGAAACATGATAGATTCATATTTTTACAGGAAAACAGTTTGAAATGAAACAGGCTTAGAGTGCCTAATGCATGGTGAGATTGAAAAAATTCTAATTTTGACATTTTATAAAGAAATTTCATGATTTGAAAAGGTTTTTATACCCTGAAGACTTATTCACATTTTGTCACAACCACAAACTTAAAGGTAGTTTAATGGACAAATATTTTATTAGTTAGACCATCAACAATGCATAATTATGAGGTAGAAAGAAAGCAAAGCATGGTTTTAATCTGTTTTTTTTTTAAACTACCTCCATCCTCCCTGAGTCTAGCCAAATTTTATGAGACAGCCATATTGGATTTCAAGATTCGGCTTGGAGAGAAAACTTCTGACTTCCACATTTGTAATTACGTCAGGGACTTTTTTGGGTTAATTATTCTAACTTTAGCACATAATTAGCCGACATCCTTGAACTAATCTACCATAAAATACACTTAAGTTTGTGGTTGTGAAGAGATAAAATGTGGAAAGAGTTCAAAGGGTGTGAAAACTACTGCAAGGAACTGAAATTGTGACGTCATGTTCATCCACTATGTTTGTTTCCTGTTTGAATTGTAACTGGCTGCATGTAGGGTGCAGTGGATTTACTTCATTAGTGTGACTGAGTTCGACAGACAGCCAGAATCTAGGTCTTCCACAGATGTGTCGGCACATTCAGTGTGCAACCACAAACCCACTGTGACTCGAGACGTGTACCAGGATCCTGTCATCCGTGGCAGCTCTGTCCATTTCGGGTCCATCGCTGAATCACAGTGAAGAAATCCTTTCCGTTACTGCTGACAAATGTAACTCATGTCAAGATTTTTCAGACACCAAAACAGACACAGTCTCCACATTCACTCACATCATTTCTCCTCATGTCTCTGACACCAAACTTTGATGGGGAAAAAAAGGAAAATCTCAGTCTTTGACCGCGGCAGGCTGGTTTCAGAGAACTTGAAAGGACATAATTGCTCCAAGTTTTAAACACAAAACCTGTTTTTTCTTTCAAAATCTTCATAATGGGCTTTTTCATTCAATTTGTGCCCCCAAGTTCTACACTTGGATGTCTTTAAAATATATTTAATGCTAAATAATAACTACTTGGTTTCTTCTATGGTACAAATCCCAGAGCTAGTAAGTCAGAGGTACAACAGCAGAATAGTAATAATGATGAAAATGAATTATCCTTTGTCTGCTGTGGGAGAAAAATAAATAAACAGCAGCTGTGTTTGCAATAGCTTTTTTTTTTTTAATGAAAGATGTTTTAAATTCTGCTTTAACTTTTCACACTTCACTGTTCTGATAAAAAATTCAACATTTAGAGCTCATAAATATATTACGCCTCTGCACTGGTTCCTTTAAAGATTCAGCTTAGAAGGTCGGCCGTTACACAAAGGCGATAAGTGTAGAATATGAACAGCATTCAAATGCAACTGCAATAAAAAGCTATGTGTGAAACTAATACCTAAAACTACTACTTAATTGTTTCATTGCAAATGCAGTGCTATTCTGCTCTACAATTAAGTGACAAAGAGAAGAGTTTTGAAGAGAAGAAATTAATTTTAAAGTATTATCAATGAAACCATCTTAGAAAGGATTTTCAGATCACTTTGGAAAAAAGGCTTCCTATTTCTACCGTGTAGAAAAAAGAAATAAGTTTGTAACACATGCAGTGGAAGGGTCCCCCTCAACAGATGCTGTACTTTATTAGTTTCAGGATTTTATTCTCAGAGCCATCAGTGCATAAAGCAGAAATTCTCCAGATCATCACCTTATTATTCAGCATCTGCTCAGGCTTGTCTCATCCCACATTCACATTCAGAAGAAAATGTTGCCACATGCTGAACTCGCAGAACTTCTGTTTGTTTCGCAGCAAAATGGCCTCAACTTCATGTTTTGGCCTTTTATCTCTATTCAGTGGGAAGCAACACAGCTGAGCAAGATTGATGTTAAATCTTTGAACAAACATTTAAATCAACAGGCTAAAATGGAATACAGGATGAAATGGTCAGTGACCGCATTCTCTAAACACCAAAGAAATCCAGCAAACATTGCAGGTATTTCAATTAGATTTATATCAGTCTCAGCCTCCCTAATTGTTTTTACTCGCTGTGCAAGAATAGAGCTAAAAATTTGTTTATTACTGCATCACCAAAGAAATAAATACATTATAATAAAGGTATTCAGCTGCCCCACTTTCATTGTGAGACTGTTAAATACTTTTGTCTTTAATCGAGTCTTGAAGAAATGGAGGATTTTTCAGCAAATAAATTTTAGTTGAACAATATCAGTTTGTCCTCTTGTCATATCTTACAACAAAATATCTGTTTAGCTTGTCTTTCTTTTACCACAGACTGATATTTGAGCCTTTTCAGGCGTCTGCCTCTTAGTAATTCAGAGCTTTGGATTGAAACTTGCAGTCAGATGGGGACTTTGTCTGAATTTGTTCAGTGTCTGTCGGGGTTCTAGCCAGATGCTCCAGCTTCCTTGCATTCTCCAAAGACTTGCATGTTGCTTTGGGTGGGAATCACACATTGGCTGCAGGCATGAGCAGCATGCATAGGCTGTCTCTTTGTGCTAAAAAGCCCTTTTAAGTGCTGGTAATGTGCCTGGGGTTTTTGTTCCTTGGACCCGCTGGGAACGCGTCAGGCCCCAACTACCCTTTGCAATAAAGCCAGTCAACTTAATAAATGAACAGATCGATGCACCAGGCGGTGGTGAAAAGTCAAGCATTTCAAACACAATGTGTAAGTCACAAGGCACATTTTTTCAATCCATCAATGTTTGCTTTGAAAACACACCTCTGTGGAAAATACATAAAAACAGTCATTATGTGTTTTTCTTTCTTTCTTTTTTTTTAAATGGAAGAGATGCATTTGATTCCCAGGTGTTGGTGTTAATTGCTGGGTATCCATGCATTGTTCATCCTGCAGGGTCATGCGGGACTGGTCCCGATCTGCAGCAGTCACTGGGAGAGAGGCAGAGTACACACATTACACTAGTACAATGTTAGGAGAGGCAAATGTTTTATGTTGCTGCAATGGTGAATGTTGTAATTGTTTGCATTGATGTTACGCAATTATAGAAACATCTCATCTATAACTTAGCCTTTCAGCAAAACCCACATTATTATTTTATTTTTTTACAGGGATCTGTTAAAAACTTGGGATATCCAATTAGGATATTGAATAAAAGTTACTGAATTAAAGGTTAACTTTTTATAAACTCCCAGGTTGGATCCTATAATGTTGGAATGTAAGATTAAGACTTTCTACTTATGTTTACCAGGGTTGCCAAAAATTGTCAGGGGTGTCATAGATTATTTTTTCCAAAATATTCTCCTGTTGATATGATATTGTGCACACATCTGTTACATCTGATTTGTCTGTAATATAAAATGCAACAGATCCAAGTTTACAGTCAGAGAAAATGATAGAGATTTAAATTTTGAATTGCAGATTAGATTTGAAAATGCTAAGACTTGAGAATAGTTTTCATTTTTGAAAGCTCAGGCCAAAATGATGCTGCCTCAATGGCCATGAATGTAACCAAACCTACAATCGTAGAAGATCTTGGAAACTTTAAGAAATTAGGTCATTCCTTAAGATAATCTGAACTGTTGTATTCAGATGAAGTCGGTGCATAGCATCACACTGAGGGCTTTGCATTAGATGGATGAGAGCTGAGATCCCCATGAGCAACTTTGATTTCGTTCAAATTTCCTTCAAAGCTTTGTGTCAACGGATGCCTGAAATTTTTAAGAGCTGAGCAGCGATTCTCAGACACTGAGATGTCAAAGAGGATGAGGGCATCCACCTCATCAGCATGTACTCTGGTTCTCTGGAAAAGGCCACTGCTGTTAGTGAACATGAGTGTGATGGAGGCAGGCACCCCATGGACACGTCCTCTTTCTGTTGCAGTGCAGCTAAAACATCTGTGAAATTCCTAATAGATCTCCCAGCAGTAGCCGACTTAGTGTGAAAAACAGACTCTTACATTAGAGGGTAAAGAAAAAGGGACCCTCCAACATTTTAGAGTTGGGCCACCTTGCCAACATTGTGATCAAAAAATTGATTCTTTACACAAATGAAAGCTATGAACAGAGCATCATGCAATTACCAGAAAAAGCAGCGGAGCTTAAAGCGGATGAAGCTTTTCCTCCGCTGCCACCGTCAGTGAAATGTTGATTGCAGCACCGAAAGGTGCTGTGATGTGTGCTGCTGTCAGACGCTTGAGCTCCCTTGATCCTGTGTTCATGGTGCTGCATGCCAAGCAGTTGGAGAACATCCTATGGATTCTACCTAACCTTAACGTGTTGGGAGTGCTTCACAACGTTGCAAACCCCAGCTGAATCCAGACCCTTTGTGGAGCGGATGATTAGAAAGAACAAAACGCCGTTCCCTTTTCAGCTCTGCTGCCGTCCCTGCTGTGGCAGATGACTGAGCTATGAAGAAGAAATCTGTTAGGTCTTGATGAGCTTTTGAAATCAAGTGTGATGCATGGAGTCGAAAGCGGGGGTTCATGGCCACCTACGTGCGCAGCCTTTCTTGCGGTCACGTCCCCTGAAATAATTAAAATGATACAATTTATTGCTGTGAGAAAAGTATCTGCTCTCTCACTAGCTTAAGCATTTCAGATTGTGAATCACATTTTATTGTTAGCTAGAAATAGGTAGAGTAAAATACAAAATATTATTTGTTTCCAGATTAATAATAAATATTCAATCCAACCTGACCCAATGTGAAAAAAAATCCATAAACCTTTCTTTTTTTTTTATTTTTTGCAAATGTGAGCCATGGATGTAATTGGTGGCCAGTATCTTTGAGATTGTTGGATTTTGTTCAGGATCGTTTGTGATGGTTTGGATAGTTCTTTGTCATCAGTAAATTAAGTTATTTAAAGACAGTATTTTTTTTAAATTCGGGTTGTTTATTAACAGAATTTCTTAGATGTTCTTAAACATTAGACTTTTACCAAAACCTCCTCAAAACAAAAAGAAGAGATGCGTAAGGAGGAAAAACCTTTTCACAGTACTGCAGTTTTTAATGCCTGAATTAACATTTCCTAATTAATCTGGTAAAACTGAAAAATACCAAAATAAAATAAAAAAACATGGTGCATCATGAGAGCTTTCGCCCTTAAATCTGTGCTGTTAAACGTGTGAAAGTATTTCAGCTTAGGTCGACATGCTCATCCAACACTGTCTTGGCACAGTGCAAACCACATGAACCAAAATAACTCCGAATTTAATTATGCATATTCTACTTATGCAAGCAAAACCACAATTACTCATCAACATGGCAGCAGAATGTTGTTTATGAATCATGTGTGTTTTGTAACTCGCTCTTTCTGTTAAGCTATTCATTAACATGCATCGTGACAAATCTGAAGCAACCATTCCTGTCCTCAACTGGTGCAAACATCATTCAGGTCACTGGTGTGTCTTGGCCAACTGATCCTAAGTGATAACACTGTGGAGTTTCTTCTGCACAGGATATAATCAAAAAGTCTTTTGGCAAGGCAACCTATGGAGATAAATTTAAAACAACTCCATAAAAATGCGTATTTTGGCGTTTGATGGCGTAAATTAACGGCCTCTAAAGCTTCCAATGTCTTCTTTGACAAATGTTTTGCATATTTTAGTTCTGTCCTCGGTGACAACCTTTTCACAATGTCCATGCTCCTCATTTGATCCAGGTGCATTAAATCAGGGAGAGAACTAAAACATGCAGGATGCCGGCCCTTGCTGGGGACTTTGGGGACCCCTGTTTTAGAAGTTTGTTTTTGCCCAGGTTTTTAATCTCCACCACCAAATAAATGAATTTACAACATGGGGTATGGATTACTCCACCCTCTACACACATTGGCGCCCATGGTACGCATTTATTTCAGAAAACTGTAAATAAGTTTTTATTTTATTGCAGCAGCAGAGTCTTGCAATTAATCTAGGCATGTAAACTCACTGGGGGGAAATACAAATTAAAAAAATAGTTTTTTATTGTTTCCTATCTTTTTTTCAAAATCAATAGTGCAGCAGTTTTTGGCACCCTGTAGTTTATACTTTGAACTCTCTTTTTCCAGCAGAATAGCACAAAAATCTTCTCTTTTAATTAAAATGGAGCATGCAGATATCTTTATTTCATTTCTGATGGACCTTTTCTATGTTAAATCTAAGTTTATGTGTCCATGCTATGCAGGATCTGGTGCCTACTCTCTTTGGAAATGAGGCGGTAAGCCTTGAGAGGTTGCCATAATGGAGCAATAAATAGACACACAGGACTAACAACCATGCACAAATGTACAGAAACCAATTAATCATACAGACATCTTTTTGCATTGAGAGAGGAAGTTGGGAAACCCAGAAATATACTACACATGCACAGAGGAAAAAATGCAAACTCCAGGCAAAAAGACCAATCAAACCCAAACCTTCTTCCTTTGAGGCAGCAGTGCTAATCACTGCCTCACCATAAAATATACATTTAGGTTGAAAGCTTTTAAAACAGTTTTACCAGGAGCCCTGATAAGTGTGAAGGGAGGTGCAGTGTAATCATAATCAGAGCTGTGGTCGTGAAAATTACCGGCAAATATTCTGATTCTGTTACGTTCTGGTATCAACATGTCTGACTTGCTCTGCGCTCATCACATGTCAGCTGAAAGATTCAAAAAGATCAGTATTGACAAGTTAATGGAAAGCACCACTCACATCAACAGAAAAACAGTATGAAGTGTCGACACTCACCAAGATGTACTGACCATTTCTCACTGAAGGAAAGAGTTCCTTCTACTGTATGCTCACAGTCTGTTTCACTTGCTGATCTTTGGGGGATATTACTCAAAGGTGGGATTTAAAATGTAAGTCTGCAAAATAAAAGTTCAGAGGTGAAGAGGATGAGAGTTTGAGATGATGTAGGAAGTAGAGTATAGCGGAGGAAGGGTAAAGTAGGATTATGGGGGGCTTTTCAGTACCGGGCAGGAAGGTAACAGGTCTTTGTGGGATTTGACTTCTGATCGGGTTCTGGACAGAACATGCAACAGAATTGTGGATGAGAATCTTAAAACAAGGTGTGGGAGAAAGGCAAAGACCGCTGGTAACGTGCAGAATAAAGTGAATTCAGACATATGTTTATGTGGCAACAGAGAGAATTCAACAAGAGAAGAGAGATGGACATGGCATTAATAATAGGATAGAGAAAAGTGTTTAATTGCATTTGTAATTAAATAAAGATAATTTATGTATAATAAAAGTATAGTTTTTTGTTACCCAATTAAAGGAAAATGCTTAAAACAGAAAGAAGGGATACCAAAACTTACCGCAGAGGAGCTCTAAAAATAGTTGGGAAGGGATTTTAACCAAATATTGACAATTATAAAGAAAGGCAAGAAACGGTACCTAAAGCAGGAGTCAATAAGATGAAGAATATTCTGAAAACAAATATTAGCTGCAATCACTGGGCTGTTTCTGACCTTAACTAAAGCTGTTGTGGAATAAGTAAAAACTTGTTAAAAGTTGATCATGAAAGTGAAAACTGTGTGGAATAACAATGAGACATTCTGAATTCAAAACATCTTCAGATCATAGAAACGCGAACAGTGGACAATAAAGGTCAATGCTTCAAGCTAAGCAACAGGCTTATTTCTCTCTATAACGAGGTTTAATTCTTTGGAGCTGTTGATCCAGTTTGATACAATTTTAAGAATAATAAATATGTAGTTCAAAATATGTTTGATCTTTGTTAAAAGACTAGATTTCTATGAGAATCAACTGTAAACATGTCCAATCATCCAAAAGTTTCAATGAAATGTTTGCTCTATTATGAGGTTCTATTTGCAAATCACTATTCTTCACAGCTTCTTTCCTGAAAAAAGGCTTTTGCTTACTGTTGCATCACTGGGTAGTTTGACCTTCACTGTGCAGAATGATGTATGCACAGAGTTCAGACATTCATCATTTACAAGCAAGTGAAGGAAGGAGGAGGGAGTGGAGCAGGGCTGGCTTTCATGTTCACCAAAAATTGATTAATTAATTCAACATGTTTGCACAGGACCAGGTTCTTAACAACATAATTCGCTGGCCTCAAATTATATACAATGCGACATTGTGGAAAAAAAAAAAAAAAAACTGCTTTTAAAATGAGCAAGTAATTGGTTTAATTATTTATGTTTTCCAGAAAATGTAAAGATCTTGTGAATTATCATTGCATAGGCCAATAAATCCTGTTTTAATTAAACAGAGGACCTGTCAAAGTAAGAGTCAGGAGCATGGCTCTGTGCTGCTGCTGAAATGAGAGGGAGCTATTTTATTTATGAGTTTTGCTTTTGGCACGATGGATCTTTCCACTGTCACATCTCCATCAATTACTACATCAAATGAAGGAGAAATGTGTCCTTGAGCTTCACACCAAAGCTCAAGATGTTTTATTAAAATGTGAACTGTCCTTGTGTATTTAAAGAAATGAATTGTAGAGCAGAGGTACAGCATGTAATGCTTGTTTTAGGTAGAGCAAAGATAAAATACCGACTCCAAGACTGATATTCGGTCAGCTTTTTTTTCCCTTTTTATTTCTCATCAGGAAAAAAAAAAACACATTTTCAATAGATTTTTGTGCTGAATAAAAATAAATTCTAAATATGTCTTAGCACTAACTGTTAACTTCAGTATGATTTTCATTTTCACAGACATTGTGCACTTAGCACTGCCACTGCTGTCGTTTTAAATATGCTTCTGTTCAGTTCATTTGTTCCTCTGTGGTCAGTGCGTCTCCCTCATAAAGCAGAAACTGTATTCTCAAAATAATCTGAAGAACCACTCAACAGTTTTCTCATACCTGTGTTCGCTTTGCACTTTTAAACCTTTGCTGACACACAGTTGGAGGTTCTGATGTATTCTGATTGTATACGGAGAAATGATCAAATGTTTCTTTCAGGGGGAATAATTACCTGATTTTCAATTTGACGCGGTCTTAAGTAGGTCAAATAGACTCTCTTTGTTTTTCTTTGACCATATAGTAAATGTTTCATGTGTGAAACTTTAGGATTTTTGTGCTAAGAGAACAAAATTTATGTTGCACCGTTAATTAAAAAGACACTATTGTGTCTCAAGATGTTTCCCAGCTAATTTACTTTGCATACAAAATAATTACATTTTCCAGTAAATGTTTAAATATTTACTGAACTGTCTCAGTTGTCTATCGGCAGAAAATAACAACGCAGGGAGATAGTTCAACAACACAAATAAAGTTTTACCACGCTGTCCTGCAAATTGTTCTTTCCCTATTACATGCTTCGTTTAATTCATTTTAAACAGGTGGTTTTATTAAAAGTATTTATAAACCGTTATAGTGTTTTAAGCAGATTTTGTAAATCCCCCTCTGGTACAATCAAGAGATCTGAAGCTGCTTATGAAACAGCAAATGCCAATTATACATTAAATGCTATTTGATGGGTGATTTTATGTGCTTATCAGATATTATTTTATTGCTATTAAAACCTAAACTTTTAAAGGTGTTGTCTTAAATTAGGCTGATTTAAAGATAATCTGTCTCAGGAGTTTTGAACATGCCACTTAAAACATTTTAATTGCACGCTGGTCTCCGCGTGTCCGCCTTCCAGTCATGATGAAAATGTTATTTTTCTTCTAAGTGTTCCAAGACAAAAATGGCTCAAAGCTGATAGAGTAACAGCAACACAGTTTGGTGAAAAGCCCCAGTGCTGTCCCCAATTCAAATCTGTTGATTTGAACAATTTTTATATTTATATTTATATTTGGGAACAAGTTGGCAGAGAAAATAGAGAAAAAGAAGAACACATATAACTTTCTGAGAACATTTTTATTTATTTTTTTATCCGGAATATACTTGTAAAAGAAATAAAGAAGTCACCACAGCATTGAATGAGCGCAGAATGAAGCGGCCACACTGCTTTGGGTAGCATTCCAAGCTGAAGATGAGGAAGAAAGTTGGTGACTGGTGGCAGAGATGTTGGATTGCAACACATCCGAAGCAATCGCCACAACAACATTCAAAAGAAACCGAGGCACTGAAATGGAGACAATCCATAATTTTGTCTGTAAATGCTAAAAGATAGTCCTCCACTAAAGAAAAGGGGAAATGTTCTGTACTTTGGGATGCACAACTGTGCAGAAAAATGAGGGAATCCTTCGTGTGCCATTGCCTGAAACCTTAGCTTAACTTGTTAGAGGAACTTTGGGTCGCTGTGGGATTAAGTAGTCCTTTTCCTGTTGGGACTTGGGAACACAGACGAAGCTGTAAAATGCTTTAGATGATGTTCCACCTACAGAGAAGCACCAGCTTCATGTCATCCACCTCCACCACATATTTCCTTCTGCAGAGTTTGAAATATTCAACAGGGTTTGCACATATTAGGAGATTAATTACCACTAATATGTATTATTTACTCCAAACCCTGCCCAGTAAACGTACAACTTGATCTGTTTATCTGCTTTTGTCTCTTTAACAAGTTAAGCCTCCGCCATTTCTGTTTATGTGACAGTGCGTCTGATTGTGCCTCATTGACCCCTGTCTGTTGTTCTGTTTTTGGCTTCATCATTTCCTTCCATCTTGTCTCTTTTTCCTCTGTTTTTCCCTGCTCTGCTGTTTAAACCGTCACAGCAGCCCGTCAGGCTCTCGGCACACAGGTAGGCTCATTATTTTGCAAGGCCAGCTGGTAATTAGCGGTACTTTAACAAGCTTGGGAATTGCTCCGAGTCCCACCTCTCTTCACCTCTTCTTTTCTCTCACCGTAGCTGCTCTCTCTCCCCCTCAGCTACACTCTTTCCACCATCCCAGCCGCTCTCTCTTGTGTTCCAGTTTCACATTGCTGCTGAAATCAGGTATCAGATAAACGCTACAGATTAAACAGCTTTAGTTGCTGAGCCCCTGCATCCTCTTCTGATTGCTCGATTATCATGCAGCCATTGTAGGGCTGTGTCCTTTAAATAAAAACAGAGGAGGGAGTTTTCACTCTATCATATCATATCTTGCTTTTGTTTGTCTCAGGCGAGTCACTCCGGCTGTTTACTTGATGCTTTACCACCTTCCTTTTTCAATCTGATCTAATCTTATTGCCTTGTAACATTCTAGTATTCAGCTTCATCATGCCCCCCTCTCCTCCACCACCAGCTCCTCGAGGCTCTGCTTGCTATGCGGCTCACACAGACCTGTCTAATTACAGTGCAATGGAAAAAACGGAGAGATGGAACAAGAAACGAACAAGACACATCCATCTCTCCACACCTGTCTTTAACTTTATTTAGTCTTCTATCTTTACCTCCTTTCATTGCACACTCACACACACACAAATGCAAACAGGCTTTCCGTTGCGTGCTGGTCTCATATCGTCCAGATGGGCGAGGAAGCTGACAACATGAGCTGTTGTCATCAGCAGATTTGAGAAACTGCTATAAAGAAAAAGAAAGAAAGGTGAAACAGGAAAGGCAGGAAAGAGAAGTGTGCTTGTTTGGTTGGCTGTGATTTATGGGATCAAATAAACAGACAGGTTACTTTAGGTGAAATAAACACACCGGCTAGAAAAAGTGTTCGCATTTCACCCCTTTTCACATTTTATCACTCTATAATCACAGACCTCTGCTTTTTTCAGGAGATTTTGGAAAAGAACCAAGATGTTCATATATATTTAGCAACCTTTACTCTGAAATCCCTAAATAAAATCCCTTGCAATTTGCCTTAGGAACTCACCTAATTGGTATAAGAGGTGCACCTTCATGCAATTTGATCCCAGGACAAATGCAGCTGTTCCTGGGTGGCCTCTGAGGTTTATTAGAAAACCTCAGAGAGCAAAGATCATCATGTTAGCCAAGGAACACTCCTGACATTTCAGGGATACATTTAGGGAGAAGCTTAAAGCAGAATTAGGTTAAAAAAACAAAAAACAATATCCCAAGCTTTGAAAATCTAATGGAGCACTGTTCAATTTATCATATAAAAATAGAAGCGTCATTGTTTGGGTGCAAACTAACCAAAACATGACTGTCTACCAAAACTGACAAGCTGAGCTAAGAGATCAATAAGCAGCCAAGAGGAGGCGCAAAGAGCCACATTTCAGGTGGAGAATTAACAATAGTTGTGCCACTCCACAAATCTGACCTTTCTGGAAGAAATGAAAGAAAAAAGAAAACAGTTATTGAAAAAAATTCAGAAGAAGTTCAATTTAACATTTGGCACAATATGTGGAAGAAAAAGCTGTGGTCAGATTAGAGCAAAATAGTTCATTTTGGACAAAGAAACAACAAAAAAGTATCAAAATGTTAAAACAACTTTTGCTCTTCAGAGCAGCTGAAAACATATTAACTCAAAAATGGATAAAACCAACACTGTAATTTATTAACAATCTACATCCATAGCAAAATATGGTGGTGAAAGTGTGAGGCTGTGGGTGATGAGCTTCTGTAGCAGAGGCTGGTCAGAGACAGGAAGTTGGATAAAACTAAATACAGGACCAACCAGGAAGACAATGGCTTCAAAAGACGGGATTGTGGCAAGAAAATGTACAGAAACATGAGTTTTGTTTAAACTATTTTGTTTCTCTAAAAAGTGAACAGAAATTCATGCCACACTTTTCAGATTATAATTTTTAAAAAGCATATGTCACTTTTCAGGTATACACTGAATTTTTCAGTTGTAAGATAATACGGATCACGTAGAGTATGGCAGTCTGTGTTATATAAATACTTTATAATTACTTTGGTTTGTTTTTTGCCTCTCTCTTTCTCCCACACATGCAGCTCTGGATAACCAGGAGGTTTCCAATGGGTTCAGTGGAGTAGCTTCTTAATTTTTTCCAGAGCTGTATATACTTTTACTTAAGTGTCCTTGAGCAACACACAGTGTCTTTGCCACCTCGAGGGATCCCGCTGCGTTCTCAGCTCCCTCTGCTGACCTTCGAGTGCAGAAGAGACGGTGAGAAGTACAGAGAGTATCCCTGCAGGAGTGAATGAACTCCCTCTATTAAAATGAGATGGCTTACAAGTTTCTAAAGCCCTGCTAAGTGGTGTTTTCCAGTGAAGCATCCAGATGTGCGTTGAACCTGCTCCCACTGCCTTTTGAGCTCACATGGCCCCTGAGCAGCTCGGCTTCCTTGGCCTTTGTTGCAGACGGGAGACCTCAATTAATTTAGGCTGCTTGGTTGGGGCTGGTTGCCATGCCGGTTGGTGATCAAATCACACCGCGCTTTTATAACCTCTGTTCCCCTCGTTGCTGCCGTTACGCTACATTTAGCCCAACAGGCAGCTGTTATTGTGTTTCTCAGCCTGTATTTGCTGCGAACAGATGACACGCTCTCCTAATAATGCTGCTCATTTATTTCCGCAGCGGAGGACGTGTACTGTAAGTGAAACTAACCAACTGCTACGTGAAAAACAGGAAAGACAGAAGCAAGACATTTTTCCCTATGCTACCTTTTTGTGGTGTTCATTAGTTTGAAGGCCATTTTTTATTCTTTTCTTTTGAGTTGATTAAGATTTTGTAACATGATAGTTTGAAATACTGCAAGAAAATCCTGGGCTCATCTGGCAAATAACTTTTTCAATCAAATTTATACATCCTGTTAATGCTCTGGTTTTCTTCAGGTATAATGGATTCCTCTTAAAATGATACACATTAGGTTCACAGGTAATTCTTAATCACCAGTACGATCAATGTTGTCTTCCAAAGTTAAATGGACTGGACTAATTTAACACTTTTCAAGTCATAACAACAGCACAATGTTCTTCAGTATCACATCCATCCAGTCACTCTCACACTTTCATACACCGATAGCTCTAAAAGCTGATTACAAGATGGCTGCTCTTTTTATATTAATGAGTTAAACAATCAGTGATTTCCTTTTAATGTTTCTATACCAATAATCACAACTCAGTTATGCCTGAACAGACCACTTGGGTTTTCTAGTGAGAAATGTTACATTTTGTCTGAATTTAAATTAATGTTATGTGTTTTTGAGATGTTCTGGAAAACGATTCAGAAAGTTTAACAGCAGAGTTGGATAGTAACTAGTTACATTTACTCAATTATATTTGAAAAGATTTACTTTTAAGTCTTTACCATCCTGAATTTTTTTTAAATACTTTTTTGTTTTCGTTTTCTTCTTTTGCTCTTTCATTTGGTTTGTTGTTTCTAAAGTACTTTGAATTTCCTTGTTGGTGAAAATGTGCTTTATAAATAAGATTATCTTACTTTACCTTTTTACTTTTGCATATTTTATTAGGATGCATCGTTACTGTTATTTCAGTACATTTTCTGAAACCAGAAAACCAGAAACTCCCCAGTTTGTGTTAAAATTACGTGTTTTATGGTGAAAGAAACTGATTTGAGAAAAAGCTTTCTTTTTTTTATTTAAATCAATTTTCTTCCTTAATATACCAGAATTTCTTTAACTGTATACTTTTGTCCATACTGCAATTTTTTAAATATTAAATGGTTGATAATTTGATGCACTTTTTGACTTTTTACCAAATTTACTCCTCTGTAATTTCTTGGTCGACTACTTTTTACTTCTACTTGTGAAAAATATGTAGTAGTGCTACTTTTACTTGTTCAGTTTTTGAGTATCTCCCCACCTCTGTGTGACAGTGATGTTTTATTCACTGAAAGTAAAACATAAAGAAACTAGCTCATCAGAAAATGGATTATAACATAACCAGTAAAAGCAGGGAGGTTACCGCTGCCTCACTGCTGTTTCTGGTGGCAGAAGGAAATGCTAAGGGTGTGTGTGTGTGCGCGCGTGTTTGTGTGTGGGTGTGTGTGTGCGTGCGTGCGCGCTCGTGCGTTTGTGTGTGTGTTTGTTTTTCACAGGGATTGCAGAAGTGCTAAAGATGGAGGTTAAGGTTGAGCTAATGGTCGTTAAAGGCTCCACTGTTTATCTTGTCCTTGTCAAAATGAAATATAATCCCCCGCGCCTCCATGCATGTGGCAGTGGCTGTGTGTTATTGCAGTGGTCTTGGTCGTCCGCTCACCTCTGAAAGCTGAATTCCCGTGTAGCCACCGCAGCGGATCATTGGGAAATTTAATTACCCATCTGAAAGCTCTTTCAATCAGACAGATTACTCGCTCTGTCTTTGTGTGTGCATCTTTTTACTCTGTATGCATGTGCATCAGGGTGTGTTTTTCTGTTTTAATGGTCAATGTTTTTGCGTGTGTTAGCACAAGCTGCCCACTGAGCACCTCGCCAGGGAGCCCAGAGAGGCAACACACGAACATAAACAGAGCTATTTTTTAAAAAAAGAGAGGCTCTTTTCTCTCACAAGTGAGAGTAAGATTAATGGAGGTTGTATATGATCGATTTTCATCATGCAGAGACACGTTTCTCACAAAGAAAATCAAAAGAATACTGAACCTTTGATAATGAAGGACTACTTTTAGCTTGTTTAGTGGCATTGCATGGTACACATACATATCTCACAAAGCAACATTATTTTTATAGGGTAAAGCAATTTATTCCTTCCTTCTTGATTTGTTTAAGGTTTTTCTAATCAAAAATATCATGTAGATTGATGATCTATTTATTTTAAGCAACTTTTTTAGCTTTAATTATGCTAAAACACTGGATAGTTAAAATTTTGAGTTGGAAATGTGGAGCTTCATTAAAGCCAGATCCACACTGACATCCTATAGTTCTGCAGGTATGCATGGATTTACATCTGGTTAATACCTGCTGTTCCCGCCGTCAGAAAAAGATTTTTAGTCCATAACCTAAATGCACGCATTGATGAAAGATGGGTTGTTTTTGAAAAACATCTCAATTTTTTGTCATTTGCGGGCTCAAGAGCCACTCACCAGTTGCTAAGGGCAGAAAAAACAACAATAAGAGATTTTTGCTCAGTGATTTCTCAAAATAAATAAGATAAAGCTAAACTGTGCAGTAAAAGTTCAGGTTGGTTGATTCTAAACAATTTTTTGTACTATCAAAATGATTTTGGACAGTTTTAAAATAGACAGTCTTTCTGTTGCAACTGTAAGTTCAAAGATGAATCAAACCGTATATTTTTCCACATACTGCAGAGGAACCCTGTAATCAGAGGAGCTCACTCTCACGCCGGCCTGTCAGCTCTCTCTCTTTTTGCACAGCAAAAAAAGAGAGAGAAATCTTCTTTAAGTTACTTCACATTTCATTCCCGCTTTTTTCTCCAACTTTTTTTTTTTTTTAAGTTCGATTGACTAAAAATAAACATATTATTAAATTAAGCTGCTTATGTCTAATCACCCAATTTTCTGGGACCATATGTTGATGATTCAACTTCTAAAAAGAAAAAAGGAAAAAGTGAGGAAGCAAAAGCTGAACCTGGCAGGCCTAAACTGAGTAAGCTCCAATTGCCTCATTGCCCGGGCACCAATGCATACAGTAAGCTCATGTGAGAGGAGATGGAACGGACGGCGGCTGGCAGTATGAAAATACTTTTTGCACCGTCACAGGCCGGATTACTCTCAGATGAAATTCAGGAATGTGAAATCTCCTCACCATGCCCAACTGATCCATGGTTTGCCTGCTGCTTTTGCACCCCTCCGTTGCCTTGGGCGCACACAGAAACAGTGCAGATCAAAGGGTGAGCTAATGCGCAATGTTGCAACAAGATTTTAATCACGAATTTTCATCTGACAGAATAGCGTCATCTCATGACACAGTCAGAGCAAGAAACGCATTGCTGTAGCGTTTCCGATGGAGGAATACGAACGCATTCACATACGCTGAGGAAGTTATGAGCTCCGAGTGACGCAAGAGATAGTGGGTAGAAAAAACACAAACGAGTGAAAAAAACATTTGTGAGAAACAAATTTTTCAGCAAAGGAGGTTAAAAACATCAGAGATTTTGAGAGAAAGTTGCACTCAAAATTTCTACTTAGTGATTTTTGTAACAAGTGCTTGCTTTTTAAGATTCTCAGCATAAATGAGGATCATCCTTAATATGACGCTGCACTAGACTCTTCTTTTTCATTCCCCAGGAGAGCTAAAAAAAACTCCTAGAGGTATGCTTACCCCAGTTTGGGAATCTTAGTATAACATGCAATATGTTCATCAGTGTAGAAAGAGAAAGTCCTCAAAAGGGCTGAACGCCAGAGTCTTACACTCTTCACAAAATGCAAAACTGTGAGCCATGACGTATTCTGCCAGATTTTAAAATCTCTCTTTTTAGCAATTCGAGAAAAACACTCACAGTTGGTTTGCCAATTTCACATAAACAGAACATGTTTTGGTGAAGACAGCTTCCTGTACATACCGGGATTAAATCACAGATGAAGCGATGAAGAGCATTAATTATTCACTGAAACTACAGATTCACTTTCTGGTCACTTTATTTGTACTTTTACATACACTTAATTTTCTGTTATAAGTCCAAACATCTGATCAAAAGCTATTTGTGTGGTTGAGAGAGCAGAAAGCACGAGGCCAGCTCTGTGGCATAAAGACAAAGCACAGGATATTTAAGTATAAAGAATTACCTTATTTTTGTTCTCCAACAGGATCTTTTGCATAATTTATAAGTGAACACTTAAAATGTTTACTAAACTTAACTTTCACATTTACAGTTTATTTTTCTTACAGATTTGACCTGAAAACTTTGCAATTATTATTCTAAACTCATGGGTCTTTCCCTTTTCACTCCTTTTTTGTCGTCTCTTTTGTTGAGTTGTGCAGCAGTAGTGAAGCGTTGTTCCCATTCTGGACAGTTGGGATGACGTGACATAACTGTACTCACATGCTCATGTGTAGCTTCTTGTTAGTGTGCGCTGTAATTATCCACTGTGGCCCTTTCACATCTGACATCCTGTATGAGACGGCATTCATTTGCGTGCTCTGACTGTACATTCATTTCACATACAGACAGGGACTGTCACAGTTAACAAATTGAGTTTGAAGTTGATAAATGAGTCACATCACTGCAGGTTTCTGTTGCTACAAGCTTCTTCTGTGAAAACAAATATTTGAGATTTTAACTCTTGCATGAATGGCATTTAAAAGCATCTTCGGAGCCAAACATTAAAGATATTAAATATATGTACGTTCATCTATGAAAACTCATATTTTGAAATGATTTCATTTATGAAATATGTCAGTTCCCTCTCAATATGTTGGTTTGTATATGCAATACTCAGCTATGTTCATAAACATTGAACATTGAGAGCTTTTTTTAGCATATCGTCTTATAGAATTTGTATTCATGTTCTTTAAATGATCTCATAAAGATTAAAGTAGTTAGACCTACATAGGTGATATCTTACTTCTGGGGGAGAAAAATGTCATTAATGAAGCCAGTGTTTTATAGACCAGTTATGTCTTCCCAACCTGGAAAGGTTTATTGCGTAATATGCAGGATGCAGCATGATTGATTAAAACTTTGTCTAAAAACTTGATTGTCACAACAGACTCTGAAGCATTGAAAAAGTAAAGTGCATAATTGTTGTGGTGTGATAGTTACTTTTGACATAATTAAGTCATCATCAAAACATTTCCCTGGTCGCTTTCTCAAAAGTTGGGAAGATATCTAGTTTGACTCCAAACATTTGATCATCTGAAGAGAGATTATAGGAACTTAATATTTAGCACTTTGGGGATTTTAGTCAATTTTTATACTCAAATACTCAAACACTTGCATATCGAGAAGAAAAGGGAAAAGAGAATAACCTGGAAATGCAAAAGTATAATTTTTGTAACAGTTTTAGATATAAATAACTCAAGGTTTTCTCAAAGTGACCATGTTTGTGTAAATGAAAGTCTAGAATTTCACTGTTAAAACATTTCTATCTCTGGACAAATGGTTGAGTTTACTGCAAATTACTGCTTTGCCATACTTCCAATCTTTTTAAAATGATTAAGCCCAGTTTTATAAAGTTTATACTGACAATTTTGGCATTTTAATGTTATGTTTATTTACTCAGTAACGTGTCTCTGATGCTGTCCAGTTGTCCTTCCTTGGTTGGAGCTGGATGTTCTCCACAGTCAAAACATCGAGAATCAAATTGTCCGTCCACTGAAGCTCTTGTGATCGTGAGCCTCTCAGATGCTTTAAAGTGTGAACCAATGCTCCACTAATGTCTCCTTTGCATAAGCTCTAGATGCACATGGATGCAGATCGCTGAGTACGACCTGAACATTCAGCCCTCTACTGTGGAGGTGTGCAGCACCATTAAAGAACATGTGCTTCTCAAATCCACACTGTGAAGTGCAATTATCATAATCTCTTTCCGTGTCAATGAATGAAGGCTGGAATTTGGGATTATGCTGGTAGTGCACGTCTAGTTCACAGCTCGATGCTCCACATTAACAATAATTACTAAAATGCTCATTGTAGCATATTTTCTCAAGGCCATATACCATCCAACTCTGCAGCACTTAATTAAAGTCTCATAATAATGAGTTTATGTGACTCCTACAGATTTGGTTTGGCGCTGGTTTGATACTGTTTAATAGACAAATGTTCAGGATTTTTTAGGTGCTTTGAGCTTTTGTTTTGGAACGCTGTTAGCAAAGTGCTTCATTGGACACAAATAAAGCAGGTGGAGAAAAATGTAAAAAGACGTAGATTAAAAGACAAACATACTATCCATCCAGTTCACATGGGGTTTTGTAAATTACTTCAAATCGTTACTGCATTTTTATTTAGACCTCAGATTCTCACTGTGTCGAACTCCTCTTTGTTTTTAACATCTTTCTTCTCTTTTCCTTTTTCCTCTCTTTCCTTTTCTTTTATTTCCTTTTCTCTTCTTGCTTCTTTGACCACCCAGTAACCTACTGCATGTCACACTTTATTAAACAAACATGTACTGTGCACAGGGGCAGCGAAGCGCCAGTGGGTTTCCACAGCTTATAATCTTATGTTCTTCCTAAAAGCCCACCATATTAACATGCTCATCCTTCTGCAATGCTTTCAAATAACCTTTTGGTGTTCAGAGATAAAGTTGTGATGTCAGTGGTATTTACTAAAACAAAGGGAAATAACATCCAAGACGCTCTTTATTTGGAGTTGTCCTTCATATTTTACAGGAATTAATTTAAGTCCTTTTGCAGAATCAGCATAAACTCTTTATGTTCCTGGATTCCTGTATAATAGAAACTTTCTGCATAAATATTGAATGTAATGTTTGATATACCAGGTAATTTTCCTTCAAGATCGTCTATTATTTTCTTTCTTGTTTAAGGCTAAACATTTTCTCAAAACAATGTTCATTTCATACACTCAGCTGAAAAATAATACACATTTCATGAGTTGCATCTGACTCCCCTGTTATTTTGTGAATCTTTTATGTGCTTTACTCTGATGAGCCTGCAGCTTTATAGGATTTATCTTTACGCTGCATTCACAAGACTTTGCACACTTTTAATGCCACATGGAGAAACCTGGTCCAAAATGACATCATTATGCTAACTACAGATTAAAAAGTGAAATATGTATTGTAAAGCTGAAAATCGTATGTATAGCAATTTTGCGAATTCTCTTCTTCCTGATAGCTTCATATCTTTTATTGTTAGCGTTGTTCCCTGCACTTCTACACGTCTACAATCTCCATTTTCAACCTGCTGTAATTTCTGCCTCTACCTTGCTGCGAGTAGAAAGCATGCTGTACTAAATCCTGATAACCTCTTACCTTGGCTAAGCCAGGAAACAGCCCTACGAGAAATGAAACATGAAGCCAGTTATTTGATGCCTTTCTACTTATCTGTGCGCAGTAACATTCATAAAACCCCCGGGAGACACTTGCAGACATACACATAATGATTTAAGCACCAGCCTCTACACTTGAATGACTGCGAGATTGAGCATTTAACATGAAGATGATCCTGTGACCCTGAAGTAACACATCTACTCTTTCACACCGCTGGTCAATTCTGTATATTGATGTCTGTCTCTATCTGATGACTTTGAGGAAAGAGCGCCTGTGTGGACAGGACCTCTGGAAGTGGACGTCTGAGATGGGGGCTCCTTTCCCCAGGGACCTCTTCATCTGAGACAAAATGGACGGTCTGTCACATTGTGCTGTGTCGGGCAGAAATACAACTCTCACTGTGATGGCGTCTCACTTACCTTTTCATAAAAGTTCATGAGCCCACCACATTCATTTGCAGTTAAATGTATGATGCTAGATAGATGTAAATGTGACGTTTTAGTAAAGCAGGGAAATAGCCTTAAACTGGCATATGTACATGTGCACCATAGTGAGGAAATTAGTCATTAAGCTAAATACAAATTACCACACGTTTGTGTTTTTGTTTCCCTCCTCCTTCCTATATTTAGTGACTGATTTTATGGGGCTAAAACGATAAAAGCTTAAAATGAAACCCGAAAATACGTATTTGCAATTAAAGATAGAATTGCAACTGAAAAGATTAACACTGACTGTAAAATCAATGTACCGAAAAACATGTTTTTGAAAGTGTTACAAAATGAATTGAAACTAAATATACACATTAAAGCAAATAACTCAAACAATGTTCACATTGACATTGTATTTTTACAGACACTTTTCAGTTTCTGTGCTCTGATGCCGTTTTGGTGCTTGCAGGCGCCCTTGAGAAGAGCAGGCTGCATTCACACAGGGCAACACTAGTCAGTTTCTGTGTTTAACAGCAGTACTTATTGAGCCAACAGAGATTCAATCCAGTGGAACAGCAAAGAAAGATAACAAGGTTATTTCCTATTGTTCAGAGGGTCCACTTGAACTTGAAGGAATTTATCATTTTGTTTCACTTTCAATTAAAATGATTGATCATTTAAAAAGAAAAACACCTGATAAAACCTTCAAAAATACTTGTTTGGTTCTCCTCTTTACCCATTTTGCAAATTAAATGGAAACACTAATATTAATATTGGGCGTTTGAAATATTATAAACCTGTAACAGATACAGTTAATATATCTGTAAATGTCTTGGGTGTCTTTTGTTCCTTGTTTAAGTTTGCATCATTCAAACAAATATGCAGAAGAAGAGCATTAATATATAAGGGGCTGTATAAGTCCCCTTGGGAGAGGTCACTTGGACTTATGTGATGGCTGCATTAATGCAGGAAAGTACATTGAGACTTTAGAGCAACATATGTTGCTTTCAAAATGACATCTTCCAAGGACATCCATGTATTTTTTAACAAGACAGTGTGAGAACATGGCTGCAGAAGAGAACAGGTTCTGAGCTTCCCAGACCTGGGAAGAAAATTTGAATATATATTTATGAAGTGGGGGAAATATCTGTAATATTTTCTTTTACATAAATCACTATTTAAATGAAATTTATTTACAAAACCTGGCTGTCTATTAATATAAAGGACGCTGAAGGCCACATGAGGTAAAATAACCACTTAAAATGCTTTGAATTCATCCTGGATATTTTACTAAAGCAAAAGTGACATTAAAAAGTGAACAATTTCTGTGGAACTAAAAGTTTGTTTTAAGAAGACAAAACATAACACATCTTGAAATGATTCTGCCTTGAAATACAAACTTGGGAAAATATTAACAATCATGTTATTCCTGTTTTGATTCCTTTCCATTCTAACTCAAACAGAAAAAAAGCAATTTTCCTGAACACACAAACTCTGCAAATCAAAGTTTATGCTTGATTTGTCAGGCTGTCCTTGTCACCCCTGTTCTTTTTCTGCCCTCCCTGCTTCCGCACTGAGTCAAATAGATAATCAATAGCCTTGCGCCGCTTTGTTCCCCTGAATACTAGATAATAGTTAGAGATGCCAGAGCTCTGAACACACCTCATTAACCACTGGTTGCAGTAGTTTGGGTTTTACAGTGCAGCATTAGCCCCAGTCCACGCTTAGACTAATGTACCTGACATACGATACAATGACACAAATATTTCAGCCCTGCTGCCAATAGCTGGATGACAAGGAGCTCATCGTGTTTGGTTATTAAAAACAGACAGACATGTCTTGCTCATCTAATACCTCTCTGATACTACCTGTTGTTTTTTATAGCAGTAATACTCATATAGTGTAGATTTTTATGACTTTGGTGTTTGTAAGTGAAATTAGTGTCACAAGCTCAGATCAAACACTGTAGCCTCATGTAAACAGAAGTATGCCGGAAGCAAAATGAAAACATTTATGTGGGAGGATGAATTTATAAAATGTGCAAGAGGAAAAAAAAGGAAAGTTAAGAAATGTACGAGACACAGTGATTGATGTGCAAATAATAAAAAAAGGGAGACAACCAAAGGATAGTTTCAGTGCTTCTGCTTTTGTTGGTTTTGGTGCGTTTGTGTGTGTTTTTCAATGAGACAAAGAAACCAATTTATCTACTTATATGTTGGTTTTAAGACAAACTCAGAGGAATAAATATCACTCACATGTGACACAGGATCAGTGTAATATCTCCTTTTCTGGGGGGAAAAACTGAGATCCTATTAAAAGTGGGAACAGATTTAAAATATGGAATGTTTTATGTTCCTAACTGTGAATGAAAAATGAAAATTCTCAGTTCTCTGTAGTGCCAACGATTAGTTAACACAGTATATTGCACATTCATGGATCTAAAACCTCTGCAACATGGGCAGGCAGAGAAAAAAATAGCAGAAGGCTCAGTACAATCAACACAGAAACAGGCTATTACAAGGCAGAGTTATCAAAATGGAACAAATAATAAGCAAATTTTCATCCCCAGTTATCAGGATAAGTTGTGTCTACTTCTGCTTGTTGTTTGTCCCTGTGTCTCAGGGACAAACATTGAGAAAAGATGACTATAAGATATGATGAGACTAAGCATTGTGTGTGTGTTTGTGTGTGTTAACTTACATCTCATATTCCAACCCCCTTTCATTGGAGAGGCTCCCATGCTGGACTGGCTTAGAGTAACTCCAGAGTGAATACACAAAGCTGTTAATTTAATCAGTGTTTTGCATGTGTTATGTGTTTCATATGTGCAATAAAATTAAGGAAGCAGATTGGACTAAATATACAAAGATGTAAGGTTCCATAAAGTTCAGACAATACAAGTAATTTGCATTTTGTAGGACCTCCAAGTTCTGCTTGAACAAAACTGCTAAAATATCTTAGACAAACATTTTAGTGTTTCAAGAAGGAATCACATTTAACATGACTTTGTTCAATCAGAAAAGGCTACTGATGTTTAAAACTTCTGCAGATTGAAGATGATTATCCTGTACTTTTCTCTGAACCCTGAGAGGTTTTTAGTGATTTTCAACCCACCTTCCTGGTTCTTTTAGTTTTGTTTGTTAAATTATATTCCATGTTCTGAATTTGAAACCAACTATATTTGCAACAATTTTCAAACAATCTAATTGATTAGAGAAATGTGCTGCAAAATCAGAAGGCATAATCTGCTGATATTACCTCATGTGACATCCTTGACCTGTTTGTTTTAATTTTGCCAAAAGTGCTTTTATTGCCTTTGGCTTTTTCTTTATCAACTTACCACCTGCTTTCATTAGGTGGGAATTGTTTATTTAAATCTTTTGCTGCAAAAATTCACTAAGGAGCCCAATTTTTAACTATTTTATATCCAGATAATTTCTACCTTCAGTTCCCCGATCTAATCAACAGTACATTTCTAAAAATGTGTTTTTTTTATTTCCAAATTACAGGTTTTCTCTTGATTGAACTTCTCAGCCCACAAACTTAAATTTGAGATACTCAGTTGAATTATGCTAAAATAATTTTAAAATTTTATAGAATAAAAATGCCTCATCAGTTTTATTGTTTCTCTATAGTTTTATTATCAGTGATTATTTAACTTATATTCATTCTGTTTCAACCTGGTGTGACAGAGAATTTCCTTGAGCGGCATCGAGTACAACACACAATCACACTGCGCCACAAAAACAGATACTGTCACTGGATATATTTTTGATGAAACCAGTCTGCACAGTGGTGACCAAGAGAAAACATCAAAAGGCATTCAAGACTTTAGAAAAGCTCTGGGGACTTTCTATGATCTACATCTGTTAAGAAGTTTCTGCTGTTGCAGTTTCACTTCCAGTTGCAATGCCATAGTGATGCAATGGGCACCACACACCTGACAAATGAGCCACTTTTTCTCTGAATATAACTCAATTCCTCAAAGGTTTTATTCAATTTAAAAGAGTTTTAAATTGTATGGTTTTAACGCAGTTTGATGCCATTATCTAGATATGCAAGTTTTTTTTTTTTTTAAATCGATTGTAATATCACTGTATGCAATTTCTCTGTCACAAAGGAGAGCTTGGTTATATGGAGGTCGATAAAATACCAGTTGCATTAAAATTCTGCTTTGCAATAATATAGTTGACCAGAATGTTAATGCCTTGTCACCACATTTCTGCTGTTTTTTGCCCATATTGTAAAATAAATAACATTACAGCTGCCAAGATAACATGTTCATTGTTCAAATGCAATTAGTATTAAAATGAGCATCTTTTTGTCAGTACATAAATGTATTAAGAATCTTGATAACCCTGTTCTATTCCTGTCATTTATTGACTGGAATTAATTTTGTTTCGTTCTTTCAATTTAAAGTTAAACAATTTGCGCAACTTCAAGTTCATTAACTATGAATATCTATGCCTGACCCAACAATGTACTACACCATGTGTGAATTCCTGGCAATTTCTTTTGAGGTGTACAAAGATATATATATATATATATATATATATATATATATATATATATATATATATATATATATATATATATATATATATATATATATATATATATATATATATAAAGTATACACAGCTCTGGAAAAAATGAAGTACCTACTGCACGGAATCCCATTGAAAACCTCATGATTATTGCACCAAATATTGATGTCTGAACTCTTCTTGAGTTAAAACATTAATATTGTTGTTTCTAAATCAATATGAAGTTGTTTTCTTTGCATTGTTTGAGGTCTGAAAGCACTGCATCTTTTTTGTTTTCCTGGTCATTTCTCATTTTCTGCAAGTTCCAAATATTTGCTTGGAATTTCAAAGGCATGTTGTTCACAGAATAATAGAACAATGTTTATTTTACTCAAACATAAACCTACAAAGGGTAAAAATTAGTGAAACTGGTCATTTTTCCACAGCTGTGTATATAATGCAAACAATTGATTGGTTTACAATTAATTGTCAGTTGATTGTTAGATTAAAATTAGCTAGAACTTTCAGTGTTCTAGTTTGGCCCCCAACCAGCAGAGGGCGCCACTGGTTATCCGTAAGCAGAGCCAGTTGATACAAGAATAAAGATGGCAGGGTCGTACAAGAATGGGAGAGAGAAACAGGCAAAGGATTCAAAATTAATTTTATGAATGCATAATTTCAGTGATCAATCATTCCTCAGTCCTCTGTCAGCTTTTAGCTAAATTTCATAAGTCTTTTTCCTTATAATATTTTTTATCCAGTCCTTATCCATTTTTTTTCAACAGTATACTCAAAAAAGGCCTTGGAAAAAGTGCATTTCTGGGTTGAACAAGTTTTTGTTTAGGTTCACCTAACAGAAATATCACACACAGCATAAAGTGGACTGACCAGAAGTCAAAGCAAACCCAATTCAAATAAAGGACCATATATCAAAGTTTGACCCTGAAATGTCAAACACAATAATAAATTGAACATGTCTATTTTCAGCTGGATTGTGACTCTTGCATTTCATGTAAAAAATGTGTAATACACAGTCACAAATGTAGAAAAGGAACAAAATGATGTTTTTTCCATCTGCAGAGATGTAACATCTTTCATTCAGTTGTATATCAAACAATGCTGCTCTGAGCGGCTCTGCATCACATTAACTTATATAATCCGCCTCTTTGACCCTTTACATTAAATACTCCCAGAGCCGACACTGTTCAACAGACAGAGGACAAATCCCCTGATCAGTTAGCCATATAGATTATGTTAAAAGAAACAACAGAGACATCAGAGAGAGGCAGCCAGACAAGGAGGGGATGCACATATGGGTGCAGAGGAAATGACTAATTTGGGTTTTTATGAGAGATGAGGAAGAGAAAAAGAGAATGAAGTGGAAAAAAGAAAGCAGTTAGAGAATTATATCAAGAAAAGATTAATCTCTTATCAAATTGAAAGTTAAATATGAGTTGAATTTTAGCAACAATTACATATAGTTGCAGAAATTACTACTACAGAGCTTTGCACAAGATATCTTGTCTCTATTATATTGTTTTCCTGAGTCTTTTTTGACATTGCACCAACCTCAAGCTCAGTCACACTTTTTTTTCCTCCCCCTTTTTGACTCTCCCTGTCTTCACCTCTCCTCCCTCTGAATGAACAAAGGTTACCTTTTCTCACTTCTGCTCAGTCTGGCAGTTTTATTTTGGCTCCACATATCATGGTCGCCATCTGCATCAACTCCTGTTTCTGCTTCCTGCACTTTGCTCTTTCTTACTCCAAGCCAAATTCAATCAACAGTTTGATGCCTTCTTCTCATAAGATGGTAAATTTATTTATTTCTCAAGTAAAATTTTCTCCTTTTTATTTGCCGCCTTCTTGATTTGACTGCTTCTCTTCGCTTTGCCCATTTTAGTGGACATTTCCTCAGCAGAAGGGAGTGTTTGGCAGCAGCTTCTGAGCTGGGGTCCATCAGTGCTGGAGTGCAAAGACTCAGCTTGAGAGGTTGCATTGGGGGTTACTGCAACGGAGGATCTATAATTACCTCAGCTGTCAGTCAAATGGCAGTGTGTCCACTCCTGCACACACACACACAGACACAAAAACAGAGGTGGGTAGGGAAACCAAAAATTGTACTGAAGTAAGAGTTAGAAGTATCCATCTTAGAATTTACTCAAGGAAAAGTACCAAAAGTATTTGTTAAAAAGACTTCAGGAGTACTCAGTATCTGATCAGACTATTTAACATTTAAAAATGTTTTAAAAATTACACATTTTGGCAGAAAAAACATGTATCCAAATATATTTTCTATAATAAAAAAACAGATAAAACTAATACAGTCAGACACACATATTATGTTAGAATAGAGTGAAGCACTTCCAGTGACAATATTTAGTATTTGTGCATCTTTTGGACTTTTAAATGCAAAGCTTGTATTCGAAGCATTAAGTTTACATACTATAGGTCTGTGTCTGTTTCTGCTCCATTTTTGGCTTAAAACATATTTATACTTTATTTAGCAAAGTTACCTTCAGTGGGTACAACATCCAGAAATTTTACTCAAGTAGGAGTAGTGATACTTCATAGTAATATTGATAAATTATAATTAAAAAGTACTGTGTTGCAACACTGATCCTACTTTATTTCCTCTAAAAGTAACTTAAGTAAATGTAACTGTGTAAAAGTAATTATTCACTCTTCTCTTTAATTCACTAATTCTAAATTTTAATTTCCTCCCTTGCCCAAATTTTTTAGTTTTTATAAAGGACTTTGATGACCAATTTACAGCGAATCCACAATTTTTTTCCTAGTGTTCAAAATGTAGATATGAGATAATGTTTGACTCAATGCTGGTGTAACAGATAAAGACTTGTAATTGCTTGATTTTTGTTTGCATAGTGAATGTCTCACAGGAAATCTTTTGCCTTTGCTGAACAAAAGGAGATTTTCTTGGTAGCTAAAGGCCATCGATGCACATTTCTAATTCACATCTGTTAAAGGAGACCACACAAGGATTTTCTGATGAAGTGAATAATTCATGAGTCAAAAACTAACCTGTAATTATTATTTTTTGTTCAGTAACTGTCTCCAGATTATTGTTTACATTTTAGCAATGGATGGATGTGATCACTCTCACTGGAATATGCAGCTTGAAAATGCCTCGTGTGAAATCTGTAATTTTGATTTTCGTCTTTGTCTGGGGTTTATTTGACAGCTTCAACATATCTAAGCTGTCTTTAAGTGAGATTAAGAGCTGGCATGAAAGGATCAATTAAAATCATGTTTCTGGAGCCACATCCTGAAAATTTTAATATGGCAGGAAAGGAAAAACAGAAGTTGGCAAGAAGAAGAAAAGTTTTCCTGCCTTGGTGTTTTGTGTTGTAGACTCACAAACTAGTGTATAAATGTGTTGCAGAAGGACATTGATACATGGTTACAAAATGTTTAAAAACTGAAAATCTGCTGTGTGGTGTGTCCTTTGCAGAAACACCTTTAGCAGCAGTTTCACTCTCTTGGGGTATCAGCTTTAGAAATATAGAGTCTAAAACTTTAGAATATTTTTCTTTCAAGCTCAGTCACATTGGATGAATAGAGTTTGTTAAGCTAATTTTTTAAGTGTTGCAAATAATTTCAAAGCGAATTTAGACCAGGACCTTCTTACACGTGAATATGCTTTGATGAAAACCGTTTCAGCGTAGCTCTGACTGTGTGGAGACTTCAGGAAGCTGAGAACACCGTCTCAAGTTTTTTGCTCTTACAGGTTTTCCTCTTGCATATTCTTGCATTTAGCTTTCCACGTCTCCCTCAACTTTGATCAGCTTCCCTGCTGCCGACGAAGAAAGGCATTCCCACAGCATGATGCCACCATGCTTCACAGAAGGGTGATGTGAAGCATGTTACTTTCCACCACATATAGTGCTTTGCATGTTGTGGTTTGGTCTCATCTGATCAGAGGGACATTTTTCTCTTTTTCACAAATAGCTCCCACATACTTCATCTGAAATGAACAATCAATGCACAGTCATGTGGTTTTGCACAATTTTCATTCCACTTTGAAAGATGCAGTGTTGTGCTGATCTAAAAGCTTGATCATCTAAAATTATTCAAAATACATCGAGGTATGTTGTAGTTATGTGACAAAATGTTTAAAAGTAGTTTCACTCCAGACATGTATGAAAACCATTTACTATGAAAGCAAAATGCAGAGTTTTTCCAGCACCATTCAGAACCAGGATAATATAAATTCTGGTTTTACACAACTATCAGCTTTCAGCAGCAATCCAGTGATAGTTAAAAATGCACTTTTTATGTTTTTCATTAAGTTCTTGCCTGGAAGCCAGTGAACAACACAACATTGTTTGGATTGCCACTAACGTAGAGATGCTTGTGATGCTGAGTGTGGATTCAGGGAGAGATGTGCTAAATATTTCAGGTGATGTCCTCACAGGCATTTGCTGTACTGAGAAACGAAAGTGAGAGAGAGAGCGAGAGAGAAAGAGAGAGAGAGACAGAGAGATTGAGACTATTCATGTGTAACAACTAAAAGATGGATGAGGACAGATCAAACTGAACCAAAATAGCAATAATGTGGCAACAACAGCTTCTGATCTTTGGTTTCCACAGAGGAACGATCACATTATGCTTTCGTTGAAAGTGCGAGCTGAAAAAATTCAGATGGAAAACTGAGCAGCTCCCAGAGAGCCAGCTGATGCTGATGCAAACTGACTTTTGCGTTACATTTAGTGAGAAAAAGCAAAATCACCCCAGTTAATATTTATCTGAAGCATTCTTTTCGGTCCTTTTTTTTATTTTCTTTATCTAATTTGCTTCACTTGTTTGTCTCGTTATATCTCAACTGGCCACCACGACAACAAGTGTTTGCCCGGTACTCGGACTTAAACCCACCGACAAACACAAATTCAATATTTGAAGACTGTCTTCTCCATCTTCTGTCTGTCTCAACATGAAGGTGCAGTCAGCCTCAGACTTTCACACACAGAAAAAACAGAAAGGTTGTAGTCGCCGGTTTATTATTTACAGCCCCCTCATGTTGTAATCTGCACAGAGCTCTGTTCTGATACATGCAATGCAATCACTAGAGGAACGCCGTGGGAGGTCTGTGCAACACTGGGAGCGGCACGGTGGGGAATGAAGCTTGGGAGCTTATGGACATTCAGCACAGCTGTTGCAGAACAAAGTTTCATGTAGAGCAACAATTCTGCATGTTGTTTACTGGCAGAGTAGTAAATCATGCCGCGCTGCTTTCATGTAACAGGTGTTTTATTAGAGACAGTGGAAGCAGAAAGGAAGAAATGAAGGGAAGGCAATTCTGGTGAACAGCAAAGTGAGACTGCAAAGTTGTAGTCAGAAGTTTGCACTATTAAAATACATTTATGTCAGGCATTAATAGGCAAATTTGAACTATTTCCAGGTGGAATAGAAAATGTATTTTTAGCATTAAAGAACAAGAACAGTGTTTGAATTTATTGATAGTAAACTTCCACTAATATGTGTGAAAAACGTTTCTTAGAGAATTTTACTTCAACCACATATTTCCTCATTGCCGTCATTGGACTCCAGACATGATTCTGGCTGGGTATTTGACCACTCTTCTTGGCAGAAGTAGAACTGGTGGGCTTCCAGGAGCAAACATGGCTTTTAATTTAAGTAGTTACCATTTTGAATGTGGTTGTAGCTTTGGGATCAGGGTTTGAGAAAGCATAATGTAAGCTGTGTTCAGGATTCTGCTTTGCTAGAACTCCCTGGTGTGTTCAGCTTTCCAATCCAAAATGTTACTCTTAGATAAAAGGACGTTTTTTAGCCTCTGGAAAAAGGCTGAAATCTATAATACCCATCCAGGATTAAGGCACGAGTTTGGTGAAGGCTACAAAAAAGCATCTGGCTTATTTCAAGCTTAGCAATTGAAGCCTGAACATTTACCAGGACGTTAAAGGGAGTATATGTATATATTTGAGCCTCCATGCATAAGTTTGTTCTTGTATGGATTGGAGAAAATACACAATAACTTCAAACCAATGCACCAAGTTTCTTGCTTTTTAAAAACTTCTGAAGTCATATTATATAATCATTCCCCCCAGGAAAAACAACGGCACACATGCATGGTTCAACTTGTGAAGTTAAAATGACATTTATTCTGGCAGTATGTAAACTTCTGACTGCACTGTAATGCTCATATCCTTTTTATTTTAAAATCGACACAAAAATGAAGGTTTTTATTTGGCTGAAATGCGTCTATGGACTCCGTTGCTGTTGCTAGAAGCAGCTTGCTTATCCTCAGTCTGCTGCATCTGTTCCAATTATTGCTTCGCCGAAAAAGCCCGGAAGAGCATTAAAACATTAAGAGATGGCATTTGAGTGTCCCACAGGCTGTGGCTGTTTCTGGTGGGCATGACTAAATTGTTGACCGTTTCTGAGTGGGAAAAAAAAGGAGTCAGTTCGGGAGCTGAGCAGCCTCAGTTGCTGCCTTGCAAACCGATAATATGAACCCATTTCATCCCTTCATAATCACATCCCGGCTCCTCTGTCAGGTTTTGCGTCTCCGTGAGGGAGAGTTTGTTTAGTGAAGGTGTGATTTTGTAACCACCACAAAGCAAGAATTGTTCAAAAATACAGCAGAATAATCTCACTTCAGAGCAGCACTCAAAACTATGAAGAAAACAAAGTTAAATGTTAAAGAATGTCACCAGGTTTTTCTATGAGTAAAGTACTGCCCAGACCTGTAGTCATCCTGAACTTGCAAAGAGCAAAGGCATTAATGAGTCACACGTTTCCTTTTTTTTTACAACTGTGTTGAGGTTTTGACTCATTACATGACTCAGAGTGTTTCAAATGCAAAGATTAATCCAATTTTTTAAGGAGGATAATGATTTTGCTCTCCAAATGGCAAAGCACCCGGTGCAGCTAAGCATAAACAGGTGCTAAATGTTTCACGCCTCAGTCTTTCCCCCATTTACACTGCTCTTTACGCTAAACCCCACCCCATCCTCTCCTCTCTCCCAGTTTTACATCACTCGTCCTCTAATCGGACTTTCTTTTTTTCTGTTATGAGGAGAGAAGGGAGAGCATTTCCAGGAGATTTGAGAAGCCCATAAAGTAAAGCGGCTCTCTTCAAAAGGCAGCTAAGAGGCTCAGGGGAGGATGGCAGTCACTGTCTTCTTCCAGAACATGTGCCTCAAAGCAGTGACATGGTGTCACAGTGAGAGGAGAGCACATGCGACAAGTGGAGAATGTGAAAGGAGAAACAAGTGAAGGAAGAAAGAGGGAGACAGAGAGAGAAAGAGGAAGATGGAAAGAAAAAGAAGAGGGGGAAAAAAAACTTGGTCAACTTGTCATCCATTATAGATGGCGTATTATTCATTCAGGCCCATCCAGCCATGTGCTGTGTTTCTCTGCAGCTTTCATCTTTACTCCCTTACTCAATCTCTCTGAGAGTGTATCTGTCTCTAGGCAGAAAGTTCACTGAGCTGTATTTTAGGATTTCCATAGAGGCCACTCTGCCATGCAGAAAAAAGCAGAGTACTGTGCAGGTCTCACATATTACACATATATCCGGCCAGAGATTCTCACACTTAAGATTTTGAGGCCAAAGGTCAAGAACAAATGATGAGCAAGCCATTTTATTTATTTATTTTTGGCTGGAGTTTACTTGAAACATGTTTAAAATAATTACTTTTCATGCTTCAACAAATAAAGTTTGTTGAAGCATTTATTAATAAATAAATAAACTGAGCTTTTATGTAACATCAAAAGAACAAAGGTAAAAATGTCAGGTATAATAATTAGCAACCTTCACCAAAACATTCAAAATCCATGGATGTTTTTATGGGTATTTACAGTTCTCTTGGTTTTTCATTGGGGCCCAAAAATATGGTCAGAATGTTTCTATTTTTTTCTACAGGTCCTGTCCAATTTGGCAAATATAAAAACCATAAAACCTCTCCAGTTTGATGAACCTCAGCAATGTTTTATGTAACATTTAAAAATAGATATATGTCAGTAAAGTAGATTTTGTTTTTAACTTCTGTTTTCCAGCTTCGCTGGCCTGGATAAGAGATCAGTTTGTGAAGAGCCCACAAAAATGCTTGTTAAAAAGTTGGTAAATTGATCTAAAAAAAAAAAAGATATCATGATCTGGGTAGTTAAACTCTATTTCTCCAATATGATTGTCCCAGCACAGAGCAAAACAGATGGAGGATCAGGCATTTGCTGGATGGGAGATTATACTGATGCTATGGTGACTGTGAGTTGTCACCATAGTGGAAAAACAAACTGGTTCTTCTGTACAACCAGTTAAGAACTGGCTTTATCCCCAGTCTGATTAAGAACTGAATTTGCAAAGACATGAACAGGCGTGTTTCTGGTGGTCGTCTTGTTCCTTTCACTTTTCAACCATATTTCCATGTTGTAAAACTACAGGATCTATATTCCTGTTTTTCTTAATTCAAAATTAAAATGTTTTTACAGTTATATTATCAAAGATATACAATTTCAACTGTTATATGTAAATTTCTTGAAACCAGTCATGTTTCTCCAATAATAATAAAAAGTAGCAAACATATTTTGTTTGGATGTAAAGCAATCTTTTAAAATTAAAACTCATGTGACCTTAGAGTTCATTCCACATTTCATTTTATTTTCTTACTGTTAGGAAGTCTTTCTAATTCAATTCTTAGGATATTTTTGTTGCACTTGTTTTAGTTTTTCTTAGGTTTCACAAAATATACATGTTGCTTTTTGCATGCTCTTATTATTAATTAACTTTAACACGGAAAGCTTGAGGAGCCAGACTGATTTTCCATTCAGTCCAGATCGTGATCTGAATCCAGACTTAAATTGCAATAAGGTTAAAGACAGATCATTAACTACCAATGATGATGTTCCATGGTGCAATCAAATAAAAATGTGAAATAAAATTAATAAATCCAGTTTTGCTTTATTATTAAAATGGCTATTTTTGCTACAGTGTAATCATATAATCATTGAAATCAGCCATGAAACTGTGACCACTCAGCTTAAAATCCAGCATTCAATGAAGTTAGTCTGAATAATATTTGTGACAGATGTATAAAGTATTTTTGGAGGTTAATTGAAAGCACCTTCCAGCCACCTCTGTAAACAGCAAACCTGTTTGAAGTCATATTCTGAAATTGCTTTCAGAGGCAACAACTACTTTCAATGTCAGCAGTAATTCTCTCTAATTAAGCAAAACAAAAGGTATAATCTGTGCTTAAAGCAGTGTTTATTTTTGTTTCTATTCATTAAGGGCTTAAGGCTTTGCGTTATTCATTTGACAAATCGTGAAAGCTGCTTAGTTTATTGGTTCAAAAATGGCAACAGAAATTAAGCACATATTAAGTTGATGATGGAAGAGTTTCTGTTTTTAAAATTGGCTGTTATTAATGGGCCGTGTTTTACTCTTGGATAGGTACCTGCTTTATACAGACAAAATCATACAAAAGAAAAACATTTCCATATGTCCATTTATTGAATGTAATTGCACTTTTTGCTCTGGATAATATTTCTCTTCTATAGTAAGACACAAGCAAAATGAAACTTTTCTTATTTTACTTAAATAATACTTTTAATTAAGATAAAATTTATTTAACCTCAGTTCTTATTTAAGTTAAAAAAAATCTTATTTTTAAGAATTTCAAAATTAAATTAGCAAATTAGGAATAATTTTTTAATTAAAAAAATATGTTAATTAGCTCATAAGAGCCATGTTGAATGTGTAATCTTTATTCTCTATGATCTGTAAAATAAGGCTCAGGCACAGAAATTTGTCACTGTTCTTGTACCACTGATCTTCAAATGAAATGTTTTTAACGTTTCCAGTGTTTGTTTAAAAAACTACATCAGTTGAGTCAGCAGCATCTGGCATGTATGAAACAGTCATACTACATTTTCATAAACACCAATTGAGTCCTAATAGATCGCTCACATTGCACAGGAATTTCCATTTCACATATTTACATGACTGAACAGATTTAAAACTGCATATGGTTTTACAACATAATGCAAAAACATATGCAGTGTGGGTTTAACAGGAGACAAAACTGCTAAACAACATTTCCCATGCCAGAAATGGAAAGCATCTCTGTTTTCATTATTTATATGGCAAGATAGGCATAAAAAAAATCTGTTTTATGTTAGAAATGTATTTTTAACACTTATCATGATTAAATGTTCCACATAAAAATAGCTACGGTTTAAAAATGTCTCAAAGAAAACTTAAAACACTTGATGAACATTTACTGACTTAGTCTAATTAGAGTCAGATTTATTTCACAGCAAAAAGGTGACTGCTGTTAATTACACTTAAGTGTGTGGAAAAAAACACTGACTTGGAGATCACTGACACTCACCCACACAGAAACATGTCAGCAAAAACACAGAGCAGGCAATTACCGCCTCACGAAAAATAAATAAAGCATTTCTCAGTTTCTGTCAAAGTTGAAATCAGTCAGTCTTGTTGCACTTCCAAAAAAAAATCTCATGATAATTAAAAATACTCTGGTTTTACTTGTGCCAATTTATTCTAACACATCCAGACTGAGACACTTATACAGTGAATGGATCCAGGTCACATGGACAACCTGCTTTCTATTAATCTTGCTTTCATTTGGTCCATCAGAGAGTCAAGATCTTTTACGTTAAAGTGAGCCATTAGATGTGCTTTTAGTAGGTGTTAAAGTGGTTGTTAGATTAATTATCAAAACACTTTAGTTTGATACCATTTGAGAGCTCTAGATGTCTTGATGTCTCAATGCACTATAAGAGTCATTAGGAAAGATTGAAATGGTTTAGAGAAGTTTTACTTTCAGTTTTAAGACTAAACTTGGACAAGATATAAGTTGCAAAAAAGTTTGATTTTCTACAAAATGTTTATAGACATTGAGGGTGCAATTGTGTTATTATCATCATTACATTTTGTTTGTCTTTGTTTTATTTTGAGTTATTTCTGGTAGCATTCAGGAAGAGGTGATGTTAGAATGTCAAAACAATACAATCTTAACCAAGACAGATTAAGATCTGTAGTTTCACAATTCTTTCATCATTGAAAACTGAAATTATTATACAAAGTGTTATACCAACCTTAATAGTGCCAGTATTGTTGCACTTGGCTTGATGACAAACATTTGCAAAATTGTTGGTAGCAGCTTTTTCTATTCAAAGTGTCTTCTCGTATTTCAGCTTTTTTGCTCGTTTTGTGTGTCAAGTGTTGCTTTTCAATTTTGACAAACTGCGATCGCGCTGCATGTTATCAGCACTTCCTCGTCCTCTTCACCTGTTGGGAACTTAAGCTTCCTATCTGTCTGCTGCAATCTGGTTCTCCTCTCCAAACAGGAGTCTTGTTTCTGGTCTAATGATTAGAGTACTTCCATAAACTATTTATCATTCTGCTGTATTCATGTATTGTAAGACAAAACTGTGTTGGGGATAAACTGAGATGCTTCAACCAACTCGAAGTCGTTCAGAAAACTTGTCTTCACAAAAGCAGGCAAGTTTTTCTTCTCATGCTGCCCTGCAACTCTTTCTTTCACTTAGAAAATAAATATTGTTGACATAACTTTCAATCCTGCCACATAAAGTGTGCCAAGTGTTCGTCTTCGCTTAGCAGATGTTTCTCACTTCAGATTAAACTGGGTGTTTTTTTTGTTGTTGTTTTTTTGTGAGATTTGCAGCACTTGGGTTTTAATAAAATATATTTGTTGTTATTATGAATTTGGTCCATGACTGTTGGGAAAACATTCAAAGGTTCGGTGTCAGATGCCAAGGCATAATTTTACCTGATTTAGGCTTTTGTAATTCAAAGGATTTATGTTCAGTTAGTCACAAGGGTGGTTTATTTTCTGTCTTCCTGTTTATACACACACACACACGCACGCACACACACACACACACACACACAACACACACACACACACACCACACACACACACACACACACACACACACACACACACACACACACACACACACACACACACACGCACGCACACACACACATGTAGAAATACTTTTTTTTTTAAACTAACTAAGTTAGTCCTACACACAGCTTAGATGAAAAATACCATCCAAGTCTGATATAACTATTCTGTGGTTTTCGAAACATTCTTCACATTAAAGTAAATTACAATTCAGTTTCCCAGCATTCCAAGTTAACTCGAGGAGTGTATTAGTTAATAGGTGGAAAGGGAACATTTTGTTCATAGCTGAGCTTTTTGGCATGTTATTACCCTGCATAGCAGCTAGCAGCTGCTGGTAAAACCAGCTTGTGACAGCTGTCATTTCAGACGACAACATCTGCTGTTGACGGATTATGTTGTTCTATTCAGGGTGGATAAAAATCTGCACAGAAAACCACAGATGTACACGGCACAAATAACATGCTTGACAGGCTTGTCTGTAACTGGCCGGCTAGTCTTGCTCAGTAATTGGTTTAATTGGAACTACAATCGTTTATGTAAAGGGTAATGTGATACACAATCTGCTTAGTTTTAACAAAATGTAACTAAACACTACGTTCATTATTTTGTGTATGTATCTAACTGCATATCTATATCTGCTATTGAACTTCAGCTGCTCTGTCATGCACTCCACATAGTCCTTGTGCAAATTTGTCTGTGTGGTTTGTCTTAGGCTCTCAGCGGAGAATAATTCTAGTTAATTGCTTTGCTGTAAAATGTTGTGAGGCCGATCCTCTGGCCTTATGGGAAGGGATGTAAACACCAACTGAACACAACAGGGAGTTTTGTGGATACATCTGAAATGGGCGTGTGTGTGGTTGCCTGAGAAGAAGTGTTATGCATCAAACTGTAAATGCATTTTTAGAAAATTTCAGAGAAAACAGACAATGTTCTTTACTACAGATAGTAAATATGTGCAGTAAATGCACCCAATGGAGACATGTAGTTTCATAAAAGCACAAAAAAAATCAAATTTTTTTCACACTGGCTCAGCATGCAGGACAAAAAGCAGAAATTTCAGTCTCATGCGTCACACGAGATTCATAAAACATGCTGATGTCAGATAGAAGACTGAAAACATTTGTGGGTGTTTCATCTAAGAGCTTCCCCTTTCTGTATGCGAACACGGCTCTGGAACAGTGAGCCTATATGGCCTTTGAATACATAAGAGGGGATTTGTGCCCATTCTTAGCTCTGTGCGCGCTCAATTAGGGTTTTCAGACATTTGTTTTTTAAATCAGCTTCACTTCAAAGAGGACACATGGAGAGCTGGGGGCCTCTAGCATCTGGGTTCTAATTGAAGGAGAGACAGAAGAAGAGATACAGAAACACTAAAATTTGGAATAAAAGTATCTGTCTGAGTTGAGGTTCAACGCAATCGTCATGCTAAACTCTAGAAGTAGTTTTTACTGATTTTGTGTTTGTCCAAAGGTGCCATGAGCTGCTTTAACGATGAGAAACTCTGGTAGCAGAAGGAAAAACAGGAACATCCAGCAAAGCTTCTTAACCACCATCAATACTGCAATTTAGGGCCTTGCAGCATCGGTCAAACCGAGCTCAGGTAAATAGAAAACACATCATTCCAGAGAGGTGGTGAAATTTGTGGAGGGGAGAGGGACTGAGAGGTGGAATAACAAGGCAAGAAACAGAGGACTACAATCAGAGTGTCATCAAAATGTGAAAACAAAACAAAAGAGAAAATCAAGGGCTTAAAGTGAGAGTGGATTGAGTGAACTGGGGGGATAGTGCCAGACATACCTACATAATTCATTTCAACTGGGTGTGCGGTTTTATATTTGTTTCAGTGAATTTTCTTCTTTTTGCCAAGGATGTGTTGGTGGGGTGGCTTGTATATGCTTCTTATAATTACAATGTAGTTTGGAGATTTTGCATAGCAATACTTTGGTTAAAGTTAAATAATGGTTGATATCTAACTTGGGAGAAAAATCTGTCAATGGCCATTTGTCCATTGTGTTATAATCTGGTTGTGTCTCACTGGCTGTGCCTTAAAATTATAAGATTTAGTTCAGCTTAGGATTTTTTTCAAGACAATACATATTTATGTCTTGGGCTGTTGTTAGCGAAACGTTTTAAAAAATGACAAATTCAATAGATTTAGCTTCTGCATGAGACTTCCCCTACTCATATCAATATTTATGAAATCACACAAGTTTATTACCTGGAAAATATACAGGTCAATGTTGCACACAGCCATATTAACACTGTTGGGAGATATACTTCAGCTACACAACATAGCAGAAAAACAGACAATAAAATCAATGGTAATGCATTCAAACAAAGCCAACAGCCAAAGTTTTACAGTGGTTATATTTGTATTCTATATTAATTTTGTGATTCAGCCAGAGCCTAATTGTTGGACCATAAATATATTAATTTAACAAGAAGGTAGAAACTAAAGAAAGCTTTTCTCTTATTTCCATTTGAAATGCTATGATATTTTTTATGAATTTGGTTTTAATGATTTATGATCACTCAACCACAGTCAGAACAAATTACTGTAAGAACGTTCCAATTCTTTTTAATATTTCATTGTTTCTTTAATACTAAAGAAACAATGAAATAATGAATATGCTCAACTAACTCTGCACATTGGTTCTGTTGAATCTTGTAATTATTTGAAGCACAGTGATCAAAACCTTGGTGGGGTTGTTTTTGGGGATGTGTTTATAGGGATGACTGAAATGGGTTTCTGTGTTTCCACTTGTGTGTGCATGTGTCTGAAAGTGTTGAGTGCTTCACATGTGGCCTTGAAGAAGAAAACCAGAGCGTTGATGAAGTTGTGATGAGTGAAAAGGTTACTCCTGTGCTGCAAAGATCAGGGACGTGCAGCACTGTGGGCACGAGTGAAGCCACACCGCTGAAAATAAAACGTTTCGATTTCAATTCAGAATAATCCTTCTGAAGAATCCTCATCCTTGTGTGTTTGAGATGGTAAAAATTAATGGAATTTAAGATATGTAGAAATATAAATGTTCTAATGTTAAGCCCCACAATGCATGTCTTATGAATGCCATCCAATCATGGAATACATTTTTAAAACAGTTATCTGTCATCTGCAGAGACTGACACATGCAGTTGTTGCCATGTGATTAACTGATCCAATATTTGTGAGAAGATGGATTTCTGTTTATTTTGTGTTCGTTTGTTGCTGGGGAAGTTGGGTTGTTCTTTTCATTAATTCAGGTTATTTTACCTAGCAGGTTGTTATGCATTGTGTAGTCATTTAAAATGCATTTAAAGTCTTGATCTCTTTAATATTCTGGTTACAAACTTTGAAGTAAGACAGTGAGAGGCGAATAGTTACTCTGTTCTCATGCGGTAGCGTACTTTTAATTTTTAACTTTTTATCCACTATCCCAGTCAACATGCATTTCAAAAAAGAGGTGCATCAAAGACAATACATACACCTCAGATAATTGATGTCTCTGAAAATGTGCTCTACATATTTCATGCTGTGATCCATTTGACATGCATGGGAAAATAAGAAACAACGTGACAATTATGTATTTTTATAAAATTATCCTATGGAAGTCAACCATGAATAATTTGTCAACATTAATTTATCTCAAGTTGTTATTGAATTAATTTTATTGGGGAAGGAACAGCACAATGTTTTCTGTGTTTAAAATAAACAAAAGTTTCACACCTTTGTGTTTTTGTATCAAATGTAGTTTGCTTGTTTAATCAAATCTGAACTTTGACAAATGTGTCGTTTGGTTTTGAAGGCAGACCAAACAGCCTCCTGTTTCCCTTTTCCTTCTTGAATTTTAGTTGTGTTTGTTGAGGTCAGTGTGAGCTGTCTGCTTTCAAATTCTATAAAATGAAGACTCATTAAAGAGTCCAAGCTGGGTTACCACAGAAGAAGTGCTACCCACAGGGAAGAATAGAAGCAATTCAGTCTTTTTTGTCACCTAAAACCCTGCTAACGTTGTTTTGTGTCTAAGCACGGTACACTTGAAGAAGTATTATTTGCAGACTCTATAAAGGATTTGATTTTAAGTTTTGTTACCCATGAAATGTTTAAACATGAACACTATTTCTTTCTAAGCCCCATGTTAGCATTGCTCCATCATGCTACCCTCAAAGTAAAGTGTTATATTTAGTGATTTCATGGGGAAAAGTGAGCATAAAGCTCACCAGCAGAGATTATGATTGTGTTGCCAAAGTACTTTGAAAGGTTTCTCTAAGTGTTTTGTTATGTTTCGAGATATTCTTCATGCTGTGCCTGAGTCATTGCTGGAATCTATTGCAGCCACTGTGAATTCAAGCTGCAGAGCAGCTTTCCTCACTGTAGGAGCAGGTAACAAATTCTTCAGTCATTTTTTTTAATCTTACAGATGGTATGTGCTTTGAAACTTGGGCACAACCAAGAAGATAAAAAAAAAATCTGAAAAAAAAAGATAAATAAATAGGCCTAAACTTTATGTATGGAGCAAAAGATCAGAAGCTGCACAGCAGCCAGAGATCCGGACTTAATTGAGAGCTTGACCAACAACTCTCAGGTCAGCCAGAAGCCAACACACTTTTCTCTGGTCATTAGTCTTCATTTTACTGATTGAAACAAAGTGTTAACCCCTTTTGCTCTCCCAATTTATCTTCCTTTATTGAAAGATCTCTGTTGTTTCACCCACAAGAAACGTTCAAAAGTATCAACAAGAAGTGGGAAGCAGAGCTTGCAGTGCAGTTTCCACAACTCTTGAAATGTTTTAGACTTTCTTAAACTTCAGTTTCATTTTTGGGGCGTTTATGTGACAGACCAACAACAACAAAAAACTAATTATTGGCTTTCAAAATGGCCTACAAATAAACAAATATTGAGCCCATTTGTTTTCATCTCCCTTCACTCTGATTCATAAAATCCTTGCCTAATTTGCAAATTGCTATTTATTTTGAACACTGACAGAGTTTTAAATGAAGAGATCCAGATCTCAAGTAAGGGAATTTAATTTAATTTAATAATAGAGAAAAATTATATAAAGTAATACAAAATATTCAATTGATGGGTGAAATTAAATAAGAAGACCATGTATAATTTTCTTCCACTTCAGTGTTATCTAGTACTTTAAGTTGGAACATAAAATCCCACAAAATACATTATAGTTTGTGGAAAATGTAAAGAAGTTCAATAGTTTTAGCAGAGCTCCTGCTATGCTAATGATTTTGTAAAAGCGTCACATTAGAAACAACCTGTCAGCTGAGATTTTGATTGAAAGTGTTGATCTAGACATTTCATTCCAGCTCAGTACACTGCTTTTGTAGTTGTGCTCCCAAGTCAATCATTTTGTCGCTTTAGGTCTCAGATTTGTCAGCTGCTGGATAATGTGATTTGGAACGTAACTGATTGCATCAACAGCTGCCAGATCTGTAGTTGTTAAATAAACGCTCCATTGAGGGGCTGTTTAATTGGAGACCCGAAGCTGAAATCTCACAGTGGTTTTGTCCAACTGTGCTGAGAAGTGGCCAGCTTCTGTCTGCGACTGGCTCTGTCAAGTCCAAGTGTCCGGTGCAAGCCTGTTAGTCTGGTGACAGATGACATCTGAAACATGACACTGTGGTGTAATGTACACATTCACATTCTGTGTTAGCAAGCCTTCATCTCTTTTCTTAAATGTGAAGCCAGCTGGTTTACAAGTGTAATTTCAGTGCATGGCAAAATATTTCCTGCTCTAAGAGCCTCCAAAACAAATACCGTGCAAACAAGGTGGTGCACGCAGTCACTATGAGAGGTCTGTAATAATAATTCCTGCTATACTTTTAACAAGCTTTGTAATAGAGACAGATGGGAAACTAAACCAACAAGAGGGAGGAGAGTAGAGAAATGGTGATTCATATCTGTAGTGCTGAGCGGATTGAAGGGAATGAGATATCTTCCAAGTGCTGGGAGACAAACAGCTATTAAGAGGAGAAGCAGTTCACCCCCTTGCTGCACTTTCTCTTTCTCTTTTCATTGGGTTTTGGGAACAGCTCATTTCTCACAGCTTTCCACATAGGACATCTGGCAAAAAGCATTTCAGATGCAGCGATGGCCTGACATGGAGGGCAACCCCTCGCCTGCCTATCCCTAAGCTACACCACTCGCACATGTAGATAAAAGCACATTCAGTAAGTGTTAAAACTGCACTCGTACTTTTATGCACATGATATTTTTGCAAGCACAGATTCCCGCTGCCAGATCGGCATCAATCAGTGGTGAAATTTCTCCTTTCGTTCCTAGACTGGTGTGTGTAATCTGTGTCAGTGTGTGCATGTGGGCCTTCACTTCTCCTATGAGTGAGTTAACAGGCAGGATAGGAGGAGTGCAGGTTGTCTGCTAATCACTGGGATGATGCTTTGATACAAAGTTATTTTGCTTCGAAAGACAAACTTTTCACTGACATTCCACTATTACTGATATGTAAGTTTATACAATCCACGATTCACGTCTCACTTAAGAAAGATGAGAAAAAAATGCACAATGACACAAATGCATAATTCAAAAGGTGTAATAAATCATCCCAGCTAAGAATGATTTTAAACAAATGCTGGCAACACTAATCATTGCAACTGAATATTAAAATTCAACGTGCTTGAAACGTTTCATTACTTCACTCTCAAAATTATTTAGAAAAAAATGTTCTCTTAATTCTGTCGAGTAAAAAATGCTAATCAATAAAAATATCAGCCTGAATTCAATCAACTCCCTTTATTCTTGACCTGAGTAATAAGTTTTAGAGCTGCACCACATTAGGATTGTAATATTAGTTAATTCACTGTTTTGAGGCTTTATTCAAGAGGCTAGATATTTTATTGAAATGCAGAGTTTGTGTTTGTGACAGCTGGAAATAAAATGTCGCTTGTCAAACAAAGAAAAGGCAGCAGGTTTGCCTCAAAGTACAAGTTGTTCTTTTCAATAGCAACACATTCTCATCTGCATGCAGAATCATTTTATTAACATTTAATATCAGTTTTTGAATTATTAAATATGGTTTAAGGAATGTAAGATGCCCATTGCTAAACCCAGACACTGTCCCAGCATCATAAGAATTGACTATTCAACTTTGGCATCAACACATCCATTACTACACATCCCCTCTCCATTGCTAAAATTTCAACAAAATCTTGAGAGCTTTAAAAATCAATCCCCTAATGATTAACTCAGGAAAAAATGGATGAAATTGGAATGCTTGGAAGGAAAATTTAAACTTAAACTTAAGAAATTATTTGCTTTTGGAAAAGTGAATGCATTGTGTAGCCAGCTTAGGGTTTCACAATAAAAGCTCAAAAGATTTAACTTCCCTGCGGTCTTAAGAGCTGGGGTCATTTAGACCCCACAGGTTTTCACTCTGTCTGCAGTCCAGCATGGCCACAATGACCCCCTGTGCGCTTTTACAAAGCTTTTTTTGTGTGTTTTCAGAAACTGATCATCAGACAATAGTGAAGCAGAAGGCAATAAAAATGTCACAATTGTCTATAATTCAAAGTCATGAGGTATCTAGAATATCTATCAACCCTAAATGAGAACATGTATTTATGAAAAGAACAAGTACTCAAGAAAAGTTTAAGCCAATGATTTAGATTATAAATTCTTTAAGGGAAGAGGTTAAAAACTGGACATTTTGTCAAAACCATTACCAAAAAGCTTCAGACATTTCCAGCAGTAAGTATCGCTACATTCTCAACATAAGGTGGCCTAAGATGAATTTCAACATTTGTGCTCAACACCCAAGCTTATTATTGAAGGAAATATGAGAGAATGGGGCTGGATAGAGTCCGCCCTATAAAACCAATCGGCGGCGTGATGCAGTCAGTCCTGAACTGGAACTTTTAAAAGTATTCAAAAGGTATTTGAAAAGTCAGGTTGGAAGATAAAGCAGGTCTGGTACAGAATGACTGAGAGTGAGGCAGAGCAAGACAGAAAGATGTGTGGATGTCGATCAATGCGCCCAAAGAATCTGAATATCAAGCTAATTTTTAACTCATTTACAAGTTCACACAAATCAGCATTTTTTTCCCCTTTTTTTCACAATTATAGAGCAGGTTCTCACCGGCTTTCTGCCTGTGTAAATATCCATTTTAGCACCATTGCAAGGTGATGCCACACCTTCTCATAATATAAAGATGTATTTGGTTTCAAGTCACCTGCTGGTCCAAATTTCCTCTAAGATGCAGAGAGACAAAGACTTGTGCTGCTGCCAGCTTACATTTTTCCACCAATAGGTCAAATTTAAATTGAGAAAGCTGTGACCTGCATCATTTGATTACACATCTGGTATGTGTGTGCGTGCGTGTGTGTGTGTGGGTGTGTGTGAGTGTGTATGTCTGAAGGAGAGAGAGAGTGAGAGATGAGGCATGGGCAAAGTTTTTCTGTGTATAATTAGAACCTGATTAGTGTTGAGATAAGCTTAGCCTTTCAAATGACCCAATTACCGCATGTAAATAGGGTAGAGGTTATTTTGGCATTTGCTCTCATCTTTTCTGTCTCAGTCAAATTTGCGCACGCACAAATACACAGCAACATATGCAGCCATACTGGTCAGAGTTGTGTGTATGCGTGAGTGTGTGTGTTTTAAATGGGCCACTCTGTTAAATTTTGAAGGGATGTCAGAACGGCAGGCTGCTGGGACCAAGGGAGAACCCAGCAGAGAATCAGACCACTGAGGCTGTCACACATTCGTAACTGGACCACACATGACCAGTTATTGAAGGATACCTTAAAACATGGATGTCTCGCAGGTCTTTCTGAATTTGTCAAGCAAATGAGGAACCAGAAAAGGTTCTTCATGATAATAAACACATTTATGTCATTTCTCTTTTACCACTGAAGAGAGAAATGTAACATTTTTGTTTAGTAGACTACTAGATAGAAGGACCCGCTATTAAATAGTAGTGTGACAAACTTATGTCATGTACTGAATTTGAGGTTATATTCAAAAGAAGGAGATTCTGATATGTTCATTTGTTTTTTAAGAATAAAAAAGTTGTCCACAGTACAGTTTGGTTGGTTGTTAAGGATTTAACAGAGGAGAAATATTAAAAAGAGAGACAGCAATCAATGGCAGCTGTAAGACAACAAAATAAAACAAATAATGCTTATAATTAACAGGATTTAGACTCTTTGCATCAGCTAACAGCTCTGGTAAGGAAACAATCAAACTGTTCATGACCTGTACAACTGTAAACAAAATATTTTCTTTTACTTAAAAGCCATCTGTCAAGTTGGGGTGCAGACTAGAGTGCCATTGCTTTGAAAAACATTTTAAAACAGGATATTATGAGAATCCTTGGGATGTCCATACGGGACACCATTCCTAGATAATACAGTTTGGTCCATGCACAGGACACTAAAGGCTACGAAGGCGAAAAGGGTAAACTTGTGAAACAGTGTTGTGTCTCCTAAGTATTCTATCTTTTAAAAGTACAAAAAACATATGTATATTCCTTTATAAATATGCATAAAGGAATATACATATTCCTTTATATCGGGTAGTTGTGCTCAATAGGACTCAGAATTGGTGACTGGGGCGGCCATTAGAGTGGAGTAGTCTTCCAACATTGTTTGAGTTACCAGTTTGAGATGATTTGATGGTTTGTGTGATGGTGCCTTAGCTTGCTGGAGTTGTTAGAAGATGAGCACAGAGCAGTAAGGACCAAAATATATCAACACAGTCAGTAACAGTTCTTAGATAGGCTGTGGTGTTTAGATCAATGCTCAGTATTGAGCGATGGCACTGAAGGCGTGCAAATGCCTAATTTCCACTGAGCAGCAAGGCACAGGTTGGTGCAGTCTGGTACGCTGCTTTGTTTGTTTCCATTGTAAAAGTAACCGACCAGTACTGCACCATTCCTGGGCCACATTCTGTTGTAGATACAGAGGAGAATGGTAAACTATGGTTAGGGTGGAGCTACCGGTGTCACACAACACAGTCCATTGAATAGAAAAACATCACCGCTTCCTGTAAGAACAAGACGTACTGCAGTAGTGGTTCACATATGTCGTTGCACTAGTATGACGTGTTAGGGATTTGGATTTATTCCTGCCTGCCCAGCGAGAGTCCAACTGACAGAAGAAATGTTCTTCTGAATACAATGGACCATAAAATAAACCACTAAGCTGTCTTGCTCAGTGGAAAGAAGGCAAGTATGCCAAAAAAATACCCCCACACTGTTACACCACCACTAGCAGCCTCAGTTTTTAAACTCCATATTATAATGCACAATAATTATTATATAATGAAACTTCTGCCCTGAACAGTTTTGACGAAGTGCTTCATAGGGTTGAAATTTGAACTTGTCACAACTGCTTTGCTTTTACACAAGTCCAACATTTTCACTTCAGCTTTTGTTGGACTTTGTTCAGCTGCTTGTCAAAATCGCAGTGATGATCAAGTATTGCTGTCAGCTGGCTGTTGACTTTTTTCATTTTGATGCAGCTCTGCTGGTTAACTTTTTCTAATTATATTTCCCTTTTTAAATTCAGATGAGACAATCAGCTGTGTAGTAATGTCAGACGTTTGGTCATTATAAACTTACCAAGATCCTATTTGATAAGGCAAACTCTGCTAAATTATGAAGCAAATACAAATTATTATGGAAAGGTTTGTTGATAATTCTCATCACACAAATGCCTTTTTAATCTATTAATTGTGTAATAATTCTATTCTTCTGTCTCAATTTGTTTACCAAAGATGCCAGCGATGACATACAAAATAACTGATTCACAGCTTAACATTTCATCTTGATTAAAGTGTGACTGATGTTAATCAAGCATCTAAATATACACATTTGCGATACAGAAGATGCGAAGAAAGATCCTCAAGATAAGTGGGTCGCAATCTGGTTCTCAGGGCTCACTTGTCTTTGTTCCAGCACACATGATTCTGATCATTATATCACCTTCTCATCATCATCAAATGTTGTAAAATACACTTAATTGCTTGTTCATGTGTGTCACAGCTGCAAAATTTCTAAAAAATTGCTGCAGGTCCTGTGGACTCAGAGCTGCACTGCAAAAACACTAAACCTTACAAGTACTTTTGGTTTAGTTTCTGCTGTGAAGATCTTAGTACACTTGAAATGATTGAAACTAACTTATAAGTAATCTGTACTGCAAGGGTTTGACGTCACACCTGAATGTATTTACATTTAAGCTATTTTCATACGTCTCTAATCTCAAATTTTGCCACAATGTGGTGTGTTTAACGACACATTTTATATGGATTCATGAGAAATTAAGGGGATTTCTGTACTGCTTCTCCCACAGCACACAACAGTAGCATCCTGAGGTGAGGGAATCTTAATCAGGAGTGTCAAAGTGAAGCATAAGATAAAGCTAATGCTGATCGATTTGGAGTATACATTCCTCAGCAGCACTTCCTATGTCCTCTCTGATGACTAAGTTGTAAAATTAATTCCACAGATTTTTTTTATTCTGTCAGACGAAAACATTTTTTGTAGGATGGCTAAGTTGGAGGATGTTTTGTGTCAGTGACATACAGTGTTATTTAACAAAAAAGTCAAGTGATTTCATCTGTCCCCGTCACCGTCAAAGGAGGATGTCTGCAAAATTTAACAAAATCAAATTTCTGCTAATTTATACTTTTCCATCTATTATAATTTCTTCTCATAACATGATCCGGGTTTAATGACAAATCATGTTGTACTGTGAGGATTTACAAAAATAGGTGAACTTACGCCTGTGATTGAGTGTTTTCTAGCATATATACAACAAAAGTGGATATAAACTGAGAAGACTGCGTTGTAATTTCTTTTTTTTTTAAATCTCAGTCCTTCATAATGTTGACTTTGGAAATCACTTTATAAAAATAAATTTCAGTGGATGAAAGGTACAAATACAGCAGAATAAATGCTCTAGCTTTGACAGGACAAAAAGTAAAGCCCAAAGTGTGTGTCTCAAATGTCCCACATCACAACTTTACCTTCCAAGTTGCTGTACAACTATCTAACAGAACCAAAAATGAAGACAAATTTGTTGTTTTATCGTCTCAGTAAAGAGGTTTCTTCTTTCATGCTGCTTGAATGCTTTTGTCTGGGGTCACAGGAGGAGGACTTTGAACAAAAGTAGCTATGAACAACACCAAACAGTAATTTGTCGGCCCCAACAAATCAGCGATGCAGAGCTGTTGGTATTGACCTGATTTGTCTCCAATATGAAGATGGATGTAAAGGTTATGTACTGTGGTACATGAGAAGGGAGGATTATTTGCTGCAGACATTTTTCAGCTGTGTCGTCGAAGCAATGGCGCCATTTAAATCTCTCATTAACTCTGCTAGAGATTTATTATCATTTGAATGAGCAACGCTAAATGATCTTGGGATTATACTAAGCTAAGTCAACCACTAACAAGAGGGAGTAGCATCTATATTGAGCATCTGAACTATAGCTGCACTTCTCTCTTCTTGCATCCCAGCATATTCCATGCTATCATAAAGTTTTTATTTATTTATTTTTTATATCTTTTTTTGACTTCTGTTTTGCTGTACTTTTTTCTTAAACATCCCCACTGCTGCTAATTAGTGTTGATTGTCTATATCTGCTTGTGGGTGTACTAGCCTGCAGCTTGGATCTAAAGAGCACACATTTTGTTTCCATTAAATGCTTTTTTTCTCCTTCCTTCTGTGACAGTGCAGCTTTGCAATGACTGAGAGCTTTGCAGGTGTTTATCTGAATCACCCTGCAGAAGGTCACAGTATTAGATGCCAATTCATCGGAAGTCACAGTTGTGTTGTTCGCCAAGCAGACAGACATTCACACACCTACCTATATAATGGTCTCTGCTTCACAGTACATCCCTGTCATCCTCGTCTTCTTTTTTTAGCTACAGTCTCACTCGATCTGCTCCTTTTCCCTCCCACACCGCTGCATTGTGCCTCTCTCCTCCTGCCTATGCTTTCATGTTGTAAGAGTTCCTCATTCCCTTTGAGCCTTGTATTGCCTGTTCTCACTCTCTCCGGCTCCTTTCCCTTTACTTCTCCTTCCTTCTCTGACTTTCTCCTTGTGTTTACCAGAGTGAGTGGCAGGTGTCTCCTGCAGATCCCAAACTGTTGGTGGAAGGCGGCTGTATCGACAGCCTGACAAGCAGTGCTTGCGCTGCTTTGCCCTCCTCCCTATACTCTTCATAGAGTGTGTGTTCGTGTGAGCACATTAATGACTGGTGTGGAGGAATGAGAGTAAGTGAAAGAATGGGATCTTGTAATTGAACCCTGGCTGTGCTTGATGAAGCTTTCAGCAAATATCTTGCCAGGAAAGCTGAGATGAAAATGTAGACAAAAATCTGAGGGGAATGGACTCTAGGATTAGAGCGAGTTAAACACACCAGCCATGCACATATACTAGGAAAAAGAGAAAAGGACGTTATGATTTCCTTCATTGTAAGAGGACAAGGACTATGTTGAAATGTGACAAAGCAGCTTTTTCTGTTCCCATTATCCTGTGAGACTGTTTAAATTTGGTCATATTATCAAAACCTGCAACACTGGGATTATATTTATTAACACAAAGTAGTGCATAGTTGTGAAGAAAGGGGGAAATGCATGTGTTTCTCAACTATCTTGTAAATGAAAACATGAACAGTGCAGCATGCATATTTTAACAGTCCCATCTAACCCCTGAACAAAATCCAGTGCCATTAATTGTCTGAGATTAAATTCAAAAGTTGAAATCATGGTTAGCTTATAACAAAACAGTTGTAAGACTGAGGTATAACTGCATATTGCCTAAGACATAGCCAAATACATGTGGGACAGTATTAATTAGGACAAATGTTCCCCCATGTCACATATGTGCACTACTTTGTGTTAGTCTGTCACATAAAATCACAATGACATACATGGAATTTTTGTGGTTGCAATCAGACAAAATCCAAAAAGAAACCTTTTTCCAAAGCACTAATGAGCTGGTTTGATGTTATTTTGATAACTCCAAACTGCTTTCAAATTTCATGCATAAAATTTCAAGTTCACAGAAGGTGTGAACAAGAGTGTCATCGACTCTCCTTTTAACAAGACATGGAGTGTGAAAAATTAACATTTTTGGAAAAAAGTTTTTTTTTTCCCTAAAGTTTAATATAAGAACATGCATCTTACAAACAATAAAAATAAAGGCTTCATTTTTATTTTATATAAATATATTTTTTTTTACAAATTTATTAAATTACTGTAGGTTTGGCTTAGAAATTCTGATCTTTTTACAACCAAATCTAAAGTTAACATGGCTACTTATTCAGTAATGTCACAGATCTACAAGGTGTTTTATTTTTTCATCCCATACGTTTTCTATGCTGTAGTTGCATCTGTGACAACTTAATTGAAAAAAATGGTGTCAATGACACACTGTAAGGTCTGCAAAGACAGAAAAATGTTTTCTGAGCAGGATTGATCTAACAGTTTTGATCCAATCCGTAGAGATGAGGTGGAGACTTCCTTGGAAGTCCACTGAGAACATCCAACATGAGTGTCTGTCCCCACTAATGCAAATCCTTGCACTCAGGCTCATACTTCTTATGAAAGGCTTTCCAAGAATAGGGAAATTCGTTATAGCAGCAGATTATTTTCTCCCCTCCAAGTATTTTTCTGGGCGTTTTAAGCTTTAATAACAGACAGCTGAGAGAACACAGTAACTGAATATAAGAAAGATGAAGCATAGCAGCAGGCTGGAGCTATTTCCTTCCTTTAGTGCCTCCCACACCTGTTTCAAGGAAACCGACTTGCAAATGATTCACAGCAAATATAAAACAATAATGTTGAATCACATAATGCTTTTGATACAGGACCTGCTTCTGAAAATATTTTAGTTTAAAGTGGTTTTCAAAATGAGCTGTCAACTGAGCATTTTTTTCTAAAACATACTCGGAAACAAATCACAAAGTGAATCTAACACCAAGTCATTTGGAAAATGTGCTGTTGAAACAAATCATCAAAGCTCGTAAATAAGATGTTTCTCATGTTGGAGTAACATCAGCCTAACGATTTCAGGTGCAATTAACCGTGCGTCTTCAGGGTAGAAAATAAGAAAATATAAAAGTAAACAAAAACATTCAATTTATTTACAAGAAAGTTAATGTCTTCTGGGATTTTTACTGCTTATCAAACCTCATGTGTGAAGGTAGATTTTTTTAATTGATACTCAGCAAACTGAGGAAAATGAAGCATATATTGAGGCATAGTAAAAGTAAACATTAACTGCAGGAGTCTTTTTGAATCGGTATGGTCTTCTCCTTTCTGATTATTGAAGTTGATTTTAGATGCAATTAGGGTGCCACTAGCTGTGCAGAAAGAACAAGGGAGAGAGGTTGAAAGTTATTGCATTTCCATCCATAACTTTCAGCTCAAACATTTTGCAAGCAGCAGTTGTTTTCTTGTTGTCTGGCTGGAAATGTATCTAAACCAATAAAATGATCTAAGGGACTGTTTCTGATTCCTTAGACTCGGGGCGCACTGTTATTCATGTTTCAGATGTGGCACAGCTCCAGCACAGCATTACATCCTCAGCATGCTGTCAAGTCCTGCAGAAGCCTGATAATCACTCACTTATTTAAGTAAGGTATGTGGCTGCTAAGGACATACAGGTCCTGCGGATCAGGATTGAGAACCAATAAAGTGAATCAGGATGTCATGCAACTTCTTGATGTGTCCCACATGCAGTGCACTTGTAATAAATGATTAATTATTTTGTCATGGATAACAGAGTCCATCTAGTTATTTTAGTTATGTATTATTTAGACCTAGTTATCTCCGGTATGTTGGCAGGGAGAGACAGAATACCAACCCCAAAGGACTGACGTTTCACACCTGTGATTAATTTACTCTAATGGTTCTTAGTAAATTCTATTTGGAGTCAACCCAAGTCTCTTCTGCTTTTATCAACTCTAATGTTAGTAATTTTGTCACAAGGCAACTCCACATTTGTTTTTTTTTTTTAACCACCTTCACATCCGTTGCAGATTTCCTACAGCAATTCAATTTTCTGCAAGAGAAATTATTAATAAACAATTGTTTTAACAACATGTTGGCACTGTTCTCGATACCAGAGCCACATAAACAGCTTCCATGACAAATAGTGCAATCTCACTTTTTCATGTTTAAACATCTGCAGTTAATTTACAAGAAGAGATGAACATCAGTCAGCCGATATTTGCTCAGATGGCAGACAATAACTTTGTCATGTCAGATGAAGACAGCAAAGAGATGATCGATATGGAAAGAATGAGTGGGACAAAGTGGAAGTCAGATAGAAATGATGAAAAAATTTTAAAAAAGCATAACTGCAGGGATCAACAGACGGGAGTGAAGAACTGAAACCAATCGGAAATGCAAACTTATGTTTAGAGCTCTTATTATAAGCATGTGCCAAGCAGATTTCCACTGGAGACAATTTATTCAGTAATTATAAGAGATGTAGTGGAGAAACTGTCTTCTTAGATTCAGTTTGTGAAATGATACGATGAATGAAATATAGAACCCACTCGACAAGGGGTTTAGATTACATTTCTTACAATATATGAGTTCTTTATATAAAGTTTTTTCCATAAGAAAATGAAAGACATATGTACACAATCTATGGTTCGTAACCTTCTGCACACAGTTCTGATACAAACAGCAGTTTTACACCTAATTAGGAGACACAGCAGGAGAGATGAAGCAGAGGATGAAGATAAATCGGGAGAGGAAGACAACTGTTTTGGATACAGCAGTCATTGAAGCAAAACAAACAGGCACACAGGACTGAACCGGCTAAATAAAAGAGAAGAGAGAACACGGCGATTAAATCCTGACAGCCTGCAGGGATGAATACCTGCTATATATTTATTTTTCTTTAAAAGCAAATGATCACCTATCCAAGAGACCCATGAGACTAATAAATGTGTGTGAAACCGATAAAAGAATAGCGTAGCAGTAGATGATATGAGATGTAAATGGTGTTTCATTGATTATCTTCATTATAGTTCTATTAATTGCCCATCAGTCCGCTTTTAAGTTTTCTATTAGTCCACGAATACAAAAGCATCACATGTTTGTCTTCTGATGTGACTTTGAGGCATTTGTTTGGTTTTCATGATGTCGGTACATCAATGCACATGGCATGGATAAGTTGCGCATCTGTGCAGAAACCATTAAGGCTAAATGATTTTTCTACAGGTTTTGGAGAATGTTGTTCTACAAACCAGATGGCATCTTTTGTCTTCCATGTGAGATTGTGGCAAAGTACATCTGCAGCTATCACAACAACAGTGTGGTTGAACTTCAGCAGCAAGAACGCAAACATATTTCACTTTCTCAAACATGAGGTGGTGATCCAGATCCTTGATGAATTTTACTTGGTGAGCAGCTATTAGACATAAACTCTGCAGCCACGTCTGCAGTGAGATTAACAACTCCAGTTAGCATTCATACTTCTTATGAACACAAAACAAACAGCAAATTGTGACTTTTTTAAGTTTTAACTCAGATGTTTATGGAATATTTAGGATTTTTTTTTTTGCCCTAATGTTTTTGAATTAGGCCAATAAAAAAGTTGGTTACCCTGGAGACTAAATGAAAGCTAATGGAGATTTGATTATCACTGACTTGTTGCTGCTGGTGAAAAATAAACCGACTGAAGATGAGACCATTTTGATTCACTGTAAATTTCTTATATTTATATATAAAAATAGAGAAATAGTTTTTGTATGTTTAATATTGTTTTATGTAAACTTTAACTGAAGTATTCAGCAGATAAACAGCTGAAACTGATACACGCTGTGCTGAAGGTTTTAAAACAGTTTAGTTGTTGGAATTATTTATTGTTGACTCTAAATAATTAATTAATATTCCAGAATAAGCATGTCCAAGCTCACAAATAATTAAGTAGTTGTTGTTCGATCACCCTAATAATAAATATTCATTAATTAATGCAATATAAAAGTGTTGAAAACATGTTGGCAAAAAAACTTGGTAAAACAATAAGATTATGTCAGGACTGCAACTGTTGTTTTAACTTCTTCTGAGAAAATGGCAATTTGTCTAATGCAACATATGCCTTGTCAGAGACAAACTGGCAAACATTGCTATGTACACATTATGTTACCAGGTCACGCATTTGTGGGATTACACTCTGGAGTCCTCTCCTGACATTTGAGAACATGTTGTTCTTTAATACACCACCACTGCTGCATCTGTCAATCACATCTGCCGATTACTGTCACATGATCTGCTTTACTACCCTAAGAGGATGTTCATTAATATAATGCAATGGCTACTAATCTCAGTGCTATTAGAAAGACCAAACATGTATATGTTTTAAATGTTAAAAGGCTCTGTGCTGCAGTTTCAAATGAAATAGGGTGGACAACAAATGTCCCCGCTGAGCTGGACAAATGATGTTCAGGTTGGATTTTTATCTCTGGCTCAATACAGATCTTACTCCCAGATCAGTGTCTCTCCAATCTGTGCTCTTTCCACCCACTTTTTTTCTTCTTCTCTCGCTCTCTATTTCCAGCTCTAAGAAACATCAAACACTGAAGTGATCCAAGGCAGGCAGGCAAAAAAAAAAAAAAAAAAAAATCAAATAAATATAAAAATAAATGAGTGAGATGAGGAGAATCTGATAGCAGAAAAGTAATACCCACTTCAGAGGCCTGCTGCGGATCATTTCTACCCCCCAGCCTTCCAGACCCCTCCTTTCCTCGCCCTCCCTTCTCGTTCTTTCTTGGTTTCCCCTTATTGTGGGAACACATTACAGGTGTGCTGCGTGTTCACTTGTAAGCAGGAGAAACATCGATTTTCTGTCAGTTTCGGAGGATAACCAAAGGATATAATGCTGTGCATGTTAGGCAGTCGGGTATGCAGCGCTGTCACGACGTTTGCAGGGAATGTGAACATACAGATGTATGCACCTCTCTTATAACTGTACCACCGACAATAAAATTTATGGAATGGCTTGTATTTTTTTTAGAATTTTATTTTTGGAAAGGTAGGCAAACCTTTGAGAATTGTTTAAATTTTGAGTGAAAATCATGTCAGTAGTATGTCTTTCCTCTGCATTGAACATTTAAATCCTTGCAAACCAACATTAACACGTGTTTCATTCAAGAAGTGCCTGATAATAGAATCTCTGCTGTCTGAATTTTATTAACTCTCCTCTCTTTCCCTTTTGTTCGCTCAGGTTATGGCGGGGTGGAGTTGCTGCTGGTGCTGTGGGGCCTGGATCTCTCTATGCCCTGCCCCCGCCACTGCATCTGCTACACTTCACCTAGCACCGTTTCCTGTCAGGCCCACAACTTCCATGACGTGCCCGAGGGCATCCCCGCTCAGAGTGAACGTGTCTTCTTGCAGAACAACAAGATCCAGCGGCTGCTCCGCGGCCACTTTTCGCCCACCACCACCATGCTGTGGCTTTACTCAAACAACCTCTCCTACATACAGCCGTCCACGTTTCATGGCTTTGACCGGCTGGAGGAGCTCGACCTGGGGGATAACCGGCACCTGAAGGCCGTCGCCTCAGACACCTTTATGGGTCTGGGTCGGCTACACGCGCTGCACCTGTACCATTGTGGCCTCATCAGTCTGCCTCCAGGGATCTTTGCTGGTCTACATAATCTTCAGTATCTCTACCTACAGGTGCTTGGATAACTGCCAATTTTTAATCTCTACTGCTAAATGTTACATAATACTGTAGTGTATTATGGACTTACTGCTAGAAATTTGACACTAATGAAATGCTAACAGCAGATAAGTTAATTTACCCACAGAAGCTTGACCATGCAAAGCAGCACCAGGAAGAAAAAAGATAACCAAATGCACAAATCATTGCATAATGTCCAAGATATTATGTTTTCTATTCTATTACACTAACCTAACTACATTTTTATGTATTTTCCAAATTTTGACAAAAATATCCATCATTTTGTTTTAAAAATATAATTTATTCACTGACATTGTTTAGTAAGGGAAACTGCATTTTAATCTGTCAAGCACCCAGCAAATGACAGCATTAAAGTCACAGGCTCATACGTTTGCACTTTTAAGCAATTGGTCATGAAATCTACAAAAAAGACAAACTAGTTTATTCGACATGACCCAATTTTCTACTGATTCCTCAAACTGAAACAAGCACATAAAGACAAGCAGCAAATCGTTTTAGTAACCTCCAACATGGCTCGGTATTTTCGAGCCTCTGTGAGCTGCAGAGATTACCAGTAATCCTGCAAACCTGCAGAGTTCATCTTTTGCCTGAAATTTATGGAGAACAAGTTTGTGAATGTAATCTGTATGACAAGACAAGCATTTATGTTGTGACCTAATCCAAAAATATTATGTTTATTATTCATGTGAGGTCAGGAGACTGCTGAAAATAAATCTTATTTCAAAGCCTATTCCAATTAAGAATATTACTCTTTACTGGAAATAACATAAAGGCTATTAAATGATGAATGAACTATTACTAATTTCAGATTCCTTCTCTCCTTTTTTCCTTCCTTCTTTTCTTCCTTCCTTCCTTCACAGGATAATCAATTAGAGTTCTTAGAGGATGATTTATTCATCGACCTCCTGAACCTAAGTCATCTCTTCCTGCATGGGAATCGGCTTTGGAGTCTTCGCCAGAACACTTTCCGAGGATTGGGCGTCTTGGACCGACTCCTTTTGCACCAGAACCGAATCCAGTGGGTTGATCGGCAGGCTTTCCATGACCTTCGGCGTCTCACCACGCTCTACCTGTTCAATAACTCCATCACTGAGCTATCCGGTGGCACCCTGATGCAGCTGCCGGCCTTGGAGTACCTGCGTCTAAATGACAATCCCTGGGAATGTGACTGCAAGGCGTTATCCCTCTGGGACTGGCTGCGAAGGTTTAGGGGCTCCACATCCACGCTGATCTGCGTTTCACCGCCGGAGTTGGCAGGAAAGGATATGAAGATGCTGAAGAATGAAGAGCTACCCAGCTGCTTGTCGAATGAGGGTCACAGAAGAGGTAACTCTGGAGGGGAGATGGAGCATGGAGACTCTTTAAACCACCTAAACCGCCACAGAATCCATCACAACCATCATCAGCGGCCGTACCTGCCGCATGGGGACCAGTACAGCTTGCCTTCGGCCTCACCCCTGCCGCGTCCACCGAAGGGAAGCCGCAAAAACTGTACCCGCCGGGGCCGCAAGGGAAAAGGGGGGCTCAATGAGGTTCAGATACTTCAGGAGGGGAATGAGAAGGACTATTCTCCAGATGGAGGTAAATATGATATGTCTGCATCTTCTAGAAGGAGAAACAAGTGCATCCCCAGAACTTCTGTTGGTCCACCAAGTGGAGTCCAGAGAGCTAATAACACTGGATCCCATGCAGCAGCATTTATTCCCTGTTTGTCATCAGCTCTGTTTCTGTCAATCTATTTTGTGATTCTGCGCTGAAACAGAACCCAGACACTCATGTGCTAATGATGCAACCTTATTATTAATTCTCCTAAAAAAACACCCTGTCCTGGCTATTTAAGGAGACATGTGGACAACCAAGTGTGTACTTGATACTGTTTGGGAACATTGTAAAGTATTCCTGCAGTAAAAATGCAGGGATTCTTACGTGTCAAAAGATGGAAGTCAGGGAGCGCAACTCAGCCCACTGTTTTGATGATGTCAGCATAGAAACAACAGGGAAACTTCTGTCTCTTTGGCATCAGTCACTTCATCAAAGTTATGTACTCATGAAAACTGTACAGCCTCATGAAATAATGAGCCAATTATTCATTCAAATTACAGTGAGTGCACACAGTAAGTATCAAAACAGTTAACCCTCTTGACTCAATAGTGCTCTCACAGCACAGGCTTGATCTGTCACTCACACTAGGACAAAGACAGTCATTTAAAGCTGTCTCTTTGCTCACTCAACAGCACCTTAAGATCAAGAAACAAAGTACCGCAGACACTGGTGGCAGGAAAATGAGTCATTGTGAAGAGTTGCAGCAGTAATAGCTGTAATCACTATCAATCCGCCGGCAAATTGCCTCTGCACCCACGTCTCACAGCAGTTTTAATGCACATCTGTACACTTTGGCATCTAAATAATACAGCTGAAATTGTCACACAACAATATAACTGTCAGTTCGTCAAAGCAGTCCAGTCGAAAGCGATCATTTGTCCTCAACTTTGCATACCAACCTAAAAGCCAGTTCAAGCTAACAAATCATTCTAAAAGCCAACTGGTCTCATTCAGCATCCGAGAGTGAGTGAATATTCCTAGAAACTGTTGTGTAACTGTAGGTGGAAAGTGGAAAAGGAAAATAAATACTCTGAAGCCATGTGGATACAACAAAGCTAAATAAAAAGAGTGCCTAATGGGAGCCAGTCATCCTATGAACAACATCTGGAGGCGAGAGACAATTTCATTCACTCTCCAACTTGTCTTGGTTGAGCACCTCTCTGCAGGCCAAGAAAAAGGGATTTAGTCTCAGTCATAAAAGTTCTGATTCAATGAAAGTGATGTGCGCTTCCCTCTGTAATGCAATGGAGGTCTGTGTATCATTCAAAGCACCATTCAGTCCAAACAGTCACAAGAAACAGATTCTGTGTCAGAGGTTTGATCCGCCTCTGTTGAGTAAAAAGTGAGGTCAGTGTGTGACGAATGAAAGCGCTTGCGGACTTCTCTTCTCTGGTTTGTTAACAAGGACTTGTTGATCTTCAAGCCTGTTTGAAGAGCTGGATTTTATCGCTGCTAGGTCTGAAGAGAGAAAATCCCTGTGACATGTGGAGGCTATGTGCTCTTCTCCAAGAATTACCCATGACAAAAAAGAACAGTGGGATACAGCATACCCTTTGATAACAGTGCAGTTCAACAGTGGTCTTCCCCCAGAAAATAAAAAGAGACCAACCACCTTCACAGCTCACTGCAAACCCAGGACTCTCATTTGGTTTTTCTAGACATCCTGTTTTTCTGTGCAGCTCACCTGATGTCTCCACCACTCAACTGAAATTGGTGGAAACTGATAAAACAAATCATTTCATAATTTTCCACAGCAAAACAAAGCATTGTCATCTTTATTTGAACTAACTGCTCCTCATAAGTAGAGATGCACCAACATATTAACAGTCACAATATTTTCAGCTTGAATACCCCCATTAGGCTACCAGCCATTTGTAAACTCAAATTTGATTATTGTTCTGGTTGCATCTCAGAGATAACTCAAAAGTTAGCTATTTTCAGGATCAGCTGAAGATAGATCTAGATAGATGTCATATCACCTAAAGTGCATAAATTCCCAAAGTGAGTCAAATTAACCATTTTTTAAACTTATTTTCTGAGGTTAAAAACAAACAAACTACAAATGAGCAAGAGAAATAAATATTAGCAACTAGATTTTCACATTACACTATTGATGATTATAGTGAACTGGAAAGAAGTACTTCCTGATTGATCCACTGGTTCATGTCGCCCTGCAGTCAATAGGTGAGAGGTGGAGTCCATTGACTACTGGAGTAGAAACCCCTCAAGTGAGCCAGAGGTAGTAAGTGAGTATTGAAGTGCATCTGCACTGGTTTGTGCTCTATGCATAAAGGAGAAGGTGAAGAGAAAGAACATTACTGCAGCTTTTCTATCCTTTTGTTCCTGAGAGATAATTCATCCACATCAGGAAAACAACAAGCCTCTCAAAGAAGCACAAGCTGACAGTAGCATTGAATGAAATTTGGCTTAATATGAGTTAGTGATCCATTCATTGTGTTTCATTAACATGTGGCGTTGTTGTCCACTTTTCTGCTGACTCCCTTTGACACCATTGTGCATTGGAGGGAAGGTAATTCCATTATTATTTTGTTACTTTGACCCAGAATGAACAGAAGGCTAAGGCTCAAAATTGGTAGCAACTGGAAACAAAGGACATCTAACAACAGACTTGACACAAACACTAGACAGTCGAGACAAGGACCCAACGAGGAACAAGGAACACAGGTGGGATTAAATACCCAGAGGGTAATCAGGGAAACGAGACACAGCTGGGAACCATCAACTGGAGACTCGATAGACACATAAACCTAAAATAAACACAAAGAAAATCTTCACAGTAAAATCAGTGTCAGATTTTAGCTTTACAAAGGTGGAGATCAGATGAGCCTCAAAATTCTGACTGGTGCATCTCTACTTATAATTAAACAATAATTAAGCAAAAAAAAAAAAACACAATTATGACAGGTCATTTAAAGAAGAAAAGCACAAAAATTGTGATCCGGTTTACAGATTACCCCAAAACAAGCAGGTTCGTATTGGACTCCAGAGGCAGGGGCCATATTTGTACCCCAGCTTGTGTGTGTTTCCCGCTGAGTCCCACCTTTTCGTGTCTATCTATCTCGATGTCGGGAACATTGGGCGGCCTGTCACTATAGTGTCACTGTCCTGACAAATAGGATTATAGGTCCCTATATGAGTAAACTTTGTTTGTGCTGCTGTAAACCAAGAGGTGATGTAAATTGTGTCTGTTTATTCCTGTGAGAATGACTTTTGTAATAAAACAAAAAAGAGAAAAAAAAAGAGAGAAGAAGTGAGACTGTTGTGTCTCACTTGTTCCCATGAAAAATGTACAGGGAGCTGAAGGCTGGAACTTTGTTATTTTTTTAATATTCTTATAATTGTTTTGGTTTTTTGGGTGGGGGGGCTTTCAGTCTTTTTGATTTGCTGAGTCACTCCAGATAAACAGCACACTGCAGTGTCCTATGTGCTTCTCCTCCTTATCTTTTTCCTTACTTTCCATTCGTCATCCTCTTTCTCCATCTTTCCTTCTTGTTTCCCTTTTCCTTCTCATCTTCCTGTGCCGCCATTCTCTCTTTTCAATAAGCACACACAGACACACACACACACACACACACACACACACACACACACACACACACACACACACACACACACACACACACACACACACACACACACACACACACATATCTGTGTATTATTTTTCTCTTTTCCTTTGTGGAGCTCAAATGTTTTCTATGTGGTTATCAAACAATGCCAGACTGAAGCTGTTTATAAATAACATTAAACAGATAGTGTCCTCAAACGGCTGAGGTGGTCTCTTGTTTGTCTGCCTCCTTTTGTTCGGGCAAGCGTGCACATCTGTCCGAGTGTGTGCTTAATAGACATACCTCTAAATGAGCCCTGAGGCTGCATGATAAGGCAATGAAAAGAAAGAAAATCATCAAAAACTAAAAGGCAATAAAAAAACATAATTGAATATGTGCATTCATCTGCTGCAGAGGAGGAAAAATACATCCACATTTAATAAAGATAGATGTTGCCCCCCTCATGTCCCACTTTTGACCACACACTTAGCAGCCTCATATGAAATATGCATCAAAGGACACACACACTCACATAATACACGCCTGTCAAGGTGTATCAGCTGTGACGATTAAAGGGCGGTGTCTCGTGTCAGGTCAAGGTAAGGTCACGTAAGGCACTGGGATGTGATTGTTTCCTCATGCTTTATATTCATGTGTTTGTCCACCATGTAGGTCCGCCTGTCACAGCACATCCAGCCTGACAGCCGGTCGGACTGCAGAGTGGAAGTGGTGTGCCTCTGAGAAAGTATCACTGCTCTGTTTGTAAAACAAAGCTGACAATGGGGAGAGAAGGAGACTGAGTAAGGACAGAAAGACAGAGGGGTGCAGCTATCTGTGGAAGAAGTGTGAGAAGTAGTTATCAGTGCCAAACAGACCAGCAGCAGCCGGGGGAGAGGAAGCGAACCTCGCAGGGCAGTGCTTGGTTGGATGCATAGTGTCTGCATACAACCGGAACAAGGTGTAAAACTTACACTCATTAGTAAAAATAAATCATAATCGGCTTTAACATTTTTAAAGCACACAGGTAATTTTATAAACAGACTTTTCCAAAAAAAAGAAAAAAAAAGATGTAACACATGTCATTGCCGCATATGCAGGTTTGACTCGCAGTAATGTTTACAGCAGCTCTTTACTAAAGGCATGAAAAGTATTTTTCCCCCTGGGGAATTTTACTGTTTATCACACCCAAATGTTTGCGATCAAACACATTTCAAGATCAAAGACAAAACCAACAGAAAAAAGGAATTTTTAAATGATTTAATGTATCAATTTAAGTCTCACAAGGGAACAAATGACTCAACCAAGCACAGAGCATAATTCAAAACTTTTATTAAAAATCAGAATGATCACACAAATGTCCAGGACAGATCAAATTGAGAAAAAGAGGTAAGAGACTGAAGAGTTAAGTTCAGATTGTCACTGAGTCAGAGATCTTCAAATCCAGGCCTTGAGGTCGAGAGTCCAGCAACCTTTAGACGTATTCCTGATCCAACACACCTGAATTACCTCCTCAGTTCTCCAGACTCCTGCTAATGACCGGATGATGTCACTCAGGTGCCTTGAAGAAGAGACACTTCTAAAAGTTGCAGGACACATGTCCTTGAGGACTGCAGTTGAAGACACTTGCTCTGAATGATGAATCAGCCGCTTCTGAACTTATGAACCTTGTAGTTCTTAGGAGAAAGTTCCAGGATTGTTTCTATAAATCATTTGTCTAAAGACAAATCCTGTCGAAAGGGCAAAGATGTGATAAGAAGGCAGGTGAAGGTCAGAAACAGAAACAGGGAGTGAGAAGACCAGGCATGGAGAGAGCTGAGAGTAAAGGTCAGAATAAATGCCTGTGGTCTCTGAAGCAAAACTGCATTTTGGTAAACAACATTTCAAACCTAAATTTAATCATTTTGTGCTAAATTGTAAAAGTGTTTGAATGAATGAATGAAAAACAAGTAACTTATATTTGGACTGAGTTTAGTTCAGAACATTCAGCTCCTGAGCACTGTAAAAATAAATTCAATTTTAATCTATATAAAATGAACTAAAACAAACTGTAAAGGTGAACCCACACAACTGCACACAGCAGCAAGGCCATTAAGAATTTGTGAATAGTATTATTGACTGTTGTACATGCATATGTACTGGTAAAAGTGTGCAGGCATCAACACTCTTTAAAATGAGTTGCTGTCTCTTGGTACACTTGGATTGACTCAACTACTTTAAAGACAATGTTTCTGACATGTTAAAAGTTTCCTTTGGAGCCAACTGCCTGAAGGCTGGAAGCCATTGATCATCAAAGAACTACTTTCTTTTTCTGTGATGCTTTGCCAGAGTTTTACTGCAGATGTCTTTCGCAGGATGGTTGAGAACCTGCCTTTAGTTCACCTGTCTGCTGTTGCATTCTCAAAATAAACACTTGGTGCCATTGAGAGCATAATTAAGACCGCCATTGAGATTATTTAATTTCCGAGGCAGAGCATTGCAAAGTAGTAGAAAATCTGATTTTTGTAACCGAGACGGATAATCTGGCACCAAATAAGATATGTCTTTTACCTTTGCTTGATGAGATGATAGTTTTCAGGTGGAAGAACAACATAACAGGAGCTCCCCTGTTAATTATACAATGACTAAAAAATAGCTAAGCATTTCTACATATCCACTTTGGTACCTTGTGCACTATTGGCGATTCTTCTAGCAGTGGTATTATTATATATATATGTTATATATCTCATTATATATCTAAGTTTAAGTCTTCTTTACTTAGGAACAGCCTTTACACCAACTAGTTTTGTTCTCACCGTGACCTGGCAGTGATGTGTATGGCATGTTCACTGACAGGAACGAATAATGAATGGCTGAGTTTCCAACTGGCTGATCACCTGCCAGGACAGATCAAGGGAAAAATCTCCTGATTTCACTCACCAGCAGATTTCTCATGATGCCTCTAAATAAAAAGACATTATATAAAGTTCTTGTTCTGGTGTTGTTTACATGTTAAAATACCCCAGTGACTAAGAATCTGATGGTATAACTGCTAAGGCTCTGGGGAACAATATTGCTTCTGGTTCAATTACTATAATAAATCATGTTAGATCAAGCAGTCTGAACATTTTGCAAAAGAATGTTTGTTCCTCTCTTTTCCTTCTGTAAATCTCCTTTAATACATTATATTAAACAGCTGATGATTCCTAAGAATAACAATTATTGCTGTTTATATATAAGCAATAAGACTCATGAATAACACTCAGCACTTTGAACTTTGAATGTTTTCTTATTTCCAGACATGAGTAAAATAGAATTGTTAAAGAAAGACTGACAGGGATGGAAGAAGAAAGACAACAACAGAAAAAAGAAAGAAAAAACTCAAAAATAGGTGATAAAAAAGCCACATTAAAGCTGCAAGAAAAAAAAGGCAATGAGGATTTGGAAGCCAGTGAGGCCATAAATGCAGAAGAAGAAAGGTGAGGAAGAAAGGAAAGTGGGATGAATGTGACATATAATAAATAAAATGTTTGGACAAAGGGAATAGCAAAGTGAGTAAAGAGAGAAATAAGAACAAAGCAAAAAGGAGAGTGAGGAAAATACTAAAGATAAATGACTGGGGTGGTGAGAGGTAGAATAAATGCATAAAAAAGAAACAAACATAAAGGAAAAAAATGATATATAAACAGAAGTTGACAGGAGGAAAGGGAAATCAAAGGGTAAAAAGGCTGGTGTTAAGAGTCAGAGCACTGTGAGAGTTTACGGAAAGAAGAAATTAAAGAAGAGAGGGATGTGAGGGGAAAGTGAGAAATCATCCAGAGACTCATGTACGCAGTCTCTATGATCAAACACAAGAACAGCTCATCCAGTCCCTAAGCTGAGTATCTGAAATAGCCGCATGTGAATATTTATATATGCCTGTGTTCCCTTCCAAAGGCAAAGGGGCCAGGCAAAATTGATTTCTCTCAGTGTGAATCCCACAAGAGTTGAGGCTCAGTAAAAGAAAAGCAAAGCAGGAAAGAGGAAGGGAAATGGTAGAAATGAAGCAAAGTCTGAAAAAGCAAATTGTCTGTTTCTGCACAATAAGCTGAACCTTAAAACTATGAGACACAATGTCCAAAATGTAGATGGTTGTTTTTTTCCATCACATTTCTGTTGTACCCAGAAGAATGCAGGAAATTGCCTGAGAGCAATGATTTTGTTATTATTCCCATCACCATACGAGCACATTGCTGGTCTCACGCACCAGCTCACATTGCTCACAGTGCCCTCTTGTAAGCACCATTTAACACCAACCATCTTTTGGCTGCCATAACTCCATGAGGCTACATTACACTCATTACAGGCAGATATCTGCTTCAGATCGGAGAAAGATCAAAGTGTGGCACCCTGCAGAGTCTGCGCATGAAATGGATGAAACCTTGAGCTTAAACCGTGCTGTGTATTGTTTCAAAACTGTTCGAATTGCTTCATCAGACTAATTTTTCACTACATTCTGCTGTACATTACATTTATATGTATGTAATATTCTTACTTATATGTTGAATTTTCTTAGGGATGTCACTTTGTCAAACCACAGTATTTTCACATCATAAAATTACAACCAGAGGCAGAGTTGGATTCAGTCCAACAAGCGGATTTTTATCACCTTGCTGAGCCAAGGCTTTGCAGCCAAAACCATCATCAATATTTTTGGATGAGTGCAGAGCAGATGGATGAACTTCTGCCCCTCGCTGGCTCTAAACTGACCAGACAATGAACAGCAGCCAGAACTGCAGGTCTGAGTGCAACATTGCAGAAGGAAAAGATTTAGGGCCTGTCAGTCTTGTAGTGTGTTTTTCTTTTCTAGGATATGGATGATTGGCTTATTGACTTTAGGGAAGGTCTTGTGAATGACTGAGTAGAAAAACTGCACCTTGCAAAGGTATTTACCACCCTTCAGCTTTTACACGTTTTTACACCATAACTTTCAGTGCGTCTCACTGGGAAATTATTTGACAGAGCAACACAGTAGATCATAACAAGTGGTAATTGAATAGTACATCATTTAACTTTTTTTCACTGACAAAAAAAAAATATATTCCCAAAGATCCTCGGCCTTAAAATGAGTAGCTTAGGGACGATTCATTCAGCTGCTGAGAGCGACTCAGAAAGAAGACGATGAAATTCTATGCTTCTTAGTCTTCTACTTCTTATTTAATAGCGTCTGGCATCTATATGGAGCATTACCACCACCAACTGGTAAGGAGTAGTGACAGGTCATTAAAACTATGAGACACAATATCCAAAATGTGTCCATGCTTTTGAGAAAGTTTACTGCTCAAGAACAATTGTTAGAAAAGATTTAATTTAGGGTCTGAATATAAATGAACTTCTCATTTTTCAGAATATTTTTCAAGAAGTTTTGGCCTATAAAATCTTGATAAAATACACTGACCACTGCAGCAGTAATGTGACCCAATATGGGCAGAGTAGGTTGTGAAAGGACAGTAATTTTAACATATTCAGCCTTCCCTTTCTCAAGGTTATGTAAAATGCTCAAAAAGCTGGATTTGGCTTGCTACCTCATGTCCTTGTCTACTCTGGCACAAGCTGTAGTGCAACACAGTTGGATTCATCATTCTTCATCTTGTGTGTGTAGCAGGGGAATTGGATCTCAGTAAATGGACACCAGTTTTTCTCTGTCCTCTCTGGGACCTGTCTATGTCCTTGGATGTTTTACTTGTAGGAAGAAATGTGCAGCTGTTGTTACAGTAATATGTGCAATTTTAATTCTGTAAATCTGCACAGACTATCCAGGATCAAAAACTTATTTTCTGCCTTACTCTGTTTCTCTACACTACTGGAATATTGAAGAACTTGATCGTGGAAGGAAGGAACTGGAATACAGATGGAAATCCTAAAATAAAAAAAGACATTTAAGCATTCACACAAGTTGTCTGAGGAAAAGTACACGGTTTTTCAGATTCACAAACTTTGTCACAATCATTTAAAGAATCAAATTTTCATATCTTTGCCTTGCTGAGTTACGTTCTTGAAAAATACAACGAAGCAAAGTCACAAAAATCAAATATGTAAAAAAAACCTTTTGTTGCAAAATAAAATTCCCTTTTAACTAGTTATTACCAAACCTTTAGAATGCAATCAGTATTTACATTGCATTCCATTTTGAACATGGCAAGTCTCATTTTTGCCATATCTAGAAACATCAGCGCCTTTATACATAGTAACATGTTGTGTTGCTGCTTAGTTTTAGCTCAGCTTTAATATTTTTTTTTTACAGACGATTCAATATATTTCTCATGCAGCATATAATACATCAATTTATGGAGGTCCTTATGATGGAGAGTTGACCATGTCCTGCTCCAGGAAAACATCCCCAATATATGACTGTAATCCCATGCTTCACAGTTATTATGGCATTTTTTTATTGGAATGCAATATTTTGTATTCAAATGTAAACTCTTCTAACTAAAGCACATTATTTCAGACGTCCTGGTCTTGAGATTTCCTTTGGCCGACTTTAATCTTTCCTTTACGTTTCCCTTTTTACGCAGCAAATATAGAAAAATAAATTGTGCTTTATCTCTGATTGTACAGTAATGTATTTTCATGATAACATTTGCAAGAGCTTTTTATTGGTTCCATGTTGACATTTTAGACTTTTGGAGACTCATTTCAGCATCTTGCGGTCTGCTGTCATGGTGAACTTGCTTGAATGGCCAGACTTAGGCAGTTGTTTTGAACATCCTCCACTTAGAGAATATTTTCTCTTATCTAACCTACAGTTTTACCTGGCAAAACATCTTTATATTAGTTCCTGCATTTATACACTGTTATAATGTTCTTTCTGAAAACCTCATGCAGCTCTTTAGAGCTCGTCATGGCGCTTATTCTGACTTCACTACTAGGAGTTTGTTATTTAAAAAAATAAGGGATGAGTGAAGTTTCTCTGATATCCAAAACATCGGAACTGTATTGCTCACACTAACTCAATTTATAATTTTAAAATAATGTAAAGATTCATGGATTTTCCATTTATCTAAATGTCATTCTCAGCTGACTGAGAAATGAGGAGGTATCATGTTACTATTGAATCCAATTAAACTGAACTTATAAGAACAATATGTTTTAAATATGTGATTAAGCTACCCTGCAGCCTGCTAGCTATTAAAAGTGAAGGCAAATAGTAGTTCTCTTAGTTGTATTTTTGTCTGCTTCCTTAAAAACGATTAGCATATCTCAATAAAGCTTCTTTACCAATGAGCTTTTAAATAAAGAAATTCTGCGTGCTTAGCTGCCCTGAGTGAGCTGAAAGCATTCCTACAGGAGACACACTGAACCAACAGCCTATCTGCACTCTAATTTCATCATTCCCAAGTTAGACCATACTCAGCTCTGCAGAGAGTAGAGTAATGATAAATTTACTCAAAATATATCAGATTCCAGGCCCCAAAACCCAAAAACATGCGTCACACGGACCCAGTGGATTCACTCCACATATAGAAACAGAAAACGTTGTAGGTGCTGGGATATTTCGAGACCTGGTATGGATGACTTTGGCCAAGAACTATTGACTACAAATAGGACAAATATTGACATAAAAACCCTGGAATATTAAGCTTCGTTTAATGTAGTGATAAAGAGAAGACCATCGACACAATGGAAATCTGCAAGTTAACAATGACTGCAGCTGTAGCTGCAAAAAGTGAGGAACAGCAGCTGCTAAGATGTAATTATGATAAGAAAAGGACAGTAAAGAAAGACGTTAGGCAAACCTTTTATATTCATTTAAATTATGTAGCCGATTATAGTTCAATACAAATAACATGGAAAAAATGTTAATGTGACCACGTAGAAGTTATCTTTATAGTCTTCCAACAATTAACCTGTGAAGAGATTTAAATGTAAAACCAACTGTGTCCTTTAGAGTTATATAACTCAAATTTCATTCTGGACTGTATAGATTGAAATTGTTAAATAGCTTTTATATGGCAGCCAAAACAGCTAATAGAAAAATGTCCCATTAAAGTAAATAGAAAGTTTTTTTTTGGCATGATAATAGCAGACAAGAAATTATTTCACCCACAGCCAGCCAGCGAAGAAGCCCAACCAAAGTTTCATCATCGAGTCCGACAGACAACTGTATGAGAATAAAAAAAAAAAATTATGAACTGAAAGGTCATGGAATAGTTTGTGTTTCTGTGGGGAAATAACTCTTGGACGTTCCAGCTCTGCAATAACATTCCTAAAACAGATGACACAATCGAAACAAGTAGTGCTGCTGACTGGAGGCATAACCTCTGCCCCTTCAAACCCTGGATTACATAAGACTTTACACAAGAACTGCAGAGCATTTTTGTTTTTGAACAAATTACACCACAGAACAACATTTTTTAAAATCTGGATTAGGCCCACCTAAAGCGCCAAGTTATTATTTTTTTCCTTTAATATATTTGTTGCTACTTATTTGCAGGCATAAAGAGGAATTAGAAAAACAGATAATTTCTCCAAAGCATTTTTGCAACACATTCTTCATTCAGCTCTCCAGCTGTCTGCTGTTACACTCTGCAGTGGTGACCTGCCTGCACAGCCTGACATAAGTCTGTCCTTCTCTGGAGATTTGAGGACATCATCTGCTTAGTCCCCTCCTCACAGAGGTTCAAACCACAGAGGTGTAAATCACCTCTGTGCGGTGGCTTCACACATCTCAATGCTTGCCTCAACCTACAGTTAGTTCAGCAAACCTCAGGTGCTGTGGTTCTGGCTCAAATGCTACATCACAAAACCTTCAAGCTTTTAGAGTTTCTGCATATGATGCACCTCTGCACTAAAGTCTGAATTGTAGATTGAAGTGCTCTGAAAGTCTATTTTTGGTATGATTTGTGACTGGATAGCGGCTCTGGAAGTGGGAAAAGAAGGCTTTTCCCACTTTGAGAGCATAGTCTTCTCTGTTGCCGGTTTTCCTTAATCTTGTTTTGAAGTTTATTTTTTATTTTAGGTTCTTTTTATTTTATATTTCTTGCTTTTGACTCTTCATATGGACAGTTATTGTTGCAGCCACTGCAGCACTTCCTATTGGGATGTAACGGTCTCAATGAGCACCAGCAAGTGTGTTAAAGTATTGGGGAGGAAAACAATAACAATCTGTATCGATTCAATGACATGAAAGGAAGAGCCAAAGTCAACTCAGTCAACAGGAGATTTGTGGTGCAATGACCACTGTTACAGAGACTTTCAGATACCTGGATGTTTCCCAATAGGTATTTAAAACTCTGAAAAGTAAAAGTCTAAACAAGCTGACCAGGTCAGAGACAGAGTACAACAGGTACATTGCTTTTTCACTGTCTCACTGGTTCTGCAGTCCAACGTTTTGCCCCTACAGTCCATGGCCTGTATGAGTTTTACCATTTCAGGTTAATATTGATGGGTCAACATTAATCCCCCAATTCATATCAGAATCTTTCAGTTGATCACTTGCAATAAAGACCAGGTTTAAAAGGGGCAAATGGCAACAAATCATTCAGTACAGGGTGCTAGTACTCTCTGTCCTGCAAGTTTTAGATGTTTTCCTGCTTCAGCAAAGATGATTTTCTTTTAAATGTATCTCCATGATTTGTTTATGAGCTGCAGAGATATAGAAAATAATGTAATAAAGGTGTTGAAGCAGACAAACAACAAAAGCATGCAGAATTGTGTCACCCTCATTATGGGAATTGGAGAGCTAATAATAAGGTGTCAAGAACATCTGGAATATTAGCAAACATCTGTTTCCATTATATTCACGCTGATTAATGTATGAATAGCAGAAACTTTTGGGTAGACCCAACAAATGCTGGGTTAACCTCAACCAACAGTTAGTGAAAAAGATCACTAGTTGATGGTAAATAAACTTAAGCTTTGATAATAAATAAAAATGTTTCATAATAAAATTACCCACATAAGTTAAAAACGTCATATAAGCTGAACACTTTCACCTAAGAATATGTGTCTAAAACTATGTTTGAACTATGTCAAATGCTGAAAACTGAACTAATAAGGATTTGAATTTATAGATAAACTCAAATCTTCATATTGTGTGCATTTAATTAGATTATGTGTCAGAGCTGGCAGATGGAGAACATTGATATGGTGGGTTGAAGTGCAATTTCTTTGTCCTCAAATACTTCTGCATTGAGAAGAAACTGATGAAAGTCCATCGCATGTTTTTTTAATGCCAGTTTGTTGCAGAAGAGGTTTTACATGACCCATTGCGTGGGCGATTAGCAGCTGTTTTAGTATGAGGCTGTTGTATCTAATGCATATAGGACAGAATGCTATTGCAGGATCTTGACTCCAGCTGCTATTAGACTCCTTTTCAAAAAGATTTTATAGCATCAGTGGCCTTTATTTATCACTTGATGGGAATTGAGAAGTGCAAGACATGGAGTAAATGGCTTGGAGTCAGGAATTAAAACCAAATTTTAGCCTCAACCTGCCTTTGCTATCAGGCTCTTTAATTCAGACATGGGAAAGAGTCCTGGCTGTTGTCCACAGTTCAAGAGGTAAATAATCTCGTCTCCATGCCATGACATGTGTGAATGTTTCCAATCTGTTCTGTGTTTGTGAACGCAGCCATGCTAGTGTTTGCATTGTTATCCTGAGCTAAATAGATCACAAATCTAAGGATGGCAAGGCAGAAATATACAAAAGAAAAAAAATCCAATGAGATGAATTGAATAAAAGAGTCATACCACCTGGTGTTTAGGCAAAATACGCATTTGAGAGTGAGTTCATTGAATGTTGGCAGATTAGTTTGCATAAGCTATCGCTGCTTTTAGCAGAGTTTGGCAGAGGTTGAGCTATCTTTCTTTAAACCCACTGGATACCTGTGGCAACACAGATGCTGTCTTCTCAGGAGCAATCAATTCATAATGCTCACAGCAAAAGCAGCTTTAGAACTACTGAGAACATCTTGAGAAGAAAGCATTTTTCAGCAGATGCTGAGTAACCTGCAGCGGTTCATTCTAGTGGTAGGCGTGGGTTACAGATAGTTTGAGGTCAATGACTTGTTGTGTATTTAAAAATAACTCTTTGAAGCTGAGAAACTAAAAATTCAAGACTCAAAGGTGAGTCTTTAAAGGTTTTCTGCAAACTATTTTCTTTCCATAAATAAATAAATAAACATAAACAAGTAATGTGAATTCATATTTAAAATTTTGATGGTTTTGGAAAAGAAATTGGAGTCATAGACATATCCTCACATTTGAAGTAGGATGTTGAAAAAGCTCATTCTTGTCATATATGATGAGAAGTTGTGGGATGGCAAAATCTTGGTTACTTACAGTGAGATTTATGGAGGTGTTCTTTATTTTCCATTACAATCCACATAAAAAAAACATATTTTATTTATGCCAAAACTATGTCCTGCCAAGCTACGTGTGAGCATTAAAGAATAACATGAATATACCAAAAAGTATCAACAATGTATGTCACTTTCGCTGCAGACGGAGCAGAGCTCCTCCGCTTTCAGTGTTGATTCTGGTGTTGCCCCGGTCCGGATTCCCCAATCAAATGTGTTTTCCCAACCGCTCCACACTGCCTCAGCGAGCGAGGAAAAACACCCCTGCTGTTTTTTAGCTTCGAGATGCCCCTCATATCCATGTGACACAGGGAAACATGCTGCGAGCACATTTGGAGCGGTAAACAATCCATCCTGTTGTGCTCAACATGAACATTAAGTAGGGAGATGAAAGGGTGAGCTGACACAGAGCTGCACTTGTAAAAGAAAAAGCATTGCAGTGTTTGAAATTGGCTGACTAAGGTTTTTTATTGTAAGTTTATTTAGAAGCTTTAGTGTTAATGCCCATTTCAGATTTATTTGCATGATGGAGAGATTAGAAGCACGCAGACAACTCGCAGTTTGTTTACATTAGCATACTTCAATAACTGTATGATAATAATAATACTGAGGTGTTTAAACCACAGAAAATAAATAAACACCTGCAAAAACACTCTGAATTAACAAAGACATGACAGGAAAATAGTTTGTTAGCTGTGTTTTTTTGGCTTAAAAGACAAACATACTGCACTTTTATTTAATTGAATTCTTACGTTTTCAGTTTTATAAAAATAATTCTATTGATTAAATTTCAACAGTTGTTGCTAATCTCTTAATACATGAGCTGATATGGAAGGACAGACAAAATAGTGAGAATAGATTGAGCGAAATAATCATACAGTTCAGTAAACTTACATCTATTGCAGCAGCAAGAAAAGTGGAGAGCTGTCACAGTGAAGAACGCCAGAGCACAATAGGGTCAGTCTGGCCTCCAGACAAACAATACTGAAACTGTCCTTCTTAAAATCAAAAAGGACTTTCGTCTGGCCTCAGATGGCAGATGATGTTCGGCTGTAATCCTCTTAGCCTGGAGTGGAGGTTTAAATTCTGCACTTCTCAGTTTTCACCAATTTCTGCAGAAACTACATATGGAGTTGTACAAATGCCTTCTTCATAATCAGCTTTTTGAAGGTTACAGATATCAAATGGGGTCAGGAACATAATTTGGTTTTAAAAGTCTTTTTTTATTATTATATGGAACATTTGTTTTAACAGTGTCTCTGCCATAGTATGCTTTCCTCTGGTCTGCAGGGATTTCATCATCCCACACTTTTGTAGTTTGCTATGTGTGACTGACAAGTGATGGTTTTATGTAACAGTCCCTCCATGTGTCGAACATAAATAAATTATACAGTCAGTTGGACTGAGTGAAAATGAATATGCTTTTAGAATTCATTCAAAGGCTCAAATTTCAGATGCTGTCAGAAAATTTTAGCTTTAAATACTATTTCTGAGAAAAGTAATTTTTAGGGTCTTGAATGGAGGGTAAATATTCTAACTTTAGAAATGTAAAGGTTTGGCTGGGCATTTTTCTTTTTTAGATTTTTCATTAGTTGTGGCTGATCTTCTTGAGGACACTTTCGATTAAAGCTCCTATTAATTAAACACTGAGTGTTTTGAAAGTTAAACCCACATAGAGAGAATGAATGGGAGAAGGAACAAGAACTTAAGTGTAGGTGGCATTTGCCTGGAGCTCTTGAATATGTCAGAAGAAGAAAGAGTGCTCACATAATGGCGGCAAAACAATGTGAAAGCAGGAGTGGAAAACAAAAGCGGAACAAAAGAGGTCTTTGTCATTCTCCTCCTTATTTGTCTCTGCTCTTCATAACCTCAACCTGTTTATCTGACTCCTGCTGTGGGTTCCCCCGATCCATCATGGTTTAATGTGTTTTTATGAGTCTAGGACACTTGGGACAAAAACAAATACCTTACAGACAGCACGCTGACTTCAACAACAACAAAAAAAAGGTTTTGTTCTTTTATAAGTGTCTGTTGATTTAATATTTCAAGACAAGCCTGATACAGATGAGTCCCCATTATGTTTATGTGATGTGTTTTTGCAGGGATGTAAGCCATGATGTATATTTTAAAAAATATTAGTGTTGAGGGGAGGGGAACTAACCCATACTCCAATGGGTGCACATTTATAGTGATAAATGTTAGCATCCATTAGCACTTATCAGTTTGTTTATGGACTTAGTTCGCAGAGTTGGTCATCTATTTACATGCAGAGGTGGCATCGTAAAAAGTAACCCTGCATACAATATTTGCATTTTTTCAACCAGTAAAAGCTTCCGATTAGTTCAGTGTCAGGAATGTGGGTCAGACAAGCTGCATATTTATCTCCTTTTGTGCTTGCATGTTATTCATAAAACCAATAATAAGACTTTCCTTTAGATTCTATAGGTTTGTGTTTATAGAACCTGTTGACTCTTTTACATTTTGTACACTGGCAGTAAATATTCAGAGATGGTTTTAAATGGAAGTGTAGCACATAGCGCTAAATAAGGAAAAACGATGAGCAGCACCTTTAGTGAAAGAAAAAACCCTGCCATGCATTTCCTAATGAAAATACTGATGTTTCGTTCTCCACATCAAAGCTGAAACTGGTTAAAGGTCCCATATCCTCCCAGGTATAAAATATGTTTTGCAGATTTCTAGCACAGAAGTGATGTCAGCATGGCTTTCTGTTACCAATAAATCATTAGAGGAAAATGTGAGAATTAAGAGACTCGTTTCAAATAAATTTTACAAATTCACAGCAAACGAGTGGTTTTTTTTGACATCCTGACATGATCTTAATTTAGTCTGAAGGAAGGTAATGCCTGGGTGTATTTTGTCACTTCAGAAGAAACTCAAATTTACCTTCAGAAAATGTTCAATAAGAATCATTTGTCCTGCATCGTTTCAATGCAGGACAAGAGCTGCATAAAGAGACTAATGAGCAACCTATGATACATTTTAATACCAATTAGTGATACTATTTTGAAACTAATAGAAAACAAACCAGAAAGAAGAACAGCCAGGGACTGTGCTAAGAACAAAGATACATAAATGCTGAGCTTTCAGAGAGAGGAGGATCAGGAGACACCTTGCACCTGAAGCTCTGCTGTGTTTAGATGTTTCACGAGTTTGGATGTAACAGAGTTCGCTGTCAGTGCTGTCTTCAATTACTTTACCGTCCACAAATGACTGACAAATTATCAATGAAGGATTTCTCTGGGTGCAAAAGATATTTCTCAATAACTTGTCCCCACACACAGAAAGAAAAAGGAATCCGACACCCGTTGTCACTCAGAGTGTGTCTGTGAAAGCCGTATTGTTTTTGGTGGACGGAGGAGTTGTCAACTGATTATGTGGGAGGACAGCGAATTGACAGGATTTGTCAGTTTTCACTCTGTGCCTCCCGCATTCCTCGTTTGTCCCAACCACACAAACACGTCCAGCACCATCCAAGCAGTTACATTGATGAACAAAATAAACCAGATGGCTATGAGGACGTAGACATCCTGATTTATCTGGATTACACTGTATTTGCACCTCATCTGTCCCACCTTCCTTTGCGCTTTCCTTTTCCTCTTTCAAACTATTCATGCTCCTTGTTCCCCTCATCACTCTGTCTTCTTGTGTCACACTCACCCACTCCCTAACTCTGTCACCTCTTATGTCTCACATCTCCGTCTCCACCTCCCTCTCCTTTGCTGCCAGATGCCTACAATTCACATTCAAAGTGTTTATCCCTCCCGCTGTTCCTCTCCTTCCTCCCACCATAACACTCCTCATGGTTCCTCCTTCTCTTTCAGCTTGCCACTTTGCTTTCTCCTTTCCTGGTTCACTCTCCTCTTCATGTCTTCTCCCACTGTTTTTCTGCCTCCTCCTGTGACTCTCAGATAACCGTCTTTGCCGCTGACACTTTCAACACTGTAGGAGCTACAGCGATGGAGGAGGGTGCAACAGCCCATCCGTGTCGCCGTACGGCTCCCTCCACATCCTCCTTTGTGGATTCCAACCATCGTTTGTTCTGCAGCAGCTTTCTAAGATTCATCGCCTTCTCTATCTATGTCAGGAAAATCCCTCCAGTCTGGATTTAGGCTGAGGAAGAAGCTTCTAAAATCACAGGGAATTAATGCTGTGCCTTGCCAAATCTATCTACATTTTGTCACAGTTTAACCACAGACCTCAACAATTGTTGTAGGTATTTTCCTTTATAGGCCAGCTCAGATGAATATTTGTAAAACACAAAGAAAATGTGCTAAAGTTTGTTCAATTTTAACAAAAACAGAAATCATAAAATCAGGAAATTCGTTTTTTGACATATGAAGAAACCCCCTTTTTTCACTTGTATGTATGCTGGAATATGTCTCTATTAGCTAAAACCTGTAGAATTTGGCTTTTCTGTTTTCCAAACCAGATGAAAATGCGCCACATTTGAATGGGAGCACATTTGTAGATCAGTTTACAAGTCCTGCTAGTCTTGGATTTTGATCTTGACTTTGACTAGGACATTCAAACATAAATCTAGCTGTGTAATGAAGACACAAGCAGCATTAATAGGTACTTAATTATTTTTATATGTAGGAAGCCACTCTTATGAATTCTAACAATTAAATGTAGATTGTTTTAGAATAATATTTTTCGTTAATGAGTTTGTTTTATCTCCACACTTGTTTTATCAAGGGTTCAAAATTGGGAACTCCTTTTCAACTCTACTTTTTACTTCTAATTCACATTTAAGCCACTTGTTAGTCTTAGTCTGTGACAGGTGTGTTGTATCCAAATTAGATATACAGAGTTAAGGGGTTGGAATTGATGCTTTTGTAAGTTTGTAGATTTTTATGTCTCTAACTGGGACATACCTTTTCCATATTGTTAATGTTGTAGTGTTTTTGTAACTTGTCATTGTGTTTCGTTGTAGTGTTTTTCAATTTGTTGTTGTGTTTTTGTAATTTGTGTTTGTGCTTTCAATTTGCTGAAGTGGTTTGCTCCTCAGGGCCACTGTAAAAGCTGCTTTTTGTGTGTGTTGCCTTATTTTTGTAAATTTTTCCTGATTTCATGGTAACATCAATCTTTTAGTCCAGAGTGATCCTACAATACTTCTCAAAGCTTTCTAAAGGCTGCTGTTACTCTGCAGAACTGTTGATCAAAACAGGAAACATCTAGTTCATTCAATGTCAAACATAAAGAAATCCATTTGGTTTTTACTCATTAATGTGTCTTTATCCATCTTATATTTATTTTTCCAGTGAAAAGTGTCCTTTTTGTCATCTGCAGAGGCGTAAACATGAGAAAATTTCTTCATCTAAAAAGAAAAAAATCTGAGAAGATTATATTGCGTTGCCTTTTACTGTGACTCACCAAAGCATCGCTATGTTTATTGGGTCTAGTTCGACTGATTTCCTGACAGGTACCTTTACTGAGAGTGATGAATCAAAATCAGCTTTTCTAGACACACTAAAATAAGCTCAAAGGACTCCTGTTCCAGGCCTTGGCCTTCACCTACCTTTATGTGCTGCAGTCTTTGTGCTATTTCAGTTCATAGTTTCGTTTGTGCAGCGAGTCAGCCGGGGTTGGCTCCAAATTGCTGGCGAATGTTGCGCTACCTGGCTTCACCGTCCAGGTTGGACTGACACAGAGTCCTACCCTGCCAATCCTTGGACTGTCCTTGCTCCTGCTTTCTGTTTAAACACGGTTCACCTGTCATTCAGTTTATTGTTACTTTATTCTTGCTTGGCAGATAAACCGATCAATGAAGCCAAAAATCACATAATATGGCAATTTGAGCCATTTTAGTGACTTTTTGCAATCACCCTGTTCTCTCTTGTAAAGCATGTTATGTAAAGGCGTCTGTTTTCATGACAGGTGAGGTCAATCAAATGTTCGGATATTCTTATCTATTTATTTTTGTTTTCTTTCTTTTTCCTTCAGTTTCTGGAACATTTTTTTGTCTGTTTTTTGTTTTTATACTCATAATTCAATCTTTGAGCAACCCTTATCAATTAAAAAGTAATGTTTAATAAAGTTTATCTAATATTATAATCTGATAAATTCAGTTTTCATGAGATGTAAGCTATAAACATCAAAAGGACTCAAACTTGATAAAGTAACTCTTTGTCAGTGTGTAAATAATCAATTTAGTGTATTAAGTTTTCCTTCTAATTTGCAAACTTTGAGTCAATTAATAAATTATCCTTTTGATTATATTATTTATTGAAATCTACCTGTATTAAGGTATCTAACTGACTGTTGTGTGGAGGTGCTCAGAGAAACTCCCAGCATTTGTTGTTTTTTTTCTCCATAGGATTTTCTACAATGAGTTCAAATGCAAGTCAAAACACCCATGTATGCATCCGCATACATTCACACACATAAGGGTGAGTCCACTCTGCAGTGCTCTGGCGGCAGTAGATTGAGGAGGTTACAGCAGACAAATACAGCTGGCCAGGCTTCTAACAAAACAAGAACCCATTTGTTCTGCAAAACATACACGTGTCCTCAGAGCTTCAGACGCAAAGAAGAAAGCAGAGATGAACAAAATGGCTGCATGTTCTCTTTGCTTTGAGTCTGGGACACTAAAGCCAAAGTAATAAACACAATTATTTTTAAAAATGCATGTTTCAAAATGTACCTAAAAGTAACTTAAATCCAAAGTAGTATAGCAACAGTTTTTGGTTTTTTTATACATGATACCTACTTCAAAATAATCTTCATAACCAGCTGAAAATAATGATGAAAAAAAAATGCAATCCCATCAGAGTTGCTATTAAGCCACAAGCCTGTTTCTAACATTCTCTTGCATTGAACAGATCAGCATTATAAGCTTTGGATCTAAAAATCCTCTATTTTTGGCTTTTGGACTGACTGAGAGAATACTGACCCAAAGCTCTCAAGTTCTTCTTTCATACAACAAAATGCTCTCCATTACAGTCGAACAGAGTCATGCTGTGTGAAGTGAGACTCCATCTGGCTCCATCTACAGTCCTCATTATTCCTGCCTGCCCACTGGCCCAGCACCACACAGGCAGCTATTTACTGATGACAACTAACTTACTCCACAGGCTGGGGAACTTTTGCTCTTGTTTTCTTCTCTTGCTGGCAGAATCTCTCTCTCTCTCGCCCTCACACACACTCACACTCACACACACACGCCTGCAGACGATGACACACATATAAAATACTGCTCAGGTTTTACTGTTTGGGTTTTTGCACACAAGCATGGAAATACACACCCCTTTTTTGTCTCTGGTGAATTATTCCTGACAGATAGTTGTGCTTCCTCATAAATTCCAACCTACATTGTCTTTGCGTCCTACTTCTGCCCAGCAGTCTCTGAAATCCCAGACGGTTCGAATGCAGCACCACCCAGCCAAATGGTACACACAACAAAAATAACATTCTTATACAAAATTATTCTAGCTGTAAAAACACAAAATATCCTAATGTTTCTTTCCACTAGTTTCATCCCTAATGAACTGTTTGAGCCCATGAAGAGAATTGTTCCCAATGTTTCTGTTCTGCGTCGTGCAGAGAAAAAGCTAATTTCTTTTCAGATCATAGAACAAATTCTTATATTGGGCTAAAAGATAAACTGATGAAATATAAAAAGTTACATTCAGATGATGAAAATTTTCATTATGACAATGAAAATACAAGTCCAACACAACACAGTCCAGCAGAAAAAGTACCTGCCACCTTCGACGTATACAAGCTGCTGGCCGACATTTGCAATGACTGTTAATCAAACTCCTCTTTACAAAATTGTTCAGATTCATCCACATTGGCGTTTTCAACCCTGAACAGCTTGTCTAGGGTCTCGCCACAACATCACATCTTCTATTTTTCTAGCCATTTAGAGGCAGAGTTGCTGTTTTTGCTCCCAGCTTAACCCAACTGTTACTGAGGAAACCATCTGATGATCAGACATTCTCTCTCAGGTTTTTTGGGGAGCAGAATTCATGCCTAGTTTTGCCATGGAACATACATTTTTCAAAAACTTTTTTCTCAACAGTCTCAAGACTTTTTCCCAAAAGTCTTTTTTGAAACAAATATAGGATGTGGCATTGCTTTCTCTTTTGGTCAGCTTTGGTTTTCACCTTGGAATTAGATACTATTGTTGCCCATTTTCTTTCTTATTGTGGAGACATATAAGTACTTACATTATCCTTTCTGACCTCTTGGATGAGTTATTGATGAACTTTTGGAGTAATTTTGGAAGGTATGGCATAAGAGTATGCTTCACCATTTTCCCTTGGTTGGTGGATCACTGTGGATCACTTTGATGCAATCTCAAAGTCTGCATCCCTGTTTAATAAATGCTTGACAGGTTCTATTTAACTCACTTCTTCGCTCCACAGTTGTAGCCCTGCCATATGTATTTGAGCAACACAGTGAAGACTGAATTCCCACAAACACTGCTTGTTGAGAAATGCGATAAACAAATATAACAAAATGTTTTACCTGATAGGGAATTTTTTAGTGAAGTAGGTAAAAAGTGACACAAGAAGTTGCTCTTTGCAGACTCAAGATGAAGTCAAAACTCACAGTTTGTCATGGCATACCTGCACACTTTCTATGGTTGATGTTTATATGAGTTTGAGAGCTGAAAAGGTAATGAAGAGAAGCAGAGAGTTGAGAGGTTGTTTGACTGATACCTCAGTGAGATTAAAGGAAACTAAAGTCACTCAAGTGGCAGCATTGTTTTTGCATTTCAGCTGCCTACATGAAACAATGATCTCAGCAAAACACAAAAAAACTGCTCAGGGTTCATAGTAAAGAACTCAGTTAATCCCAGGAAGAATTGTAGACACAGACAATGAATATCTCAATTTGCTCTGTATGTCACTTTGAACTTTATGAACCATTTAAAATAGCTTGACGTGAAGGATTAGCACATTCACTTAACCAAACGATCCCAATTATAGTAGTTATCTTTTTCTCAAAAGGGAATTAAGATTACGAATTGCTTAGTTTAACTTTAAAGAAGTGATCTAACAGTGCATGGAAATATTTTACTGTCTTGTGTGAAAGAATTGAATGACAGAGCAATGGGTTATGAACACATTCCTTTGTTATATTTCTATAAATATTAACAGAAATAAAGCTTTTCATTGAAGTGGACAGAAGTTGCATGCAACTCATTTCTGTGACTCCACATATTTAAAATACACAAGCTTCCTCTAGCTCTGATTAGAGCAAGTTATAAACTTATCTACAACTAAGCAGATTATAAAAAAGCTTGATGAAAGCATGGTTTCTGGTCATGCAAAGTTACATGGTGTAAATAAAAAGTTTAAGGAGGATGAATACAATGTAAGTTTTTATCTATCAATAATACAGTTTACTTCCAACATGTCCTTCCCAGAAGGCAGTTAGTGAGAAGAAATTACTCAATAAGTCTACCATTTCAGCAGTTTCACAAATTAATTTTCTTGTTCATGATAAGACTTCAGAATATACCCATCTAATCTTTTTAGCTCTGATTGTCTTTGCTACTAAAAGGTGGACTGAAGGATTGATTAGATGACCATTATAATTTGTTAAAGATGTCCTTCTGCAATCTTTCAGCAGCACAATAAGCCATTAGCTCTTTGAATAAGATGACTACAAAAGTATCACTCACAAAATATGCCATTACTCCTCTATCAAGCACTTCTTTTAAAGTAAGATAACCCTTTCCCCAATCACATGGCAAAAGCACTAATAGGCGAGAAAGTTCTTTGTGTGAAAATAATCCATAGTTACTCTTCCTCTTTTTAAAGTAAGTGAAAGATTACCCTTACAAATCTAAAATCTCCCTGTGAATGATTTCAACATTTCATTCGTTTGAAAGTGAAATGGGATACAATTAAGCTGAACTCATTAGCAGAAGGTGCTGGATAAATGAGACGGCAAAGGACAGAGGAGAAGGGGATTCTAATCAGACTGATGACAGAGAGACCAAGGAGAATAACTGTTGTTGTTCACAGGACTGTTGAGTTTGGTGAGGGAAAAGAGGATGCATCAAAAACATTTAAGCTCTCACATTTTTCAGATGGCATTTCATGCATTTAATTTAACATGACAGAAATATTTGCATGCATGTTTTGTTTTGACAGCATTTATGTTGGAATTGTCATTGTTAAATTCTACAAGCTTTCAATATGAAGACGTGCATTTGTGAGCCTACTGTATAGTTTAATGAGCGCTTTAATTTAATTTATGGTCAGTTCTGAAACGAGCTTGAGAAAGCTTGAACTGTTCCAGGATTTCAACACAATCTGAAGTAAACATCTTTTGAGGCAAAGGAACACAATTAGGTCAAAATTACAGAAGGTGCTGAAAAGTTCTTCAAAACTCTGATTACATAAGGAAGATCATAGATTTTATCTTCTGCAGTAGTGGTCGAATAGTTTCTACGTTGCAGGTTAAGGCAAATTAATGTATAATTGAGGTTTTGAACTGTTAAAATAAGCAGCTATGAATGTTGTCAGAAAGGGTCTCAAGTGTGGATTTTAGCTATTTGCGGTCTCGCCCGGTGAATACCAGAGGTCCACTGTCCAAGTACTGACATTTAATGCCAATGCCTTATTTGCATTAACAGCATGTAATTGGATAAGATTGTTCAAGCTGAAGAGCTTGAAAGATCTTATTCATCTAATCAGACTGTAAGTAAGTCTGGACTTTCAGTCTTGCCAATCAGTCCAGAGCAGACCGATTCTGGAAGGTTGTAGAAACATCCAGCATTACGGTTATTGCAGCGTTTAAACATTGAAGATGATTGTAGTTTGTTTTTTACAGCAGATGTGTTCCAAAACAAGTTTAAGGAAGCTTAAATTGGTCACTATGCTCTTCCAAGCCAGTGTTACATTATTTCACCCATTACATGCTTATATTTTTGCTGGGCTACTGCGTTGATCGCCTCTCCCTCCAATATACTCCAATATACACACAGAGGAGCTCTAATTTTGTCATCCTGGTTGCATGACTAAATGGTCTAACCTTACAAAAAGTTGTTCCGAAGCAATCAGTCTGATCCTCACACAGCTCCAGGGACCCATTCGAGTGAGCACATAAAGTAAGTGCAATTTTTAAAAAAAAATCCAAATAGCACAGTACAGGTTTGAAAAGAAAACAGATGAACGACTGCAGAATAATGAAGGTAAAGTGGTGATTAAGCCAAGAAAGTCTGTCTAATTATGCAAATGAGGTCGAGGAGGGAAAAAAATCCACTTTGTCTGCACAAGAAACCATTTTTTGCCAAAAGACTACATGATTGCCCACTCTCTTTCACTGCAATGAATAATTTTTCTCAGGGAACAGAAATGGAATGACATTTAATCAACATGCAATCACAACACATGCATTAAATAAAGGTTGCACACATCCCATCTGGGTTACTTGTAACAGACCCTGGAGGATCTGTGCTTACAAAAACACAAAAAACCTGAAGTAAAACAACCAATATGTTGCACCCACCTCCACAAGATGTATCCTCAGTAAAAGCAATAATACTATGTCAACCTGTAGCTACAGGGAGAAATACTTAGGAGTTATAATGCAATAAAAATATTTTAAACACTGATTTCACAATAGTTCAGAACCTTTATTATTTTGCATGAAAACCTTTATGGAAAAAAAAAAAGATGCACCATGTCTGAGTTGGTGAGTCTAAGTTAGCCCATAATTTGCAACTTTTGTAAAAGACTTCTAAATTGCCTTAACTTATTAAAGCTAATATTTATCTTATACCTCCAAAGTGGTGTAAAGGCCTGAATATAACTTATCACAAATGTTTGATTTATTTGATTGCAAATGCTACTTTTGGTAAAAGTAGCTCAAGTAGATTTAGATTCATGAGGCAGTTGCTATGTTGTTTTGGAGAGCTGTTTTCCTTTTAATAAATAGCATATGTCATAAAAGTGCTTCTTGTATTTACTCTTGTTATAATTTATCATGAAAAGCTTAAAAAGCTGAAAGCGGAGATATTTTGGACACTTTTTTCCACACAGTGAAGGTTTTAGTTATAAACAATGCTTTACCCTTGTAGGGTATGGAGCAGCTTCTTGGTAAAACTACTTTCTGACAAGAAACTTTGTGTCATCCAACAATGTGACTTTTTCTCCAGACAAAACTAGGACGGTCAGTCAGCTGGAAGGGCAAACATCATTTCTTTGGAGGACAAGGACATGTTGGTGCTATGATTGTGTTGTGATGTTGCTCATCTTAACTTCCTTCTGCTCTCGTTCACTAAAATACACAAAACATTTTTTAAAGAACTGTATCTGTTATGTAGACTTTATTGTCTTCATGTCTGGATTTAAAACTTCACAACACAGAAACCACAAGCTTTTTAATAATGCAACAATAGCTGCAAATTCTGGCTGTAGATAAATACACATTTTGCTCTCCCTGTGGTTTTGCATCTCACAGCTGCTTTTCACACAACAAATCTCAATATCTCCCATTGGACTGAAGGAAAAACGCCTGTAGTGTAATATAGAGTATTAGAAAAAAATAGCACTTGGAAAAATTACCCTCCAAAAATGTTCTCTCTTGCTAAGAGCTTCAATTGTATTTGTGTTAGCCTTAATGATACTGCTCTTGCAGTACCAGTAATGCTGAACAATGAGCATTGTTCAGATCCTAAGTTTCTCAGCATTCCTGCGTTAGTCTCTACTCTACCCATTCTCTCTTGTGAAGTCCTTCAAAGATCTTTTCTTGGGCTCCCATTATTCTTCTGCAAGCTTTTCATCGCCTCTATTGTCAGGACAAGGCATAGGCTTTTTTAAAATTTATTTTAGGATATCAGTAATTAGTAGTATTGTGTTTTTAATGTCTGCTATTTGGTCAACACAGGCTGACCAAATAGCAGACATTAAAAACACATTTTCTGCATATTTTTCTGAATAGACTTGATTTAATCTGAAATATAATCTTCATCTGTTTTCCTACCCTTTAAAATAAAATTTAATACAAGGGTGAGAAACCTTCAATTACCACCTTCTGAGGCTGTGTTTAGTAATGTGTTCTGCTGCATTGTGAGCTGAATACCCCCCTGCACTGTTAATCTGGCTGAATAACTGAGCCACTGACATGTGGTGCATCTGTGATTAGCCCCGTCCCTCTGGGAGGGAGATTTATGAGGTTCAAGCTGTATTGTTTTAGTCCAAATCAGATGTGAAGACCTGCAAAGCTCAGTATAAAGCAGCATTTTCTGTGGAGCTGGCTCTTTTAAGCGCCTTCCTTAACTCTTTGTTATCCCTATAATCCTGCTTAAATTGTGTTTGAGGCCATAATTAAATATTAAACAGCCTAGTGAACTTGGAGAAGCTCCCCTCCATAATACTTAACTGGTGTGGTGCACGTGTGATGAATCAATACACAAAACAGATGCAAAGAAGAGAGCTTTTTGAGTTCACTATGTACTGCATATTCAACATGTTACTTCTCATAAGGGTGTAATTATCTTTGTGGTGTAAACCGGATAATTAGCCACATCTCCACTTAGCTCACAGCTGGAAATACGGAGGCGAGGAGAAGAAGAACGCAGAAACATTGCTGCATCTGTTAACTGTGACTTTGTAGAAAGTCCTAAACAAATTAATACAAACCCCATGCCAGTGGGATGAAAATGATCCATAAGCTGTTCGAATGATTTCCATTCAGAGTTTTCTTGCTTTTTCTGAAGCATACTTGAGGACGGAAGAAAAACATGTCACATTACATAATCACATATTTGACATACTCATATTTGAATGTACCTTGTCACTGCAAACCAAGATTTACGTCTGAATATTTTTTGTTTTCCTTTTAACTTTGTTAATCGTACAGTTAAGCCTCAGTTAAATTCTAATAATACTAATACCAAGAGTTACCATAGGAAAAATTATGTTTCATTAACAAAAAGGAGAAAAATGTCTAAATTAATGTCCTACTTTATTCATACCATCTTTATACAAACCTATTACTGGCTACTACAGCCACAAAACTCCTGATAAAAAATGTGTAGATCTCCTCTGGTGTCTGAGATTGAAGAGTGAACAGGCTCAACACAAATCATGCCACACTTTTCAGATTGTTATTTGTATTACTCCTATACTTCACATTTATACATTACTTTGTGTAGGTCGGTCATCAGTACTCCCTACTGTGCTGTAGAAACTCTGACTTGAAATTATTTATCCATACAACCATGTTTGTGTCTTGTGACTCAGTATTTTTCCTCTGATTTTGCAGTTGCTGTACGTGACAAACCAACTTAAAAGATTCTGCGAGACCTAAGGATTTATGCCAATTCTTCTTCTTTGTACTGTTATCTGGTGATTCACTACAACTTTGAAAAGGAGCCCATAGTAATTAAGTTAAGTACCATTTTAATTTTATACATAGCAACAATGCAATGAAGGACACCGTAATTAAATCAGAATTTTATGGAAGAAAAATCTCTATTTTCAGATATTTTTCTAGGAACTCTGACTCTTTTCTTCTCGCTGGCAGGTAATGGCAAAGTGGAAGACGTTATCTCACAGCTATTCCAGCGGGTGAATCTAATCCTGTAGATAAGCGCGCAAACAACAGGATCTATCACAGCCATATCACAGTGATCCGATTTGAGGTTATGAAGATAGAGGCTTAAGACGGTTATCGACTAGCAAATCCTAAAGACACTGCAGGTGCACAGAGATGTGGCTAAACGGACCAACACAGCTAAGAGATGGCTGCAGCATATAGAATCATTAGAAAATCTAAAATAGATTATTCTCCATTGAGATCCATGTCTGAAAACAACGTTACATACACTCTGCATTCTGCTCACACTCCCTCTATTTTCAGGACCATGGAGTTTTTAATATATTTTTGCTGTAATTCCAAGCGAGACCAAAACGTTAAACCCAAGCTGGAGACTTTAAAGAAAACAGACTGCCAGAAAAATGCAGACAGAATACAAAAGAGGACAAGGCAACAGGGACAAAAATTTATATGCAAAATATTAATTTTATACCATATGCTGTAGCTGTGAACTGAGAAAATAATGGTGCAATGAGATGCAGCTCCGGAGAAGGCAGCAGGTCACAAAGGATGATGAGGGAAATGGAAAAAGACATTCAGTCATGGTATGATCGGATCTGGAGTGAAAATGATCATCCATTCAGATCCATGTTATAGCAAATATTTGGTCATTATTATATATGAGAAAAACATAGTGCAGACCATTGGATGTCGAGTTCTTTTTAAGATATTTTTATCTTATTTTATCTTTAGAAAATAGTTTACTTTGAAATAAACCCCCAAAATTTCCCTAATTTACTACAAAACAAAAACATTTTCTCACATATTTTTTCAAACACTTTCTTGTAAATGAAATGATTCTTCATGCGCTCTATGATGGTGAGTTAGTTGGTTCTGCTGCAGCAAGGCGTCCCTAAACCATAACTAGTCCTCTGCTTTGTTGTTTAGATTTATTTGTCCACACAATTTTCAAGACTCAGTTCTTTTTTTTATTTCAGTCTAAACTTCAGTTTGCCTTCATGTTGTTTTTTTTTCTCCTTTCAAGCCTCCCATAATAGTTAAACTTGAGCCGTCTTTTTCTGTTTGTACAGACATGCTCTTTCATATCAACGGCAGCAGGAACCTGCTGCAGGTCTTGTTATAGTTTGGAGATTTTTAGATTTCTTTTAACATTTTTTTGCTCTTGGGAGAAACTTTTGCTCGAGGGCCAGGCTTTTGGGCATGTTCACAGTTTGATTCAAACATCCTCTGCTTAAAATGTATTAAATTGTTAAATGGGTGAAAGCAGTTAAAGGGTCAGTAGAATTTGTTTTGGAAACAGTTAGTGCCATTTTGTAGTACAATCAAGTAACAACCTTGTCGTGTATAATTTATTTTTTGTGAGAAAAATGTAGGATAGAAAAACTGAAAATCCGCTTAATAAAAAAAGGAATGCAGAACCTTTGCTTTTTCACTGCTTTACTTATATAACTGACATGTTTTCGGCATATTGGAAGATTATTGGTGGTGCATAACCTCCTACAGTTTACTGTACAAATAATTATCAACTTTTCTATTAATACCTACTCAATGTAAGCATGTCAATGGTGTAAAGGTTCATAAAATACAACTCACATTTTCCACTGCAACGTTTTCACAGTTGGAGTTAATTTAAGAAAGCAGAAAGCCGATTTGGTCTTAACACCTTTCAGACAAGCTGTTAACCTCAGCCTCCAGGACTAATCTGTCTGACTTGGAAGTAAATAAAAATGACAAGCGTCAACCACTATAGACAAGACCTGCTTATGACCTTAAGACAGAACTGCACCGCAAAAATGTGGCACCGTCACTTCAATTGCTTTTATGTTATATCCTGGAAAACTGTTGATTTGCAAGAACAATTAGAGATATAGGTAAACAAGAGTATATTTCTGAGCAATTTTCCGTATTCACACTGCTTCACCAACAGAAGCTGTACACTGTTATAGTATGTGTGTTATTTAATAAGACATAAGGGTAAAAACAATGTCAAAAGTGCAAAAAAACAATTGCTGCAACTGTTGTTACTCTCTGCAAGCAGCAGGCATGTTGCATTTTGAGTTTAGGGTTGGTGAGAAACTTTCAGTTTTATTATTGAAAGTATTTCCATTATTTTATGAAAAGCTGCTATATTTCCAGAACTTGGACAGTGAGAAACACTCACTGTCCAAGACAGTTATCTTGGACCGTGAGTGTATCTTCTTGTTGTTTTTATTTACGTGCAACTAGAAAAGTTGAAATGTTGTATTGCTAAAAGTTAAACTGTAAATTCATGAGAAAATGTAAACTTGTGAATATAGTTTTATATCTCTGTAGCCGTTGAACTCTTAGAATCAGGTTTAGGGTAAAAAAAAAAGCTTTAATGTGTGACCCGCTCCAAGTAAAATCAATGACATCTTCAGACTTGCTGAAATCACATAAATGTTGCTGACCCAGTCTGGCTTTCTCTGTGTTTGCTATATTGTTGGGAGCCAAAATGTCACATATTAAACCCTAGAAAAATGGGTTTCAGTTGTTATACTAGTTGTGAAGATTGCCAGGATTGCAATTTAGCAGTTTCAATGGTGATGCCTTTTTGGGGATTGTTTTACCAGAAAATCACTCACAGCCACTTAGAGCAAAATAAGCTGCCTTTGAAAGCTTCAGTTTCCTGTTTAAATTGAATCTCTGAAAATCTGCTTGGCAAGAGACATTAATAGTGTTTCATATGGCATGCCAATTACATTACATTACAGGTGATACATTAACACAACTATGTATTAGTTCAGTCATGCAAATATTGAATAGAATCGTTTGTTGATGCATTTGTTTTTATTAAGGTTGCATATTCAATTATTATTAAACCTTTTAAGAAAAAGGAGTGAAACATTTTCTTTTAAATATTAAGGATTGAAACGTTTGAAAAAATTGTGTCATTTTAAAATGTTTTGTCATTTTGCGGACAAAACAAATCTCTTTTCACTTTTGTCTAAAAAAAGACCAACCACAGATAAAAATAAATTACATACACACTCACAATCCATCTGCATGTTTCAGGACTCCATGCACCAGAAAACAATTTGTATCAGCAAACACAGGGAAATCTAATTTGACAGCCAGTGATTGACACAATTCCCTCTCACCTCCAAATAATATATTTCTCATAATCACACCCTGCTTCCAACTGCACTTCATGCCTGTAGCAGCAAAACATCTAGAAGTCAGCTGTCATAGCATGAGGGCATTTCTCTGCACCACCGACTCTTTAGAACTGGGCCCAGAGACACCAATTTGTCAATTGACAGCAGTCACAAAAGACCACAATAATAGTGTTTTGAGTAATGTGTGCTTTCACACATTTTTCTCTTTCTGTTGCTCTAGATCCCGCTGCCCTCGTGAAACTGATGTTGCTTCTCGACACCCAAAGGGCAATAAGCTCTAATTTTGGCTGTGAAAACATTCAGGTAGTTTAGCTATTACACCAGAAGGTTACATAAAACATGTAACATTTTCTGCACACTTACCCAGTGCTTTCCATTCAGTGTTTGATTACTATTGTATGTTACTTTTTTCATATTTAAAAATTGTTTCAGCAGAAAGAAAAAAAAATTAAACCAAACTGAGCATTTAAAAAAAAAGCAACCTTTTAAACAACAAGAATGTTAACAAGTATGGCTAAGCAAAAAACTAAATTTACTTTTCCACCACATAGAACTATGAGTATGGCAAGAAAGGTAAAACTGTCTGAGTTTATAGTCAATAAGAGAACAAGTAGGACACCTTCTTGTAAGCTATAGATATTATCTAATTAATCGGATAGCATGTCAGGGAAAAGGTTACTGTTGCCCATAATGCATATAAAAATGCAGTGTTTGCTAAACGCTAAGCAGCCTTAACTCAATGTTGGTCAGGCAGGAAGCAAAGGAGGAATATTTAGAGAATTGATTCATATTCACTGATCTGTGATGTGCTACTATTTTTTCTTCCAAAGGTTCTGGGAATGGAGTGCTTTTGAAATAAAAATCTTTTGAGCATGACAATTACCCAAAACACATGGGCAAATCAACCCTGAAAGGTTCATGATGCACAAAATCATTCTTCTTTTGTGACCATGCTAGTCTCCAAATCTAAATCCTGTTGGGGTGAAGCAGGAGAGAGGACCCTGGACTCTGAACAATGCAGAGAGAATAAGCAATATTGTAAGCTCCAGTATGTAAAATGTGCAAAGTATTCACTGCTGTGATGCCAATAAATTCAATTGAAATCTGTCAGAAAGAAGTCTGTTTTGTAATATAAGTTCATGCTAATTTTTCTCTTAATTTGAGTCATTGAGCTGCAAACCAGGAAGTTGTCTTTGAGTATGAGGGTTTGCTTATAATGAAGTCTTCGGTGACATTTCATGCAATGTCTTTGATGCCACTCGGAGTGTTCTTTAATTTAATCCCCAACCTGCTATGCATGCATGCTGCACAAACATACTACTGTCAGCTTGATGTGTTGTACCTGCTGGGATCGACCACCTACATCCACCTGCTGCTCTGTACCCAATAAGTCACTTAAAAATCCATCACATATATGCTGTTTCCAATTACTCACTGTGTTATAAATATGCTTGCATTTGCAATTTAGACCTTTTTACCTTTGAAGAGTTATCATGCATAAGGACTGGCACATAGTGAGCAAAGTGCATTTTGTCCTTGGTGTCAGCATGGCCTCTGGCTCTCCAAGAGCTCCAGAAAAAAAAACACACACACACACACACATGCCTTGAGGCTAAATGTGCTCATGATGGAGAGGGATGGCATAGAATAGGGGAGGTTAATTTAACTAGTGCTGGATATGAGAGAAACAATGAAAGGAAGTACAGAGAGGGGGAAAAAAATCAATGAGAAAAATGATAATTCTACTGAAAGCTAAATCTGCTGTAGGTGCCCACTGGACAAGAGGACAAAGGACAAGACAGAGGAAAATAGAAATAAATGTGGTATTAAAAGGGAATTACGTAAGAGTGAAAGTTAGCAAAAGTCTGCACCTACAGAATAAGAAAACATGAAAGAAAAGAGAAAGCTGCAACGCATCTGTATTTCTGCCACTTGAGTCCTTTATGAAAACTTGGATAACTAAGATCTTAGACACATTCATACATCCAAACAGAGAGAGCAAGAGAATTCAGAGCCTATAAATACCCCAGTGAGCATGAAGTGTCCTTGATAGCAGTGAGCTCCTTGAACAGAAAAGGCCTTCAGACTGTCTATTAAAGTCTCCTGTGAGGTCCATAGAGAGGACTTGGCAAACGAGTGAGGACATTCGTCTATCTGCCGCTGGTTTCGTGTTGTGGATGAAACCAGAATGTTCAACTCATGCACATCAAACCACAACATGAATATAGTTGATGGGAAGCTCTGTTCTGGCTAAAGTGATGTTTTGTGTTTGCATTCAGCCCTCTGAGGATATTGAATAGTTTTTGTAGACACCTTTTGCCACATTTACCTCTGTTAAAACTTACAGGTGAGTCTCCTCCTGCTCTAACCCTCCGGTGAAATCATTCTTGGTCCTTTCTTCTTTTCAAAATACCCTTAGGTCAGTCAGATCGGACAGAGAGCATCTGTGGACATCAATTCAAATCAAATCCAAGTATTGGCACAGATTGTCAGATCATATGTGGCCCAAATTGAAAATCAGTGAGTGCAGATCGACATCTTGACACGACATCTTGTTATTAAACTGTGTAAATAGCAGAAAATTATTTACAGTGGTTATTAAGATGTTTCATTTTGATCTTTTGTGCTTTGGGTTTCTGAGTTTAGTTTTGATTATTGCACTTTTCATTTATTTTGCTTCACTTTCATTTCCTTGGTTATTTTTTCTGTTTGTGTTTCTTTCTGCAGTGTGTATGTTTCCTCTTCCATAACCGTCCCACCTGCTTTGCAGCTATCTTTGCTCCCTCAGTATATTTAGTCCCTGCTTATTCCTTGTCAGATTTTTGTCTCTTGATCTTCTTCTTAGTAGATCTGTGTGCTCTTTGTTTTGTTATCCTGCTCACCCACTTGTTATGGAGTCATGTTTTTAGCTTGCTTTTGGGTCTGTGTCACAATTGTTTCAACACAGAAGTTGGATATTATTTTTGTTCTGTTGTGTTTGTCACCTAACAAGCAGCTTCAAATTAGACAGACAGGCAGTAAGAGTGACAAGTGAAAACTGGGCCCTTGTGAGCTAGTTTAAAACTTCATGTGTGAACTTCAAACTAAAACTCTATTCCACAGATTGTTTGTCAATTATACAATATTATACAATGCATACACTCAAAAGCAAAAGAAGCTTGAACCAAGTTTTGTCATTGTTAAACTGGAAGCTTGCTTAAATACTGATCTTCAGCTCCTCTCCTGCATTGTTGGGTCTGGTGTCTCTCATCTCCATCCAGACAACATCATGCATATCCTCTGTGGAGTTCAGGTCAGATGAATCTTCTAGCCAATCAGCACAGTCAGTGATGGGTAATCAATGAGGTCACACCTAACGTCAAACTCTGAAAGGTTAACACCAGCCAGCTCTCTGTCCAAGAGATAGAGCTGAGGTTTCTTCTGTTACATAAACTTTTTGTGGGAGACAAACGTAAGGCCAGCAGTCTTGCTCATTTTTCTCATGGCCTTATTCTGACATTTTTGTACCCAAAAAAACTTATAAATATCTATTGTTTTAGTCTTATTTACTAGAATGAAAGTGGATTTGGGTTTTTTGTTGTCAACCATGATATTCTATTAAAAGAAATAAATGCTTCAAATACAATTATAGTGTTTTGTTAAGTTAAGAAAGCATTTTGTTTATTGCTCGGGATGACTTCTCTTAGATAATTTATTAAGTGTTTTAATTTGCAAGGTCCATCTCTTCACACACATCAGTCGATTATGCACTGATGAAATATTTGATACAATAGAGTCAGACATAAACAAAATTACAACCACAACTTTTAGATAGTTATCGATCTGTTATATTATCATCAATTGAGATAATGACATACGAGCCGGACGCTTTTCCTGAGAAAAGCAGAATGTCAGAGAGGCTCTTTGTGTGTTTCTAGATGTGTGTGTAATAGATGTCTTTGCTTCCTGTCGGCCTTATCAGGGCGGCTGCAGCACATGAGCCTGCACTGACAGCAGCCTTCACCGAGTGTCAAAAATCTTGGCTCACACTGACTCTGTTACTCTGTGTTGGCCTCCTCGTGTGTAGCTCAATACAAGAAGTATTCACACCTAAAACAATTGTCCAGAACTCCTTTCTTAATAGACAATTCTTTTTACTCCAGCACTTTATTGAATCCTTATACATTTGGAATAAAATTAAATGTTTTAGACAACATTTTAATTAGCAGAGATACATGTGTATTTGTTCATCCTCCGTTTCTCTAAGATACTGGTTTCCATAGCCTTTTTTTTAAACCTTCTCCTTCAGCAGTTTGAAAGACAGACATGGTAGGCAGGCTTAGGAGGGCTTGACTGAATTAGTATATATCAAGATGGAAGAGTGGATGGACTGATCAGGGCTGCAACCTGTGATAACAGAAGCCTATTTTCATTTCCTGTCTTTGAAGGTTTACACTCTGCAGACACAGTCAGTGCATATTCAGTCCCCACATTTCAAGAATAAAAAATGTCAGTCTTTAATGCAATCCCGTTCTCACCTCTCAAAACTTACAAAGAATAACTATTAAGAAAAAAAGTAATTTTCTCTGATCTCCTCATTTTGTCCTTTAGCTTCCCTCTTTGCTGCAATGCCTGGCATCTTAAAATTCTATCGCAGATAAGGCTTTAAGTTGGAAATGACTTTCTGATCTCATGGCTTCCCTTTCAAAAATTCAATCACTGCACCTACAGGACTTATTCCTCAAAGTTTTAAAATAATAAAGAAAACTAAATTTCAACTGGAGTGAAACAAACTGCTGTCACATTTTCGGTAAATGACAAAACAAAACTTTAATCAGGTCTTCTATGAATATCAGAAATATATTCATATAGTGAAATCTTGGCACTTAGTTAAGAGCAGCACATGAATGTTTCATATCCCAGAGCTTCACACAGTGTCACAAGCAGTAGGTAGGAAGTGGCAGTCATGGTGCATGAAGTGAAAGAAAAAGCGATTGTGGTCATCATACATCAGGGTCATGATCATTAGCCACACCACAGGTTGGGTATGTCACTGCCCCAGGCGCTCTCTTTCAGTGTCAGGTGAGGTCAGAGTAAAGAAAAAGGTACTTTGCCATGCTGCAGACTCCAATAAGTTGAAAATACCATGCTAGTCGTAAATGACAAATTTACCAGTGATCACAGGGCTTTGTTTTTAAAGATTTTCACTCCGGATTTGACATTTTGTTCCAACTTACTTCCATTCCACAACTGCACTGGAATAGAAAGGAGAAACATTAAAAATGTCATTTTTACATAAGTTAGTAGTACACCATATTGTCAGATTGTTGCTCTTTATGATGTAGTTTTGGGCAGGTGGATGTCTGAATTCTCCATCAATCTATTTATCATAATCAAAAACCACAACTTCAGACGAAAAAGGATTTTCATTGCCATGAAGAACAAAATAACTGAAGTAGAAAACAATTTAACAGCTAGGAAAGAACAGTAGAGGGAAGTAAACAACAGATTAATTCATCATGGCAAATAGTTAGTGGGAATGACGTATTAAGCAGCAAGAAAACATTTAGTCTTAAAGTTGTTAGAAGCAGAAAAAAAACAGCTAGCTTGTGGATTTCAATGAGCTTGCCAAGCTCTACGTATGGTTGTTAAATGACAGGTTTAGTACATTACCAGAGTTACAGTATATACGGAGCATTCTTCCTCTGCACTAATAAGCATATGTTGAATGTGCAAAGGAACAATAGCAAACCTGAGCGCTGATGCTTGTTTGGGTCGTATGGATCGATTTTACAGATGAGTTGTTGTAGCTAAAAATAGGAGTTAATCCTGATTCTGAAAGAAATCTGTCAGAATACATAGAGCAGTCGGGGGTCTCAGGCTGACCTCTATCTATCTTGAAAGAGCCAACAGAACTGTTGGTCTGATGCATCACATTTTCTTTCACATCACTAGACAGCCAGATGCTGTGGGCAATGTTGAGGTGGTAAACCTATGTCCTGCCGTCTTTGACACATACCACCTATCTGAGGATTGCAGCAAAGCAAACACACTCATATGTAAAACACCAATCCTCAACAAGTGAGACCTCTTTCTGCAGCATAATGCACCATACCACCAAGGCAAAAAATATCTCAGTAAGAGGTTGAGGGACACAAGAAGACTGATATTTGACAAATTGATTTTGACTGCAAATCTGTTACAAAACCATCCAATCAAGAATCTGAGGGATGTGTTAGTAAAACAAATCCAAACCATTGAGGTCCAAACTAACAAGTCATAGACGTTTGGCTGGTAATATAGTGTTTAAAACCTCATTTGTTGAAGTAATCAACAAGACAGGATTGTTTTATCAGTATGCCTAATCAGTAAATTATAATGCGTTTTCAAACCTTGCAAGTTAGTTTCCTGTTAAATTTCCCATAGAACTCTCAGTGAGAAAGAGACGGTTCTTGCAGATTGCAGGGAGCCACTTTTTCTAAAACATTTAAACGTGAATCTGTTGAAACAATATTTCAAGATCACTTCTTCTACATTCTTCGATGAGCTAAAATGCATTTCTTATTTTGCATGATAACAAAATTGTACAAGAAGACATTCAGTTAATTTCTTCATGCAGCGCAGCATAGTATGAGTAGGAAATGTCTGGATTAAACTCTTTGTGCAAAATGCAGCCTTGACAGTGTTTGCAGAAGTGACTGTTCTGACAGAAACCCACTGAAAGGATTTCTTTGATGCTGCATGCAACTGAAGCAGACAGCAGAATGACAAATGAAAGCAGTTAGAAAATGCAATTAGTTTTCTAGTGACTAATTGATGTCAGTTACAGCAACTTTCTCAAACTCTATTAAACTGTTTTACATCCCTCAACAATCCAATTACATTCAGGTATTTAATCCGTCAACAGTTTTTGTCATTTGGAGCAAATGTTTACCCTCCAGATGGGTCAAAGGTCACCACAATCAGTATTTGAAGTCATTCAGAGGAGCTTTGGAAACCTCTGGACTAGTTAAAGTGCATTACAAATACAAACCATTTACCATAAAATACAGATACTCTAAAATAACAATAACTGTTATTTTATCACTCTGAAATAACAGTGATAAAGACAAAAACTGGAAATTTTCAAGTGATTTTAATCACAGCTTAACATCATTTAGAGACAAGAAACCTTTGAAAACAACACAAAGAAAAACATATTTTAACAACACTGAACAAAAATCTCAAATCCCTTCTCATGCACTGGTGCTGTATTTATTTTACAAAATTAAAAGTATTTTTCTTTTTATCTTTTAGTCAACACTGAATATGAGATGCTTTAAATCAAAACAAGTCATTACACAAAGAGAAACTATTAAAATGTACAGATGCACAAATCACTTAAGAAATAGGAAAAAACAGAAACTGCACAAATTAAAGTTAAATTTCTTTAAAACAAAAAATCTTGTGAATGTAGAAAATCCTGTTAATAAACTTTTTTGTGTCAGTGTTTTAAGATATAAACCTTCTTAAGATCTCACTGGTTGCTCCTGTATTGAGTATAAAATCTGGAAGTTCGAAAAAGTCTCAGACCAGCCTAGTCTGGTCAAAAACCAAGTGGACATTTGCGTAATTATCAGGCAGCCAGATGTGAATGTGGCTCAGTGAGACAATTTTTGAATGTTACTGAGGAGTCTTCTGCTGTACGCTCTGTGGTCGACAGGAAGTACTTCCATTACGGTCACTTTCACCCGACACTCGTCCTAAGGACAAAAGAAAAGGCTCAAATTAGACTTTAACAAGTGAGCAACTTAATATCCAACACTTAAAGGGTTGAGGTAGAAAATCAATCAACAGCATGTTTAGTAAAAGTTAAAAATTTGACTGCTAACCTCAAAGCACATACAAACCATCCATCACAGCAGATTGACTATGTAGCTGTAGTTCACTGCTCTATGCAACATAAGCCATTATGCTGTTAGTTCATGTCGATGAATAATTATTAGGTTTTTAACATGTTAGTTTTGATTTGCATTGCGTAGTTTCGCTGTATCTGATGGTCCAAAAACCTTGCTAATGAGAGGGAAATATAAGAAGCTCACAATGAATAAACGATGAAGCAAAGGCAGCTTGGACCACCCTTTGTTCATCATCAAAGCTCATACTTTGGCAACAACTACATACAGCCAGTTAATAAGAATAATTAGCTAATATGGCAAACATCCCTCAATAAGCTGAATGTTTTAATTAAAACTCTGAGAGGACACAAGATTTTGCACATTCTATTTGTTCTGACTTTAGAAAGAAACAAGCCTGTAATTAGCAATCACATTTTAGAAAAAAAAACAAAAAACTATTTAACAAATGCAGGAGTCTGACTGGCCTTTCAGTCCAAGAAAGTTTCTGCAGGTAGAGCTGCAATGTTAAACTTATTTTTCAGATGATTTTTTCCTTTTGTTGTGTCACGCAGCAGACATGAATCATTTACCTCACCATCTGTTAGCGAGGATTCAAGTGCAAACTGCACTTGCTTAAAACAGTGAATGTTGATGGCTCCATCAGCAACAGCTGATGGCTCATGGAGCCACTTCAAAAATAACTCCAATAAAATGGCAATTTCTGACAAACATTACATGTTCATTTTTGCAATTTAAGCTTCTGCTTTTATATTTATGTTGATTAAAACAAAAACAAATTTTAGTGCATATGCAAATGAAGAAAAAACAACAACTTCCATCTACATTTCAGTGAAGTTATTTGGTAGAAATTGATTTTCTTTGATTAGTCAGCTACTGATATTTTTCACAGTTTGGTGACTCAATGCCTCGTGTTTTTTATGTAATGTGTTGACTTATTTTCTTGTTGTAGGTAGACATCAGCTCTTCACCAAAAACACTGCTTGTCCCAGTTTAATCTGTCTTTACATTTCATGCTTTCAGCTCTGGAGATGAAAACACAAACAGGTGCTCCTACGCCTTGCGCCATATTGTCCTGACATTATTGAAATGTTTGACGATAGACTAAATTTTCTCTGCTTGCACAAATAATTACTTTTAAAGAGTAAATTAATATTAGTAAGCCTCTTGCGCAACCCACATAGTGGAGACAACTGGAAATAATTGGCTTAGCCGTTTGTTTTCTGGACAAAGTCATCAACACAGCTATTGTTTAATGGTGTGTATGCTCCTTTGTTTTAAAGATTATTCCTCATTCAGTGGTTCTGTGTATAGCTGTGTTTCTTCCTTGGACAAAGCCATAGATAATGTTATTGCTTCTATTTGCAATGTGTGGTCTATTCTTTTTTTCTCAAATGGAAAGTATGCCTTGAGCTTCTGCTATCATTAGCTGTCTTTATTTGCATATTGCAAACATGGATTCAATAAAAGACAAAGCAGATGCTACTCTTTAAATAACTTGGAGGAAAAAGCAGACTGTAAGTATTATCTGCTGTAATGCCACATTGATAACCCTATAGATCTAAAATGAGTTCCTTCAGAGGATCACAAAGAGACATTTGACTTTTTTTCTCAACTGGAATAAAATGAAGATAATTTGAAAGTGACCCGACTTTGGTCTAGGGTGGCATTCAACTTGTGAACTGTGAACACCTCAGTGATGACTACAATTTGTTGGGGGAACAGAGCGTGAAAGTGACATTTTCCATCTCTAAACGCGCAAAAGCAGGATGTCCAGTCTGTATGTTTCCTCCACTATAAATTAGACTAAATGAGAGAGAAACATGTTGCAATTTGACTTTCTTTAGGCATTTTTTAAGATAGAGGGTACAGACAGGGGATGCAGATAGAATGAAAAGACCAACTTGTCATTCATCCACAAAGATTAGTCTTAAATCAGAGATTTAATGATTTTTCCATTTGACTGATGATTTCCATTATTTTCTGAGCTAAAGCAGCTCATTAATACTCTCCAATTATAAGACTTTCCTGTGAAGACGTAATGACTGAAGTCTTTTTTGTTATGATCACAGATACCATCACAGGGATTACACACAAAGTAATTTCAAAGCTTGAAAAATATTCCATCAGCAGTTCAGCAAGCAAATTGGGTATTAAAGCCGTTTAATATCTGTGATTTTACACTCCGATCATTATTTTCAATTGTGTCTATCTAAAGAAACAAAAGTAAAATTAAAAAGGGGTAATTTTTACTTGGCAAAAGGTGACAAAATTGATGTGATCAACATAATATGCTGTAATTAATATTCCAATCGTGTAGAAAAATATAAAATATTGTGGCAGCTGAACATTTTCTCTAACTGTATTTCACAGGTTGGTGTAAAGCCGGCATTTTCCCTGAAGAAATAAGGTCTGGACGCTGTCTGGCACACGGATATAATGTGAAAGAAAACACACACTATGGCAACACACCTCTAACCAATTTATTCAGACATATGCTACAACCTCAAGGACAATTAATAAGTTTCAGTATTGTGTTAAACAATGTAATTACACAGCAGAAGATCCCTGCAGAAAAACTGCCATAACCAAGCAGTTAATACTCTCTGCAGATAATACTTTGTCACAGTATGTTCTGAGCAAACGAATGGCTCCCACTGACCTTACTGACTCTTAAGTTTTATTAGCAACATCAGAAATTTCGGTATTTAGAAACACCGGTCTTATCTGGAACATCACTGAAGCTCTGAGTTGTCCTCAAATAACACCATAAGGCTTACATTTGTGGTTCTGTGCTACACGACTCTTATTTCTCTTTTAAAAACATCAAACCCTTTGCGTCTATCTAAATTAAGAAATATGTCAGTGACAGACAGCCTGCTGTTTTGATTTGTTTGTCCAGTGTGTCACAAGTGCTCACTGTCAGCTAGATGGTAAAGAATGAAACACTTAGAAATATTTTTTGGAAATATCACATTGATTATGTAAATTACCATAGATTTCACTAACCGTTTTTATCACACTGTGAAAGAGCAAAAAGAACTGAATTTCTTGTTGACAAGCTCAACTAAAAGTCCATTGAAGGTTAAACATTTTTAAGATTTTGCAGATGATGTAAATATTAAGCCTGTGCTTAGGTCTCAATGGTCGGTTTGTTACCATAAAGGAAGGACAATTTGTCCTCTGACATACATTCAGATCCACAATATACAAACAGATATATACCTCACATGTTTGAAACCTGTGAGGTATATACACCGGTTATATCAACGTCTTATAACCTGTGTATATACCTGGTTATAAGACGTTATAAGCACATCAACGTCTTACATGTCTTCATATTGAAAGACACATGGATTCAAATCCAAATACAGGCATCATTATGTTGCCATATGTATTGACAACGCTGGTAGACACATTTATAAAGTTTTAAAATAATCTTTAATTATACCAACATACTTTTCACGTTAAAAAGTTAAGAGAAATTAAGCTTTTAGTTTAGCGAAGTGTGAAAAAAAATACCAAAGGGAGGAAATTCATTTTTCCGTTGTCACTAGCGTCCCAATTAGAGGCACACCAAACAAGTCAAATGGAGTAAACAGACCTGACATATTTTCAAATTAATGGAGGGACTTGATTAAAATTTTTAATCGAGTTAATTACAGTCTCTGTAATTAACTGAAAACCATATACTGACATTTTTTTAATTCAGAAACCAATTTTGTTTTTGAATTAAAAACAAAATTGCTCAACAAAAAATAAATTGTTTTAAATCTGTTATTTAGGTTATTCAACCATCAGATTGCTGCAAAATGATGTTACCTATTCAACTCTCAAGTGTTTCAAAAACTTCTTTGAAAAAAAATATTCTTTATAAACGATTGTTAACACTAAGATTAGGATTTATATTTAGAGACAAGTCAGTCACATGAAGGAGAAAATAACAGACACCATACTGAACTCCTCCTTTATTAATACAAATATAATGTCTATATAATGTATACAACTCAATGTCCATTTGCATCTTCTATTTCTGTATGTTTTTGTGTTTTTATTATGTGGCTCAAGGTGCCTCCTTCGAATTGGCCCCTGGGGATACATAAAGTTTTCTGAATTGAATTAAATCTAAATATTTTACTGATTAAACATTCTTAGATACAAAGCCTCTTCCACACACTCCATGATTATCACTGCTTGATGGTGTCTGGATGGATTGCTACATGAACTAATGAGCTACATATTACAGCTAACAACTGAAGTGAAGCTTTTACAAGATGTTCTTATAAAAAGAGCCAAATGAGAAAAGTAGTGTTATTGCTCTGAGTTCATTTGTAGCAAATATGAGACTAAAAGACTGACAATGTAAATAACACACACTATATAACACACTTTTTTTTATTATCCCCAAAAACAAGTTTGTTGGGGATAATAAAATGTATAATGTCTATAAAACTAATTTATAGATAACCCAAATAAGGATAGGTGTTACTTTATAACACCTCCAATCAACACAGATTTTACATATCTTTGGAGCAGACACCCAGCAGCAGCTGCTTCATCATGTTTGCTAGTTTGAAACTTCAAAATTACTTATTGATAAGACAATCCCGAAGGGGGCTGTGATCGTTTTAATTGGTATCTCAGAACATAAATGCTATAAAATATTTTAACTTCACCATATTAAATCGTTAAAAAATCATTACAGCATTACTCCCTTAGCCTCAAGCTGAGGTCTGTGCTTCAATTAAATAATTCAATTAACATTTTCACTAAGGTTAGCCTGTTTTATGAACTGATTTAAAAAATAACCCTGTAAAGACACTGATAACATGACTGGTTTATAGGCTATGTGAGACAAAATACTCATGTCATTCTTTAAAATCAACAGATAATGACCTGTAGAACATCCTAAACTGGGAGTTGACTAATGGTCTCTTTCTGGGTTACATTTCTATCCACCTTGTTTTGTTTGGTTCCTTCAGTGGAAGAGAACCTGCCTCCTATAGCAAAACCCACCTGAAAAGTTTCTGCTTCTGGATGAACAAATGAAAAACCACATTTCATTACATGCGCAGGGTGTTGCAACACACTGCAAATAACAGCATAGCACGTCCTCAAAGTAGCAATTTTAACTCAGCCTATGTTGTACATTAAAAAATTTTGTGATGAAAAAGACCTTTGGAAAAAAGAAAAAGGTTACTGCTGACTCACTCTGATATGCATACTGTTCACCTGAGGACAGAGCTGAGAAAGGTGGCTGACTGACCATTGACACAACAGCTACTGGCTCTATTCAGTACTTTATGATAGAAAATGTTCATAATTAGAAGTTTTTTGTAGTCGTGGATAAAATCTGCCAGCTGAAATTCGTATTTGTTTCATGTATCTTTTCTGAACTCTTATATCCACTTTGTGCAACAATTTTATACGTTTTCATTTAACTTCAGGCAATTAGAGAAAGGTTTAAAATGTAAACTAATAATCTGAAGGCGGATTGTTTTTTTTTCTTTGTTTTGGGCATGGGAGGTAGTGTCTGTTGTTGCTTTAGACACAAATCTCTCCCACTGAGAATATTTTATTTTTGTAACAATTTGGTCTTTAGAGGCTTTACTGGGGAATTTTTCAGTCATTGGCAGGCATTCCTTCTTATCTTATGAACTAAAGGATTGGATTAAAACTGCACAGGATTCCTTGAAGGGTTTTATAAGGTCAAGACACAGATCCTTCAGAGATAAATCTAAATCTCAATTGCTCCTCCCAGTATATGCCCTTAGTGGCAATTTGGCCTTTGAATAATTAGGCTAATTAGCCTTAGACAGACAATAGCTAAATGCTAATTAGTGCGTAATTAAGAGAAATGAATCCACAGCTGTATTTGTTTTCTGCAATTCAAAGTGCACTGGCTGCAAAACACCTCCCCTGTCGTTCTGTAACTAATTGAAATGATTCTGAGTTTATGCTGTGTGACTGACAGTGTTTGTGATTACATCGTGTTTGTGCATCTTGTTTGGTGGTTTTACAGACTTAATACTGCAGTTCAGTAAAAAACAAAAGATAATGACTTCTGTTTTACAAATGCATAGTAGACATGTAACTCCTTTTGTAGTTTTATGCCATAAAACTACAGTATGAATATAATAACACCACAGATACAACAGTTACAGTTTTTTAGGCTACTGATAAAATTAGGCCATTTCAGTTTACTATCATTAAGAGATTGAAAAATATTTAATTCTGTAATTTTGTACTTTTTCGCTCAACACAATGAGTTACACAGCTTTCTTTATTGGCCATAAGAAATCCAACTTCTGCATTGAAGAGTTATTACTAGAGTTAAGTAGCTCCTAAGATTAGCTACATTTATAGAAAAAATAAAATAAATCAATGTCAGCGATTCATGGTTAAAGCAGTCAAGCAGAAAACTGGCCAATTCTGTTTATCTGTGAAACAGCTAGTCTATCCACTAGTCATGGGAAGTGCTTCACACAATATCACAAAGATTATATGTTTGACTTTGTTTTACAAAACGGTCTCATTTGGGATTGATACAATATTGACACTAGGTCAATTTTAGTAAGCCAATCAACTAAGCCACAACAATTAAAAAAATCACTTGAAAAAAAAAAAAAAAATGGTGATGTCCACATGTTTCAATAATTTACTTCTAATAATGTTAATGATAATAGCCCAAAATTGTGTTTTTCTGAAAATTTTAAAGTTCTAAAAGACTAAAAAAAAAGATAATGAAGGTAGGAGTGTCATAGTGACAATACAGGGTGTCATATAGCTTATATAATCATAGTGAGGACTGCTGAGTCGATAGCTGAACAGACAACAGCCACGGCCAGCCTCCCACAAGGAGAGAAAGGAGAAGAAGCTCTTTGTTCATCGAGTTTATATACAAGCTTATATGGAAGAAAATTTGTTATGGAAAAAGAACTAGTCCATTGTAAAATTTGCATTTCATTTACATTTTTATCAAAATGTAAATGAAATGCAAATTTCATTTAAATTTGTTTGGAATTAAGTTTAAAATCAAAACTTAACTGATTAAAACCAAAGATAGTAGTTTGTTTTAATAAAAATTAAGTTTTAATCAAAACTTAATTCCAAGGTTCTTGGGGTTGAACTTTAGGTTTGTACAACCAATAATCGTTCCTCTCTGTTGTTAGTCGACAGTGTTTTATCAAGTTCAATCCACCAATCTTTATCCAATAAAGCTAAGAGTTTCAATTTCTGAATTGAATGACTATAACAAATGTACTTTTCAACAATTTTTCTTTTTTTTTAGATGCACTTTTCTCAAAATTATGATGAATGAGACATGAGCTGCTAATTATCTATACTGTATTGTGGGTACAAAACAGTATTTTGTATTGCACCTTTTCTGCAGCCTTATGTCTTGGAAAAAAAGTGAATTTCTTTGCACCACATACTTCTGTTTTTCTGTTTATTGTTACTTACATTATATGTCTCCAGCTTGACTCGGTTCTTAAATATGTGGGTAGAGAAGTTGGCTTTCTGGAAGACTTCATCAAACTCTGCCTCGTTCTTGGGAATACACACACACACACACGCACGCACACACACACGCAGACAGACAAATATTCAGGGGTAAACAAAAAGTTTGGTGGAAACTCTAAAAGGAAGCAGTTCGTCATAGTTAGATCTCCTGGGCGAAATTGTTAAGAAGAACTGTATGTGGCAGTTTCTCCTTTTGCGTGTTTGTGTATGTGTGTGTCGGAGTCTCACTGTTTCTCTGAGCTGTCCCAGCTCTTCTGCCTTGCGACCCAGCAGGACCTCAGCTGTCTCCTGGAAGCATGTCACCCACTGGTTATCCCCGAAGTCTGCCAAGTTAGCCTGAGAGTCAAGACAGCGAGAGATGATGGGTAGAGCAAAACATTACTTCTGTTTGTCTGACTGTGTATTTGTGTCATCACTGAGAATAATCACTGCATGTTTGACAAGCATTAATATTGTTTGTCCCATATGTGCATCATACTCACTGAAAGTAGGAGTCTATATTTGAAGTTGGGGAACTCTCTGTTGCACTTCTCGCAGCGGTAAAAACCATTCTGTTGATCTATGACCTTCTTGTAGCAGTCTGAAGACGGACAGGCTTGATACAAACAATTTTCTTTACGCATGTATATTATAGTTGCCACGCAGCTAAAATAGTCTGCCTGAAAGACAAAAACGACAGAAAAAGAGGCTAAATCTAAATATCGAAAAGAGTCTGAGCAGTAAAAAACAGATAGTAGTTTGGTTGCAAATGTTTAGAAGAATTTTCCAGACCAAACAGGTCTTTGGGTTTAAGTTACTCTGGATCAATAACAACCCAAAATAGAGAAGCAGGATTCGATTTTCTTCCAGAAAATTGCAAAACCGCCAAAACACTGAATTCCTTTAAATCAAGGCTAAAATCCCATTTGTTCAGAGTTGCGTCTGAAGACTAGTAACTGGAACATTTATTAATATATTTTATGCAAAACTAATTATAATTCTTGCATTTTACATTACATTTTGCCAAATGTAATGTTTGTTGCTTGTTTCATAAGTGTTTACTGTATTGTTTTTAGTATGTAATGTGCCATGAACTGCCTTTTTGCTAAATGTGCTATGCAAAATAAATCACTTACTTTTCAAACCCTGATTTCCTGTAATTACATTTGTCACACAATAACTTCTGATTGGCAAATGTCTATTTAACATCTCAAACATATCAGATTATACTTTAAATATAGTGTGGTCACACTCTGAGAACTTTAAATGCCAAATTTATAAATTAAAGAAAAAAAAACACCCTGAACAGCAGAAATTAGAGCTACAATTTAACTTAGAGAATAAATGCTATCCTTTAAAATAATTTTTTGGTACCAGAAAAGTGCATAAATCACAAAAAGCAAGACTATAGAAAAGAAACCCTAGTAATTAGTAAGAAAGTCAGAGTGTCGGAGTATTTATTTTTGCTATTTATGTCTTGCTGGATGCTGACAGTGCTGGCAGATGTTAAAACATGGAACTATCTGTAGTAGTCCATGTGACTAGCTTATAATTAAGTTGTTTCATTAAAATTTCAGAGCATACCCATCTGATTTCTACTTAAGAGGCTTAGACTTCAAGAAAACTTTGATATTAAGTTTGTATGTTTTTGGTTGCAGCTTCAGTGAGGGGGAAAATATAAGCCGCATAAATTAAATCACACACCAAATTGAAGACATGAGAAGCTTCCTGTCACCGACTGTATCAGTAAGGTCTATAAGAAGCACATAATTACATGGCGCTTACTTCAAAGAAAATCACAGTAAATACTCAAAATGTAGTGAACTAAAAATCTAAATATGCTGTACACAATCACATATATTTTTTGACTTGGTTTAAGTTTAATTGAATGCATATTGATTGTTGTAATAACCATTAGAAAAGAATCCCTCTATGTCTGATGTTTTTTAACATCACAACTAGTGGTCTGGTATTTTTGAAAAATAGTAGACCAATTTACATAAATGCTACTCTTTACTTACATTTTTCTTAGTTTATTAGCATAATGCTCCTCTTCTGCTGTTGCTCATTTGATCCCAAAATAAGCTTTTGCAATTATGTTCACATAATTGCATAAAGGGAAGCAAAAAATATGACATATGTCTTAAAAATGTGTTATAAAAACAACTTTTTTACATCTACACAGCAGCAACTTACAACCACCACTGGTATTAATAACCCAACACATTTAAACCACACTTAAATATGAAAATATTTTATGACTGTGATGAGGGTGGAAATAAATGCAGTCTTTCTGTTTAACCTGCTCCTGGGTCATGCCATATTTTAAAACTTAAAAGCACATATTTACATGTGCTTTTAAGAGAGAGTGCATTTGCCAAGACTGAATCAAACTTCTGAAAGTGAGAGGTGTTCAATGAATAGAGCGGAAGAAGATATCTCATCAAAGTGTTTGTTATGTAGGAGGCAACATCTTGTGAGATGAAAGGGATGCCAGGTGGCAAAGGCCTCAAGAACACAGTGAGTAATCACTGGTCCACAGCAGAGTCAAAAAACCAAAGTAGTGGGGTATGACGTCAGCTTTGGTGGTTTGGACTTCTTTGCAATCATAACACGCAAAAAGATGAGTGCAAAAGTAACTACGTTATCCAGTTTGTAATCAGAAATTGTCATGACCTTCAATTCATTTGACACAATTGGATGTCAGGATCTGTATTTGATCAAAACAGCATCAGAGGGACAGGTTTGAGATGTCAAATCAATCCCAATGAATAGTTAAATCCAGCAAGATAAAAAGAAAACTAATTCAAATGAATAAACATAATATAAGGAACCATAATTCCTAACAAAATAATAATAGAACAATTTCTCACCAATTAGGCTTAAAAAAAGATATCAAATAAAGTGAAAATGTATTCCATCTTTGAAATCTGGTGAATATTATTTGTTTTTATTTTTGTGTATGTAATGTCAGATTTCTAACCAGTAGATCAAACAGCTAAATGCCGTTCGTGGCAATTTAACCCATGTTGAAGACATATTAAGGACTTAAACTGTGAAGAAAGTCTTGTTTGAAGTTCTGTGTTGTGTCAACCTCTTCAATTTTGCAATATAAGCACTAAAACTTGACTGTGGACATTTTGTTAAATGTAACAATTCTAGAGCGTTTAAAAGAACTATAAAGTATAACAATTTATACTTTATAGTATAAAGTGTTATTATTGCACATGTATGAATCAATATTGGATGAAGATACTACATTTTTAGAAGCAGCATTCAAAGATGCTGGACTTTATACAGGATCTTTCATTTGCATGTGCTGCATATGACATCATCTACAGCACATGTAATTGAAATACCTGAAGTCAATTACTTTGATTGGTGAGCAAATATTTTTATCAAATGTTCCAGGCTTGGATGCACCCGGTCCAGGGTGCATCCAACCTCTTACCCAATGACCTCTGGAGACGGCACTAGCAACCCTGTGACCCAGCAAGGAAAAAGCATGTATAGATAATGGTTGGTTGTTTTTTTTCTGTTTTATATTATGGAAAAGTTAACACAGAACACTCTAAAATCAAATAATGTTTCCCGGTGTACAAAGACCATTCTCATCCAGACTTGGAAAATGGAGAAACCTAATTCCATAAATTTTAAGACCGAGTAAAACTTTGAAATAAAGACAAAAAGCCAAAGGGCTCCCTAGGTTCAAACAGCAACAGAGTAAATTGCAAAGGGTGCAAAAGAGCATAATTAAGAAAATCAAAAAATGAACTTACATCTGACTTGGCATTGAATATCTAATTGGTGCCAACAATTGGTGCATGCATGCTGTTTACACATCTCTATTTGACTTCCAGAAAATCTTGGAATGGCTCACAAAGAGCGGGAGGAATTTGAGAAATCTTTGCATAATCGATGGAAGACGAGATGAATTTCTTCCTCTGATGCAAAAGCTGAGCTAATACATGCAGACACACAACCAAACTGACAAGTGTACATGCCTATAATGCAAGGTTATATGCAAACAATCAAATATTTACATGTGCAATGCAGATAGTGACACCAAACTTCCTTCTGTTACAAAATTAAATTAAACTGTGCATAGACAAACAAAATCAGATTAAAATGCAACGATGTGGCTGTAATTTAAACAGATATTAGCACCTAAGGTGGGAGAACTCACACTGCTAAAATCAACAGCTAAAAATGAAAGAAATGCTAATTCTGAGGGAAAAAGGCTATTGCTCTCATCTTGTAGAAAAGAAAGGCATTCCATTTCCAGAAATACAAATACAAAAAAAAAAAAAAACAGATGAACAATGTCTCATTGCAAGAGGCAGCCCTTGAATGCACCTAAATGCAAGCATACAGGAATTTAAAGTACTCATGGAAAACGTGATCTACATGCACATACAGGAAACCAGAAAGAATTGATTTTTTCCAACAATGCACCAGAGGGCATTTCTTCTCTAGAACAGACTTTAAACAAGATCCAGGAATTACAGCTAGAATATAAAATGCACACTAAACAACAAGCCCCAGCTAGAGCTGTGCCAGACTCATTACTAATGTTGGCCTAAGTGAGTCTATCAAAGACTCTTTCTAGGATGTGGGCCAAAATCACACACATACTGAAGAATGCTGTTCCTCTGCTCTGCAAAGCATGATTCCTGCAAAGTGTTTTATAAAAGCATTGAAGGTGAAAAGGCCATTGTGTTTCCTGCATCCCTCATGAGGGGGCTAATGCTGTGCTGCGTCCCCTCGACCTCTACACTTACTGTCACTCAGACTTTGAGCCCTCTGACACTTTTCTCCCTCTGGTCAATACTGACTCACAGTTTCATAATCTGTCCACCCATCCATCGACTCAGCGTCCATGCCACCGAGCAAGGACCCTTCAGAAACACTTAGTAAGAGGCTTTTTTTATTATTAATTAGCAGAATTTCCCCCTTTAGCAACATCCTCCCTCCCCATCAACACCACACTCCTACGCTTCCATAAGCATGCCTGCCTCGTCACATTTTAAAAGCAAACTAGAAGGATAAAGAAGTTGGGAGGCAATGTGGAAGGCAGTAGGTGGGTGGATGAGGCAGAAATGAGGGCTTGCTGAGTCTTCCTTATGATGGCAGATGCTACAGTTAATGTGGATGTAAAGGACAGCAGGACCTTGACCAGGGGTTATTTCATCAATAGCAAAACATGATAAATGAATCCACAATATTTCATAATTAAAGACTCTGTTGAGTTCCCTTCTTTTCTTGCTGTATTCATCTACAAAGCCTTACAAGAACATTTATGCCCCTGGAACATTTTAAATGTTGCATTATAATTACTAACTTTAAATGGGGGTATTATATAAAATCGACTTTTTTGAGCTTTACATCATGTTAATTTCCCATGGAAACTACTTAGAGATGCCTAAACGCTTGCTCATTCAAAGCTCTGCCTATTCCACAAAGCATCTCTTCCCCAGCCTCCCCTACACAGCTCCTTCAGACTATCGGCAGCAGCAGTTAGTAAACACCTAGTCAAACTGTCTACCTACTGAGCTCATCATAGGAACTACTGCGCTCCGAAAAATGATTTTACAACTGGAGGTAACACAAGTAACTGTGCAATAAAATGGCAAATATATAAAACTGCCCCCTTAATTTATTTCATTGTGATGTCATGTCAAAGACCAACTTAAGTAAAGCATAACTCAAGTATAAAGAAAAAGATGGCAAGATTTAAAAATTTTCAAAAAGGATAAGGAAAGAAGAAAGCATTCCAGGAAAGGATTGAGGATAGGTGGGAAAAAATAAGAATGATAAGAAAGAACAGGAACAAACACAAGAATAGAGAAAAAGAAGGATATGTGGAAGAAAAAGACTGGAGGATGTAGACGATAAAAAGGGATACAAATCAAAGGAAAGAAGGAAGGAATGAATTAAGGGATAAAAGAGGGATATTATGAAGGAAGGAGGACGTGATCCAGTAAGTAAGAAAGGACTCAAAGAAGGAATGAGATAACATAGGAAAATAGTCTGGAAATATAAATATTTTTCATACATGTATTTTACCTTTTCATATTTACCCAGAAAAGAGGAATAATAATATCAAATACTTTAACTTTCCAATCTGTATAGAGATCCCAATAAACACACAAGCTGACTTAACTCCTTATTTCTGAGTTCAAATGATTGGACAAGCATGCACGTTACATGTTTTAGATTTTATTTACAAAAAAATGAAAACAATGCATCATTCTCCGACTATTAAATGTGTAAAAGTGGAAGAGGGTAAAAGTCTCGCAATGTGCCGTAAAAAAAATTTGGGGGAAAATCTTTTAATAGCACCACAAGTAGCGTGTATCAGAGATACACAAACACAAACTGGATGTACACGACTGACACACATTCCACAATGTGAAAGTAGTTTTTATTCTTATCACACCAAATCCCAGTGTCACCTTCTGGCACCTAAATGTAATTAAAATTTACACGTGGAAGGGCAACCAAGTGAAAATCCACTTCTCATAATTGATGTGGTTGCACATGACGAATTTAATGCTCGTCCCAAAATCCCAAACACACACGCATATCGACATTAATTAGAAATGGATTGAACACTTATATCCCACACAACCGACCTTCTCCAACACACGAACACACACAGATAGATTCTAACACACCATCCAAATTATCCACTCCCAAAGATGGAGGAAACAGGTAGTATGCTAATTTGGATTGCTGCAAATTAGAAAGATTCCATAGCTTTAGCCAAAGCTGTAGCCTCAAAGTGTGTGATGGGAAGCCTTGTCCTCACTTTTGAGTTCAATTACAGAAACAGCTGGGGGTGCAAAGAGCTGAGTGAGCGCACAAGAGAAAAGAGGCCAAGACAAAAGAGGTAAAAAAGAGAATTTCTCACTTTTAAACTCACCGTCTTGCATTTCACAGTAAAACCTTTTCAGTCGGCATCAAATTCTCAAGCTTCACTTCACCTCTCACTTTAAGCCACACTTATTTTTTTCCAGACTAGTCATCTCTCCCATCTTGATCTCTTAGATTCTTCAAAACAGATTCTTGTGTGTTGTGAAGTTAAAATGGCAGTGCTTAAGTTGTTTTCCTTTTTTTTTTGCAATCGAGTCTCTCGTCCACATTTTTACTCTATGCCTCTTTCCTTTCTGGTAATATTATGCTCCTTAGGCTTCCTCTAGCACATAATTAGAAATTTTCATTAGGAATGACATTGATCTTCAAGCTATCCATAAGCAGCTTCCAATTAAATGCAAGGAAAGAGGAAAACTAATCTGAGATAAACTGAATTAATTAGATGGAAAGTTTAGCGAGTGCCAAATACCGCTTAGATGGACTCCAATTCTAGTTGAAACCAAGATAATTCTGCTCTGTTTCATTTCTTAAGATGGTTCACTTTAAGATTCACTGCACACAATGCCAATAGTATGTTCTTCCACAGTATAGCTATTTGTGATGTGTTAATACTTATCCAGTTAAAACAAATTGATAAACTGCAATTTCTGGAAGACAAACAGAAGTGTAAACATTGTTGCCCCACAATTCCAAAACAAACAAAATCCACTAATAGTTTTGATGCACTTTACTGGAGATGATAAATTTGGACCAGTTGTGTTTGAAGGTGTCTCTCTGAATTCTGCTTTCATAAGAAATACAAGTATATGAAAGCAACAATCAGACTGGTGCAGCATAAATAACCCGTAAATAAGGATAAATAGTAAATAAGAAGTTGCTATGTTTGCCTGTGTAGACTGTACCTTTTCTCCATGTCCCATGTTTTCATTCTTAACATCACTCAGCGTTCTCCAGTTCATCTTTGATCCCACACTGACTGACATGGTTTCTGTTAGTGACTGGCTGTCAACTGCATAACCTTCCCGGTCATACCTACACAGAAACATAAAATAGACAGAAAAAAATCATGTGTAAATGTGGCACAGAAAAAAAATCTAATCATTTAAATGTATGGATTCTAATAACTTATAATGACTGAACAACAAAACTGCAATGACTTTCAAAAACAACAACAGGATGCAAAACTTTGAATTTGTTATACGTTTTCTTCACATATAGTTAGAATCCCACAAAGGCTCAAATGCAAACCTACATTCATAAATTGGCAAAGAAATAACTGGGAGCTCTACAATGTGTTAACTTGACAAGGCTAAGGTCTATCAACATATATTAGGGATCATCATTGACTACTGATGGAAGTTTATTTACTGCACAGTAAAAAAAAAATGTTCACACCAAACAATTTTATGTTACCTGAAATTTTTTTGTTCTTTATCTGCTTTGCAAACATAAAAAAACATACAATCTCCTTCAGATAAAAGAAAGTAAGAAGGTGAAGCTGCTGGAACACTGTTATCCTCTGTCAACAGTGAGTAGTCACTGTGTCCATATTCATCACGGTCAACTGTGACTGAAGCTTGCACACATACGCAAGCCAAATCTCTGGAGAAAGGTTTTATTCATAGACCAGACTAAATTGAGGTGTTTTGCCAAAAGCAAGAAGGGTGATTGGAGGATTAAGTGAGGCTATTAAATACAAAAATGTTCATCAACTGTCAAGCAAGGTGATTGCAGTGCCAAGCATGAGTTAGACGGAATAATGGAGAACTGACTCCAAATTTTTGAGCTTCACCACAACTCAGGAACTAGATTGAAACTTGGACATAACTTGTTGTCCAACTGAGCTTGTTCATCAGTTTACAAATCATGTATCCGAGTCCAATCTGCTAAAGGATATTTACTGTATATTAGGAGAGATTCATGTACTAATTTGAGCTTAAGCATAATTATAACTCTGTCCCAATGTGGACTAGAGAAAATCCATTATAAAATCAAAACCATTTTTGATATTAAAAATCTTTGGAGCTCGATGTTGCATCTTTGTTCCACTCAGAAAAAACAATAGTTGAAATAAATTAATAAATGAGCCATACTAATGCTAATGAGTGCATGTTAAATGGTACTAAAGATGAGTCTCATATGCTTTAACTAGTCGTAACAAACTCACTATGTTCAAAGCTATGCATTTGAATTACACAGCATAAAAACAAACATCGGTTGTGAACATCCAATGCGATTTAAAAAAAAAAAGCAGTTGAAAGTTTAAGTAACGCAAGTAATTTGTTAAACGTTATTTGTTTGCCAGCAGCCGTAGAACGAGAAAGATTCTTGTTCCCATATCTTATTGGCCACCAGATGATTACATTGATTCATTCTGACAGATGTCTAGCATCCACAGATGTATCCTTTCATATTACTTTTATACATCATAACTCTTAATGAAACACTGGTTTCTTATTCTATGAATTCTCTGTATCTTTTCATTTCTCTTCCCTTTCATTAATCTACCAAATTTCTTCTTTCAGCAATTATTTGAGCCTCTGTGTTTAGGCTGAGTAGGCCAATAGCAGTATACTTGAGATTAAATCAGTTTTCTTCATTTATGAAAACAAGCCCTATCCTAATAATAAAAATAGCTGCTCATTGCAACACAAAAAATAAAGTAAGACACCTGCTCTCTTTGTAAAACTAAATGAAAACGCAGCAAACATTTTACCTCCTGAAGAAAACTTCCTATTGCCAGCAAAAATGCAGAAAGGAGAACCAAACGGCAGTGCAGATCGGCGGGAAAAGTCAGCGATTAGAGAAGAATGGAGCCAGTGAAAAAAGGAAGAAAGTCCCATTCAGACTTTTGTGCATCAGCATTAGGTGGTGTGTCATGTAAAGGTTGTGAAAAATAAAATTTCTGGATGAATAAAGCCTAAACTGGAACTATAAAAGGGCCACAGAAAACCAAATGCTTCTGTCAAGTAAACAAAAACCTTTGTTAGCCTGTTTCCTAACTTTCAAACTGCTAAGTGTACTGCCTGATGCCTCATTGTTACTTTTAAGAGAAACTCCTGCACACGAAAGCATTCTTTCACACAGGAAAAAATCCAAAATGCATTTATTTTTGTTTCCTGTGGCCAGAATTAGGAACAGTCTTAATGAGTGAATGAGTCATAACTCAAAATCCCTCCACAGGAGCTGCTAATAGGAATCCAGTTTGATCCTGCTCGACGAGCTTTAGAGAACAGGCGGCAGCAGTTCAGAGCTAGAATCCAGGAATAAATATCCGCTTCTGGTATTCCATCAATCCAATCTTGTCTAGAATCCCACTGAGACACGGGTGGCACAAATCAACGGTCTCATGACACTAATCAGGGCTTTTCCACCTCTCTTTGCTTATTATCATGTGCGTATAAAAAAATAGTATTAGGTTTGGCTATAATATCCTATTTTATGGGATATGCTGACCACACAGCAAAAATAATAAATTAGTATGATCTTTAAAAAGTTTTGAAACCCCTTGAAGTTTTTAAGTTTTTTTTTTAAATTACAAACATGGGATTTGAAATTACAGGCCAACTCAAAATAGATAAGTGGAAGGAAAATGATTTAAAGTTTTGTAAATATAAAACGCTTGGAGTGCATTTGCATTCAGACCCCAAAAACCCAATGCAACAAATAATGAAGACACCTGAATAGAGCCACTAAGTGTCTGTAGTACAAACGCAGAATAACTATTAGGGTTGCAGTTAATCATATTAGTAATTGAGTACATACTGAATATTAATCAGCTAATTTGCTAAAAAAAAATATATATATATATATATATATATATATATATATATATATATATATATTTATTTATATATATATATATATATATATTTATATATATATATATATATTCTTGAGATTTTTCATTTAACAACTTAAGGTCATTTTGTACAATATTTGCATTGCATAAAAAATGCAAATAAATAATTGCATTTATTTTTAAATAAAATACATGACAAAAGTATTTCATTGATTTTGTCATTTAAACAATTTTAAATGATTTTAAAATGACCAAAAACTGAAATGCTTTTTAGCATCCGTTTAGTTTGTTTGACCATTTTTACCAAAAGATGCATTTGCAGTTAAAATACTTCTTTCATACATCAACATGTGAATGTTCTTTCAGCAAATACTGTGTTCTCTGAAGGCATAAGGCGTTGTCAAAAAATGGTAGAGAAGTAAAATTATCACGATGACCAAGGAACACACCAGACAGGCCAGGCAGAAAGTTGCAGAAAAGTTTAAAGCAGGGTTCGGTAATAAATGAAGATCCCGGGAGGACTGTTCAATAAATTATCTACTAATGGCAAAAGTGTGACACCAGTGCAAACTGACGAGGACCTGGATGTCAAAACTGTCAAGAGGTTGTTGGTAATTCTGAAGGAACCACAGACATCCACAGATCAGGTGGGAAAATCTGCAGACAAGAAATGTATGCAAAATGCTCTGCAGCAGAAAAATACAACTGTGCATGACCCTGACCTCACCATCTCCATCAGTGAAATGTGGCAGAGGCTATATTAACTCAAACAGATCATTTGAGTTGATGGGAAGATGGCTGGAGCTAAATGCAAAAACCAACTAATGAGAGACTACACAAGACTTGAAGGAGGGTCAAAGGTTCATATTCTCGGATCACAATGACCCTAAACATGAATGGGTATAGTTCAACTTCAGACCTAAATGAAAATGAGAATTTGCGGCAAGGCTTGAAATTCAATACGGGGAGGGATTCAAAGTCTAGATGTGAAAGTCTGTTGGGTGAAATACTTTCTAAGATTTTCAACCATGACTGCTTTGAAAAGTGGCTCTACAAATTATTGATTCAAAGGGGCTGAATCCAAAAAATAAACAAAAAATAACTTAAAAACTTGTATTACTTATGTGTTGGTCAAGGGCACAAATCCCACTGAAGTTTGAGGTTTTAACTTGGCAAAATGTGTAGGATTTCAAAAATTATAAAGAGTTTTGTAGAAGGGTATTTCTTTCTGGCTACATGTCTTGTCTTGAGCAGAGTCAGTGACAGAGTCTTAGAAAATCTGTAATTTGTGGACAGTTCTGATTGTGATTATCAGCGTGTGTGATTGTCAGTGTACATCAGCGTGACTCACCAGGCCCTGAGTCTGAAGGCTTCGGGTAAATCTGGGTTGACCATGATTGTAGAACTGAACAAAGCTGAGAGAGATATGCCCCGAAAATCAGACAAGCGAGCTCCTTTGATGGCAACAACAGGCTGTCCGGAGTCATCAAACTTCTCCGCCTGAAGAAAAAACAGAAATAGATGTCATAGACTGATATAGTGGAGAGAATGGGAAACAGAAAAAGAGAGAGGTCTTACATGCTAATCTCTGGCTCCAACTTTTAGCCACTGGAATATCAGCTAAAGTTTACTTTAATAATTAGGCGAACTACAAGTTAATTTTAAAGTCATTTCTGGAGTTTGGTAAAGAGGACGGATTAGCTTGGGCTGATCAAATGAGCTTGGAGAAGGATGGGGCCATTTTAGCCCCATGTGTCAAATCAGAGTGTCTGGTCCAACACAGCACTGAAGGTCACAAGAGTGATTTAAACGATCCAACAGCCCAGAAAAGCAAATCAAAGTGCTCTGTATGCAAGACCACCCACACATCACAGATGCATAAATGCATGGGCTCCTTCAAAAATCCAGTTAATTACAGTTGGCTCAATGTGTTTTTATGATGCATTATAAATCCAGTCATGAATGCATACAGGGAGGGAGATTATAGCTCTTACCTCTTCTCCCCACAGTGTGACTGTCACCACTTTGCCAGTGGTGTCTATTAGGCTGATGGCCCTCTTGGAGACTTCCCGGCTGGACTTAGTGGTGATACGGGATACATCCTCTGCACTGTTGCACACTCCAATTATATCTAAAGGCATACAATCAAATCTCTCCTGACATATAGCTTATGAAGACAGGAAAACAAACACTGTCCTGGTGGGAAGTTTACATACTTAATTAGCAGGAAAGCTGCAGTATGTAACTTTAAAAAACATAATTAAAAAAATTATTATCGAAGACGTCACTATATTGTAACATTATGAGAGACACATAATTTGTAAAAAAACAACAAAAAAAACAGCTTCTCTGTGTTTTCCCAGTGCTAACTAGAGACAACGAATCACAGCAAAGGGGAGGGTCTTAATGCTGCCAATCATGCGACGCTGTGGGGTCCAGAACAAAGCTTGTATATCAACATGGACTGAGAAAGGTATCAAAAATTTGAACTGCTCATAATACGACAAAAAAAATTAAGTTTGTAGATGTCATACTAAGAAAACCGACTCTAAAAACAGTGCCAGCTTCAAACAAGAAGATAGTAGCATTATGCTGAGGATCTGTTTTTGTGCAAATGATCTTGATTTATTGCACAAGGTCAATGGAACAATGAAGGAAAAGAGCTGACCTTAAAACTCTCAAATTTCAGCACAAATTAAAGAAAATCAGGGTGTTCATGCAGGACAACTATAAACAAATCAAACACATTCATCTTATTTTTGTTTAAAAATCAAAAAAGTTTAACCGAACAGTTTGAAAGAATCACAAACAAAAATTAATTCTGATGATCTGCACTGTATGTAAACTTCTGACCAGCACTCAACTAAAATAGGGGAAACAAAGGAAGGTTTCTGACCTTTCTATTTAGAGTTGCTGTAAATTGCCCCTGGGTTGTACACTCATGCAGAAAAGATCAAGCATCATTGAGTTTGCTGAGAACCCACTGAAACCATCAAATCTCAAGAGAATTGACATTAACATCGCAACAGGCCAGCTAACTCTTGCTCCTTACTCAGAAATCACAACAAATGAACGCATTTCTTATTCATGTTTCCTGTCACGTTCAAGGCTTTAACACTTCATTCAGGATTACACGACTGAAGAGCAAAGACTGCAGAAGACATGGCTCTACAATGCACAACAGTATCATTCAAATGAATTTGTGAAGAGCTCATCAAAAATCAAAGAGGAATCTCACAAGGTGGCTTAAAACAAAAGGAGATACATATTAATGTGCAGTTCCTATAAAAGTAGCCTTTTCTCAATGTTTTTATTTATTGATCTAAACCTTGATCAATCAAAAACATACTCCTCTAACGTTTTACTTTAAACATTCTTATTTTTAAAATTCCTTCCTTAATTTCGAGCAAAACTTTTTTTATAACTCTTATAATTAGCATAAATTAAATTGAATATTGCATTTCAATCTTTCTTCGACTTTTTCTGAAACACCAGACCTATGAATGTAGGACTATTGCTAGTCCTATATGCATAGGACTATCACATCTATCATACCATTTGTATGCAATATGATACAAACAAAAATCCAAAAGAAATAAAGCCCTTCGGTACAACGAGTGCTCAAAATCTCAACCAGCCTTACAGTTTTGTGATAGTCAACTGTCTGCCATGGCTGGTCCCCATACATTAAATAAGCGGGAAACATCCTAAAACCGGTTTTTCAAATCACCCTTTTCTTCATTCTGCTCTTTCTGTTAACCTTTATCTAAATTCTTGCCGACTCCTCCATCCATCGGGTTTGCTCTGTCAGTGTTCTCTCAGACTCGCTTAATTCCATTATGATTGAAACGATGTCATCCACCTATGAACTCCATTATCACAACAGGAACAGGCTGACAGTTCTCATTACTATGTTATAATCCCATATTTAACAAATGGATAGAGTGGGAAGGATCGGTGAGGGGAAGTAGGAGAGATGACAGATTAGGATGTGCAACTCTGGCCCTACATAACCAATGCAAACATGTTTCTTTACCTTAACGACTCAGTGAATCTCTAAGATGTGAACTGATATGATGTGATGGCTTACATTACTTTGCGTTTGCAATTTTGTGGTAATCTTGTTATTCTAGAAAGTGGCAAATTTTGCATGCAATTCTGTCAAACATGAATTAAAGGCAGCACATGGTGTTCTTGATTACCATTGTAACACATTTAATGATTGGTACTAATGTCAATATCGATTTAAAAGAACTTCATCTGTCATAGGCAGCAGAAGAAAAAATAAAAGTAATTTTTTCCCACTGAAAATAAAAATCTCGTGTTAAATATTGCTACTTTAGTCATTGCCATATGCAAAAGGCAGCATTGCAAGAAGTTCTTACACATCTGTAGAGAAATGATGCACATTTTATATTGATTTTTTTTTACTTCAGAGAAATATCAAACTTTGTTTAAATGGTGTGGGTTAAACATTCAGTCTTTCAAATGATCCAATGGGTGGGACCAAGAGAGATGATCTGTGTTACCTTGGAAAACGTGCATAAAATCTGATTGGTTATTTATTGTTCCATTAAAAATTAAACTCATGAAATAAGATTTTGTCAACGCAAATATTTTGTTAACTATAAATGGAATGGCAGAATAAACAAAATAGTGAAACAATAATTAGACGTAAAACTTGGAATGAAAGAAGAGAAATAAGAAAACTGAATTAACTTTACATTCATCCTTAATTTTTACATTGGAGCATTAAAGATCAGTAATAAGGTTACAATAGACGATAATCATCAAAATACTTTGAAAAAAACCTTTATAAAACACAATTGGCTTTTAACACTTAATATTAATATGGCTGCTTGATGTTGTATTTATTACAAATCAAGAGGAAATACTTTTTTAGGATGAATTTATAAACGTTGTTCCTTACCAACGATGGAGTCTTTGTCTCGGTTTTCCAGCTCTCCAATGGGCACAAAGTCACACTGCATTACTGGGACATCCGAACTGTCCGTACAGGGTATAACAGATGAATGAGCATGGAGGGTCATCTCGTAGTCGTTCTTCAGTGTCGAATACTGTTTGTTGGCGACCTTTAGAGTAGCCTTAGAGATGTAGTACACCTGGCGAAAAGAAATGGGTCAGCAAAATGCACCAACATTATAAAATTAGACTCAATTAAACACATTGAGGAAATGATGAACAGACTGACAGATCAACCCGCAAAGGAAATTTACTCTACAAAAACAGCCTCTGTTCAATCAAAACTTCCTCATAAGAATGGAAAACCCTTCAGGTCAAACTGAGGCTCAGTGTCCCCATCAGCCCCATCACTTCTCTAATTCACCAGAAAATAAGCAATAGTTGAGAGTGACTCTGCTTAACAGCATAATTTAAACTCAATCTGTTAGGCACTCTTCTTCATTTACACTCTCAAGGCTCCAATGTCCCACCTCTCTCTCTGCCTCTGGGTTTGTTTCTCTGAATCTTTCCTTTCCTTCGCTCCTTCCTGCCTTTCCTTCCGATTTCATTTAGCACACACAGAGGAGCAGGAAACTTCTATAAGCAGTATTATCACTGCGTCAAGCCTCTCACACACTCCAGCTTGGTCTGTCAATACTTGGAACATGGAGAACATAAAGGCCACTCATTTATTTGGAGGGTAGAGGGCACAAATTGGATCTAGGTCTAAGTTAAGGAATCACTGTTAGAGGCTGATGCCAGAGTCAATTCGACAATCAAAATATTGACCAGGGTTAATTGATGAATTTGGTGGTTAAATGCCATAAATTTTGCTGGCCGCCTTTCAGGTGATGGTAATCCCACACGTCTACACCAATGCAAACAGCATAAAGAACATTTCCAAGCGTCATGCTCGTGTGTTTTCTGGCCACTGGTGGTCAAAACTGGCAGTTTAAACTTTAAACTGCCAGTTTAAAGTTTAAACTGGCAGATGAGATAGAACATCAAAGGTACATTTAGTAACAAATGTACCTAACAAATGTAATTAAACATACATTGTTTAATTACACAGTTATATTATTTCAGTTATTCATTTAATCTAATTTTTGTAATTATTGCTTTCGTCTTAAAAAAAATTTAAAAAACTAAACACATTGGACCAACAAAAACAGATCACTATAAATTATCAATGACTGTGGAAACTTCACATAGAACTTTTATTTTGTGCCTCTTCAGTTTTCCTCCCGATTCTGGGACCATTATTTCCAATTAAAAAGCATGGATTTGTTGCTCAGAAGACCTCTAACAATTTTTTTAGTTCATGCTGTATTAATCTTTCCTCAAACCTTTTAATAGGCTTGGGTGCACACTTGTCACAGCAAGGTAAAGTTTTATAATACAACTTTTTGCTTTTGAATTCAATTTCATAAGTCAAATCCACCATGATAATAAAATTTTTTCCAAGATGCACTTGTAATACTATTAAAACATGTTTCCATGCCTTTAAAGAACAGCTAAGTATATTAAAAATATGTATGTTATCTTAAAACAGGCTATTAATACGAAACACCTCAAATGTTCTATATAATCTTCAAGTCATGTTGCAGCAGCCTGTAACCACAATGCAATGAAAGGTCACTACTTCCTACATGCTGGATTTTAATTGGTTATTTCAGTCACTCTAATGTAGCATAATGGCTGGTGATTTTTTTTTTAAATGGGCTACTGACAGATTCTACAAGTAGCTTTTAGTATAGAAAGATGATCAGTCTGAGTCTATCTGTAACACAAGGTGAAAGAGAAAAGTCAAACAAAGCTTAATGTGGAACTGAAGTTTCCTCTAAAGGTTGCCTTTACCGGTTTCTTATGAATGATAGAATAACCTTAAATGATTTTTTGACATAAATGTAGCCAGTTCAGAGGCCAACAACAGTTATGTAACAGAAACTAGCGGTAGAAAACATAAATTTTTTCTATAGGACAATAAATGCCAATATTTATTGTTGCAAGGTCATGAACCAACATCCTCTGGCTTAAGTTTCTGCAAACATTTTTTTATAGACCTCAGGGTCTATAAAAGCAAATGCTGTGGCAGTAAACAAAAATAGTTATTGTTTTGACTCCCCAACTATGCACTAGAAAAGAAGAGAAGCTTGTAGTGCAATGAGACTGTTTGTAGTTACAGGCACTTCTGTGACTGAGTTACTTTTGGGATGGCAGTTTTAGCTATTTAAAAAAATGATGCCATGTAGTGCTTTCTCCCTGTCCATCAAAATGACAAATAAGGTCATAAAAATTCAGAGATTTTTGGGAGGAGATCTCCTAGTACTCAGTCCCTCAGCAGTGGGGGTGTCTGAATGATCACAGACACACAGTTTGATAGTGTATGTTGTTGAGGTCAGCACTGATGCTGACATTCTCCGAGGGGAACTGCATTTGATGGATATCATCATTCGCGTATGTAGAGGGGGAAAAAAGCTGCCAAAAGCTGTGTCAAAAAAGGAAGACCTTACAGCACCCAAGAAAAGTTGAAAAGTTTGTTAATAATTCAGACCCAAATAGATACAGGGTCAACAAGAGACATTAGCTTGGTATGATTTGATTACATAAAACATTCCTGTAGATGTTCTGATAGATTTATCTTTCAGAAATAATTTTGCCCAAAAAATTGTTTAATGTATTCAGATATTGTTTTGACCAGTATAGTACTTCAACTTCTCATTGTTATTTAAAATGTAAAGGACAAAACACTGCAGGTTGAGTGGTATACTGGAGCAGATTGAAGTCAGCACAGCAACAGTCAGACAAGCCAACAACAGAACTGGCACAAAAATTTAATTGCTGTGAACTGGAGGGCCAATCTGAAATGGAAAATAAAATTAGCATAAATCAGTCAAAAGCAGAGTAGTTTGCCCTTTTGCACATTGACGTGCAAGGTGAAATGCACAGTATCTCCAAATATAAATGACTTTCAATTTATATTCCAGCTGCTGATGGTAGGAAGTAGAACTAATTTATCTACTTTTTACCACAATTTAATTACACAATTTATCTATTTGTAATTGTCACAATATCTTTGTGTCCATTGTGAAAATCTCAAAGGACGATATGAACATAATATTGTGGAAGTCATTATATTTTCAAGGACATGCAGTGATGCTCTGAATACAAATAGTTGTATAATATTATAAAATCAAACAATCTAAAGGTAAAAAATGGAATGAGGGGCAGATAAGGTTTTCCATTACAATTCACACACACAAAATGTTTAGATTCACAAAACATGGAGGAGAAATTGATGATGGGTTTAACAATAATAGATATTGTCGGTATTAACCAGAATTTCTGCTTTTCCCTTAATATAAAAATGTGACTCATTAGTCCAGATGACTGATACAGATACGGTTTAAAAAGCATTTTTGGTAACATTTTTGCTCATGCCAGGTCTTTCAAAGTAGATAGACAAATTAAAATGAAAATTCAAAATCATTAGCTATCTGTCTTTTAACAAGCAAGAAGTTTTAAATGAAAACACAAATCAAATCAGACCCAAACTGTCAGTCTTTTATCCAATTTTAAACATGAAAAACATGCAATAACCTTCTTAGTTTTCAAAATAAAAATCCAATAATCCAGTGGAAATGATCTACTGGATCATTGTCAGATGATATAGCTGCTCAGGTAAAATGGGAGCTTTACTATTGCTTAAAAATGGTAAACAATTTGTATGCAAAGGTTAAATCTATTTACGGAAATCTAATTTAAAATCCCATTACGGAAATTTAAACTGTTGCATTTTGCAAGTATTACACATTCAGAAATCTTAGACAGAAACAATCTTAGTCCAAATTATTTAACAAAATAAATTACAGAAGAGAAAATATATTACCATTGAAGCTTGTTGACTTTTTATATTTAAAAGGGCCTCTTGAAAATGTACTGAAGCTGTAAAAATACCTGAAATATTGAGTGAATCCAAAGTGACAGGGTTTTTATTGTCTGTTCCAGAAACAGGTGTTACAAGTCATTTAAATCACAGCAGTGCATTGCAGCACAGCTATGCCAATCCTCTCATCTGCATTCTTTGCCACCACACTACCCACTGTGCATCCTTACAAACTGAAACAGCAAGACTAGCAGTCATTTCAAAAAAAAAAAAAGCCATTTCTATTGAAGGTTTTCTTATATGGCAGTCAGTAAGTTACCTTATATTACCTAAAACCTTATTCCATAAATAGATTTAAAATGGCAGTGATTTATTGATGACAAAGATTTTAATCAATCTATGAACAAATAACTATGTGGATGTGGAATTATGAGTTTGAATAGTTCTGGCAACTCATGAGCCAGTAAGGAGCAAAACACTCAAAATATAATATTTTTACGTAACAAAAAGGATTCATATGAATGTCCTCACCTTGCCTTGCTCCAACAGAGTGAAATATTTGTCCACTTCATTGTTGAAGGCTGTGATCCTGATTTCACCCTGTTGACAAGCAAGGCATATTGCACGGATAAGGCAAAAACACCACCATGTGTGACATGCACAATGCAAACAAATGTTAGCACATCTCTACTCACACTCTCATCCACGACCTCAAAGGAGAAGAGCTTGCCCTCTCCTCTGGAGTTACTCCAGTTACGGATATTGGATTTGTTTGTGACCCTGGCTCTGATAGTCCACCTAGACACAAAAGGTACAAAAGCTGATCAGTTTGTAGGCAGCAGATCCTAATAGAGGGAAAGGTGTGGGCAGTTTTTGTTGAAGAACTTCCTCATATGGGATCAAAAATGGATGCTTAAGCTCCATAAAGTAACTTTCGAAACATATCTACGGTTACTTACTATCACCTAACCACTACAACATTTTGTAACATTACCATTCTTAAACAATAAAAAAAGAATTGTAACATCCTCTCGTAATATTTTATAAGATTTGACCATTTCTGTTTGCACAATTTCTCAGACCGTCCTGTGTGTTTTATAAGTTAGCCTGGTTCAGCACACTTGACTAAAATGAATGATTCATTATAAAGCTCTACGGAACTTGATGTTATATTCAACAGTTAATTTGGTAATTTATTCAGCTGTAGAAGGCCAAAAGCCTGTCTAAACATGAGAGACACTGGTTCTTAAAGTTTGAGTCTGCAATCCCTGCCCACGATGATCCAGAGTCTCGTCAAATGTGTTCTATAATCTTTAGATCTGGTGAGATGACTATGGAAGGACGTTAATTTTGTGTCACTGTCCTGCTGAACTGATGCAGACAAAGGGAGTCTGATATAAGTGTACTTCATTTTAGTTTATGGCTCCAATGGTGATTATTACACGTCACTGTAATAGTTTGTGAAAGTTTCACAGATTATAAAAACTAGATTTGCAGGAATTGATAATATGCAATAACATTTTGTATGTTAGGTATTCCACAAGTGAATTCCAGGCCCTGCATATCCTTAGTTAAACAATTCAAAGAAACTGGAAATGAAAGCTTTTAAAGTTTCAAGGAAGAAAAATTTACTTTCTCCTGAAAGTTCAAACTTGGTGTTATACATCTACCAACAACTGAATGCATTTATAAATATATACATTTACAAAATATAGTTCTTATTCTTATTTTAAAAAGTCTGCAAAACTACACTTTTTTCAGCTTTCTGATCTCTGTGCTAAAACAGTAGAAGATATGCACGATGTAACTTATGCGAATAAACCCCTAATTAATTATGAGGATGATCCAGAGAGAGCAGAATCTGGAGAGGCTGCCACACCCAGATTTATGACAGCCAGAAGTAGATGGCCAAAAGAAATATAACTGTAATATATCCAACACAGGCAAAAATGTTTAACTTTTTTTCCACTTAAGCCTTCCTGCATGAAGCACAACTGCTGACATCATCCGTTTCACTCACCATGGGTCCTTCTCAACATCAAAGCAAGAACAGTCATCAGTTTATTACTACACCTACAGGCACATCATCTTGTAGCTTGCAATTTCACACACATTTATGTTATCAGAGCACAAACATGGAGAGTTAAAAAGATACCTTTGCTCTAATCTGGACAACTGTTCTGAAACAGTTGTCTAGATTAGACAACTGTCTGGCTCTAAATGCCAAAGAAAAATGTTGAATAAAATGATTTGAAAAAGAAGTGAAATTGAACACCGAGGAGAAAATGTAAGAGTGAAGGAAAAGGGACACAGACAAGGTTGGCCAAATCCCCAAAGGGCCAAATAACAGAATCAAAACCTCAGCAGCAGCCTATAAAGACCCAGCAGTACCTGCCTTTAAAAAAAGAATCCATTTCTGAGGCGAGATCAGTCATTTTATTTCATTTCCATGCAAATGGATTGAAATACATGCACACGCTCAAGTCCACACAGCCACTCACATTTGTACAAAAATAATAATAAAAAAATGCTTACACATGCATGCACTGACACGTTTTCAAAAATGCCCTACAGTGTTTCGGAGAAATGGCAGCAAAAATAAACCAGCCACAAAATCAGAGAAAATAGATTGGAACGACAAATGAATACAGTTTGACATGATAATAGGAGGAAGTACATGTAAGTGTATATTTCAAATGTGTCATACAGAGTTTAAACAACAAACAAATAAATGGAAAACAAATCGAAGTGGCAGGTAGACTTACTTGCTGATGTACGGGTTGAGAGTAGCGATAGGCATCACTTTTGGGGCAGAACCTGGTGAACTGGTGGCCGCCTTCATGGGTGACCCTTTCATAGGAGAGGTCATCATTGGTGAACTCTTCATGGGTGACCCTTTCATAGGAGAGGTCATCATGGGTGAGGCTTTCATGGGTGACGTCTTCATTGGCGACCCTTTCATAGGAAAGGTCTTCATTGGTGAAGCCTTCACAGGAGCTTTTCCAGAAAATCCTTTTCCCCATCCTTAGGAGGTAAAAAAAAACAAAAAAAAAAAAACACAACAATCAGTGGAAAACGAAGCCAGACGAGCATTTGATTTGAAATGTGAATTTAATTAAAATAAGTTCAATTTATATTAGCTGTCTGAATAATGTAGGCCTACACATATTCATCTGCAAAATTATTAAAACCAGGACTACATCCTCATAAACTAAACGCTGACATTCCTCACACATGCAGTCAGGTTGAAGATAAAAATTATTTCTATGCTTCTAGTTTAGAAAAGGTAATTTAATAGCTACATTTTAGCTGAACCCAAAATCGGAGAAACTGAAAAAGACAAAAACATACAAAAGCACAATGTAAAGTGAATTGAATATAATGTGTGTGCTACAGTAAACCAATTTCAAGTTGGAGCCCTTTCACCAAGCTGAAAAAATGAAACAGGCCCACAGTATAACAGAACCTCCAGTAAATTCCAAATGGTTATGATGGTAGGACAGAAAAGGTTTATTTATTGCATGCTTCCAAAATAATCACCCTAAGTGTAAAGAGATTCTAATGGTTTTTGATGGATGTCAGACTTTGCTATAGTTTTCAGAGGAATTTTTACCTCCTTTACTTCTCTGTATGGATAGTGAGATAAGCATGGGTCATTTCTATGTCCAGGCTCTTTCTATGTCCAGTTATAAAGTTTTGTCTCAACTACTTTTCTTTTCAGTGAGACTTGATTTTTTAAATTGTAGGTGATTGTACAGTAAGGAGTTCTCTTTTGTGCGTGTATGACACTTTGCATCAGCTGTAATAGTTTTAAAGTGCTTTTATAAATAAATGTGGAATGGAATGTTCCATCCTAGATGACAATTATCAAGGAAAAATGTTTGTCTAATATATGTTCCATCACATTTACACCCCACAAAATCAGAAACCAGTGAAATACCAATTAAAAGTTGATAGGCACTTTGGTAGACTATACAGGTGACATACATTTTTAAAAATGTTTTCAGTGATGCATCATTTTTGGGTTAGGGTTATTTTTGGTGCAAATAAGTGTGATACCACTGAGCTTGTTAGAAAAAAAATCTTCTATTTCCATACTTTAAAAATCCAGTTTTATTGATTCCATAAATTAAGAGTTTTCAAAATAAGATTACTCCACAGCAATACACCCGTTTACTAGAGGTGCCAGTAAATGTACAGGGCAACTATTAGGAAGCTTATGTTAATTAGCCAAATTAATATATGAATTATATTAGAGATTATTAAGTACCCAAGTAAAATCCTTAAATAAAAAATATAATAATAATTCTCAGTTCCAGTTGAAATGTTTGTTATATGAGAGCTTGACAAAATGCCAGAGAAAGTGGAATCCTTCCAACAGATCTCTCTGTAAATCCACTTAGTGCCCTGCTATTATCAGTTTATGCAAATTAATATAATAAGTTGTTTTCTCTGGGAAAAACAGCCAATCAATTAATATTTAAGAAATTGATTACTTAAAAGCCCAAAAAAGATAATAGCAATACTGAAATTCTTTAACATTGAATATATGTATATTGAACAACTCAAGAAAGAAAAAGCAACAAAGGAGTATTCTATATCATAAATAAATTGTGAAATTAGTGCTACATTGAAACAACATGCGGCTTTAGCTCAGACCAGCCACTTAATTATTAATACTTGAACTGAATCACCTTATCTGTCCCAATTTGTTCAGCCATAATGTAAATAAACCATGAAAGGGTAAAGATGACATTAGTTTCAAGAACTGCTGAGCTCTTTCTTCTGTTCCTTTGAACAGATGAAATGCCAGAAGACAGTTTGGTCCATCCCACAATCTCATATGGTGCCATCTCACCTCCTACAACAAAGCATCAGCCCAATCAAAATGATTCAAACCCAACAGTTAGCTGTTGTCAGCATTCTTTTGATGCAATGCTTTGGTTTTGTTGGCATTTGAGATGTTCCATAACAGCATTCTGGTGAATGGACTGTTTGGGATAAAACAAAAGCAGATCCCACTGCCCTGGTTTAAGCTGCTGCTCTCAACATATGAAATATTTACCCTGAAATATAGGTGTGTGCTTCTGGATGTGTGTTGAGTAAATAGCAAGAGTGATATCACGCATTAAACATCAATATTTTAACAAATTCTACTCAGATAGAGTGTTTGAGAGGAAGTTCAGAAGAGAAGGCAAGATTGTGACCAAAACATGGAAGTAACATGTGTGTATTGAGAGAATACATTAAAAAACTGAGGCATGGCAAGCTAAGTATAGAGTGCCTTTACAGTACCATTTACAATATGTAAGGCAGACTTGAAATAAACATTGTATTTATCGGTCTATTAATTATTAACTTAATAATTACATTATTACATTTTCTGAAAAACTGAATACAGTAATCATGAAAATTGCAAGCTACAAATGCTTGAATTTAATTACCATTTGTAATTAAGAATTTGTCATGATTTTTCAGTTTAACCACATGATCTTTTACAAGGAACAGTCGCTGTCAGACATGTGAGAGAAAAAAAACATTTGAAGACAAAGAGAATAGTTAGTGATGAATATTCAGTAACTTTTCTTTTCCTGACCTAGTCCAGACCTCTTTTTAAAATTTAAATAAAATGTGCTAAGCCATTTGAAAGGCGGCCTATTTGAAGCAAAAGCTACGGTTGAATATTTAAATGGAGGCACAGATGTGTTTGTAACGACCGTTTCATGACCTTTGACTTAACAGTCACTGCCAGTAAAAGTCATTGTTGAATATTGATATCATGGCTCATGATTTGACAAAACACAAAGGCATTTCAAATAAATTAGTATTCATGAACTTTAAAGTACACAAAAAGAAAAATTTATTCAGCAGGGAAGCTGTGGAGACTTTAAAACCAGGTGGTATAATATCTTCGCAACAGATTCAAACTAATGAATGATCTAAAGGGTTAAAACAGACAAATTTCATCTATGAAATTGATTTATTAAAATAAAGATTTCCAAGCAAAAAAATGAACTATATGCTCATTAAGTTTTGCAGTTTGTTACTCCTTCCTGCACAAAATATTATATTTTCCAGAGATTCTGCTCATTGAGAGGTACCAAATCCAAAAAGCTGATATTAGCCTAGTTAATAGATCAGCTCAGATAACTAGCCTGCAGTCGACATGTCTTTTGTACCTTGTCAAGTGAAGTTTTAAAACACTGCTATGTCAAACTCCAGAAAGGGAGTTGCTGGTTTGGATTCCAAAATGTTAATACATTTTCTTATATGTACTATACTACATGTAGTATATACCTAATAACCCTCTTTAAACATGGCATGTATAAACCCAACATAAATGCTGATGTTGATGAATAGAAGATAGAAGTGTGGAGCTAAGATGACATATTCCCCCTTTCCTTTAAAGAAAAAAACAAATCTTCTGTTAGGATAATTTCTATTATGCTATTCATCAATAGCTGGTCACAGTAGCTTTCAGTTAATTTCTGAATTCATAATCCCCTCACTCGGGGAAGCTGAGATGTGCATTTCATATGACTGCGCTCTTTGCCTTAGACTGTAAGCTTAATTATTTACTTACACATGACAAACACCTAATTACTGCAGTGTTTTAAAGAGGAAACTTCTGACATTTGTCTTAGACATTCTGGCTTGAAAGAACTCGGGTACCAGAAAAAAAAAAAAAAGTGAAAGGCAAGAAGTCAAGTTCACTACATGTGACTCAGAGCATTGGTTCATTCAAAGCTTCCGGTCAAACTGCAATAGTTGATGTCTTTAGATTTCCCAAAGCTCATTGAAATACTTGAATTGTGATATTAAATAATGTTTTTTATTGACTCTGAAAATGTAATTTAGAAAATAAGGGAAAATAATAAAGCTGAGGTCACATCCACAAAGAGAAAATGCTGTCTTCACATAAATCTTGTTATTCTGTTCTGGTTATAAAGACCAGTGCAGACAATGTTGTCAGCCCAACAGGTAAACATAGCAGCAGGTTCTCTTGAACTGTTGGGATCTCTGAGGTAACACTGATCAAAGGATGCGCCATAACAAGGAAAGGCTAACCCTTATCTTTGCTGAGTCAAATTAGACACGTCTGTCCCTCTTCCCCTCCGTCTGTGCTTTGCTACAGGGGAATCCAGTCCTTAACACAACATACAGGAAGCCATGAACTGAAGAAGCCATCAGCCCACACACTCTCCCTCAGTCACAACACACACGTAGACAACCGCCTACACAAACACACAATGTATCAGGAACTCATTATAACCACCCACCCACCTACACCTTCTATTGAGGAGGACTACTGGGTATGTTCCTGCCTCATAACTAAAGCAATGTAAATGCTGAGAGCAGCAGGAGTTGAAAAACTACTGGTTTCTAGCTAAGCTAATAAGAAAGGATCTGATCCCAAATGGTATACATTAGGTATGATTCAGAGCAACATCCACAGTAGAAAGAAATTAGCCATCATTCAGGCATGTTGCATTGAGGTCCTGATACAGTTGATCAGGTTAATATAAATATGAATGAACTACCAATATCTATTTGGAAAAGAAAAGATGGATATCAGCACTGGGGTTTATGATTCTGCTTTTACAAGAATTTGAAAAATATCTATGATAAAAGAAGTGATATTGGCTATGTAAGAAAATAAATAACATGCTTTTTATGTTTTGTCTGTACTGCTACTTGTTGGATAAGAATCTTTCTGAAAAGGTGTTGTGGTTTTATAATCAGAACAATAATCAGCCAATAAAGAGAAAATCCAGTAAGTTAAAAACATACAACAGCACCAAAACCGCAAAGGGTGAATGGCTCCCTCTGTTGGAAAAATTAGGGTATGTAAATATTAAAGGTTTTGTGAATATAAAGGGTTACAATTTAATTATTTTGTATGTAAGGGAATAATTAAGTCTTCTACATAGCCCTAATTTTATTTCCCTACCTGAATTTTCTTTTATGTGTATAAATCATGTCACCTATTTCAGTGATTCCTAAAGCTGAAACGTTCTTATCTGTCCAACAAAGAGAGAACCACAGAATCCAAGCTGTTTGAGGTCCAGTGTGTTTTATCAAGTTCAATGTCAAAAAAATAAAAAAGAAAGAAAAAAAAATCTACCAGGAAACTACAGCTCACTGTACTAATTTAATGATCCTGGCATAATTGTGTTTTTAAAAGAAGATGGGACACCAAAGCCAACAATGCAGATGTGTTGCAGCCAGTATTAAAGTAACACTGGCTTCCTCAACAGCTCAACAGAGCTTCAAGCTGATCACTTCCATTACATGCTGCATTAATGCAGCGACTCCTGCTGAAGGAGTCCTCACTAAGTATTAAGTATACAGACATTTTATAATATTGATTAGTGCATTGGTTTTAATTCATACTCTTACGTTTCTGTGAAAGTTAATTTGGGGTTTTTATTAGCTGTAAACCATAATCAAGTCCAAGCCAATCTACGACACCATGTGGAAACATACAAGCCCCCACCTTTGCTATTGTTGGACGGTCCAGGTTCCTCAGCAGCTGAAGTGGATGATGGTTCCGAGGTGGTTGATGACACCTTATTTGGAGATGGCAACTTACCTGCAGGTGAATCAAATATCATCTGTCATCTATCAACACTCACATTACTGCTGTATTATATAAAAACACAAACCATTAAAAGAGCTATACCGTCTGTTGAATATGAGGTGGGATTTCCAATCTTTCCTGCAGCTTCTTCTGCTGACTTCAAGACCTCCATGTCCAGAACAATGACCACGTGCCTAAACGAGGAAAAAACATATTTAAACATATTTGGATTGAGATTAATCATTTTAATGCTATGTTGGCTTGTTAAGATAGCAACGTAAAAAGCGATATGAAAATTATTTTCATCAGAAAACAAATAACAATTCTAGAAAACAAGTATACTTTTCAATTTTAGAATATTGTAGTATTAAAAAAATAATTGATTTAAAACTACAAAGGCAGGAAACGCATACCGGCCATCTGACAAAGTGTTATTGGTCATCCTTTTTAACAAACAAACACAATGTGGTACAAGAAGATTCTCTTCTGCCAGATGGTTCAACTGGGTGGCCATCAGGAAGGCTGGACAAAGAAACATGCAAACATATTAAGGCTGATCAATTGCAGAGAATTAATGATTTAGTCTGGAAAGATAAGAAATTTGATAAACTTGGAAAACAATTGACAAGTTAACTTAAACAGTGAAAAAAAAAATCTTACTTTCATTTTAGTCTGTGACACTTATCTTGTGAGACAATGAGCAGAACTATAAATAACAGTTTGAAAAGACTACTTAACCCGAACATGAATTTTCACATAACTTGTACGGCCAATATAAGACCACCCAGGATGCAAACATTAAAAAAAAAAGAAGTTTTTAGTTTAATTACTTTAAAACTAGAACATTTTGAGAATGTTTAACATACTTACAAGAGAAGTAGTGCTGGCCATCACTCATCATGAGGCGGTACCTGGGCACACCTGTGGTATCAATCTGACGAATGTTCTAAAAAACACACAGAAAGAAAGTTAGCAAGATAAAACAAAGAATTTAAAATGTACATTTTCTAATGCATCATGTGAGACATTAAACAAATTGATTGAACTTTGCCACAGTGAGTATAAAGAGACTAATATTGTAAGAGAATATAATTTAGCTCTGACAACTCTTTTCTATTTAACTGATTCTGCCTTTTAGTTGTTTTCCAGTGAGAAAATAAAAACAGAGGCCAGGTGTGAAGCCAGATAGTTACTGGGTAGGTGAATAGCAATGCAAATTTAGAAAGTTGGCAGAAAAAGGAAAGTCTTTTCCTTTTTCAAATCAAATCAAAGATTAAAGAAAACTTGAACATAGCATTGGCCAAAAAAAAACTGATAGGTGCATATTCAACAGACAAATGCTGTTGGTTGTTTTTTTGTGTGTCATCAAATCACAAATATAAGATTTTTCTTCAGTCGTGCATAAACAGAAAATGTTGAACTACACAATAATAAGAAGAAAAACGTGTTGGATTGTGCTCACTCTTTTACTCACCAGTAACTGCAGCACTGGGTTCTCTACATGGGATCCTTTGACAAGGGCCTGGAAAAAACACACCTGTTAGTAAGCCTAATTTCTTCATCCCCTTATCATGCTAATGCTACAAATTTAGCATCTGCACATCAATTAGTGCTCCACGCTCCCGAAGTTGTACATAAACACCACATGATAGGATAGAGCAGACACGGTACCTCTGGAATCAAATTTTTATTCATACGAAGATTTAAACATAATGTGTCCCAGGTATTTATAAAATTGAGCATACATTTATTCTCTGAAATTCATTAATTCGGAGCATTACATGTAAAGTCCCGATGTCTCTATAAATATCCTACGCAAAAGCTAGCAGATTCTTGGAGGCAGCGCTCCGTTATTAAAAGTAACCTGAAGACAATTATTTATTGGTAAAAGTAAACATTCTGTTATGATACATTTGAAGCTTACTTCAACTGCCCCCTGTGTTAATTTCGCAGTCATGTCTTCTTTGTAAAGTTGTTTCAAAACCTTGCAGACGTTAGCTTCTACGGTGCGCAGTCTTCGGCAAGTGATTGCACATCTCGCGAGATCAGCAAAGGAAACGAGAAAGGTAACGTCAAAATAGACACGTCAGCCTTCAAAATAAAAGCAAGCGTCGTTCGTGATTGGTTTTGTGGACCGCTTTGTGAGTAGTAATTTGTTAATTTACACATTTTACCAGCAACGGTATGATAAGACTACTACTACTACTCCTACTGGTACTACTACTACTACTACTACTACTACTACTACTACTAATAATAAAATAATAATAATAATAATAATAATAATAATAACAATAATAATATGCTTAGTAATTTGTTTAAACATTTTATAGATACGTTTTTAGGCTGTATTATGGTGGCACCGTCAAAAGGTATACTTTATAATAAATCAATTACACTAAAATTGCCCAAATTAGATATTGTAGCTTAAAACAAGACAGCATGTATGATTTTATTTTGAAAGTTGTTACCAGGAACTGCCAGCGATGATATTAGCTTGATAAGGATGTTTTGATGGCAGCATGCTGGACGTGAAGCCGTCTCAAAACAAACATAAAACCAGGTTTTGCTTCCACATATGATCAAACTTTGCCTTGACGTCTCACTGTAATTTATGATGGATCTTCCGTGCGTGCAGTGGAAAGATCACGTTGCACACAAATGGAGTGGACTGCATCCTGAGCTAAAGGAAACATTTCTCTCTCTGCATGAAATAGATGATATATTTAAATGCGCTTTGAGGCTGGCAAAGTACGTTTCTCTCGTAACAGAAACTATTTGAATTTTATAAACAAGTTTGACTCGTTGTTACATGTTTCAGTTATGTTATTTGACACCGTTTGGGCTAAAGACGTTCAGGCTGAATTGTTTACGATAATTTATTAACCCATAAAGTGTTTTCCAGCCAACAGGATCTGGATGCTATTCAATCGATCTCTGCAGGACTCTCAGTGAAGAAAGATGCAGAAGAAGCAGCCAAATGCAGAGAAAAGGGTAACTCCATCTTTAAGACAAGAGACTACAAAGCTGCAGCTCTGCACTATTCACAGGTAGATTAAAATGTCCTACATATATATGTTTCACTTTGCTGTAAATGAAGTTCAGAGAGTTAAAGTATTCAGTAGGTGAACCTGTAGCTGTGTGATGGTAAATATCTTCAAATGCTGGCCGACTGTCTAAACCTTTGCACTAAATAATTCTTAAGGCATTATAAAAAAAGAAGGAAACTTTATATTTTTGTCAACCACTAACTTGAAAACTTTTTGTTATTACAGGGAATATGTTTTGCTCCCAAAAGTTCAGAGCAGCTTTCTCTGTGCTATGCGAATCGCTCTGCTGCTCTCTACCACCTGCAACAGTATCAGGTAGGCTGACCATTATTTTTATTTTTTATTTTAAAACAAGCTCTGGTAGATTCTTATTGATTTGAGCACATCATGGTGGCTTGATAAAACATAATTAGAATAATTAAACGTCACACCAAATGTATTTATAAATTAGACTCCTGAATAAAGACAAACCAACTTTATATACAATCGCAAAAAAATAAAATCAGACATTAAGCAAATGCCTGATTTTTAAATTTTTAAACTTTAAAAATCAGACATTTAAAAAGTCTTTTAAACTTTGAACTCAAAGAGAAATCCAATCTCAAAAGACTGAAGCAAAATCATGCAACTGAGAGATTTATCTTTGCAAATGACAGGGCTAAACTAACTTTTTACAGTTTTTATCCACAGAAAACTTATTCCTAATTGTTTTTAACCAATTAATAAAGTTATATATTTTTTTCAAGTTTATTTATGAACTTCTGTTTTCAATAGGAATGTCTTTATGACATCGATAGAGCCTTGAACACTGGCTATCCAGCTCAACTCTCACACAAACTGCAGGACCGTCGCAATCTCTGCTTGAACCACCTCCCTGTGTCTGTAAAACCAAAAAACGATCAACTCCATCATGTCTCAAAAGATGATAAATGCAGCAAAAGTCTTACAATATCATCCAGTGAAGCTTTCAGATTCGGCATTTGCCCCCAAGTTTCTGTTGGATGCAACAAGGAAAAAGGCTGCCACCTGGTGGCTCTGCAGACGATCACAGCTGGAGAGGTGATTTTGAGTGACAGGCCGTTCAGCTGGGTCCTCATTCCAGGAGTTGAGAAGGTTAAAGGAAAAAGAGGAGAGGGGCAGGACATGCAGAGGGAAATTGTATTTGGAACAGAGCACAAGCGATGTCACTGGTGTTTGGCTGAAACTCTGTGTGCCGTGCCATGTAAGGGCTGCAGCTTCAGCCGATATTGCTCAGCATTTTGCCAGCAGGAAGCCTGGGAAGAGCATCACCACTGGGAGTGTCCACTGGGAGCAGAGGTTGCTGCGATGGGTGTAATGGCGCAGCTTGCTCTCAGGGTAGCACTAAAGGCCGGGATTGAAAACATCCACAGAGCAAGGCAGACAATCAGGGATGAGCAGAAAAAGTCTGACCGGTATAATCCATACATGACCATATTTCACCTGCTGCAGCATACGGAGCATCAGAGCGTGAGTTTGCGTTTCATGTGTGCACTTACTGTGGCAACACTTTACCTGAAGCTCAGCAAGGCAGGCCCTCTTCCTACATCTTGGAAACTGAGTGATGCTTCATCAATAACCAGCCAATCTTCAGATGGACCAAAGAAGACTGGAGGAGACACAGAGTGGAGCTCAGAGCTGTGGGTTGTGGGAAGCGCAGTTCTGAGGCACATGCTGCAGCTGAGGTGTAATGCTCAGGCAGTCGTCACACTGCAAGCCACAGGTAAGTTTCCTACATGTTAAATGTCACAATAAACTGTATCTTAGGTTTTTCCAGGCTAAAGCAAATACAGGTGTTTTTACCCTTTCTGCCTCACACATTCAAACACTTTTTGTTGGTATTTTATGTAGTAGAAATAAAATACATAAAATACCATAAAAGTATAATGAATGATTGTGAACAGTACTATTTGATGTTTATCTTTTCTTTTTTTTAACCTATGTTATGAGTTAGTGCCTTGTAGAAACATGTTTCACACAAATTACAAATACCTGGCAACTCTTTCAGATTAATTTTTATGTTTTATTTTATTATTTATAAACCAAATGTTATTTCCTTTTATTTCACAATTTGTGGTTGAAAAAATATAACTAAGTAGAAAGTACAAGGATATTAATAATTTAGCAAGGCACTGAAGTGCATTACTTTAACATTTGTTTTAAAAACACAACCTTTAGTTTATTGTCTTTTCCCTCTTACAGGATCTGAAAACTCACGAGTGCAGTCCATGGAGGAAATTCGAGTTGCCACAGCGATGTTTCCAACTCTCAGCCTTCTCAATCACTCCTGCCGTCCCAACACCAGTCTGGTTTTCAGCACCGGAACCGTTGATGATCCCGGTGGCTCACGGGAGTCCATAGGTTTCAATCAGCGTCTCCTTGGGGAAGGTCGGCGGAGCCGGGGAGTCACTGTGACGGTCAGAGCAGCCAGAGATATCACTGCTGGAGAGGAGATCCTGCACTGCTATGGTGAGATATGTGACAGCCAAGCCCTTTTTTTAGGGATTAAATAAAATGTTCCACTTATGTGAGGAGTTCTTAAACAATTTTAGTACTTACTTGTAAAAGCAACAGATCCACACAACATAACATATTTTTCCCCATAAAAGTCACAAAACCTCGCTGGTTTAAAAGACACTTGGTAATGATTCATCGGCCTCTCCTGAAATCAGATAATTGATGATAATTTCCACAAGTTAAATGTCTGATGCATGTCCTCAGGGCCCAACAGCAACAGAATGGGGACTGAAGAACGGCAGCGTCTCCTGCAGGAACAGTACTACTTCCTGTGTGAGTGTGAGGCCTGCACCGACCAGGAGAAGAGAAGGGAGAGCAACAGGAATGAGTCAGGACTCCTGTGTACAAAGTGCAAAGGAGCTCTTAAAGTATATATATATTAATTTACTCTATGACTATTTATTACTCACTTTGGATATTTACTGATCTGTTCCTCTTTTGGACTTCTATGAAATATTTGTACTGAATATCTGAAATATTGTCTATATGTATATTTTTTCTTTAGAAAAGCAAAGGAAGTGGATTTACATGTTCACTTTTATCATGTGGTCATCAAATATTGTCATCTGATGTGAACCACAAGCTGCAGGAGTTCAGGGTTGCCTTGGAGAAAGCTGTGGCGCTCATGGAAAAAGAAAATCCAGGTTCCTTTCTAAACTTCCAGACAAAACTCTTAAGACTTAAACATACAGGTAGACATTTACAAATAGTCCTTCTTCCACTTTTCTTTCGTCTAGTGGAAGCCTTGCACCTTCTGAAAAAGATCAGCAGTCAGTCTGGACTTCTACTCAGAGATACTCATCCGCTGCAGGGGGAGCTGGCTGATGCCACCGCCAGAGCTTATGCTTCTTTGGGTAAGAGTTATAAAAGGCCTGCATGGCTATATATGACAACAACATCTATTTAAGATCATTTGCCATTACTATATGAAGATGTACTTTTATGATTTGTTCATCTATAACTATGTTTTCTGCATATATTTTGCTAAAGTCAGTTTTTTTTTCATTCTCTGAATACCATCAACAAATTATACAAAAAGATTAACATATAGTTTTGCCAAATAGGAGTGATGAAGAAAAAAATAACAAAATAGGCATGTATTTTTTGTGTGTAGATTTTAGAAAGATCTTTTATAATCAAGCAATATTCAAAACCAGTTGCAGAAACAGAAATCTAATTGCAGAGCAGCAACTTTGAGTAAAGAAAAATAAAAACGGTTTCCATTTGTTTGTTTTTGTGAGCATCACTACTGATGTTACTGACGCCAATATTTGATATGCCAAATATTGGTGTATCAAGGTGTGCCAATATTTGAATATGTTTAGTCTCAAAACAACTAAAATTAAAAGTCATATCCATAGTTTAGCTTTTCAAAGTCACAAAGAGTAAATGTTACAGATTCCAAAACTGTGGCCATTAATGTATTACATTTTACTAGAGATTTGCATCAATGAGTAACTACTTATGAGAGTGTAAGTTAGTGCCACTATGGAAGAAGTGTTAATTGATGTCACTGCATTTGTAATGTAACTCAGAACCATAGTTTCTAAACTTACCAAAATATAATGCCTAATTAATAGGCATTATAATTTAGAACATCAGGTTGATCTGCGTTTGAGCTGCTGTGTAGGAGACAGTTTAAATCAGAGAGTTTTAGCTGGAAAGAAGAGCCACTTCTTAAAAGGTAACATTTTTGATTTTCTGCTCCAAGAAGTCCTTGAAGTGTATGAGAGAGACTATTTTCCAATCCACTTGTTTCCACAGGAAAACCCATTGGCGTTAAACTTTTATAAGAACACTAACAGTGACAAATCTTGTTTTTCTTATCTTATTGACTTCAGTTAAAGTCCAAACTTACTGAATGTCTTTACTGTTTAACTTTATATGAGCTTCATAAGCAACAAAATTTTGATCCTGATCAACATATTCATACTTCAGAAGTTGCATATTCTTATTTGTATTTTTATTTTTTTACTGTTTCTGCAGGTGACTGGAAAAATGCAGCAACCCATCTCGAGCAAAGTGCTGTAGCTATCAGTTCCCAGTATGGAAAAGACAGTTTTGAACTGGGACAGCAGCTCTTCAAGTTAGTTCAGCTCCACTTCAATGGGTCAGTCAAGTAAATACTTTGTCCTCTTATTTTTAGCTGAGTAATTCTGCACCAGCTCAGGTGTAAGTTTAATATTATTATTATTTTGCGAAATTGAAAAACCAGCTTTGTGTGTGTTTGTGTTTTTATTCTCCCAGTGGTGCCAGAAGCCCGGCGCTCTCCGTCATTCCCAAGGTCAGGCGAATACTCTCCCTCCACTGTGGTCCTCACTGTCCTGAACTACAGGAACTGAACGCCATGGAGGAATGTCTTCAAGGATCCACATGCTAAGCTTAAACCCGACTGACCAGTATAATCCATACAATTCGGCCTGGACACTTAATATCAAAATATGGTTTTGTATTTTGTGAAGCTGAATAAAATATTTTCTGATAGTGAGCATTGTGGTTCAGGAAAGAGTTAATATTCTGTCTGTAAGCACCTGCAAGTGTGTGTCAGAATGGATCCATCAGTAATTTCAATTTCATGATCTTGTATCGACACCCATGAATAATAATTAAAAACCAAGCAAATTTCTCTTAATTTAACCTCCAACAATGCAATATGTCACCCTCTGACCTTTAGATGGCAGTAGTTGCACACTGACTAATTCAATTTCATGCTTGAATAGCTGGAAAGCAGGATGGTGCTTTGACTCTTGAACCTGCAGTGCATCACCCCCAGGACCTTCAGCCTAATAGACCCTCCTAACAGTTCTATTGTGGCTTTATTCATGAATAATGAGAGATACAATCAGAGTAAGCATTTTCCTAAATATTATGTAGTTTCAACAGAGAATAAACAACTTATGTTTATAAATGCAGTAAGACAGAGCACACAGCTGGATGTCCTCAGGCATCCACTGCTATCTGGAAGGTAGCCAACAGGACAGACTTGAATTTATGTGTAGATGCCAAGGTCAAAGTAAAAAAATAACAAGGCAAAAAAGGTCAGTTTTCACTGAGCACAGTAGGAATCCAAGGGGACAGATATGTCATGAGGGTGATCAACTACAAAGAAATAAGAATAAGTGCTTTAATATATTTTTTTAACAAAATATGCAGGTTATGCACTGAATACTAAATATCTGTCTGCAGATGTGCAAATCAGATTAAGAGTTGTCCCCAAATATTTCCAGTCACATAAAGGTTTACAAGAAATGTTTTAAAAGAAAAAAAAGTGATTCAAGTGTTATACTCAGTGGAGCTGTTATAAATTCACACTTCTATTTTGCTGATTTTTACACTAAAAAAATTGAAATATTCTTTTCCATGTATTATGGACTTTCCAGGCATTACTGTTTTTACAAGTCAAATAACATGTGGCTTATTTGAACAAAAGATAAAATACAAAAAACACAATTTAACATCAAATTGAAAACTAATTTTAATAACTAGTTACAAAGATAGAAAAATCCCCAGAAGCTGATGCTGCCACTACCATGCTTCACAGTGGAGATGGTGTGTTTGTTAATGTGGTGTTTGTCTAAAAACTCAACTTTGGTCTCACAAGAACTTTCTTCCGCTTGACCATAAAATTTTCCAGATGCTTTTGAGGAAATTTAAGTATCCAACAGTGGATTCCTCATTGTCTTTTTTATAGAGATTTGACTCTCCCATATATGCTGCTGTAACCCGTACTTATTCAGCATTGTAATAGGTATTCTGGTGGCGTCTCGCACTACTTTGTGGGAATGGCATCACAATAAAATATAATGGCAAAATTTGAAAATGTTCAAGGGTAGTCTTTTAAGATGTATTTTGATACCATTATCACATCAATTTAATAAGCAGTAATCTATCTGCCTTCAGTTTCATGTGTCCAATCATATGGAAGGCCATTTAAAGGTCAAACTCTCCCATCCTGATCATTAGATGAGCTCCTCGCTCTTCACTCTAAAAGCCCCATCATATTCTAAACTCTCTCCATTCGCCTTCTAGTGGTTTTGCGCCGGCAGTCGGTCTCCTTGGCGCTCAGTTTTTCAGCTCTCTCTCTCCACAGCAGGAGGAATCTGATACATGATGCAGAGGATGGTAATGCATCTGGGCTCATGTAAAAATAAAATCTCCATTACTGTCCAGGACAGACCGTTGTTACCAACTATTATAAAAATGGCTGGTAATTAATCCAAGTCTGAATCAGGGTTAGATGGTAAACACAATCTCTCCTGGAGAAAATTTAGAAACAGTCATCATTTATTGAACTTGCAGACTTCAGCTAAACCCTATAGATCATTGTTAAAAATATATAGAGAGAAAGATGAGGGGGATAAGGGTTGAATGAGAATGGCAGCTTCTAAATTTGAGGGCTGCAGAGAGATGAGCTAAATTTGGCATGTGTGCTTGAGAAATGTGTACACTGGACAAGGTGAGGGAACTGGACAGCAAAGGCTTTGCCAATTATTCCCCTGAACAGCCGGCTCACCTTGCTGGAACACCATCACACATCTATGAGTAAGCAGTGTGAAACACGGAGAGTTGGAGAATGACTGACACCTCAAACGCCAGGTGGTGTGACCCTGAAGTGATGGTCTGTCAGCCATCAGTTATGGCTGTATGAAGCCTGGTAGTACTGTTAGTATGAGAGTGATCTAATTTAAGATAGGTGATAAAGTGTAGAGTAAAAACCTAATTGATTAGTTTCAACGTCCGACCAGCTTACCATATTTGGTAACTTAATACCATGCAATGGCTGAACCAATTTCTTTAATTTAGCAAAAATAATCTAAGTTATCTTAAGTAATATGAAAAAGGTCTGATTTAATGTAAAGGATTTTTGTGGAACAATAGATTTGATTTCTGCATCAACAATGCAAAAGCACAGTGAAATACAAAAAGACCAATATTGAAGTTATTCCATTATTCTAAACAATTTTTTTTCTGTCTCGACACAAAAGCTTGTTCTAGTAGTTTTTATAAGAACAGAAGAGCGCATCAATGAATGAACAGTTGGCCAGGTGTCCTCAAAAGATCGAAAGTGTTCACCCTCGTTTGTGTTATTTTCTGTTTGTTACAAAGCTTTATGAGAGCTGACCAAGACTCAATGTATGTTGCACCTCTGCATATATACTTAGTTACTTTTATGTTTCACATATTTGTCCTTGAAAGCCGAAGCTCGCTATTGTAGACGCAGGATATTGTTTTTGCTGGAATTATTCATGTACCTTCAGGAAGCAAAAACCCAGGTGGCATATTTTAAACGTCCAATGGATAAACAAACAATATTGAGGAGGAAACTTGCTTCAGGGAAATGGGCATAATTTATTTGCTTTGTGCACATTCTGTGGGGCCAGCTTGCCTTCTGTGATACCTGGGATATTAAATAAATGAGTCATTTTCTTGTAAAACATCCACAAATGTTAATTCATCTAGCACACTTCCATTTAAATAGGAGTAATGTTGGTACTTTTTTGTCTGATTGATGAAAGATTATTCACCAGGGCCAAGCTTAGTGTTCTGAAACTTCATAATAGGAAACTGCAGGCATATCTCATTATATGGGTAAAACCTAAGAATAGATTCATTTTTCTCAAAACTCTCCAGATGATAATGACCCTTCCTCTATAATTTATTTTTATGGTAATAAATGTCACATTATGTCCTTTTTTTGTTCAACTGTCTCATGTGAGGAGAAACATGGATGGAAAAAGAAGCCATTTAGCTCCATGACTGCTCATGCTTCTTTTTCACTATTCTCCTCTTCTTGCAGTGTAATGTGATCTCTTATTGGTTTTCAGCCGTTTCACTCTCTTATTTTGCAATAACAGTGTGGTATGGGCTTCTAGGTTTTGGGAACATTGTTTGGGGAAGCTTGAATCGGCAGTCATAAAGTTTAAAAACTGCCTCGTTTGGTTATTGTGCTAACCAAAGGCCTGATTCAAGAATGTGTTAGACCCAAAATGATGTATTAATATTTTTGAACTAAAAATATTAAATATTAAAATATTGCCAACAAGGTTTATGAAACAATTAATACTTGGGATAATTTTATTTCTCAAATATTAATGATTATTAATCTGTAAGGATTTTTTGTCATTCTTATGTTGTCTACCTTTAAGAATGTTTGAGTTTATTTGAACATATTGTTGTGTGTGGATAAAACAGATGATTTGTCTTCTAGGACAAAGTTGTCTAATTCTGCAGCCATGGTACTAAAGTCTTGTGCACCACCTTTAAAGTCTCACTGGCACAAGACATCACAGAATTGTTCCTATCCTCCAACTTCCATGCATGACTGACAAGAACCAAGTCCAGAGATGTACAGGAAGAACATGGAAACTTTAAAGCTTCACTATGGAGTGGGACTGAGATTTTTTAGTGAGGTAACAATTTTTGCACTAGACATCTCAAAATGTATTAATTTTTGATTTTATCTTTCCAACTCAACTGCATAAAAATGATCAAATTAAAGACAATAAAGACAAAACTACTTTTTATAAGACTGTATTTAATTTTGAAACTCACTGACCAAAGAATGAATGCAAATATAACCATATAGATAGAACTTGTGCTAACGAAAATCAGCAGAGGCTCACAGAAATAAACAAACTACAATATCTCATCGTGCCATATTTCAGACCTGTACAAGCTGTCGAGTGCTCAGAGAAATATAAAAGATAAAGAAAGCTGAGATATGACCACTGCTGATTAAAATTCAAAAGCTGCGGCCCAAGCAATACATGAAGATACATTTATTGCTTGGGTTTTTATGGGCCAACAAAAAGAGAGGGCATCTTGATGGATAGGCAATAGTGGATCACTTATAGACACAAGTCATCAATTACTGCCATGCAGCAGCCAGAGGGAGGATGGTTGACGGCGAAGGCCGCTGTCATTAGCTATAAGCTAGTTTGACCTTTAAGAATGAAGATTAACTGAAAATCTACTCAGAAGTCTCTTACAGTTTCTGGAGGACATTCTGCTCAAAACATGATCAACCTACAGCATTCCAGAAATCTGTGCTCTTTTATTAAGAACTGGCTTATCAGTATAATAACTGGTCATTTGAAAATATGGACTTAAGTTACATACGTTTGTAGTTAACTGCTGTCAACATAATTTTTCAGAAACTTGCTAATGTGGTTAATAAACATTTAGTCTTTCTTTTATGACCTAATCACAAACCTAGATTTAAACTCAATGGTTAAATCAAACCCTGACCTCTTCCTCTGATCCTTATCCTAAAGATAAATGCATTTAAATTATGTAACATTTCTCATATAAAGAACCAGAAGACAACTTAGGTTTCCTTTTGTGCATACACCAACAAGAAGAATTGTGTAGCATATTGTGTTATGGTGAATAACCAAAGTGCAGACAGGAGGTAGGCAGCAACAAATTGAAGGTTAAAAAATTGCTTTAGCAAAGTCTAAAGAAACATACAGAGGAAATACAGAGTAGAAAACAAAATTAAAAATATTGAGATACATATGAAGCATAAAGAAACTCAACAGGCAATGTAAGCAAGGAGCTTATTTAAAAGAAGGATTTCAGTGGAGGACCTGACAGTAGTTAACTGAACTGTTGCAGAGAGTGAATATTGGAAAGAGTGATGAAAGCAACACTAAGTCCAACAGAAATGTACAAAGCAGAAAGTTAAAACAAATTAAATACATGATTCCACACAATCATTCATGTCCCAAAACAAAAGCAAAAAAGAGAAAAATGGCAGTGTTCTCAGAAAGTTTGATGAAAGAAATTCAGGATTATTTCAGTATTTTCCAGTTTTTAAAAAAGTTGCAGCAGCTATAAAAGCTTTTCTTCAACTTATCTCCTGCTGGATGGCAGAAACCATAACAATTTATGATGAGGGTGAGAGGAGTCTTTGCAGTATTTAAAGTGATGGATAGAGTGACAATAGAGTAATTTTGTATAAACTTACTGGCCTGATTGATAACCTGATTTACCCTATTTCAATTTAAACAATAAGCTAAAGGATACATGTTAAATTAAATCTATTGCTTTGGTAATTCCTAAAGACCAATTAAGTCCTTTTCAAAATGTTGTCTTGAACAAGTGATGTGCAGTAACACGATTGAACTTCATTTATTGAATAAACTGATACCTGAAGGGTATTGTTGTTCATATGTAGTGCACAAAATTACTCCTTAAAAATACTTTATTGTGTTTTGGGTATAAAATCTTTGAAGTCTATCATTAATTCCCGGCTATATATGACATTAATAATTGAACAACTTAGAGGACACAGTGCTGGACTGTGGCCTGTCCATCATGTGGTGTCCCGCTGCCTGGACCGTGCAGAAAGCAGCAGCAATTCACCCTGGAAAGTTCACCCTGACAGTGGGTGGATGTGATGAGCAGTCTGGCTGCTGATGTATGGAAGAAGCTATGAGTTTGACTACCCATCCATGCTATGAATAAATATCAGTGCTTACATTTTCCCTTCAGGACTGCCAGATGACAAGGGAGGATTTATTGGGAGTTAGTGGCCAACAAGGATTTCACTCTTCCCTTTTTTTACTGTTATTTAATATATTTAAATAAATAAGCTCTGACTTTTAGGGACTAAGATTTACCATGAGGTCACTTGAGTATCTTATGACCTCTGCGAAACTTGAAGCTTTAACCAAACCCAAGTTCAAACTCTGACTTCGACTATGACCCCATGTAAGCTCTGCCTCCATCCCACAACTAAATTACCTATCAAATACCAAAATCTACTTTACAGAAGTGTAAATTACACCAGACAGAAAATGGTTAAGTTCCAGCATTAAGTCAGAAGCAGAAAGAATGTGCACTTTGACTGATTAACCCTTTCTAATGAGACTGGCAGCAGTTCACTGTCTTCTCCTGAGTCAGGCAACTGATTCACTTTCCAAGGTGCCGCTGATACATTTCACCCCTCAACAGCAGAGCCTTTAGCCGCCAAGGGGGCTTCAGTGTCATCAGTTGCTGTCAGCCAAAAGGACACACTGTGGTCAGTTGAACATCAGATATCAAGCGTTTTGTAATTCAATCTAAACAAAGACAGGAGACGCCGAGTATCCATATCGTCTGTTTGTCGCACACTCGTTAGAAAAGCACGGATCACCATGGAACACAATGAGGGGTAAACCTATCCAGAGTGCTGCTGGAGGAATCCGTCTTATGTAATAATACCAAATAAAAGTAGATATAATAGGATTCTAAAGAAACACAGCATGTATAAAACGGTTACAAAAATAAAAACATGTTTAAAGTAAAGAACAGTTTAGAAAAAAGTTATTTTATGGCATCTCTGAAAGGTTGTTGGGTATCTGTGAGCCAATATCTTCTTGAGAGGTCAAATGAATCAAATGATTGTCAAATGGCAACTAATTGGTCTTGAATACTCTCTAAACTATTCATTTTCAGATTGGATTCATTCATACATCAAACTTTAAATGTTGTGGGACATGTAAAGCTAACTCATAAAAGTGTCTACTCAAAAAGACATGACTTTTTGAGCACAAGATTTGAAGGCAGGCTTCCTTTTCAACTTTAAAAATAAGTTGTTATATAATTGTAATTAAATAATGTTTATTAATCAATGGCATTTAACGTAAAAAGCTCTGTTCTGCTCTGATAGGCAAAGGTAGACCAGAACAAGTTTTATTTTGTTCTATTTGACCAAAACACTTTCTGCCAAATGTTTGCTGCGTCCCTTTCATGGGCTGTGATAAACTCATAATCTGACTTCATTCAACAAGGCCTCAATTTGGCTTTCAGCTACTTTCTAAAGTAAAAAGCAAAGAAAACAGTTCAGGTGATGTGAATCATTTTCAAGGGACTGTATTTCTACATGATTTTTGTAATACTGGACAGATTTATAATCTAGCGTCAAACTGAATGTGATGTCTTGCTGCAGAAGAATACTTGTTATGGAAACAAGTAAACCTAATTCAACCTGAATTAGCATCTTACCTAAAGATAATTTGACACAAAGTGGCAGATCTGTAAATAACTTTACAACTTCTCAGTAGTTTGTTGGCATAGAGTCAAACATTTTAATTCCTTAATTCACTTTATCTACCCAAATGTGATTCCAGTAGCATGCTAAATATCTGCAAAGTTGTTTAATAGATTAATCCGTCAGTGAGATAACATTTCAGTATTATGCACCATCTCTTAAAGTCTGTGTAGTTTGATTCTTTTCAACATTATAAAGTCAGCAATCATCATAATTTTTCACCCTTGACACACACAGTGATCAGCAGCTACAGCTAAGTCGTGTGACAGAGTGATTTTGGCTTTGTTGGGTCAGTTGCGTCTGTCTGGTTCTGGCTCAGTCCATTACCAGCCTAAATGACTAATTAATGGTCCAGGGACAGCTGACACCAGCTTCTCAAGATCTATTTACACCCCCGTCTACTCCAGAGCTCTTCTCCTTCACTTCTGCCTTCATCCCTTTGCTCCCCCTCCCTCATCTCTTATTCATTCGTTGGTGGCGTACAGTTTGAGGCGCAGATCTGCTGACAGAAAGATGGACAGATTGAAGGGCAGGTGAAGCAGACTGTGGAGCTGTGCTCTGCATTTGATATAGGAGGAAGGTGGGTCATGTATCCCCACCTTTACTGAAGGAGGGATAGATTAACACTGATCTCCACCTGCTTACACACCCAACACTTCTTCCTCAAGAGTTTAATGGAAGGTCTGATGGAGCCTATTATGAGTAAAATGCACACTTGGCAGTTACTGCAGAGTCCTGAGACTGCATGCCAAGACTGCTTATCTATAGGTAATTGTGTGCTCAAACATCCATTCTGCAGTACAAACAGACACACAGGGCTTGTTGGTGAAGGATGTTTTAATGAAAAGATTATGAAAAAACTCACAAAAACCACAGGGAACATAAGGAGCCAGAGCAAAAACCAAACCAGGAACCCTGGGGGAAAATGACAGAAATGAAACGACAGAAAGGAAATGATGGGAGTTGATGAGAGGAACCAACAATGAGTGAAAGAGAAATGATGTGTAAGTAGCTTTCATTCATCAGTGAATGAAAGCTGTAAAATTGGACCTGAGCTGATAGATACTAATTGCAGGTGTGTTTGGAGAGAGCAGACTGAGAAGAGGGCGAGAGAACGAAAGTGGCACAGGTAGGGGGAGAGAACACAGGGGACTAGGAATTAAATCTAACATTAAAGAATAAGAAAGAAACATCAGATTAAAATGAACTAAGGACAAGAAATAAACTATAATTACTAAGGAGAACTAAACTAAAATAAACAGAAACAAGACTGATTTAATCAAAGAAAGAATAAACAAAACCCAAAACCGATTCAAAAAACTCAAGATCATGACAGAAAAGTAAAATTTCCCTACATAGGAAACATTACATGTTTCATCTGCAGTCTTGACACTTATTTCCCTCTTTTTATAATTTTTTTAAAACAATGTGTAAAAAAAGCTAATCTGAGAGGAAATATAAATTTGCAATAACAGCAGAGATATCTATGAAACTTTAACATAGTATTTGAGCATAAAAACTATTATATTAAAATTTGCATTGCCTGTCTATGATATATTGGCATCACTCTGTTCTGTGTCGATATCCTTATTTTACATATTAGATCCTATAAAATCTCTATTAGTTGGCTCCATATGGAAAGATTAATCTATTGTGCATTCATGCATTCAAATTTATAATATCATAATATTGTATTATATGTTTGCAGAGCCACTGTGTGTCTCCTCTCATTGAGCATTAAAGCAACTATGAACAAACTGAGGCTTTCAGACGGGAAGGAAACTTGACTCACAATGTCATTAGCAACCGGGTCATCCACATAATAGTGAACAGATACACACACATACACCCGGGTTATCACTGTAGTCAGGAGATAGGGATGAGTAGCCTGGGGTAAATCAATTTTGAGATTCGCTGTCAAATTAAAGGCCCCACAGAGGGCACTGTGACAATATCAGCAGCAGCCGGTGTAAAGCAGCCGTCCCTAAATCAGCTCTCTGTGCAGGAAGATAGAGCCACTGTCCATCAAGTCAGCTCCGGGTTCCTGCAAAGAGAAGAGCATGACCGAGTCGGCGTCCTTGTTTGTCTGGAGAAATAAATATTGACGTTAAAATAGCTCTTTTGACTTATCAGGAGCACCAGCAGTGAGCTCGCTTTCCATTATTTGCACAGTTGTTGTCTTTCTGTGTCTAAGTCTTATGTTTTATTTTTCTGCCTGTGCCTATGTTTACACTCCAACCTTGATCAGTCATGTCCATTTGTTTCTTGACTCAGTGGTTTAACGAGTTTGAGATTTTGGAAAATATGTAAACTATCAGTATAGAGCTCACTTTTTCTATCATAATTAGACATACAGACATAATTTATTTGTATTTTTGATAGCTTACTCTTTTAGGTTAAAGGGAATGAAATCAATTCCAACTACTTGTACAAGAACATAGTCCATGATATTGCACAATGTTTTTACAAGGCAAAATTTCCCTTGAACTCTTTCCATTTTGTTTCAATTTAACCATAACATTTGATGTATTTTATCAAATGATATGGACCAACACAAAGTAGTGCAGAACTATGAAGAGGAACATTGATTTATTTTTCAGGAGAAAAATCAGAAAAGTGCGGCATTTGTACAGAAAGCCTTTTTCCAAGTATTTTATACGGTTGTCTTGAAGAAAGAAACACATGAAGAAGAGAAAAATGTTTTTTGTAAATTATCCCATTGTGCTGCTATTTGAATCTCAGATGCTTGTTGTCCTGTTGGACAGCTGCCTGAGTCTCAAGTACTTTGAAGCCTCCAAAATAGTTTGTTTTTTTTTCCTCTAAAATCCATCTTACCATGTTTGATTGGCTTCAATGAACAAAAATATCCCATCAGCTTTATGACCTGAATATTGTTTAATCATTTCAACCCATGTCATAAAAATATTGTATTTTATTTTTACAAAAAAGAAATAAAAATGATAGAAATGGATATGGCCTTTATAATGAAATGCAGAATTATTCAAGAATGTTAAAAAGTAGGCTATTCAAATGAAGGCTGCACACTAGAGCTCTCCATGGTCCTGAACGACAGTTTGACTTCAATTATTTTAACTTTGTCTTTTTCATTTCAGTGCCTGTTTGATATTTTGGAGGTGTGTTTTGCTGCAGAGTCAAAATGAGCCCTGCAGCTGCTTGTTTGATTGACAGTCAGTCAGTTTAGGTGAACTGCCAAACCTTGGCAGATTTGCACTTGTGTCAAACTGATATCCAAAATTTGTGATGCTGTTTTAGAACCTAAACCTGCTGGAAACTTTTATGCAACTTTAACTACGGCTTGACCAGTCTGTTTGTCCATCAGGGATTCTTCAAAGCTGTATTTATACTCAGAATAAATTATTTTCTAATTAAACTGCCTACCAAAGCAATATTGACCTGGACATGTCAAGTATTAGAACAAAGTGTACAATTAAATACAAATAAGAGGCGAGAGGAGAAGACAAGATTCACTTATTTATTTATTTATTTATTTATTTATTTATTTATTTATTTATTTATTTATTTATTTATTTATTTTCATATCAAATGTTGTCTTTAATAGAGAAGCAGATGCTCCTTTCACTGCGCATACAAGTATTGCAACATCTTAATAAGGTTCCTTCACCCAACATTATCGATGGCCCCCATCTGGCCACCCCTTTCAAAACTTTCTGGACGTGCCACTGCAAGTGCTGTCCCATGTGGTGCGTGTGTGTGGCTCTCGCTCTCTGTGTGTGACAGGCGTCAAAAATACCGCCGAAGGAGCTCTGATCAGCAGATTTTCCACGCAGCTGTCCAACGCTCAGATGCGCAAAGATCCCAGAGACAGACCGAGGTGACAATGGGTGGAGAGTTCCTCATCTCCTGATTGTTAGAAAGAAGCGCATCGTTTTCAGCGCGGACTGACTCGACTTTACGTCACAATTTGAAGCTTTTAGACAACCAGTGAATGAAAAGATGTGGATAACTCGCAGTGCCGAACATTTAAGCGGTGTTTTTCCTGTTTGGAATCAGTGGGGTTCGCATTACGTAGCGCTTCTGTGTTTATTGTCTTCGCCGGTCAGGACAGATGACGCCTGCCCGTCTTCTTGCAGCTGTGCCAGGGACTCGGGGACTGTGACCTGCTTGCCTGATGGGGGCCAAACTGATCGACCTTCGGACATCCCGACATGGACGTCCACTTTGATACTTAGAGGTAGAAACATTTCAACTTTGCCTCAAGGCGCGTTCACTATCAACGGCACCGAGATGGAAATGGTGACACTCTCGCTTTCCTACAACGGGATACAGACTATTGAGCCGTACGCTTTCCTGGGACTCACCCGCTTACATTTGTTAGACCTGAGCCATAATCAGTTGGAAACTATCTCATCCAGGGCTTTCCATGGACTGACGGAGCTGCGCTCTCTTTTTCTCAATTACTCTGTTTCGCCCGATGCCACAGAGCAGCTTTCATGCGCACTCAGCGCGCAAAGTTTGCGGAACCTCCACAGACTGGAGCTCGCGGGGAATAGACTAAAGTCCATACCCATGGAAAGGTTAGATATGTATAACTTGCACTTTTTAGTCCTCATAAATAACTCAATTGAGAACATTGGGAGAGAAAACATTTCTAGTTTGTACCAGCAGAGACGAATACGCGTCTACTTGGCCTTAAATCCGTTTCGATGCAACTGTGACCTGGAAGTGTTTTACTACTGGTTAAAAAACTCATCGCAGTGCCAGGATGCTGAGCGGGTGTTTTGCAGTGAGCCGGAAGCGCGGAGGGGGGTCCCCGTGGAGAAGCTGCGGGGAGAGGACGTGGATTGTATGAACGAGAACCTGGAGGCAGTCTCATACGTGTTCCTCGGCATAGTGCTGGCTCTGATCGGAGTGGTGTTCCTCATGGTGCTGTATCTCAACCGGGGAGGCATCAAACGGTGGCTCAATAACATCAGAGAGGCGTGCAGAGACCAGATGGAGGTTTATCACTACCGCTATGAGCAGGACTCAGACCCCAGGTTGGCCAACGTGGCTGTTTAACTCAATGCTGGCACGAAAGGACAGAAGAGACGATGATGACTCAAGATGCTCATTAAAAGGGGAGAAAACTGGTCTATGACTTGAAAGTCTTAGTGAAAGCTAGAGACTAGTGCATCTCAGTAAAATAGAACATCATTGACAGTTAATTTCAATAATAATTTTATGGTTAGAGTTTTTGGGTAATGAAAATCAAAATTTCAGCTTCTCAGAAAGCTAAAACAGTCAGGAGGAAAACTTTAAAGTTATCCAGTCACTGATTCAAGCCACAAAAGGTCAGTGCTAGGAGAATCCCTTTTTCAACCATATGATTGAAAAGTTAAGTGGAAGGAGAAAGTGCAATAGAAAAGATGCACAAGCAGCAAGGAGACCACACTGGACATTGTCTACAAAAGTGACCTCCTCCTTCGTATTGTGCTGAAAACAAGTAGAGGATTGATTCCCTCTGGACACACACACGTATGAGCAAGAACTTGGAGATGGTTTTATTCCTGTTGCTCAGCATAATCCAGACAAGAGTGATATTTTTGATGATGCTGTATCTCACCTGGGAAGAACCAGAAGAACCTAGAACACAATCGTAATGAACAGGACTCAGATCCCAGGCCGGCCAATCAGGTTGTTTAACTGGGGCCAGTCTGAGTATAAGAGGAGCCCCAAACTGAATTTAATTTAATGGGCCTACTTACAAATAAGACCATTGTTCCCCGCAGCATTACTGTGTTTATTTGTATGAACATTTTTGCATGTATGACAATATGTTTTAGGTTTAGTGAGCCAAGTATGAGTCCCCAAAAGAGACAGTTTGCATTGTTTATGTAAGAAATTGCATTTGATGTGAAGTCTTTCTGGATGTGACCATTGTATATATCCTGTAGAAATTGGGTTATTTTTTCTGATTTACTCATTTGCTCTTGCAGTCATGTTTTGTGTATAGTCACCAGTTTAAAGCACTAGTTTAATTCTGCTGTGCTTGCAAGACAACATTCAAAAACTATGAATTACTTGTAGAGATCTATTTTGCAATTGCAATGTCAACAAAAAATGAATTAAACTCAAACATTTACAATAACTGAATAAACTACAATGAAAGGATGAATTTATGGCTACCCAACTATGAAAGCTTATGTGACTTTTCTTACCAACATCATGCTTCAAAACTTTTACATTTGAAGAAAGAAATATGAATTATGTTCAGCCTTCCATTTAGAAAATATGGGATCTTGCTAAATTCTCCATGCTGGAATTGGGAGGCCGTAACAATGGATTAGTTCTCTTATGCATTTGGACAGTTTTATGTTTAAATACGCTAGAAAAATTAGGCTAACAGAAGAGAAAAGAAGTCAGGATTTAATAGAAATACGTTTGGAATCAAGATCATGAAAAATATAAGGGACAGAAAATGGGTTCTTTATAGTTATTTCTAGATGGAGATCCAGACATGTAAATGACTTTTCTGTTAATGTTTTCACAACTGAAATGTAAACTTCTGAGGAGAACTGCACTTTCCATAAAAAGGGCTTAATGGGATGGATTTTTCAATGTGAAAAGCTCAAATAAAATCGTGACTCAGCTACTGTTATTCTTAGAAAAGTAGTTTGCTGCAGGCTCACAGATCCTACAGGGGAAACAAGATTATTCTGGTTTATTAGGTGGAGTGCAAATTATAAAAGAAAGATGACATGAGCAGGCTGGTGTATTTCCTGCTGAAATGAAATTAATCTTATTCATAAGATTAATTAATAATTATAATAGTTATAGATATTAATCATAATTATTACAACAATCCAAAAAAATCCCCTTTTTTTGGATTTTTTGCTAAAATCCAAAAAAGTGTTGTTATTTAAGGTTAGATATTTAACATTAGAAAATTACGTTTTAAATGTTCATAAATGTTCAGAAACATAGTAAATCATTACACATGATTGTTTCTTTAATAAAGGTGCTGATGATAATTATTAAGTGATGTTATGTTTTAAAGGCTGACTAAGGAGGTTTAAAACTGATCATTTTGATGCCACTTCTAAACTTTGCTCAACCAAAACAAAAAAAGTGAATAAATAACTTATTTTACATTTAGTGCCTTGCTAAAGTTTCTTCACTTCTCTTTTCCACGTTGTGTTTTGTAGCAACTACAAACTTTGACACATTTTATTGGGAATTTATGTGACACAATGATAAATGGCCTGAATTTTATCCAGTTCAGAAAACTCCAAATCACTTTACACTCTGCAGTCACTCACACACTGATGTTGATAAGCTACACTGTAGCCACATCTGCTCTGGCAGACAGAAGCAAGGCTGCCACACAGTCGATGCCGCTGGACCTTCTGACCATCACCAGCAGGCGAAGGCGGATGAACTGTCTTGCTCAAGGACACAATGACTGACACCAAGAGAGAAGTTGGGTTTTGAACTGGCAGCAGGATAAATCCTCATCTCCTGAGCCACAGCTGCCAATAGAATATACACCAAGAAAAACAGAATTTTATGAAGTGGAAAGTAAATTATACATTAATTTTCAATTGGATTATTTACAAATCTGCATTTAGGTGCTTTCGAATAGAAATTAGTTTTCTTTCTTTGGTGTCATCTATTTAACTTAATTCAGTTTCCCACAGGATAATTTTTCCATAAGTTTCTGAATAGGTGATGAGCACCATCAAAAATGTTTCTTATGGCTTTCTTTCAAAATGGGCTTTCTTATTTCCACTTGTCCTTAATGTTGAAAATTGCTAAATGCTCAACTTATGGGTTGATTCTCCCACCTTGGCAATGTTGATCTGTGTTGGTCTGAGCCACCATCAGCTGCTTGTCTGTTTCTCTGCCTAGAACCAGATTGATTTTTTTTTTCTTTCGTTTTGAGGTATTGGAGTAAAAGGGAAGATAATACATATTGGTGAGCACATTTTGAGCTTTCTATTGTGAAAGTGATTGAAAACCAGTCATTGTGCCCTTCATTCTGTTGTAACATTACATAACGTTACACATAACATTACGCAACATTACGTAACATTACGTTATTTTATTTACATAAAATGTAAGTAAAATACTTTGAGTTTTTTCTTGTACCATAAGAAATGCATATAAATAAAGTACCAGTTACTGAGGAGATCAATCTCTGATGAGACAACAGAGTGAAGCAGAATTGTTCCCTTTAGCACAATAAGACAGGAAGATGTGGATTGATCTATATAAATGAAATACTGAGCTCACGAAGATCGTCATTAGAAAAAGAGGAAAACAGTGACATTATACAGAAAATCAGAGGAAATCAGATGTGTTGGATGGATGAAAAGATGCTTTTTCCACTTATTCAACATGTGTTTCATACCAAACCCTCCTATATTATTTGTGGATGACAAGGTAAATCTTTATTACGTAGTGTTTACAAAATCTATGTTTTTGTTGATGATTGTAGAAAATATGCATGTTTTTAGTTCCATATCTCCTGAAGGAGTATAGAGGTTATCATGTTTTACCTTCAAATTTGACTCACTGTATACAGTGACAATGTAAAGATTGTTTATTTTCCAGCCTTGTTTGAATTACAGCTTATGTGGGTTTTTTAAACTATTGCTTTGACTATACCATTGGACAAGAACTTTGAGGTACTGATTTATACGGATCAGTGCAAATGTGTCAGTTAAAATTAATGCTCCTTTTTCTTTACAATCTTTAGCAGTGGCTAAAGGAAATGTTTTGTGACAAATTATATTTATATCCCATAAAACATAAATTACCCATAAAAGGCTCCAGGATATTAATCGACTTAAATAATGAAAGCATAAATGAAAATAGTTGTGGAGGGTACAATGCTGCAGATTTAAAGTTTTTCATGCACTGCATGCAATAAGTATAAATGAAGGTAACATTAGTTTTTCTCCTGCTAGAGGTCAGAGTTCTCCAACTCCAGTCCTTGAGAGTCATGCTCTGCAGCTTTAAGATGCATTCTTGCTCAAATACTCATGGATCATGGAAATCACCAGGCCATTGCCAAACATGACGGTGGGCTGAGTAGGTGATTCCACCATTAGCTTCAGCTGTGTTGGAGTTCGGATACATCTAAAAGCAGCTACTGGATGACGGCTATTGAGGACTGGACTTGGAGACCCCTCCACGAGATCCAAGTGTTTTACTGAGTCAGCATCGTAAGGCACCGTCATGCAGTAATTGTATCAGAATGTGACACCATGTCAGCTCTGGAGGGACTCCTGTAGCATTCACTGTCCTGTTGTATGTTATGGTTTAAGAGATAACCTAATTATCAAGACAGCCTTGTCAAAGGATACAGGCATTCGTGTGCAGTACATTCATGTTCCACTTAAAAGGAGGCTGCAGCAGCTTTGCAAGACTTCTCTGAGTCCAGTAGAAAAGCAACATTTAGTTTCCTCTTCAAAAAGCATTTCATAACTCAGATAAATGATCCAGAAGTAACTTACAGGTCACTTTGATGACAGCCTGATCAGAATCTCCTAAAGCCACAGAAGGGAGATTTATTCTTTCCTGCGTAATCTTATTTAGTAGAAAATGCGCTAGACAATCCTTTATGAAAGGAAAAGAGATAATAACATCCCACAGCTGCTGCACCATTCATTGAGAAGCTTATTTTTTGTGCAGTTGCACAGTTTGAAATGTTCAAGCATAATTCTGAGAATAACAGAGTGAACTCCTTTAGTGATGTTTTTTTCAGCAAGTCATCAATGACCTGCTGAGTTCCTGAAGTTAATTTAATGAAACTTGTTACATGTCCTGTCACATTTTGTTCAATGTTCTTCTTACTCTGCCTCGCTTTATTGGGTTTGACCAAGGCTGCTGGTGAAATTAATATCGGAGAGATTTCATAAAAAATAAAATCCAATAAGGCTGTGGCATCACGCTATTCACTGATGTCCCTAAAAATCTTGTGAAACCTGGACAGCCTAACAATTAAAACTGATAAAATTGTCAATTAAAGCATTATTCAGAAAAGCAGGCAAGTGCCTGGCTTTTGGAAAATCCACATAAAGTCCTGTTTGCAGTTTTTCCAAAATCTGTGGAGGGAACTCAGCAAACGTGGAAGAAAGCAGGACATGTTTGCTGAACAAAACAAAACCTTTGGGCCAGATTTTATTTTGTTTGTAGGATGTCTAATTATAAAAAAAACTGAGGCGTTCCAAAAGAAAACGCAAACTATGAAAATGTCCTATATGTAATGTCAATATGAGTTTTTCTTTGAAACATATCAAACTGGTTCTATGCCTATTGTGCACAAAAAAAATCATTATTTTTCAGAGTTTTTTTGTGAGACTTTAATAATTTTTAGTTTTAGTTTCTCCTGAACTTTTGCCCAGCTCACATACAGGAACTAAAATTGTTGCCAACTTTAAACTGAACTTTGTTATAATCTCAGAATCAGGTGCATATCTTCCTATTTCTCACCACATGCACAAAATAAGCAAATTATTCACTGGGCCTATAGTGTCTGTAATAATGCTCGCAGAATTATTGCTCTAGTTGCAACCTGCACCTGGTCTTCTGATAAACACAGACACAAGCAAAATGTGTTTTTGTTCATATGACATCTGCGTTGTGCAATTCAACCTTGCAGTTTTTTTAGCCTGCTATAAGTCAGAATAGTCAGAGACAGATTTAAGGTGAATCACAACATTGTCTCACCCCACACAATGAATGTAAATAATTCAGTACAGAGGAAAACAAAATATTGTGTAAAATAGAATAACATGCTTCCCTACCTGAGCTTTGTTCAAATTGATAGTGTAGCCTGTAATTATGTTCCCCAAAAGTTAATTAAAAATTTTACCTGTTTTCATTTTTGTGTACACCAGAATTTGCCATTTTAAAAGTTCAGACTTTACTGTACATAACTAATATCTCTTCATCTTTCCTGGGTGTGCAAAAAATAAAGTGATGTCTGTCAGTGCATCTTCCTCATATTGTGTCTGAGTTTTTCCTTTATTATATGAGATTCAGTCCCATAAATACTTGTGAAAAACACTTTATTCTATTGTCGGTTCAAAACATCCAGTTTATTCATGCCACCTACCCTCCTTTACTCCTTATTTTTCCACATTTTCTTTACAAATAATGGTTTGTCAAAGACATCTTCGCCCACTACCTCCAGCTGCTCGTCTTTCCTGCTCCTCTTCATTCAGGTAAATGACTTTATCCAGTTGAGTGACTTTGTAAGGAGGCAAGGACAGTGTTTTAGCTGAGCCCAGCAAATGGGGAGAGCAGCAGCAGAGAGATAAAGAAAAGGGAGGACGAGTAAAGATTCATTAGAGGGATTTTTTATAGTTCAGGCACAAAATGTCCTTGCCTTATGCAAAGCAATGACTCACCCTTTGCTCCATGTGTGAATGACTGGGAGGCCGAAGCTTCACTGCAAACTGGACTTATCAACAAAGCAGTGAAGTCCGCTTTGTTGTGTTTTGGTAATTCACAATATGACATGTTTTATATTTTAAGTTTCAAAGTTCATCAGTTTTCTATTGTTGCAAATGCATCAGTAAGAGATTCGGACTAAACAAAAGGAGACAGTGAATCTCTGGATTATTGTGCGCTAATATTTTGTTTTAAATTCAGGGCTTTACAAAACATTTGTAAACCTGATATCTTAAAGTTTCAGTGCAAATTTTAAGATATGTTACTGTGATTTTATGACATAAGCCAACAGGTTCACAGTCTTTTTTTTATTATTATTTTTTCACAAAAAGGGCTCAAATCAATTCTCTTACTGTTTTGGTTACATCCATTTTCCCATCAACTGACCAGACTCCGTCATCGTGGTAAGAACAGTTTCCATTTTGCACCACTGTTTCAACATGGGAATACTATTTTTAATGTGATGCAGAGTGTGACCAGGACTTTCTTATTACCACTTATTATATATCAAGGCCAAATTTCAGCATAGCATAAAGAATAGTAGACCTGTCACTCCTACTGGGCAGCAAATATCTCTGCAAATAACAGAGAAACACAACCTTGGATAGCAAACAGCTTATTATTCATATGTCAAAAACAAAATGCTGCCTCAGCTGAGTAAATATTTCATGTTGACCTTCACTCAATAGAAGCTGCTGATTCTTCATCTGGCCATAATGTTTCTGCAAAGTAAGAGGCATCATCTGCTCCGACAGCCTGTCTGTCACTATATACACTTTAAATAGTCCTTTCTTTTCCATCATCCCATCTACTACATTATGAGTTTTACAGGCAAAACCATTTCATAAAAGCAGAATATTTTTTTTTTCCGGTTTTGGATTTTCTACTCTGACCAGCAAACTCTGTGCAGCAATCCTTCACTACTAAGCTCTGTTGCCTCTATGCAAACTTTTTCATCACAGTCATTTTCAGCTTTACAAGTTGATGCTGAAAAAAGCCTGAGCCTGATGAATCATGTCTGCAAATAAACCTTTTCGACTTTTATACTTTACAAGTATGTCCCTCTCTGAAGACTTGCCAGTAGATGAACCGCTATCATTAATTAAACCTGCTAATTACCGCCCTCTCGTGGTTAAGTGGTGAAACTGCAAATATTCTAAGTCAGCGCAGCATGTTTAACATATTTCCTTCAAAATCCTGTCACAAAAATAATCTTTTTGTTCATAAATATATTTTTTTATGCAATGCAATACAAATGGTGAAGACTTTCAGAAATCAGATCCACCTTCGGTTGTTTTAGAAACTCTTTAGGAAAACATTTTCATTCTTGTTGATATTGGATCTATATTAACTGAAATTCTGCAAATTTATAATTTAATAGATATAAATAAAAAAAAACTCAACAACCACTGAATACATGTAGCATATCATTTTGATAATGATGTGAAGTTCTGTTTTAAAAGCCAACATACAGAATTTATTATTTTTGTTCATCTGAGACTGCAGGTGTAGCTTCTTGTTGATGGAGAAGGTGGTTGTTTGGCAATAGAGGCTCATTTATTTCATGTTACATCCCTCCCTATTATTTTACCGTTTTAATTGCAAGAGTGCACAACCTTCTAATGGGTGCAAATGAGATTAATTAGGCTTAAGCTTGAGCAGTAAAAGCTTTGTTTGTTATAAAGAAGGTCATTAACCAGCATCCTTGGGAATGACATCACAAATAGGACTCATTAACCGGGCTCCCAGGAGTCAAAGAGGCAGAAGAGGATCATTTTATCTAGGGTCACTGAGCTCTGTTTGGTGACAAAATGTCCCCCTAGGGAGTACTGTTCATTACCAATGTCATTATTGTTGAGTCATTTCCTAAATAACAACTTTATACAAAGCAGCAAAGTTTCTCTGAGGAGACTAATGAACCAGCCTTGTCTAATGGTGCATACAATTACTGTGTTCCTAAAGTTTTCTTATAACTAATCAGTGTACAGTCAAAGCTGTAAATATTACATTTCTATTCTTCTATTCTTGCTATTTTATTGAAATCCAAAGAAGTGGATAGTAAACAATTTACAGAGATTTGTAAACACATTATTATTCGATTGTCAGAAAACTTTGATTTTCACTCAGAAAATCCACAATGGACACAATTTCCTTATAAAATATTTGACAATATTTGACAGAAATGACAATTTCTTTTGAATTTTAGTTGGAATATTGAAACAGCAGGATATGTCAAAATTGCAGAATATCTTAATGTTACATGTGTTGGAAGTTCACAAGGATAAGCAGCAAAATCTTGATGGAGGTTTCTTCTTGTAAAATGAAAGTGATTCCGCTCCAGCAGTGTTATCACACTTTCACATAATAGGATGTTCTTGGAAAGTCAGTGACTTTTTGCAGTTGACTGGGCAGATTTTACCAATCTGCCTTTAATTATTATATTTTCCGTTGGATTAAAAATTGTGTCAACTTAGATGTCATGCAATAGAATTAGAATCTAATCTAACTTGAACTACATGTTGACTGATTTTTTTTTCAGTCAACATTTGCAAACACACTTGTTTGCAAAATACATTAATATTAGCTCTCATCAACTGTGATTTTTATTTATCAACGAGAAACTACAATAAAATAAGATGAAATCCAGAATAAATTAATATATTTAGTAAGTTTGAAATATTCTGTTTGAAACATTAAATATTTTGTCTAGGACATTAAGCACAGTTATTCATTTTCTCACAGTTATAAAACTGACTTAAAATTAGCATTTGTCAATAATTAATTTGTACAAACTTGGTCTTAAGGAATTAATGACTTATTAGTGACTGTATACTGAGCATATAAATGATTGCTTTGATCATGTAATCATCTGAAAGTTCTATAATTCTGGTTTCAAATTCACATTTCGAGACGATTTTAGGTGCTGGAATTTCGCTTCGCAGCGGAACCATTGGAACAGAGCAGGTTTTCTGGTGACACTTCCGGATTCCGCGTAAACATGTCCCCTTCCTCTCCTCGTAGTTTAGGTTGGTTATGCAAACGCAATGAAGCTTTGCGCTCTATGAGAATGTGCTTTATGCTCTACAATAGAAGGAAAATGATGGACTGAGCGGGCAAAATAAGAGAGGTATCATATTTTTTATTATTATAATTATTAGCAAGCATTTAATCTTATCGCCTTTCCTTAGTTATTGGATGTAAAACTTTATGTGAGAAGCAGCAGTTACGGAACAAAGCATTTGGAGTTATATTATTTGTAATAATAACAACACTAAGTGTTCGGCGGAAGTGGGGGAAAATTAATTAAAATGTATATATAGTAATTTAATTTTAGAACCTTGTAACCATGTAACAAAATCATGCAGGTACGTACAGGTGATGAATGGCCCACCTGTGATCATTAATCAAAGAGGCACATGGGAAGTAAAATAGGAGAGAGAATCAATTTGTGCATTGCAGTTTTCTATGAATTAGTTTTTCTTATTGGTTTATCAAAATTTGCTTTGCTTGTAGGAATATGGAGGTGCAATGTTGTGCCTCGAGGTGGCGCTGTCAATTAAGTTAGCAGGCAGTTGGCGCATGCTCATTGATGTCTCTCTTTAGATCACGTATATACTTGCTCAGTTACACGTTATACATATTTTTGATATTGCATTGTATGTTTAATAAATGTCACTGACATATTTATTCTTTCAGATTGGCCATAAATGCAGTGAACATTCAGTGTGAGGCAGAAAGTACCATGCCTCACCGTTAGGGGGCAGCGTTGAACCCCAAACACACAACAGGAAACAGGTGATCTTCCTCTACATATTGACTAAAACAGTGGAAAAAATACAAAAAATTAAAGTCAGATTAGAACCATTCAAGGAGCAATGTACAAGAAGTACAATATTCTGTTTTTTCTAAACATATGCAGTTGATGATTTTTAGATACGAATTCTGACCAGATCTTGTTTGTCTTTCTACTTTTGCTGATTTCCACAGCCCGAGTCAGTGTTGCGTACATAAATAAGAAGGATGTCTTATCCTTCACCCCATGACCGCACCCGTAAAGGTGACGAGGATGACCCCGTTGATCAGATGATATCCCGTACTGGCTGTGCTGAGCTACATTATGCTGTGCAAGAGTGCATGGCTGAACATCAGGACTGGAGAGTCTGCCAGAAGCAGGTTCAGAGCTTCAAAGACTGCATGACAAATTTCCAAAACGCTCAGAAAGAACGGCGGAAAGCCCAATTGCAGACCTCTAACAAGTCAACTAGTTGAACTCACAAATCCATGTGGTTTTGGGATAAGTTCAACAACTGTCTGTGACACTTCTAAAGCCAAACACTGTAATAAATGTCTGAATTACCAATTAAAATAAACTTTGAAAAGTGACATTGCTTGAACTTTTAAATATACAACATTGATTGGCTGAGTGGCTTTAAATCTCAACTAAAAACCTACCTGTTTAAGTTTCTTTTGAAACAATCAATGAAACATCAATAAAAAATCTGATGTGTATCAATGGCACTTGACAATTGTTGAGTGTGTGTTCTACAACTTTGTATTTTTATGTGTTTGTTTTTAGGATATAAAGCACTTTGAACTGCCTTGTTGCTGAAAAGTGCTATACAAATAAATTTGATTGATAAATTCCTTCAACATGTATTCCTTTTTATTTGACCGCTAAACAGTTTGAAAAACAGATTTAAAAATCTGCAACACGCCCCTACAATTCAGGGTGTTTAATAAGTACATCCTGAATCTTATATAATATTGAAGCAACTTTAAATTTCAGTTTTGGATGTCAGTCTACTTTGGTATGTTTGTCCACATTTCAGATCTTGACCTCTGTCCTCAGATTACCCAGGTAATGAAGACACGTTTGTCCACTGTCCTTTCCAGGAGACATCTTGTGGGATTTAGTTCTATTCTCTGTTAAAGTCACTCATAGACAATTTTATTTTTCTGGTAAAGTCGTTCTTTTGTTGATTCAGATTGATTAGGAAAAGTCAAAAATAGTTTTATCTCGTTCTCAGCAGCTGAAGGTTGTAGGTCATAACCGACAAGTACAGGTGTGTCAAACTCATTTTCGTTTTGGGCCAAATCAAGATCATGAAGACTCTTAAAGGGCCAGAATGTGTTGATAAAACCTGTTCACAAACTGTTAATATATCAATGAATTCTTAAAATTACGTAATATTCTTGAACATCTTTTCAGTCCCTTCAGGAACTAATAATAAATGCGACTGTTTATTTACTCGCTGTATAAATCATGGACTATAATCATACATCAACTAAATTCTCAAGAAACTGGAGGGATTGATTGATATAAATTGGCAGTAAACAGATAAAAACTGCATTGATATGATTGATAATATAATATTTAATCACACTTAGTGTTTAGTCTACACTGTGGAGGGACACATAAAAAGCTTCGGCGGCCGAATTTGGCCCCCGGGCCTTGAGTTTGACACATGTGGACTAGTATTTGTAGCTTTTTATAAATTGTCCCACATTCAGATTTTTATAACAGACAATGTAACTGTTTGTGCTAAGATACAAAAAAATCAGCAGGTATCCATCTGTTCAAGTTAAATTACTCTTTTAAAAGTTAATGGAATTGATGTGCAAGCTTAAAGATATTGCAATTCCAGTAATGAACAATTGGACTTCTCCATAGACCAAATTAGTGAAATAAATAAGGTATTTCATAATGGCTTTCAAAGTTTAAGTTAATCTCATGGGATAAACAGGAACATATATTTTTTCTGTTACGCAAGTCACATTCCCAGCTGTCCGCCTGCAGCTTCGCAGATATAACCCATGCAGTGCTGCAGCGAAACAACGCTGATGGAACATCAGGTGAGCTGATTTACTTAGTTTTTAGAACATCTTTGATATCAGTATTTCAAATAAACATCAACACTTTGTTTTTCAGACATTACTTTTAAACAGACGCCTCTTTCAACAAAAGCTTTGCAGATGAGTGATGTCTTCCTTTAGATCTGTTTCAAACAGTTCTGTCATCATTCACCCTCCAGGCTTCTACATCTTTGGATTTGATTCATTTCCCTTCATATCTGTGTATTTCATCTTCCTGGCATTTGTTTATGTGTTTTCAGTGATGTTTAACTGCTTGCTAATGTATACAATTGCTGTGAATCGCAGTTTGCACACTCCGAAGTTTCTGGCCATCACCAACCTGGCAGTGATAGATTTAGTCTTTAACTCCTGCACCATTCCTGGCATGATAAAGATTTTTCTAATCAAGGATAACTTTATTCCATTTAACCTGTGTCTCGTACAAATGTTTGTATATTATGCATTTGTAGCACTAGAATCATATGCACTCACAATACTAGCTTATGACAGGCTGATTGCTATATGTTTCCCTTTGAGACAGAACTCAGTCAACACAGTGTGCAGCATGTGCTGCATTATCAGTGTTACCTGGTTTTTAGCTGTTGGAGTGGCAGCATTTTCAACAATCATAATGACCCGACTGTCTTTTTGCAACTCTGTCAGAGTGGTTAGTTATTTTTGTGACTATGCACCTGTGTTTCGACTTGCCTGTAATGATAACTCATTGCAGTGGTCCACAGCTTCATTCTCCTCCGTTTTTCTCCTTGGGGTGCCTTTTGTTTTATTTTCCTCACTTATGTGAGCATCCTGGTGACTGTGTTCAGGATGAAATCTGTGGACCGACGAATGAAAGCTTTGGCCACGTGTGTTGAACATATAACTGTTGTTGCTATATTTTACATTCCTATTTTTGTTATTTTTGCCATTGGGTTTTATTCAAGGGTAGTTGAACCAGAGAAGAGAGTTCTGAGTCTGTCGTTGGCATCTTGTCTGCCTCCTTGCATTAATCCTATTGTTTATTCTCTGAAAACTAAAGAGATCAAAATTAGAGCATTGGCTATCTTTAGAAAATCTAAAATTAATGCAAAAATCTGAGCAAAATCCAAATCAATCCTCGTAGTGTATAGAAGTAACAAATAACTGAGAAAAAAAAACTGAACAGATCTCGTCTGCTTTTTCCTCTTTTTTTGTTTTCTCTTTGTCGTCTTAAAATTTACATAAAGTTTTCAGCAAATTTCTTGATTTTCTGGAACATTTCTTATCTGATTTCATTTTTAAATCAAGGTATTTTTTTTACTTAATTCTTATATAAGGATGCATTTAACTGTAGTCTGTTGAGATGTCTCCTCATCTAATATTTTAATATTATACTGTGGTGCAATTTTTGTAATCTGCCTCTTGTAAAGTCAATTAAAACTAAGGGTTCAGTTTACCACAATTGTCTTCTGAGGCTTGATTTTATGTGTAGATATGATTTAAATTTTGTCACATATTTGAATTATCTAAGTGAAAATTGCTTGGAACAGTGCCTTGAATATACATTTTATACAATGAACAACCTTTGCTTTAACTGTTTTACTTCACCTTGTTACATTTACTGTTTAACTTTAACTTAGTTGGTTAATTTAGGTTCTTTAAAGACCCGTAATAAATAAGAAATAAAATAGTCTAAAATGGAAATGAACTTTTATCAGATTGATTAAAATGTTTCACAATTCTGAAAGATTTTATGCCTGTTCTGCAGTATTTTTATTCTATCATGAATATTTATGAAGATATTAAAAATGACCAGCATTATGATATGGTAGCTAATGTTGCAAGAATATTTTTTAATGTAAAGTTTAAAAGTAAAAGTATGCAACATTCTTTTTTCTGGTACATTATATTTATATTTGATTATCATATTTCCATTAATTCCATATAATAAATAATATTTACAGTGAAGCCGAGAGGCAGTAAAAGGATAAAAGGCTGACCTCTAGTGGTTAAATGTGTGAAGTGCAACTTTGATTCATTGTTTTATGAATTTAGATAAAATATTATCTGTTTAAAACACATAATAATCCCGCCAAATATCATGTTAAATACAACAACTGAACGTTTGGGTGAACGAAACACTAAATAGGAAGCAGCAGAAGATGTAAATTTACATATTAACATATTTTGGCTGCTGTGTATATTAGCTTATCACAATAACATCATCATGAAAACAGCTTAGCCTATAGAAGAAATGATAAAAGCCTGTAGTTAAGATTTTATTTGTTAAAAACAGCAACAGTGTTGGGAAGGTGGGGATATGAGGGCCTCTGTGCAGAAGCAGCTCATCTACAAACATCTGGTGAATCATTCAAACAAGAAAAGCAAACGATCTTGTGATCATGTTGACTAAGAATGGAAAGGGAGCCATAGTCTGTAGTGAAATGAGTGCAGCAACAAGAGACTTTTTATTAAGTCTCTAATATAAGGAGACTTAATGAGAAAGAAGAAATGACTTCAAAAATCTGATGTGCGCTGATATAACTAGACTTGATGTGTTTCTCCATCATAACTTTACAATTATACAATATGGGGGCTGGCAGTTTATTGAGAGACTGGGACAGTGGGTCGGGGTTGCCCCTTCTTCTGGATTATCTCTGGCCCCAAATTAGTCTACCTGCCTACCCAATCACTTTTCATGTATTCTATTTTATTTTATTTAAAACAATTTTTAAAAAATAAGGAAAACAAGTAACCAGTAGGATGAAACAAGATTATTTTCTGAGCTGCAGCAGCATCCCATCCATCCATTTTCTGTTCACCCTTCTCCCTTCTCCAGCTTCCCTCCGGGGTTGACCCAGGACGGGTCGCCAGTCTGTCACAGGGCAACACAGAAACAGACAAGACAAATAACCATGCACACACTTAGGGAGAATTTAGAGAAACCGATTAACAGTCATGTTTTTGGACTGTGGGAGGAAGCCAGAGTACCTGGAGATAACCCACGCACGCACAGGGAGAACATACAAACTTTGTGGAGAAAGACCCTGGGCTGGGAATCGAACCCAGGACCTTCTGGCTGCAAGGCAACAGTGCTTCCAACTGCACCACTGTGCAACTTCTCCTGGATTAATTGAATCCACTTCCTATGCTGTTGCTGATCCGTTTCAAATCTTTTTCTGATCACACAGTCATGAAGCTTCATAGAGGCAGAGATAATGATCCTTCATGTATTCCCTTTGTCTGCAAACAGATTCTATGAAATTGCAGATACTCTGACTGGGTCCTTATCACGGGTTCCAGAGTGAGATCTGAAGACCTCATGTTCTTCATTATGATTGACAGATGATGTGCTTTGAATTTCTTCCTCCTCTCTCTCTTCTTTGTTCTTCCTCTGTGTCTTTGAAGTCTCTCATTTTAGCTCATTGGGGATTTGGGATTAGGTTACTTTTTGTAATCAATTCAGCTGCTGCGAGATGGAGAAAAAAAATAACAAACTTCTAGCTGCACAGTATCTAAATCCAGAATGAAAAATCTTTTTGAAAGTAATCATTTCCAGCAGAAAAATGTTGCAGTATTGAAAAAAAAGGATTACAATGCTTGGAATGAAACAGCCACAATATTTATTTATATTTCTAGACCATTAGAAAATGAGGAAAAGATGATGTGCAAAATTGTGTGCATACAGAAGCATACAAACAATAATTTCAATACAAATAAGTAAATGTTTAACTTTTGAAGATTAAAATTGTAGGAAGTCAAAAAAGTTGACAATCACATGGTTCCGGGAAATCTCACATTATTTAAAAAAACTAACAAAGAAAAGCTCAAACATTAATATGTACATTGGAAACAACAAAGATCAGCAGATATAGCATGTTTTAAGGCAGCACATCAAAATATGTTTTTTTTTTTTTTTACAGATTCAACCAGTTGATATAATTTGCAATAGGCTGTGAGTAGCAATTCCACTTTCAGGTAATTAGATCTTTGTTTTGATCACAACAAACAAGAAGTGCAAGCCAAGAACTCGGTCTCTCAATGGACCAATTTACTAGAACAAATTTCACAATTACTTTTCAACAGTAATCTCATGGGATATGCTTTAAAATATTTCCCAGATACACACGGTCACATTTGCAGGTATCTTCCTGAAAGAAGTCTCAAAACGAGTTGCAGTGAGCAAAACAGAAGGAACACTAGGTAAAGCAATTTCAGACTAATTTAGAATATGCAGTACTGATTGTTTCCGTTTTGATTTTGCTTGTATTTCTGAGAAAGCTTGTCTTTTCTGTTTTCAGATAAAAGAAATTGAAGCAGAGGCTCCATCTTTCAGCAAACACTGTGGGAATCGGTGATGTCTTCCTTTAGATCTGTTTCAAACACTTCTGTCATCATTCACCCTCCAGGCTTCTATATTGTTGGATTTGAGTCGTTTCCTTTTATATCTGTGTATTTCATCTTCCTGGCATTTGTTTATGTGTTTTCAGTGATGTTTAACTGTTTGCTGATTTATACAATTGCTGTGAATCACAGTTTGCACACTCCAAAGTTTCTGGCCATCACCAACCTGGCAGTGATAGATTTAGTACTTAACACCTGCACTATTCCTGGCATGATAAAGATTTTTCTCATTAAAGATAATTTTATTCCGTTTAACCTATGTTTTGTTCAGATGTTTGGATATTATGCATTTGCATCTCTGGAGTCTTATGCACTCACTATACTGGCCTATGACAGGCTGATTGCCATATGTTTCCCTTTCAGGCAGAACTCAATCAACACAGTTCGCAGCATGTGCTGCATTATCAGCGTTACCTGGTGTTTTACTCTGGGAATAATAACATTCACTACAAGCTCAATGACACGACTGTCTTTTTGCAACTCTGTCAGGGTGTTCAGTTATTTTTGTGACTATGCACCTGTGTTTCGACTTGCCTGTAATGATAACTCGCTGCAGTGGTCTGCATCTTCATCCCTCTCTGTTCTGAACCTGGGAGGACCTTTCATTTTCATCCTGTTCTCCTATGTGAGCATCCTGGTTACTGTGTTCAAGATGAAATCTGTGAACCGACGAGTGAAAACTTTGGCCACATGTGTTGAACATATTATTGTTGTGGCTATATTCTATATTCCTCTCCTTGTTATTTTCAGCATTGGGTTTTATGCTGGAGTTGTGGACCCAGAGAAGAGAGTTCTGAGTCTGTCGATGGCATCTTGCATGCCTCCTTGCATTAATCCTATCGTTTATTCTCTGAAAACTAAAGAGATTAAAGTCAGGACACTTGCTTTGTTTAGAAAAACCAAAGTTAACTCAAAAACATAATTAAACTCCAATCCTTTTCACATTACGGTGGAGTAATAACCTAGGAACTGAACAAGGATGTGCAAACAGTAACTGCTAGCAACATAAATATACGTTTCTGTAAAATTGGTCAAGTTTGTGGTTTGAATATCAGCACAATTCTGTATCAATGTGTCTAGTGAACAGAAACAAGAGCCATACATCTAATGAAATTAAGTCTTGATTAATGCAATTCATTCTCTATTTTTATGTTTTATAAATAGCACCTGCTTGTCCTTGTAGCCAAACAAATGTACCAGGACTTAGAACGAATAAATAAACTCCTAACCATGTTTCAATGTAAATGTCATGTAAATACTTCATGGCAGATAAAAACTGCACCTTGTTTCCTTGTTTCAGAAGAAACGTTCCAACTATCCTTGTTTGCGGTTGTAAAATTTTATTTAGATATGTGTCTGCAAAACTAATTTGTTGATTTTTGTGATTTGTTTGGAGAACAAAAATCTTACCAGTCTTTTAAAAATGTTAAGTTTCCTGTTTATAGAAAAAAATATTTCAAATCCATAACTGTTATCTGCAAACACATTTACAACTTTATTATGAATGCAAAATGTCTACATGTATCTAACACCCTGCGTCAGTGACAAAACATTTTCTCAAGAAAAATGTATGGATGAAGAGATTTTTTTTTTATTGAATCTGTTTATCTTAGGCAATAATTCTATTTTGGATAAAAACTTTGCAAACATACAACACCTGGCCAACATCACTCCTAAGAGTAGTCAAATTTTAACTAATGTCAGGAAAAGTACATTTATTCAGCTGGATAAACTGTGTTAGAACAAGAAAAATAAGGTGCTGATTTTATTTATATGAACATTTTGTTGGTTTATTATAACAGTGAGTCAGAACTACTTGTTAATATTTCTGCAGAGTAAAACGGAAAGAGAACCTCTAATGTTCAAAGCCTGACCTATAGAGGCATGATAGATATAATACAGATTTGGAAACATCTGAAAACTGAAAATGTCTCGAAACGGGTCAGTTGTATAATTACATTTACCTGAGTGGCCTTTTCCAAATAAAAGAAAGAAAGAAAAAGTTCTTCTGTGCGTATTTTCCTGCTCCATATTTTTTAAACCTTTGCTTGAATGATGTTATTTTAAAGTAACACTTTTTGTACTTGAGTACAGTTTCTTGCTGTCCACCTCCAGTTATTTTTCTGAATGAAGAGCAGGCATGTTTTAACAAGACACACTGTTTAGGTAAAACTGAGATTTCTTTATGCATTCATTGTTTTAATGTTGTTTTCTATCTGCTGGGCAAACTCTACCAATTGGAAGTTAATACTTAACAAGATGTTTTTAATGGTGGCACTTTGCACTCTTCTAAAATAAGTGATCTACTGCATTGGCTTTAAAAGTTTTATTGTGAGGAAGTTGTGAATTTATTGTCATTGTAATTCATTTTGTATCTGAACAAAATTTGTATTTACAGAGAAAACCTGTCCCATTTAATATATTTATCTTCTCATAACCTTTACAAAGAAATTAAGATTTGACTATACTGATGTGACCAACTCTTTTTTGGTATTTTAAACGTTTCTTTTTGTTATTTAATGCTTTTTAACACTAAGTTAAAGAGCATAAAATCTAATAAAAACTTCAGGATTCAAATTTTCATTTTATATCATAATATTTATGTTCTTAAACCACTAATTGATGACTTGATTTTTCCTTTAAAGTGCAGCACTTGGTCTGGAACACTAGATGTCCTCAGTTTCTAGTTTTCTTCTCATATTGTATTTGCACCGCCTGCTTCCTGCAATCAATTTTGTTACATAAACTCTGCTGTTATGCCAATATTAATTATTTTTTTTCTCATTATGATGATGAGGGAGCGGCGTTTTCCAATAGCATCATGTCTCTCAGCACTCATGAAACTAAAGGATGATACAAAATAGTGTGACCAGGTCTGATGTTGGGAGAAAAACCAGTTTAAACCAGTTGTTTTAACAGAGCCAATACTATGTGTAGGTTTGGAGAGTTCTCATTGTGTCTGCAATGCGTCACACAGTGACACTCTAATGGTTTATAATATGAGGTAGCTGAAAGTTCATTAGACTTACACGGATATTAAACATTACTGAAAAAATATATTATTATTGTATTGTACAAACAGAGCACAATGTCATTAAGCCCAGGGAAGTTATTAGTATTTCTTTCATTACGAGATACTACATTAAATTAATGTACAGAATCAATTGAGTCTCATAATCTAAAAATCCATTTCAAGGATGAATTCCTCACTTCTCTAGGAAACTATTTTTACTCTATTGGTTAATGGTCTGTATTTGTTCAGCACTTCATTTAGTGCAGAGGACTCCAAAGTGTTTACGCTACATTCAGTCATTCATACACACATTCACACACTGATAGTGGTGGTAAGCTACACTGCTTTTTATATTGTAATGAAGTGGGATTTTTGCAGTAGTTACATCACAATGAGATGCTCTTTAACTTAAAAAGACAAGCAAACTTTTTGATGAGAATTTACAACTTTATTTTTTATAATTCAGCCTTGAACACTAGATGTCCTCAGTTACATGTTTCTATCACCATTTTGCATTTTACCTACATGCTTTCTGCAATGAACTTTTCTACATTGACTTGTTTCATAGTGCAAAACAATGTGCTGATCTGTACTTTCTGGACAACATTCACAAACAACCAATTGTAAATATGTCTACTAATCACTTCAGACATATCTAAGCATACTTCCAAAAACACCACTGCACGAAAAATGTCCTGTATTTAAAAATAACACTTATCTGAAATACATCATATTAACAAAAACACATGTGCATACTTAAGATAACGTTTTTACACATACCACCACATTATCAGCATTTAAAAATCAACACAGCAAAACAACAAAGCATGATGTAATATTAATTTCTTAAAGTTATGCCTTAAAGCACTAAAAAGTCTGAGTTTGCAATCGTGAGACGAGTCTGTTTACTTTCTTTCTTTTGCAAAGCCTTTTAAAAGCATTTGTCACTTCTTTTGTCTTTAAAGCGTATATGATCGGATTTAGCAGAGAGGGAACTGTGTGTGATAAACTAGAATTTAATATCCTCATATTAGGATCAATTACCTGTATTTTCACTATAATATTTGTGCCCAGATATGGTATAAAAAAAAGGGCCACAAGAATCAGATGAGAAGTGCAAGTTCTCATTGCTTTAAGTCGTTCTTCTTTGGATGCAGTTCTGCTCAGTGCTATAGAAATGCTAATGTAGGTGGCTCCGATCAGTACGAGAGGAAAACAAATGACTACAGCAAAAATGAAATTAGCCATTATGTGGTTTATGTATCTATCATTACATGCTAAGCGAAACGTTGGTCCGTGATCACAGAAAATACTTTGTATGACCAAAGATGCACAGAAGGACAGGCGATCAATAAGTCCAACCAAGGCTCCAATGATCAGGACCAGAAATGTCCACGAACACAACAGAATTGTAACTATTGACTTGGTTGTTACAATAACATTATATCTCAATGGAAAGCAAATTGCTACAAATCTGTCATAGGCCATTATGACTAGAGTCCATGACTGCATACTTCCAAAGAAAAAAACAAAGAACATGTAAGTTAAGCAGGCCTCATAAACAATGTACCGCCTGTTAAACAAAAACGTGTCCAATAGCTTCGGGATGAGAGCAGTGCTCCCACACAAATCTGTCAGAGCCAGGTTGAACACTATTATGTATCTGGGAGTGTGGAGAGTCTTCGCCAGGTAGATAACAGAGAGGAGGAAACCATTGCCAAGGACAGTCATGACGTACACGAAGCACAAGAAGACATAGTAATACTTAACATGAGGGATGTTGTAAAACCCACCGAGATAAAAATGTAGAGGACGAACAAATGTGGAGTTAAACGTGATAGTATTTTCACCCTCACTGTTCATATTTATAAGAGGATATATACAAAAACAACTCACAAAACAAACATCATAACAAGAGGGACAAAGATTGGTGAAAGTTCCTGTAGTTTTCCTAAAACACTGGAGAATCACAAGTGTGTGCAGCTCTCTGAACTGCTCCATGCTTATTTTCACTTATATAGCTCATCATTACTGCATGTTCTCATGTGTTGTTCAATAAACATCCGATGATGTCATTAACGATATGACGCAACCCAACATTGATATTACCAGAACATAAAATTATATCTATCAAAAGGAGCATTTACTTAACTCCATTGATTGTTAGTATTATGTTTGTTGTGTATTCGCGTCATGCTTTCATCTGTGTCCATATATGAAGTAATGGAAAAATACATAAAAAGGTAGAGAAATAAATGTAATGTTCTTCAAACCATCTTCTCATGAAACTTTTGACCCTAGATTTAAAAGACAATATATAACCTCAGTATATCTGCTAAAATGTTTGAGATGGATGATGGAGATGGAAGCTAAATATGTTCCAAAAGTGCTTAATTAAACTGAACATAGATGATTTAGAGCAGGTAACAATTCTTCCCGTTTATGTCTCTAGTATTCTTCGAGGCTGTGTTTGCTTTAAGGGGTCTGGTTACCTCCATATTTCTACATGTTACCTCCAGACATCCAAGAACAGAGCAGGATTACAACTGCAGATTCTGTAGTTACATGCTGTGTGCAACAATTTTTTTCTGTATTTATACAGCTGCTGGTATCATTCTGTAAATTAGAGACATTTTTTTACAGTGTCGTTGTTGCTCCAATTGATTGGTGTGAATTCAGTTAAACAGCTTTTGAGTGTAAAGTATGATTAGAAAGGTCTTACATAAATTCAGGCACTTATCTATTACTCCAGATAATAACAACAGATTTACAGCTATCATTAAAAAAAAACAATACACATGGTACCAAACAGAAGGTTGTTTTGTTTATCACTCAAAAAACATCAATGAATGACAGAGATAGATAGCATCATATAGAATTATAAAATATTAACTACAGACAATAAGTAATGTCAGAGCTATAATTTAATGGCTGACTGTTTTGTTCATTTTGCCTCTTCTCCAAAGTTTCTTAATGGCATTCCTCACTTCTTCTGTCTTCAGAGAGTAGATAACAGGATTGAGCAGTGGGGGAACTGTGAATGTCAAACTGGAATTTATGATTCTTGCATTTGGATGAATGTAGGAAGTCAGTACAGCTACATTGGTGCCCACAATTGGCAGAAAAAATATGGCAACCAGAATCAGGTGAGTAGTACATGTTTCCAAAGCTCTGAGTCTTTCCTCTCTTGAAATAGTCCTGGACAAAGCGATGGAAATGCAAATATAAGAGCTAATTATCAGAATGAGGGGAATGCAAATCACCACAATAAGGACAATAGTAGCCAATGTGTAACTGTAAGATTTATCATTACAGGCCAGCTGATATATTGGACCATGATCACAGAAGAAGCTTTTAATCTCTATAGACGAACAGAACGAGAGGCGATTAATAAAACCAGCCAAAGTTGACATGACTCCAACCAAAAACATCCAAGAACAGAGCAGGATTACAACTACAGATTTTGTAGTTACAATGCTGTGATACCTTAATGGGAAGCAAATTGCTATTAATCTGTCATATGCCATTATGACAAGCGTCCATGACTGTATACCTCCGAATAATAAAACAAAGAACATGTAAGCTAAGCAGGCTTCATAAACAATGTATCTCCTGTTAAACAAAAATGTGTCCAAGAGTTTTGGGATGAGAGCAGTGCTCCCACATAGATCTGTGAAAGCCAAGTTGAAAACTATTACATACTTAGGAGTATGTAGAGTCTTCACCAGGTAGATAACAGAGAGGAGGAAACCATTGCCAAGGACAGTCATGATGTACACAAAGCACAAGAAGACATAGAAATACTTAACATGAGGGATGTTGTAAAACCCACCAAGATAAAACTTTGCAGGTCGAACAAATGTGGAGTTAAATGTGGAGCTAAGCAGATTCTCTCTATACATTATCAATTCTATCAAAATCGACAGGATATGAAAAGATGGAATCACAAAACAGACAACTTGATAAAGACTGTCACAGCTCCGTAACACAAGATGTTGCAACCTAATTCACACCGCAGGACGGCAGCTGTGCACTGCGGCGGTGACTTCATTTATACGTCCCTCCTTTTATTTACAAGCTGTCATGTTATCCAATGGTTTATGCAGTGATGACATCAAGCAACAAAAACTGTTCATCACTTCTGCCATAATACTGAATCATCAGTGGCTCAACAAAACGTTGTAAAAAAATTATTGAATTAAATTCTGTTTATTTATATAACACCATTTCTCAATAATTGTAGTCTTGAGGTACTTTTTTATAAAACTTGTCTTTATTCAGTCATAGAATAAAAAGACAGACAGATTGATCCATGCTCTAGCTGAAAATACTACACTATTAATCAAATAATAATTTAATTTCCATCTAAATTTTGACTCAAACTGCAGTTTCTCTTCTCAATATAGATGAGTTTCCCTAAGATCACGCTTCCTTGAGCAAATTACATCTGACTTGGCTTTTCTATGTGTTTTAATGTTTGATTTTATTATGCAAAATGCAAATAATCTGGAAGAAAACGCAGAATCTACATTACTTATCAACTATCCTAAGATGAATGGAAAACATTTTCTCCATTTCACCATGAAGCCCAAATTAAAACAATCAAATTTATCAAATGCAACGAAAGTCATGTTTGTTGTTGGAAATAAAAGTCAATCATAACTTAACAAGAAATGCTTATGTCTTTATTGTTTGAACACAAAAATTATGTACAGGCTGCTTTATGTAAAACACACAATTAATATAATATAAATCATATGACTCGCAACACAACAATCCACATTTGATTAATTTATCATTTTTGCTATTCTACTGTATCTCTTTATAAGTTAAATAGGTCACCAGTTTAGTGGAAACATATTCCTTTTATAACATTTTTAGTTTTCTTGATCATTTCTAAAGAGAAAAAAATGAAGTAGGTTAGTAGAAAACATGACACAATTGTTGAAACTAAACAATTAAAAACTACCATAGTTTAAAATGGCAATTTTAAGCAAATTTATTGAGAAACAAAGAAGAATGTTATGGTTTTTTTTACAGTTAAGTCACATTGTTGTGGAATTTTTACTTCTTATTTTTGATTTAAAAAATATTTTGAATAATTTTTTCATTGACACTTTGATTTCGTGCGTCTGCAGAACATAAATGATTGGGTTCAACATCGGTGGCAGCACAGAGGTCAAAGACAAGTTTATGATTCTGTTGTTTGGATGTATTTTTTCCATCAATGTAAATGTGATTAACAGGGGGGTAAAGTAGATAACCACTAATGAAAGATGAGCGATACAGGTCTTAAAGGCTTTGAGTCCTTGTTGAAATGTTGCCACTTTTACTAAAGTGTAACTAATATAGAGGTAACTTAAAAGGATAAAAACAAGCGGCAGCCAAAAAATAAGAACAGGATAAAAAAATCCAATCACATCATTTGGAAAATTGTCATTGCAAGCAAGGCGGTAGATCTGACCGTGATCGCAGAAATAGCTGTTAATAACCACAGACTTACAGAATGAAAGTCTTGTCAGGAGGCCGACAGAAATTAAGACAGCGACTATTGCAAAGATCCAGAAAGAGGTGATCAAAGTCAACATGGACCTGCAGGTTACTTTTACTTGATAGTGAAGAGGAAATATGATGGCAACCAGTCGGTCGTAGGAGAGAGCAACCAGATTAAAAGACTGCATTGAAAGGCAAGTGTAGCAGAAAAAAAGGAACGTCAAGCAGTCATTGTAGGGAATTATGTTATGGTGAAACAGAAAGATATCAATCACCTTTGGTACCAGAGCAGAGCTGCCTAACAGGTCCACAAATGCAAGGTTAAAAACAGCAACATACTTTGGAGTTCTTAGACTGTGATCTAAATATATTATAGCCATTACGGCTGTGTTTCCCACCACAGAAATTATATACAGAAAAAAAAGAAAGATGTAGTAGGACTTCATGTTGGGTAAGCCAATAAATCCATTGATTACAAAATATGCAGGACGCACAAAAGTTATATTTTTTCCAAAAGCAGAGTTGAACAGTTCCATTGTAGCTCTCCTCCAATGTGCTAAAATATACTAAACGTTCAATAAAGTGTGAAGAATCCTCTTTGGACTGCAGGACTTCCTTGTGCAGAACATGAGACGTTCGAGAGCCGTTATCCGGATCTCGTCTGGCAGATCTCTGTCAGGATTTTAAATGACGAAGTGGAGACTTTAGAGACAAGCAGCGATTCTCGTCTCTCTTTATGTCTAAGTCAGTTTGCTGCTGTCTATTCCCATGTGTGTCCCAGACAAACCCAGATCATTCAGTGTAATTATGAAAACCTCTTTATATAAGTTTGTGTGGTACGTATAATATTATCCTTGTTAAACAAAAACAAGAGTAGTTCTTTGAGATGTGTCTTAAAAAGAGAAGTCATACTTACGTACATCTTGTTGAAAAATACTCAAATAGATTATTGTATAAAACATTTACATACAGTGAAGGCAGTACAAATATGAACATTGCTCATGTTTTGCTAAGGCCTTACCAAACTCTGCTAAAGGGCCTTGATTCTCATATAAGATTGAGATGAAATTATTTTTTTATCCTGCAGGATATGATATTATAAAAGCGGTGGCTTTGCTGCAAGTGTAGAGTTTTACTACAGTAAAACTCTCAACTTTAATTTGAGAATCTGTGGTTCTATCTGTGTGTCTATGAACATCTAAAGCGTTTCTATGTTTTTCCTTGTGGGTGCAAAACTCTTCGCTGAACATTTTTGGATCATTTTCTTGGCTCAGCCATGTTTCTAATTTATTAAAACCATTCATTGGGCGAGCTATTTTAGTTGGGTTTTGAGAATTACAGGGGAAAAAAATTGTTTAAATATTAAAATGTATTGTGTGTATGAAGTTGTCGCAAGACAATAAATTTAAATTAGGCTCGTATTCTTTTGTCTGTATAATTGCAACGCTGAACAAAATGATTCAGATATAAAAAACTATTTTTAATACTCAAATATGTGCAAGTAACCTGCTCTCATATTCCTACAAACCAAACAATATGAATGTTTTTATTTTGTTTTTGTTTTTTGATTGTTTGTTTTTACATATTCCTTTCATATAGTTCTTGAATTTCAAAGGGGAGTATTATGCAAAATCAAAATGTTGTTCACTCATCAAAAACATATGTAGAATGTTGCTTTAATTCATTCATGTAAGTTTGAGAAATCCTTGAATTTCCTGTGGAATTATTGGATTTATCCAAAATGAATCCAAATAGCAGTGCAATAAACTGACTTCATGCATTAGGCTTCATAAGTATTTAAGTCTTTTCTGAACTGTAGCTACTAACACAAAAAACTGACACAACTTTATTAAAATAATAATACAAAAAACACAATAAAGCATAATATAAACTAGATAGAACTTAGGTGTTGTAAATTCTCCATGTTTTATGTATTTTTCTTCATTCTATGCAGTATTTAATATATCTTCACAGCATAATATTATTAATATATTATATCTTCGTTTTTAAAGACAGATGTCAGACATCACGTGATTTTTCTTATTGTTGTTTATTTTTGTGTTTTCTCACACCATTTACCTCATTTAAACCATCCTAATATCATCATTTTATATTTGAAATACTCTTACTTTGCTTAGAAAGAAGTTATTTTTTTTATTTTCAATCAGCACAATTTAAGTTCTGGTGAAAATAATTAAGTATCTCCAGTCTTCCTAAATATTTGTTATGATAAAAAACTGACATATGTAGTAGAATAATATAACCAATATTATGACATAAACTTTTCTTTAAGATAATAGAGCCACCTACACAATATGTAACAGAAGATTTTAATAAATATTTCTATGAACATGCCAAGAAGAAAATGACTTACAACACAAACACAAAAACAACAAATGTTTGCATGTGAGCTCAACCACATCCTACTTTCTAATAATTCTGGATTGCCTTTTGATTTTCAATATTTTCTTCAGTGAAACTTTTATCTCTTGTGTCTGCAAAACATAAATGATGGGATTCAACATGGGTGGAAACACAGAAGTAAGAGACAAGTTGATGATCCGGGCATTCAGATGCATTCTCGAACTCATGGTAAATGTGATTATTATCGGGAGGAAGAAGATTACCACCAATGAGAGATGAGCTGTGCAGGTTTGAAAGGTTTTTGCTCTCTCATGAGCTGCAGCAACTTTAGACAAAACACAACCAATACAAATGTAACTGGACACAATGAATAAAAAAGGGAGCCATAGAAAAAGGACTGGTAATAAATTGCCAATTACTGTATTAGGAAAATAGCTATTGCAGGCAAGATTATACAACAGCCCATAGTCACAGAAATAGCTGTTAATGACCAAAGACTTGCAGAAGGAAAGTCTAGTAAGAAGACCAACTGCAATTAAAGTAGAAGTTATTGCAAAAAACCAAAAAAATGTAATCATGGAAAACATAATCTTATGAGTGACCTTTACATGATAGTGCAGAGGATACATGATGGCCATCAGGCGATCATAGCAGAGAGCAACCAGATTAAGAGCCTGCATCGAAAGGGAAATGTAGCAGAAGAACAGGAACGTCATGCAGTCATTGTAGGAAACATAATAATGATTAAACAAAAAGATATCAAGAACCTTTGGTACCAGAGGACAACTACCTAAGAGGTCCACAAATGCAAGGTTAAAAACTGCAACGTACTTTGGAGCTCTGAGGTTATAATCCAGACAGATTACAGCCATTACAGACACGTTTCCCAGCACTGAAACAAAATAGACAAAAAACAGAAAGACATAGTAATACTTCATGTTTGGTAAACCAATAAATCCGCTGAGGATGAAATAAGGAGGGCGGATAAAAGTGGTGTTCATTCCAAGAGCAGAGTTGAACAGTTCCATTGTAACTCTCCTCCAGTGTGCTAAAATATACTAAACGTTCAATAAAGTGTGAAGAATCCTCTTTGGACTGCAGGACTTCCTTGTGCAGAACATGAGACGTTCGAGAGCCGTTATCCAGATCTCGTCTGGCAGATTTTAAATGACGAAGTGGAGACTTTAGAGAGGAGCAGCAAATCTCGTCTCTCTTTATGTCTAAGTCAGTTTGCTGCTGTCTATTCCCATGTGTGTCCAAAACAAACCCAGATCACTCAGTGTAATTATGAAAACCTTTTTATATAAGTTTGTGGGGTATGTATAATATTAACATGATTACAAAATGATTCAGATATTAAAAGCTATTTTCAATACTCAAATATGTGTAAGTAACCTTCTCTCATACTACGATATCCCTACAAACCAAACAATATTCTTATTTATGGTTTCATTTCTCATGAATTACCTTTGTTGCTTTAATATTCTGAGTTATTCATTTATTTAGATGTTTTTTTATTTCCAGTTGATCCATTACAACTTGTTTTCCCTATTTTGACCTTCAAACTGCTTCATACTCTTGTAATTTTTAAACGTGTGTACATCAAACTCAGAAATATTTTTCATTACTGTCTCGGTAACCTTTGTTTTGTTTGACTTTCAGATCATGTGTTTTAAAATAACTGCTTACAAAAATAAACGAATTTTGTTCATCATATAGTCCTTTATTATAAATGATTTGAGTGACATTTACCAGTGACTTATTGAACATTTGGATAAATATAACTGTTTACATTAGATGTTCAGAGCAGAAATATTAACATCGGTGAGTTTAATACCATAGAAAAACTGAAAAATAAACATCGCAGTGAAGCAATTTGTATATCCTTTCCTGAGGAAAGGAAATAAATTCATAAAGTACCAATTTAACATGATGGTTTAAATTTACAACCTGGTTTTTTAACTTAGGCTTCAATTTTTTTATTTAGCACATTTCTCCTAATATAACGTAGTATGTTTTTAATCCTCTCTCTCTTTTGTTATATTCTGTTATTTCTAGAAAGTCCTGTCATTTTGCTTTTAATGAAGAAAGAAAAATGTTACAATTCACAAGTACTGGAACATTTTTATTGCAGTCTTGTGTTTTTCAGATTGTGACACACTTCTTCAGCAGCTATGACTGTTTTTTTTATTGTTTTATTTTTACATATTCCTTTCATATAGTTCTTGAATTTCAAAGGGGAGTATGATGCAAAATCAAAATGTTGTTCACTCATCAAAAACATATGTGGAGTGTTGCTTTGATTCATTCAAGGATGTTTGAGAAATCCTTGAATTTCCTGTGGCAGCCATCCAGGAGGGCCTTAGCTGGATTTATTGGATTTATCCAAAATGAATCCAATTAGCAGTGCAATAAACTGACTTCATGCATGAGACTTCATAAGTATTGAAGTCTTCTCTGAACTGTAGAAGCTTTGAATAAATATTTTTATGAACATGACAAGAAAAAAATGACTTACAACACAAATACAAAAACAACAAATGTTTGCATGTGAGCTCAACCACATCCTACTTTCTAATAATTCTGGATTGCCTTTTGATTTTCAATATTTTCTTCAGTGAAACTTTTATCTCTTGTGTCTGCAAAACATAAATGATGGGATTCAACATGGGTGGAAACACAGAAGTAAGAGACAAGTTAATGATCCGGGCATTCGGATGGATTCTCGAACTCATGGTAAATGTGATTATTATCGGGAGGAAGTAGATTACCACCAACGAGAGATGAGCTGTGCAGGTTTGAAAGGTTTTTGCTCTCTCATGAGCTGCAGCAACTTTAGACAAAACACAACCAATACAAATGTAACTGGACACAATGAATATAAAAGGAAGCCATAGGAGAAGGACTGGTAATAAATTACCAATGACTGAATTAGGAAAATTGTTATTGCAAGCAAGTTTATACAACTGGCCATGGTCACAGAAATAGCTGTTAATGACCAAAGACTTGCAGAAGGAAAGTCTAGTAAGAAGACCAACTGCAATTAAAGTAGAAGTTATTGCAAAAAACCAAAAAAATGTAATCATGGAAAACATAATCTTATGAGTGACCTTTACATGATAGTGCAGAGGATACATGATGGCCATCAGGCGATCATAGCAGAGAGCAACCAGATTAAGAGCCTGCATTGAAAGGCAAGTGTAGCAGAAGAACAGGAACGTCATGCAGTCATTGTAGGAAACATTATAATGATTAAACAAAAAGATATCAAGAACCTTTGGTACCAGAGCACAACTACCTAAGAGGTCCACAAATGCAAGGTTAAAAACTGCAACATACTTTGGAGCTCTGAGGTTATAATCCAGACAGATTACAGCCATTACAGACACGTTTCCCAGCACTGAAACAAAATAGACAAAAAACAGAAAGACGTAGTAATACTTCATGTTTGGTAAACCAATAAATCCGCTGAGGATGAAATAAGGAGGGCGGATAAAAGTGGTGTTCATTCCAAAAGCAGAGTTGAAAAAGTCCATTTGAAAATATGGAGGCTTTATCTTTGTGAAAGTTCTGTCAGAGCAGATTTTCAGATTTGTCTTAGTTCATGGTGTTCTAACAACTGCTGAGGGTTTTTATACTTGCTGTTTTTTATGCCCCAATCCCTCCAGAGTATTTCAGGTCAACACAACAAACACAAGCTTCATTCAAACCAAAAAGCTTGATCTTGTGAAAGTTTCTCAAACTTTCTGAAGCTCCACATCTGCTGACATAAATAATTTCATCAATAATTTCTACCAGCTTTACTAAGAAACTTGTATTTATATATATATATATATATATATATATATATATATATATATATATATATATATATATATATATATATATATATATATATATATATATATAGAGAGAGAGAGAGAGAGAGAGAGAGAGATTTGATTTTTAAAAACTCATTTATTCACTCAGTGATGATACACATAACATAAACATTCACCACAATTTCAAATTAACACATTCATAAATGATAATTCAGAATTATTTAAAGTAAATAAAACACCGTCATAATCCCAAATATTTTGAAAAACATTTAGTTCATCCACATTTAAATAATATTTATACTCTAACATCACTCTTGCTCTGACCATACTCTTAAAGAGTTTTGCACAATCAGTATTTTGTTCATTATTAATTTTAAATTTCCTACTCAAATAAATTGCAAGCTTTGATTGACCAATTTAACAGTCGTCCAATTTTCTTCTTTTTTTTCATATAAGAAACCAAAAATAAAAGACTGTTCTGTAAGCTTTCTCCAAATAATTTCCAAATTTTTCTTAATAATGTAAATAAATCTATTAACCTAAAACATTGTACAAAACAATGAAAGATTGTTTCTCTTAACGAACAAAAAGGACATTTATCTGACACACCAGGATTAATAATGGAAACAAAAGCATTAACTGCAATAATTCCATGCAAAATTCTCCACTGTAGATCACCAACATTTTTAGTCAATGGTGGTTTATAAAGTAATCCCCATACAGGTTTAAACTCAAAACCGACTTTGAAAAAATCTCTCCAAGGAGTATCTTTTTTATCTTTTAATTTTACTTTGTTCAAAGCCTTTACACATTTCATATATAATATCTTTCCATTCACAGAGTCCAAAAGTGTCCATTCTTTTTTATCTTTCTGTAAAAAGAGTCCAGAACATTCAAGATCTTTCAATTGTGGCTTAACACACAACTTAAAGAATGGATCAGCTTTATCAGGCGTTAAAACGCCATCAAACCATCCTTTTATGAGTCTTTTATCATCTTCTGATAACATCCGGTTAAATGTCGCCAGCATAGTGCCTACAGTTCTTAAAGAGTGAATCTCCAATCTTCGAGCCAAGGAAACAGCATCATTCATTTCAGATCCAACAAGTTCAAGCAGATGTCTCAACGTAACCACCCCTCTTTTCATCAACAGTTCAGGAATCATAACCATGTTGTCCCAAGCTGAACCCAAACGAGATCCCTTGAGCACGGGTTCACGTAACAACCAATGTAAAGATGTGGATGTCCCATCTCTCTTTGTTTCCATGAGGTTCCAAGCTTTTAACACACTCACATAAAACGGTGATAAACACTTTACACAATATTTTGAAAGGTCCATAATGAACAACATTTTACCAAAACCTAAATTACCAACTTTTGAAAAAATAAACTCTGTGACATGCCTCCACAAAACATTTTGATCACCATACAAAAAACTCTGTAAAAACTGTAACCTAAATGCTGCTTTCCGACTTTCTAAATGAATCAAACCTTGCCCTCCTTCTTCCTTTGACAAAAACAAAACACTCTGAGGGACCCAATGTAATCTGTCCCAAAAGAAATTCAAAATGATTGTCTGAAGTTTTACCAGAAGACCTGGTGGGGGTTCTAGAACAGATAAGCGGTGCCACAGAGTTGAAGTTACCAAATTATTAATAATTAGTGTACGACCTCTGTACGAGACTCGTGGCAAAAGCCAGTGCCATTTCTTTAATTTACCCTCCATCAGTTCAAGAAAACCTTCCCAATTTTTCATTACTTGAAATTGATCTCCCAGATAAACACCCAAATATTTAAAACCATTTTTCGACCACTTTAATTCATCAGGTAATTTAGGTTCTTGTTTTGTCCATTTACCAACTAACAAAGCTTTACTCTTGCTCCAATTGACTTTGGATGAAGAAATTTTCCCAAAACACTCAATAATTTTGTTTAAAATAAAGACATCTGACTCTTTTGTGATTGCCACAATAATATCATCCGCATATGCAGAAAGTTTAAAGGTAAAGATATTTCATTTAAATTCACCCCCTGTAACTTTTTCCTGATTTGACATAACAAAGGTTCAATGCTCAAAGAATACAACATTCCTGACATTGCACAACCTTGGCGAATACCTCTCTTTACAATAAAAGGTGCACTTAAACCACCATTGACTTTCAATACACTTTCAATGCCACAATAAAGGGTTTTAATCATGGCAATGAACCCAGAGGAGAAACCAAAAGCCTTCAAACTATTACATAAATACTGGTGCTCCACTCGATCAAATGCCTTTTCTTGGTCGATAGAAATTAGACCAAAGTTTAAATCCAATAAATTAGAGAGGTCCAAATAATCTCGAATTAAAGTTATGTTGTCTCTTATTGATCTGCCAGGGATGCAATAGGACTGATCAATATGTACAACTTGATCCATCACTTTTCTCAATCTGCATGCCAGAACCTTTGAGAAGATCTTATAGTCTGTACACAAAAGACTGACCGGTCTCCAGTTCCTTATTTCATAAAGATCACCCTTCTTAGGAAGAAGAGTGAGCACAGCTCTTCGACAACTAAGGGGTAACATTCCCCTTGCCACGCTGTCATTGAGGACTTCCAAGAGATCTTCAGCCAGAACAGGCCAACACGACTTATAAAACTCCACAGGCAAGCCGTCTATTCCTGGAGCTTTGCCATTTTCCATGCTCAGCAGCGCCTCCTGCAGTTCATCCAACGTTATGGCATGCTCCAAAACAACATTGTCATTGTCTGACACCTTTGGCAAGTCTTTAAGAAATTCTTCTGTTATCACAGAGTTTTCTCTGTAATCACTGGCATATAATGTTGAGAAAAAGTCCACAGCTCTTTTCCGCAGGTCAGTAGGATCCGTCAATTCTTTCCCTTCTTCAGATCTTAAGCAATGGATGAAACGATTTTGTCCATTTTTTTTCTCCAAACTGAAGAAGAATTTTGAAGGAGCATCCATTTCAGAGATACTTTGAAAACGTGAACGTACCAGAGCTCCCTGTGCTCTGACCCCAAGCAGATCAGCCAAAGCAGCTTTTTTTTGTTTGAGCGCCTGAATATGGCCTCGATTTTCTGTGGACTCACAAAAAACCTGAAGTTCCACAATTTCAGTCTCTAATTTTTCAATAGATTTCACCATTTCTCTTGTGACATTGTGAGTGTATTGATTACAAAACTGCTGAATTTTAATTTTACCAATATCCCACCACTGCTGTACAGATGTAAATTGACATTTCATACGTCTCCACTGTTTCCAAAAATACAAAAATCCTTTTTTAAAACAACCATCATTTAACAAAACGGTGTTAAAATGCCAATATGCACTCTTAAGTTTAAAATTATTTATAAACACATTCCCTATGATCATACAATGATCAGAAAAACCCACTGGACACATAGTGCATGATCTAAATATTTGTGACTGATGTCCAAAACAATAAAATCTATCTAACCTTGCCAAAGTTATATAATTCTCTTTATAATGAGCCCAGGAATATTGCCTTATGTTTCCATTTTAAGACGCCATACATCAGCTAAATCATAAGTTTCAATAATACGTTTCAAAATTCTCCTTGAATGTAAATGTGGCTCCAAATGATTCCTATCTAAATCATCTATTGTACAATTAAAATCACCCCCTAAAATTAAATATTCTGTTGACCCACACTTTAAAAGTGTATTTGCCAACTCTTCTAAGAAACACAGCGTTCACTTGGATTCACAGGAGCATATACATTTAGTAAAATCAACTTTATATTTTCATATTTAACAATAACTTTTAACAATCTTCCAGATACAACATCTTCAATTTCAATAGACACTGGAAGAAAATTTCTTGAGAAAAGAATAGCTACTCCTGCACTTAGTGAAGTTTTATGACTCAGAACAAGATTTCCATCCCATTCTTTGTTCCAATCAACTTCATTATCAACGTTGCTATGAGTCTCTTGAGCAAAAGCTATGTCAACGCCTTTAGACTTTAAAAGTTCAAAATACACAGCCCTTTTTTTCACATCCCTTGCACCATTAAGGTTCAAAGATGATATTTTAAATCTACTCATAATCACATAGAAAAAGATCCAAAGAAACAAGAAAAAACAGCATCTAAACTGCTTTTTAATTTTCATATTACTTAATACGAGCTCTGACTTTTTGCACAAGTTTTCGAAGTCTATATACTTCAGTGTCCCTTAGCCCATCAGAAGTCCTTTGTCTCATTAACCATTTAACTGAGTCAACAAACAATTTTTTATTAGGAAAAAAATCATCTATGACCACATCCCGTTTCCCTTTTGTCACTTCCAAAAACCTTCTAATCTGTTCTAGACTGTAGCCATTAGTACTCTGGCCATCAGGAATAGAGGAATCAGAAGATTCTCTGTCACTATCAGAGTCACAAAAGGTCTCTGAATCACTTTCTTTCCCACTTTTTCAAACTGACTCTTTTTAGGTTTCACCCCTTTCGGTCCTTTAGATTTTCTTTTAGTGTTTGGCACTTTGAAAACACTTTCATCATCCCTAATCAGACTTCCTTCACTGTGAACTAAATCATCAAAATCCATTTCTTCTTGTAATCCTTCAGGTGTGGTCGTTTGACTCTCTTCAGTTCTTTCAACAGAACTAATGACATCCTCAATGTCACGTTCTGCAACATTTGACAGCTTTTGCTCTCCAGTTGAAACTCCTTCCTCATCATTAATTTCTTGAGCTCCTTCCCCACCGGCAGCTACCGGGTCTGCCTCCCCAGCATCAGCCTCCGGAGCTCCCTCCCCAACTGCGCCCACTGGAGCTCCATTCACCGTATCCGCTGGTGTCATCAGCTCTGGATTTTCGTTAACCTGAACAGTCTCCTTTTGAACCTTTTCAGGGCAGTTTCGGACTGAATGTCCCTCCTGATTACATCCAAAACATCTCATCGTTTCCGTTGTCGCAAAAATAGTATAATCAAAACCGTCAACCTTAAATTTCATCACTATGCTCAGTTCCTCAATATCATTTTTAAGAATCATAAACACTTGTCTTCTAAAAGACACAACATGTTTCAACTTCGGTGATTTGCAACCGGAAGGGAGCATTTTCATTGCTGACACGATCTGACCGTGACGTGACAATTCCTTCAGTAACACTTCGTCACTAATGAAAGGCGGCAAATTAGACAAGATGATCTTTTTTGCAGGGTTTATTAAAGGGAAAACAGTAGTTTGTGTATTTCTCAAAACAATTCCCCTCTCAACTACGCTGTTCACCTTTTCAATTGAGTCCAAAAATAAAACCACTGCATTGTTCATTCTGGACGCCGCTTTCACACTTTCACATCCGACAATTTCCCCAACAGCCAAACCACACTCCTCAACCGAGAAATCCACGCCAACCGGTATTTTAATACCGTGTCTTCGTGAAAGGCTCCTAAAGCCTGCAGAGCCATAACTTTTCCCGGCCATCGCACCAAGCTAAAAAGCTTGGTGCAGCCGAAAAAAAACTATCAAAAACACCAATAAAAACAGAATGTGTTAAAGTGCGAAAAAAAAGTGAAACACCACTGTGAAAAGTGAAAGTTTAAACCTTTGGAAAACCTCACACTCGTCCTCCTTCCACTCCACACATGCAGCAGCAGACGCTCACGCATGCGCACTCCAGAGAGAGAGAGAGAGAGAGAGAGAGAGATAGATAGATAGATAGATAGATATAGATAGATAGATAGATAGATAGATAGATAGATAGATAGATAGATAGATAGATAGATAGATAGATAGATAGATAGATAGATAGATAGATAGATAGATAGATAGATCTATGTCTCTCTTTCTCTCTCTCTTTCTACATATATATATATATACATCTACTATTGTGAAGATGAAACTGATTAAACTTAAAATATATTTTCTATTTTCTTTCTATTCCTTCATTCCAGTTTTCTCACTATTTTCTTTGAGCTTTAGCACCTTAGCGACTTGATTTACGTGCATCAAGGACGACCTGACCAGCCGTGTCAGTTTTTGCAATGATGAAAGATTGTATTTTGCTCTATTGTTCATCTCCTTTAACTGTTTTTATCCATCCTATATTTTTAGCTGGTAGCTTCACAGGTTTCACTGTTCTGATAGTTTTACCAGAACAGAAAGATTTTTGCATTCTACAAATGAAGTCTTATTATTAGACCAGCTACTGACATCATTCTGCAATTACATTTTGGGTGGAGGCCACTGATCCATCCAATCTACGATCTTATGTACTAACTTTTTAAGGATCTGTTTTGCGTTTTTTAATGAAAAACGCAAATTAGAAACAATTGCAAAAGGATTTTCAGATATTTTTTAAATTATGTTTCTGAGACCAAGAACCTTGAGCCATGAAAATTAAAATACACAATTAAACTGACCTGTTTTGAAGCATTAAATAGTCTATTAATATATTCTATGCTATAATCAAGTCCTAAATAATTGGCACATGTTCTACTGGCAGATTTAAATTTGAAATTATTTTATTTTGCCAAAGAAGATAGCATTCTCTTGAAACATAATAAACTAAGAATAATTACCATAAAAAAGATTAAGAGCATGCATATGTAATTGCAATACTTTTTTCTAATCCGTTTTTTAAACTATGTCTTTGAAAAGTTTCAAGCATCAGAAGCTAAGTCTACTAACAAAATCCCCGAGGTGCTTAAAGGTCATAGGTTAATATATATTCCACCTAATTATTGGCTGCTTCTTTTCTTCAAAAACACAAAAAACTTTCCTCCTCAAATACTTAGATGGTTTAATGCTACCAAAATATTTACAGTTTAATGGTTCTGTTCTTACAAACCTTTTCTGGCCATTTATCAGACACACTTTGTTTGAATGACGTTGGAAGTCATTAGTAGAGTACAAGACACTATTGCATAAAACCCTTCTAAAGGTTTTAGAGCTTTGAGACATGGTGCATTAAACTACTAGCAGAAGTCATTGGAAAACGGATACGCTGTATGGTAGACATGGTCAACAATAATTCTCATTATTGCCATTCAGATAAGGTTTAACTAATTCTATGGTTCCCCAAGAGTGCTAAAAAACCAAACTGAAACTGTGTGTTTGGATAAACTCTCTATTTATTCGTCTTGCATGCAATCATAATAATATGTTCAGGTAAACATGACATAATAATGTAAATATGGAAGAGCCTGGATCTCACGTAGCCATAACTTTGTCTCGCTGTGTAAGTTTTAGTATTTTTTTAATAGATAATCGAATTTCTTGTGTATATAAAACATAAACAACTGGGTTCAACATGGGTGGGAATACTGAGGTCAAAGACAGATTAATAATCCTGGCATTTGGATGTATCTCTGGACCAATGGTAAAAGTGATTAATATTGGGATGAAATAGATCGCCACTAATGAAAGATGACCTGTGCAGGTTTTTAGTGCCTTTGTTCTTTCTTTAACTGCAGCCACTTTAAATAAAGCAAAGGCAATGCAAATATAGCTGGATAAAATGAAAATCATGGGAAGCCAAAGAATAAAAATTGGCAAAAGAAAACTAATGACTATATTGGGAAAATTGTCATTGCATGCAAGCTCAAACATCAGGCCATGGTCGCAGAAATAGCTGTTAATAACAACAGACCTGCAGAAGGAAAGTCTAGTAAGAAGACCAACTGCAGTGAGGTCAGCTATTATTGCAAACAACCAGAAAGATGCAATCACAGAAAACATAATTTTATGAGTAACCTTTGCTTGATAGTGCAGAGGATACATGATGGCCATTAGTCGATCATAGCAGAGAGCAACCAGATTAAGAGCCTGCATCGAAAGGCAAGTGTAGCAGAAGAACAGGAACGTCATGCAGTCATTGTAGGAAACATAATAATGATTAAACAAAAAGATATCAAGAACCTTTGGTACCAGAGCACAACTACCTAAGAGGTCCACAAATGCAAGGTTAAAAACTGCAACATACTTTGGAGCTCTGAGGTTATAATCCAGACAGATTACAGTCATTACAGCCATGTTTGCAAGGACTGAGATTATAAATACAAAAAAGAGAAAGACGTAGTAATACTTCATATTAGGTAAGCCAATAAATCCACTTATTATAAAATAGGCAGGGTGCACAAAAGAGACATTCTTTCCAAAAGCAGAGTTAAAAGGCTCCATTGTAAGGATGTTGCTACACCTGATGTGCCCCAGTTCTGTCACAACAGGTAGCAGAGCAGACGCTGGCTCTCCTCTGCCATCTGCTGCAGAGCTCTGAGAGGCTTTAACTGTCCAGGCCTTGTTTTTCTGTTTGGTCCCTGGAGTGCAAACATATTCAAATACAATTTGTAGGCGTTTTGATGTTAGATTTGTTTTTAGGGAGTAAAAATATGTCTCCTAATACTTGAAGAAACGCATCTTTAGCAATTTCTTTCTGAAACATGTTTGACTGTAATCAATATAACATTACATTGGGGCCGGCTGGGATATGAGCCTACAGAGTGTTTTTCCAGTGGGTTGGTGGGTCAGTGGTTTAGTCTGGGAAAAAACTATGTCACACAAACTCTAATAATGCACCACAAATCAAGATCACTCAAACTGCACCAAATAAAATACTTTCTACTTTTCCTCCTTTCCAGTCACACAGATCTCACCAACATTTGGCTGCAGAGTGGACTTGTGAACACATGAGCAAGTACTATAGAGCCACTTCGCAGCTTTTCCTTACTAAGCGTCATAAATTGTTGTATGGAGTCCGAAGCAGGAAATGATTCAGAAATCTGCTATAAATTGTGGCGGACTTTTTTGTTTCTCTTTTGCTTTTCTTTTGTTTGTATTTCCTCTAACTTGTGTAAAAAAGCACTTTGAATTTCCTTGCTGCTATAAATGTGCTGTATAAATAAAATTACCCCACCTTACCTTATTTTCACTACTTTGAAATGATGATAATTAATTCGATAATAAAATTATGCATACAATTTTACAAATGTTTTGTAGTTATCAATATAGACCTAAGTGTTTTGTTTTTCGTATTTTAAGAATTTTTAAATTATTTTTCATTTGAAATTTCTTCAATTAATTTCATAAAAGTTTTGGCCATTTTAAAAGTTTGCTTTTAATCTTGATTAAAATAATAAATGTCGTGCTGTTTGTATTGTTGTGATAGTACTAGTATGGACCAAAGGAAGAAACACTGTTACAAGCCTTTAAGGTTGATTATGTAAAGATTTTGATGATAGATTTTAAAGATGTTGTGACAACAGGAGTCCTGGTGGTTGACATTTGTGATGGTGCCATCAGACATGATGAAAGGTCAAAGAACACTGATTATTTTTTTTTACTTCAAAACGTTTTTATTGTTATAATGTTCATATATTATTTACACAGCCCTTTACACTTTTGATCAGATGATCAAACACATTTTTTAAAAATAATTTGCTTAATCCACCTTTTTGCATTTACAGACTGTTGATCACATTGACTACTGAAGGCCAGCTACTGTAAAAAATAACCTCCCTAATAGATAATCTAATGTCATTTGTAGGCTCTCTCAGTATGACTGCAGACAAAAATTGTTTAATTATCCATCTTATACATTTAAGTCCTACATTCCCAAAATTTTATTGTAATATTTTTTTATTTCACAGTTAAGCATTGTGTATCTACTTAAAATGAAAAGAAAACCTGTTTGTGTTTGCTATGCTCACTGCTTTTATTCCAGTCACACAATTTGGCTGCTGGATAGACTTCAAATTTTCATCCAATTTTTTACTGCCTTGTTTTCTTTATGAGCTTCTTCAAAGCTTGTTTTATTTCCTGTGTCTGAAAAACATAAATGATGGGATTCAGCATCGGTGGAATTATAGTTGTCAGCGACAGGCTTATGATCCTGGCATTAGGATGCATTTTGCTTCCGATTCCAAAAACAAGAGTAATAGGGAGAAAATAAATGGTCACTAATGAAAGATGTCCTGTGCAAGTCTGAAAAGCCTTTCTTCGCTCCTGCACTGTTGAAATTTTTGACAAAGCATAAACAATACAGCAGTAAGTTGCTAGGATAAATGCTAGAGGCATCCAAAGCATGATGACTGGACAGAAAATACCAAGTACACGGCTGGGGGAAACATCATTACATCCAAGTCTGTACACAGGGCCATGGTCACAGAAGTAGCTGTTAATAACCACAGACCTACAGAATGACAATCTTGTGATGAAGCCAACAATAATGAGGATAAGAGTGATGTTAAAAATCCACAAAAAAGCAATCAAATTGATCATAAACCTTTGGGTCACTTTCACCTGGTACTGCAGAGGGTACATGATGGCCATCAGTCTATCATAAGACAGTGCAACCAGGTTAAAACATTGCATTGAAAGTAGTGTGAAGCCAAAAAACATGAAGGTCAAGCATTCATTGTATGAAATGTAGTGATGATTAAACAGGAATATGTCAATGACTTTTGGTAAAAAAGCTGTACTGCTTAAGATGTCAGTTAGAGCGAGACTGAAAACTGCAACATATTTCGGACCTTTCAGAGTATGATCCGCAATTATGAGAGTCAGCACAGTTCCATTTCCTACCACCGAAAGAACATAAACAAACAACAGAAAGACAAAGTAGAACTTCACATTAGGAATGCCAATGAAACCTGTTATAATAAAATATGCAGGACGGACAAAAGTGATGTTTTCCTCGAGAGCCGGATTAAAAAGTTCCATCTACTTGCTTCACTGTTCACAAGTCTTTTCTACTTCAACAAGCTTTGTTCAGAGGAGCGCAACCGAAATGGAAACAGTGCTTCTCTTCTCTGACTTATAAGAGTTGAGGTTTGTTCCCTTGAGTCAACTTTATAGGAGCTCAAAGTTTGGTTAGTGGGAGTGGAAATATTAAGAACCCAAGCACACACTCAGACTTGAAACTTTTAAAGATAAATATATCAGATTACTGATAGTGAGTGGATACTTGAAGAACTTTCATATCAAACACGTTAGACTGACCTCTCTCCCCAATCAGAGAAATTTAGTAAATGTATTAATTCTCATCTGTTTTAACTTAGAAAACATTAGGCATTATACATTTTTGCTAGATTATAGAATCAACTTCCTTCACATTTAAATTGATTTAGTCTGATGGATCTACAGCCTGCTTAGCAAGCACTCGTTTCAGATACTGGCACACCTTTGACCCCGTCCCTAAAATTACATCCCAATGTAAATCACAAAAGGCAGGTTGAGCCTTGAGATAATCTTCAGAAATCAAGCTCAGTTCAGAAATATTTTTTAACAGTTACAGAAAAAAATCAAAAGATTTTGACACGGTTGTTCAAATTATTTGAAGTAATTACTGTTAATTAATTTGCCAAGAAAATGAAAGTATGCATGATAATACTTTTATGTTAGAGCTAGAAAATGAAAATGAAATTGAAAATTGTACAGAATTGTCAATATCAATGTTTTTAGAGCAATAAAACACCATAAAAACATAGATGTAATGTTTTGTTAATGTTAATCCAACATGAAATACTGTAAATATGCCCAGTGAACAAAGACAATTTCATTATTTAGGTATTTTATTTTATACCTGCAGTTAAAGTAAATGAGATTTTCTGAAATTATAAATACAAAATATAAATAAATAAATATAAAAAAAAAAAAAATTCCCTTCTCACCCACCGCGGGTGGTTCTTATCCTCTGAGCTCGGGTCCTCTACCAGAGGCCTGGGAGCTTGAGGGTTCTGCGCAGTATCTTGCGCAGGACCCTTGCGCATATATATATATATATATTATATATATTATATATATATATATATATATATATATATATTATATATATATATATATATATATATATATATATATATTATATATATATATATATATATATATATATATATATATATATATATACAAAAAAAGAAAGACGTAGCAATACTTCATATGTAAGCCAATAAATCCACTTATTATAAAATAGGCAGGTTGGATAAATGTGTAATTTTTTATCAATAAAGGATTAAATGAATCCTTGTCAGATTCTTGTCATGCCTGTTGTTGCAAACCGAGTCCTATCTGTGCTGTAAGGAAACTGATAAGGCCGAGCAGATTTTCATGTCTGCTTTATGTTTGTCTCTGATCCCCAGATTGTTGCTTTTCCAAACACTGTATGAAAACTCTTGAGCAAAAGATTTGAGTTCATGTGTCTAAAACTGACTTCTGCAGTTTTAACTTGATCAATTTTAACTTGATCCACTTGACTTCTTTTCATTTCAAAACTACACAAAAAAGAGTGCAAGAGATGCTGTAACTTAGAAAACAACTGACATAAAAGCTGCAAGTCCTCAGAGAATATAAAAAAATCCTCAACCTGCTATGAAATGTTGCACTTTGTGGTGTCCTATAAAGTTGGATGGGAATTCCCAAGCAGATGAGAATGCATGATATTATCAACTGTTCCTCCTTTCTAATGTTTTTTCTTAAACAGGTGTATTGTAGGGAAGTCATGAAAGGTTGGAGTTTTTTCTCACAATATGAAGGTATTTATGTATGTTGTTATCAGATAAGGACAACCGTTTGCTCAACATAATGAGATAATTTCTCCCATTATCATAAGAAGACATTAATTGTTTTCTTGAGATAACAAGATGACTATTTATTCTTGAATGCTCATGAGAAAGAGATGGGCCAAAAAGCAAAGATCTCAATATACTCACATGTTTATGTTTAAAGCTTTACTTATTGAATGAGGTTGGGTTGGATATTGTTTCCCATTTTGTAGATTAAATCATCATTTGATAACAATTTCTTTGTATTTATTCAGGTTGTCTTTGTCTGGTATCATATTTCATGATCAAAAACAGAAGAAATCTGTAAGGAAGCAAATAGTTTTTCTGTATGCTTGACTTTGTGATGGTTTCTCACGTAAAATCCTGAGAAAATACAATGAAGGAAAATAAAATGTGGAAAAGTTTCAAGGATAAGACACATTGCAACGCACTATGAATAAGTTTCTTCCTGCAAAGTTGCTGTAACTCCATAGTTGAAATGTTCTTTAGTCCCTGGATGAAACTCAGCCTGTGGAGAGGGTTAATGAGTTGTTTTGTTGTTGTTGCTTCTGCAGGGTGATGACACATCCTGAGGTAAACACAGTTTCCCTAACTGCACATGAAAGCCAAGGGAGAGAAGGGCTCACATTATGTAACTTAGCCAACAACAATTACTGTATTGCCCTGTGAAACAAGTAACTTTATTCCCTGAATATTTGCTGTTTGTGTGCCGTTAAAATGAAAGTCTAAGAAGAAGAATGTCAAAATCTCAAACTTTAGAGGATAAAAATGACAAACTTTGGTTTAAATATCCTCAGCATGCTCAGGTTTGAACACGACCGCAAATAATAAAGCAGTTTATGCCCTTCCTCACCTAACTCCCTGTTTCATTCATTTAATAAGAGAAAAGCATCTTATCTTATTTGATCTTGTCTCTGAGACTGGAAAATGCGTTTAATGGTCTGAAAAGCTAGACGTCAAAGCTACAGCTTCTCTTGTGCCTATAACAATTTCCAAACTGATCTCAATTGACTATTAGAGCTTCCAAGGTCAATCTGGTGCATCATGCAGAAATGTGCTATAATGCTATTGTTGCTTAATGAATTAATTGTTTGATGAAATTCCTTCATCGGGTACAAAATAAATGTTTTTCTTGTTCAAAACCTCTCCTTCTGTCTCCTGTTTAGTCCGGTTGAAATCCAATTTACAGGCATTATTCTTGACTGTTTAGTAAAATTTAGGTGGAAAAATATTTCTCTAATGTTATAATATTAAATTATTTGGTGAGATTTGAAAATAATGTTCAAACTATGCTTGGAGTATAGAAAAAAAAAAAAAAAATATATATATATATATATATATATATATATATATATATATATATGTATATATATATATATATATATGTATATATATATATATATATATATATATATATATATATATATATATATATATATATATATATATATATATATATATATATATATATATATATATATATATATATATATATATATATATATATATATATATATATATATATATATATATATATATATATATATATATATATATATATATATATATATCCTAACATTAATTTCCCATTCAGGACTTGAATAAATCTGAAATGAATCTATTGAAGGAGAAAACGTTTTCATCAGCAGCTCAGCTCATGCTGAACGACTAATCTTTTTTATTATTATTTAAGTTCTACTCATGTCAGTGCTGTAAGAAAGAGGTCATTTTCAATGTTTTTATTTGTTCAGTCACTCCAAACCAAGTCATCCCATCATTCTCAACCTGTGGATGCACCAACAAGCAGCTTTTGACTTTTCAAAAAGACGAAAAAAGTATTTGTTTCATAGAATCAGGCAAGAATCAGAGTGAGCTCTTTCTTTAACCTTTCTGTTGTTGATGTTCTGTGCAGGTTTTGCATAAAAACTCAGAGAAAAACTGCTAGTTATTTATTTTGTTGTTATTGTCTTTATAGTTAAAACCATTTCTTCTCCGGTTTTATGAAGGCCCAGTGGCTGAAGAGCCAAAGGCGGCCCTGTGAAATTGCATGTGGCCCAGTTTGCTGTGTCAAAAACCATGTCAGAGCTTATAAATCATGGCTCCTGAAGTCAAGCTGGTGTCACATCCACAGGGATTTTCTATTAGATTATTATTGAAAATTAATATAATTCCCTCTCCCGGTACAGGATGAGTATTTATCCCACAGGACATTCACTTCAAGGAATAAAGGAGAAGGACAAATTATTTTAACAAAGAAACATAAGAATGTGGAAATCAAGATGCAGTCTTGGTTATCCACCAAATTTAATGTGCTTTTGTTATTTTTCTGTAATTTAATTGTTTAATTAGATTTAAAAATATTTATCAACTGTGACTTTATGAAAATTTCCAAACACAAATTAGGTTAGCTTCATATCCGTCTGTCATGCTAAAGCCCAGAAAAAAATTGTTTTGTTAAAGAAAATTGTTTACCATTTCATTTCAGTATTATTATTAAATGGCACATTTTTTGTGAGATAATCTGTTTGCAAGTAGCTCAAATACTGTCTGACATTTTGAACAATCTGGATTATTAGAGATGTTCTGGAAAAAGACAGAAATTTTTTGATTGGACTTTCCAACTTTGTGGAGTCAAAGAAAGAGAGTCATTCGAGGTAACTTGTTGTTACTTTGCATGATCACTTATTTGAATTTTCCTCATCAGTGACACTTTTTTCGTTGCACCATAATGGAACAGTAACTTCACATTTGACCTCAGGAGAATGCTGATGTTTTTTTCCTCTTCCCACAAGCCTATTTCTTTCTCAAAGGACTGGAGTCTTACTTAAACTTGTTATGATAAACTTACTAATTGATCCTTGGAGGATATGAGTTGACATCTGCTACCTCCTTCCTGTTCTGAGATGAAAAACAGAAACCCATCCATCCTTTGTCTATACCTGATCGACCTTATGGGTTTGCATGGGGAGCTTTCCTCACATTGTCAATAATTGCATCTTTGGTCTTTGATTAGACCCAGCAGGCTGAGTTGGTTTTTAAACCAACAAATGCGCAAAAGTGTATTAAATAGTTGATGTCTGTAATCAAGAATTAGATCACAAATTGGTAAATAAATGGTATTGTGATGAAAATGGTTTAGTTTCTTATTGAGTTTTGAAACAAAAAAAACCATATGAAGAAAAAAATGATGTCTAATCAGACATTATTAAGAAACTTTAATGTGAACCAATTCAGCTTAGCAAATAAAAGGCAAATTATATATTCAGTCCAGTCAAAACACCAACAATCCCTTAATACCAGGGAATATTTTCACGATGATCCTGGGGCTGCACAGTGGCGCAGTTGGTAGCACTGCAAGAAGGTCCTGGGTTCGATTCCCGGCCCGCCGTCTTTCTGCATGTAGTTTGAATGTTCTCTGGGTACTCCGACTTCCTCCCACAGTCCAAAAACATGACTGTCAGGTTAATTGCTCTCTCTAAATTCTCCGTAGGTGTGAGTGGGTGTGTGCATGGTTGTTTGTCGTGTCTGTCTTCTCCAGATCAACTTCAAAGCCTCAATTCAGGCCTGAATTGCACAATTAAAGTACTCCCAGATCAGGAGGAAGATGTACAATTGTTTAATTTTGTTGTATTTATCTAGTTTTTGAGGCCATAGTCAGTGTTATACAATATTATTTTACTATCGAACCAATTTCTATTTCAAACTGTGGCAGAAGTTCAATGAGGTCTGAGCAGTATAGTTATCCTACATCACTCAAAATGGCAATCTGCCAAGAATGATAAAACTTCTTCCAGTTTATTCTATGAAACCAAGATTTGTGGCCCACTTTTTGGCTAAATGATTGTCCCATTAAAAGCCTAGGAAGCCACTCGATGACAATGTGTGCATGTACTTCTTTGGCTTTTTTTAGTCAATCAACTGCAGCCCTTATGTGTTAATGTTTAACACATTTTTAGCATTTCTTAAAAATATTGAATAATTATACAGGTTCTTTTGGTCAAACACATTATGTATCTTAAAAATCAGAAAAATATCTCTTAAGCACAATTTCTGCAAGAATTATTAAAATAGCGGACATGAGCTCAGTTTCTACCAGTTTGTTTATGTCACTTAAAGAATTAAAAATCTCTGTGAAAGAGTTTATGAAGGCCAAAGATTTTTTTTTTTGTTTCAGTCAGAACCTGGCAGATTAGATGGCCTCTGAAATGTTCTACCCATACTTGAGTCTGCTGAAAGTGTAGCATCTTAAAGTAGTTTCTAGGACTAAGTTGTCATTCAAAGTTTTCCTAGATAACTCCCGTCCATTCATCCAATAGTTACGTCCGTTTACCCTCACAGGGCCGCAGGGGGCCTGGTGTCTATCTCCTCCTAGACAACTTGAACGCGCTAATTATATTTTCTCTTCTGAGACAAAGTTGCATCGACACATTTCCTTTGCTGGAACATCGTAAATAAAACTCTGAGTCTTCTGGTTCTGCCCACCACACTGTTAAAACAATCACAGGGTGAGGTCTGCTCACATTTCCTGGATGTTATTCAGTTGAATACTAGTGTTGCTGTCAGACTGACAGTTTTCTCTCCCCACTCCGCTTGCAGCATGGCTCAAGTAGAAGAGAACTATACTGAAGTGTCAACGTTTATTATTGTGGGCTTTCCAGGTCTCCAGCTGGAGTATTTCCACATGATGGCGTGGTTTTTGTTCATCCTCTATGTGACCACAGTGGTGGGAAACCTGGTGTTAGTGGTGATATTTGCTCTGGAGCACAGTCTCCAGAAGCCCATGTACATCATCATGGTCAGCCTGGCTCTCTCAGACATTGGTGAATGTTGTATATTTTATATCAAACTGTATTTTGCATCTGAAATGGTTCTGATGTATGTTGTTGTTTTTCTTTAGGCTTTACCACAGTGGCTTTACCAAAACTTATTGCTCGCTATTGGTGGAATGATGCGAGTATTGGCTTTTACACATGCCATTTCCAAAGACACATGATCCACTATTTTGGGAGTCTGAACTCCCTGATTATGCTGACCATGGCTGTGGATCGGTATCTGGCCGTCATTTTTCCTCTCAGGTGGTAAAAAAACATCTGTACATTTTCCTACAAGAAAACTTTAATCATGTATATATATATTTTTCAGATATCCCATGCTGATGTCGGCCCCAACTATGACAATCCTGACAGTTTTCTCCTGGTTAGTGGCACACGTCTTCCCTAGTACTACCTCCTATGTCCTTACCCAGATATCTTTTTGTAGATCAGACCAAATCATACAGGCCTTTTGTGACACCATATCCCTTACTGCTCTGGCATGTGGGGATAAAAGTTATATTTCCAGTGCTTCATACATCTCTGCAATGTTTATTCTTCTTGTTCCTTTGGGCTTTGTGATATACTCCTACTTTTGCATCATAATCTCAGTCTTTCACATGACCAGCGGACAGGTGAGCTGCACCTTTTTGTAGTTTTTATTCTTGTTTCAGGATGACCTAACTGTGATTTGCTGCTCTCCACAGGGCAGAAGGAAGACCTTATCAACGTGTGCCACCCAGGGCTGCATCATTTCAATCTACTACGTACCACGGTTCTTCGTCTACTCCTCATCAAAGATTCCTAACATAAACATGACCCCGGGCAGCCAAATAGCCACAACCTTTTTCTACAGCTTCTTCCCTCCAGTCATAAACCCGTTTGTGTACTGTCTGAGAACCAAGGAGATCCAGGCAATATTGAGCCGCTGGGTTCAGAGATTACAGGTTTTTCAGCGCAAGTCCAACAAAACGGCCACTGTTCCCAAAGTAACATGAAAAAACTTTTATTTATTTAATGTATTTAGTGTATCTTTCCGTAATAATATATGGTTATTGTTGCCATCTTGGTTCCCCAGCATTCTATCACTTGTATCTAGAAAAGACGTTTCTTTGCTCATAATTTTTCAATTTTACAATTTTGAAAGGTGAATTCAAAGCTCAATAATCCACCCCGATTAAATGTTATCAAATAGATTGAAAAGCATTTATTTCTAATTTTAATTTCTCAAAAGTGGTTACGCTAATTGAATTTGGATGTTTAATTGTTTATATTTGAGTAAATTTATTATCCATCAATTATTCTGTCTGGATTTTCTCTTTTTTTTACTGAGACATTGTGTGTTTGGATGAAGCATGGACAGGAATATGCTTAGAAGTATGTTTAAAAAAATATCTGAAGGCATCTACAAGTACAGAAATAAATGTTTTGTGAAATTTGCACACATTGCAACGAGTCTGGTAAAATACCCATCCAATTTACAAAAAGCATATTGCAAAATCAGATTCATAAAATGTTTATTTTACCTCAGAAAAGACAAGCTTCGATGTACAAGTGCAGTTTAAAACCTTAAGCGTTTAAGGTTTCAAAGATGGTGTTAAGCCAGAAGATGGCAGCATCGTCAAACTGTTTAATCTGCAAATAAAACATAAGTGAGGTTTGTAGGATCTTAGAATGGGTATAAAGATGAACTGGTGTCTTTATTATGTGTGAGCATACTACATTATTCTTGGATAGAGACATTCTCCCAGTCTGAGTGACATGTCAGGACCAAAAGGCTTTCTTTATTTAACAATGTTGACATTGAGAACCCAGCAATGACATCAGCTGGTTTTAAAGGGTTTTTTCACAAAGCTCTTCCTTGGAGTTGCGGTTTCCACACCGAAGTTCCACCTCAGCCTCACATGCACGGCTCCTCCAGACTAGCAGCAGCACCAGTTAGCATGCACTTGCTGGAACTATGTGTCTACTGATCTCATCATACCTAGTCTTTCTCAGTCCAATGCTCCCAAGAAGGGTTATTAACGGGATAATGGAGAAACGTTTTCATGATGACATGTTAAAGGCAGAGTGTTGGAAAGAGCGGGAGCTTCTTAAAGATACAGATGCACAATTTACAAAGTGAAATTTATTTTAAATCATGTTTGATACACACTGGGTTTTTTAATTAAAACTAAAGGCAAAAGAGTCACTTGATTGTGCTATAAAATTACACTTGTATCTAGAAAATACATAATACCGCCCCTTTAACACAAACATGATCTTGACTGCTGTGTTTCTGTTACTCAAACTATATCCCAGTTTTCTCCAGTGAAGAGAGAATAGCGTCTTTCACATCTGGCACCTACTACAGCTTTGTGGACTCAGGAGGAGAGAGGGATGAGAGGAGGAAGGGAAAAGTCTACACAGGACATACAGTCATCACCTGTGAATGAATTAACCTTTGAAAGCTGCTCTCATTCTGTTTTGATACGTCAAAGATTTATTTATGGGAGCTTTGACTTTCATTTAAAACAACCCACACAGCAATGGAACCTTGTTTGTTCCCTGTGTCATTAACTTAGTACATGAGGCATTAAATGTTTGCAGAAAAGCCTGAGAGGAAGGCAGGCTGAGCTGGACCCTGTGTTCAACATAGCTCTGCTTGCTGAACCTTGACCTGCTCACTGCTGTCTAACCTGGATACACAACCTTACAGCAACACATCTGACTGATGCAACCAACATTATCTTTTTCTTGCAGTTGTACAAGATGAATTTACAGAAAAATGGGTGACGGAGTCAGTGCTCTCTTCCTCAAAAGCCTGCTGCTCATTGTCCCGTAATGGATTGGTCATAAAATGTTGTGTTCACATGACAAAGTTCAAACTTCGTCATGCCTAATGGAGATTCCAGGAATGTCAGTTCTCAAATAACTCTATAATGCACGACTGGGAATGTTACTCAAGTGTAGCATTGAAATTTTGTCAATTCATTCAACATCAAAAAGAAATGTAGAGAACAAACATTCTTTTTCTAGCATTTACAGTTTCACTACAACAAAACAAACACTTAGAAATTACTAAGTTTCAGCATCATATTTTTTGGTTTCAGCAAAAGAAAGTAACATTTTTAATAGCATTTTTATTTCTCAAAGAAGTTGCATAATGGAGTTTTGTACTATTTCCATATTCTTTCTAGCAGTCAAGCAAACAATCGCTTCTCACAGTGAATATGAATAATTTCCACAAGCAGAGGCACAAATACTTGGATGTAAATCAGGTTTCAAATCAACAGGTTTGCTGATAACAAAACACTTCCAGTTATTTTTTTATCCAAACTCATTTAATATTTTTACATAAACACGCTAATAAAATAGCAAAAGCAAAAACTGAGAATAACACATTTCCCTTTGAGGGCCTAACTAAAATATTTACACACTCGGTGGTTGATCAAAGCATCCTCTCTTGTAAATGCTGATTCTTGCAGGAGTTAATAATCTCAATGCAGACGATGTCTCTGGATTGTTTCATGGTCTTATCTGCAGTCTTCAATGTTTAAGTAGGTTAACTGTAAAGTCAAGGACAAAAGAAGCAGCAGTTTTTTCTTTTAGAATAATCTATTTAGGATTTTGATATGTCAAGAACTGCAACTTTGCAACAAAAGTTTAAAGTTTCTTCCTCTCACAGCCTTGTGACCAAGTTTGATTATTAGATAGAGGCAGTAGATTTATTTTATCTATTTCAGAAAATTATTTATTCCTTTTCTCATATTCTCCAGAACTAGAAGTTTTCAAAATACACATTTGTAAAATGTTTATTTGCAAACTTTAGTTTATTTTAGTGAGAACAAAGAAAATATCTCCTTACTTCCTCACCAAAATGACATCTGTTGTCATTATACAGATGTGTTTTCACAGTTGAACAGGGCACTCCCAACTGCAGTCTTTCTGCGTTTCCTGCATTCATTCATGATTATTTATCTAATTTTATAGCAGTTCTAAAGGTTTCCTTCCTGATTTGCGTCAGACTGACTTCTGCTGCTTATATGTCTTATTTGTCAGATGCATTACAAACTGATAAATCAGCTATAAGAGCTGAGTTATGGGTTTCCCATGTCTGGGATTTTAGAAACCCAGACACGGGAATGATGTTTCGTTACATTATTGAAATATTGAACACTGAGGAAGTATGATTGTTTTGCTTGATGTAGGAGAGCAATCAATTTAGCACCTGAACTGCAGGGAGACTTTGATATCTTTTTTCAGTGATGTCCGTCATCCAGTTTATCTCAGTTTCCATGGTAAACAGCTGTTTCACTGGACAATGGCAGAACGATTCAGTTTTTCTCGTGTTACTCATATAACTTGTTTTTTTTAGCGTTACTATTTCTGGAGATTGTGTTACCGGAGTTTTGGTTTTTGCGTCATCATCTAAAGTAAAAGTCCAAATATCATGTATATAAAAAAGACATTTCCACAGATGTCAGGAGTTAAAAGCAAAATCGGTAAGAAAAAACGAACAAACAACAAAAGGAACAATTGGGTGGATGGATGAGAAATGAAAGAAAGAATAAAGTCAGAAAATACAAATATTGTTTTAGACTACTTATCCAGATGTAAAATGAAATTTCAACAACTTTAATTCTTTTCCAGAATGAGAGGGACACCTGCGTATAACTAAGAGTTAATGGGCTGTGAAGAACGACAGAACGAAGTGCACTTCAATAACCTTTATTTAGTTTACAGATGTATTTTGAAGATTTGGAGGGGTGGGGAGAGGGAGCATTAGTGCTATTTACAACTGGTTTCAAAACATTTTTTCTCTGTACAGATTTGAACCCTGATCAATATAAACAATATTTTTAAGACCTAGTGCTGTTACAAAGCAATTCTTCAAAGCAAAAAGAAAAAAAAATTGGATTACATTAAATTACAAACAAATGAAAAAAGAGAAGAAAAGAGAATAAAAACCCATCAGTCCATGAACAATTAGGGAGGATTTGCTGCTGTTAAACACAAAGACATCGTCAGTGAGTGACTGTGAACTGGCTAGAAGCTAACCATACACACAATCATCGACTAAACACTAATATAATGGATATCACCAAGATCTAAAATCTCCATGTTCTAGATAAAGATTCATATTAAATATATTCAACAAGTGTTAACCTCAGTTTGGAACATTACTTCCATTGGAAACATAACATAAAACCCATTTCATACATTTGCTTTAATCTGATGAAAGAGCACATGCTTCTGTTGTGCAAAATAGACTCATTAATGCTGAAGGAGAGGTAAGAAGAGAGAAGTAAGACAAGGAGAGAGCATTTCCAAACTTAAGGTGACGTCTCAGAGATCCTTCACAACACTGATAGCAAAGTGATGAGATCAGGATGTCACAGGAGAAGGAGAAAAATTCACGTAATGCTTTAATAAATTACCAGTTTGATTGGTCAGTAATACTCATGGACTGCTAGAACCCAGTCTCCAAAGATGATGGACCGCCAACACTGGTTGGTTGTATACTTGTTTCTATCTGGCTAAAAACAGGATTATTTCTGCACAGCTTTGTTATTTCTGTCCTGCAACCTTTAAGGGCACAAATAGAGGAGGGCAGTTAAAAAGGACACAGATGTGTTCAGAGGGAGTGAGTCCTAGTTCGAGTTTTCTGATCAGGCACGTTTTACGCTTCCTGTGCTGCACTGAGGTGCTTTCAGACAAACACATAAGGTTTTACACCCAGCGTCACATTGAGGCTCTGATGAGCTTAGTAGTTAAAACTCTCAGCCGGTCTACATGAGAAAACAAGGCCACACACACAAACTTGGCCGCTGTGTTGCAACGAGAAGAAGCCGGAGCGAAGCTTCGGCCAGAAGTCGACTCCGCTGACCAGCTAAAGATGGCGATTAGGGGTGTGACAGTGTATGGCAGAAGGTTTAGGAAAGAAGCAAAGAGAAAGAAAAAAACACATGCAAATCCGGTTCCTTCTTCTACTTTTCAGTTAAAAACAACAAATCAAGTATAGCATAGGAATCAACTCTATTGTTAATCAACTTCCAGCTCCCCAATTCGGTCTTGGATCAGCCTGAGCCTGCTGACATCCTATTTAACCTGCAAATGTGTGAATGAAGGCGGTGAGTGGTGATAAGGAGGTGTGTATGTGTGCGTGCGTGTGTGTGTGTGTGTGTGTGTGTGTGGGGGTGGGGGTGTTTGGGGGTTAGTGGGTGCATCCGGGTGGCAGACAGGCTCCAGGACAGAGGACAAGCTCATCGGGTCCAGGACATTGACGGCATGAACGGACTAGCAGAACGGAGGGCTGGCAGCGCAGGTGTGTATTTACAGAATGACGCAGCAGTTACTCTCCCCAGTCTTCTCTCTATTCCTTTGACCTAAACACAAACACACACATAAAGCACCATCACACGGACAAACAATGACTCAGCAAAGTGTCTAATAAAAGGAATTGAGACTGCAGTTTAACTCTTTATGGTCTACTCAGGATGGCTTAATTTATCCAGGTGAGAAATGAGGCCAAATTAAATTTATGTGTTGCCTTTATCTTTGATTAATACACAACAATGTAATTTTGCATACTTAAAAATAGATTTAAATTATTTTAGAACCTGGCACATTAAAACCTGAGAGACAACAAACAATCATCTTAAATTAAACCGTTAAGTTCTACATTTCCCAACATTTTTTAATAAAGAAATATTTATAAACAAGAGTGGACAAAAATCTACTTGATTCCAACTAAAACCTGCATTTTAATTGATTTTTAAATGAGCTCAGTCATGAGTTATTGGAACCAATGTACAATAATCTACAGACAACCTGCCATCTTATGTGATTGATATCAGATCTATAATCTGCACAATAAGCTGTCGTCTTGGGAGCAAAACCTCTACCAATTATTTGTACTCCTGGCTCTTTCTCAAATAGAAACCATGTGTAGAAATAAATAATGACTGGGAGTGGAATATTTACAAGTTCTTCAGCTTTTGGAAAAGCCCTCTGAATGGAAACAGGGAAGATGGAGAGCGTATTACCTTGGGAATTTGGCTCAGGCAAAGTCTCTCTGGCAACTAAATGCATCACCGTGGTCCTCCCCGGGGCCAGCTTGAGGGCTGGTGAGAGGAAAGAAGAAGGATGTAAAGGTCATTTTCAGCCAGAGCAATGTCATCCAACATCAGTATCATTTCAGTCCTCAATAGTCTGCCAGAACTGAGAAGAAATTAAAACGAACTTGAAAGGGTTGTGCTGTATTGTGGAGAAAATTAAGCCATTTCAGGCAGGCGGGTCTGTGGCTGAATGATAAAGTCTTTCTGACTGAAAGTTACAGAAATGGATGCAATATTATAAAGACATATAACTAATAGTGCCACCTATTGACTAATTCATTTTCACTTTGGTTATTTAACTGCTCAGTTTCTTTAAAAAAGATTAACATTATTAAAAAAACACTAATAACATACAGAATTAAAAGTCATATTGAATTGATATGAGCTTTAAAGTAATATTTAAACATTTAGCATTTTTCAAAATTCTTGCCCAACTTAACCAAATCATTGGGAAACCACCAAAATGTGAAAATAAATGTTATATATTTATACATTTTCTCATTTAGTTAGTAGGCATTGTATGTCGAATCAGATTGAGACTTATCTCTGGAAAGTTTCTCATTTTAAATTACTGAGGATTTTTTTTTATTTTTATTGTACTTTAATTGGAACCTGAACACTTTCGACCTGTTTATAGCAGACTCACCAATACTTTCAAGCATTAAGCACATCTGGAAATGAGTCTGAATTTCCAATTCTCACAGCCATTGCAGGATGAAGCCAAAAGAACAATCAAATAAAAGGACAAGATGGGGGGTGGACACAAAAAAAAATGTCTAGGACAGTGAACCTGAAACTTGGATTTCAGTTAAATCCATAGTCAAGAAATGTAAGAGACATGGCAGATGTGTGACTCTGTCAAGACAGGACAGAGGACACCTCAAACAGCGTTGTAGGAGTTACGAGCTTCATCAGGGAGAGACTGAGCGTACTAAAACCATTTCCTTAGGATTTTCCGCCAGTCGAAGCTTTTTGGGAGAATTGTAATTAGAAAGCCACTGTTCATTACATTACGGCTCAACTAGAGTTTCATGTGGGAGACTCCATGGTCAAGTGGAAGAAAATTCTTTAGTCTGATGAGACCAAAGTGGAGCTTTTTGGGTATCGCGGAGGACAATTTGTTTCCATCTACTTCAGAGGACATTTATTTTACAGCAAAACAACAAGCCAAAGCATCCAGCCAAAGCTACACAGAAATGGTTTGAAGACTTTATAGTGGTATTTTTATTGGGGTAGATGTTCTGGAGACTGTGTGCTATGATTGCAACCAAAGGTGCATCTAGTAAATACTGACTTAAAGGGGGTGAATATTTATAAAGTCACTAGTTTTAGTCTTTAACCCTCCTGTTATATTGCGGGTCAAACTGACCTGTTTTAAAGTTTAAAAATGTTTAAAAAATAGTTGGAAGTATTTTTTATTTTTGCATGAAACTTTTTCTATTTGTCTTAATAGGCGCACTTTGCAAATAAACTGAAAATTAATTAATTACACATTTGTAATTCCTGCTGCATCTACTTTTTACAAAGATACAGTTTGGGTCAATTTGACCTGGCAGTCAAGTTGCAGTGCAAAAGAAGATTAAAAAATATCCAATTCTATATGTTTCCTTACAGCTATGGACCATATTTCACCACACAAACACATAAATGCACACATGAACCCACTTTCTCACTATTCTCTTTACTTAACTAGGAAGCTGCGAGAACGCAGGTGTTCACACAACTTTTGACGGGAAACTTTCCTGTTCCTGTGGGCAAACTCCACCCACACTGAGTGGACACTCAGCAGAAGTGGAGTGGAAACATAAATACTCTCTGCATGACTCATTTGTCTTGATCTTAATCAGTGGGTCAATTTGACCCTGAACAGTACGTGTCTCAAGTTCAACTATAAAGATCATAATAATAATATTTAAAAATCACAAAATAAATTATTGTTTTTTGTGTCTAGGTTGTTTTCAGATGAGTAAATGAAGAAATTGTCTTTATTGATACTTAATTTCTGAGAAATAAAAAAACAATAATACAACATTCTACAAATATTGATTGAAATGGTTAGTATTCAAGTTAATAAGATACAAAAATGTTTTGGAGGAATTTTTGGGTTTCTGACACTATTGCATGTTTCAACACTACCCACGAACATTATTGCTGTACCTCAGAAACGAACATAACAGGAGGGTTAACTGTCATTATGTTGTGTATGTAGGAAGCTGCATACACATTACAAAAAACATTATTTTTGTAATTGTTGGGACCAAAAAAAGACAGATTTTGTGGATGATGACTGACTTGTAAATGTAGTAAGAGAAAAAGCCATACCAATAAGGCACTGTATAAATGGACAACTATCTGTTTTTAATTTTTTTTAGTTATGCCCAGGAAAAGGCCCAATAAAAAAGGATGCTGGGTCCAGTATGGAGTCCCTGATTACATCAGTTGAGAATAAAAATCTTATTTTTGTTAGATATAAAAAAAACCTTGACTGAAGCCATCCCCTACACAAATGCCAACTAAATCTGTGTTTACATTTTAGAACCTCTAAATGATTTTGCTTGGAAGCAAGAGGATTTTCTATTGTCATCTTAACATCTCACACCAGCAATGAAACCAATGCGACTTCTAGGGAGAGTGTGAAAGTATTAAGGATGCTTTACTGGATTAAATTTTTTAAAATGAACAAAGGGCAGTCAAAAATAAGAAGCTTTAAGCTGAAGGGAAGCAAGGTGTGGCTGCTGCAGAAACAAGCATCCTATCTTTTTTTCTTTTCATTTTGAAGCCACCGTTTCCTCCCTCCTCCCTGTATCTTCTTTGTCCTTCCCAAGGTCTCCTCCAATGCCAGTCTACAGTGTTTTTTCAGATTTTTCTTGTTCACCGAGCTCCCCCTGCCCCTCCCTCCATCAAAGCAGGCTTGTCCAGAGCACTGAGGTACCTCTGTTCTGTGGCTCAGGAAAAAGATGAGAACAGCAAAGAAGTTTCCAGCAGCAAACTGCTGTGATTTCTGTGTGCATGTCTGTGAGCGCTCAGACGTTTTTCCCTGGGCGGCAGCAGCTCCGGTGTTTTCTCACCTCCTAGTGTTACGTTGCCGTGTAGAAAACGTCCCTGGTAGATCAGCCTCAGGATGTTTGGACTGCTGACTTGCTCCTCTTCCCAGTCTGACAGAAACAGAAGGAAACAGATGGGGGGGAAAAACGTTATAGAGACAGATGAAAGAAAATATTTGCCTGTGAGCTATATTTCTTCTCTAAATTTTTCAAAACTAAATGAAAAGTAAATGCATTTCATATCAGCTAAGATGTAAAGGTTCAGAGAACAAACCATGCAGTCAAAGGAAATCCAAAGTAAATGGAAACATGGTTTACATTGTTGTTCAGTCATGAAACAGTCCCAGGCAAAATATAATTTTACACACAAAAGTAAAATATTTGTCTTTGTGAGAGGTGCTGCAGGATTGTGGAAATAAATGCAGTAAAATAAGAACCAAAGGTGTGGATTTGAACAAGAAAAAAAAAAACTGCAAGAGAGAAAAACAGTGGAGGGAGTTTCACAGCAGCAGAGTCTGGCCACCAGATGTTTGTCTCTCGCTGAGTCGAGAGTGTTGTTGCTAACCGACTAATCTGTTGTCTGGGAGGAACATGGGGCGCTTCCCAAACAGAAGACTCTGGTTGTTGAGGAGAACTCAACATCATGTGGGAAATTTGTGGTATTTTTTCCCCTTTTTTGTATTTAGCGTTCTAGAAAAGCAGGACGCTCCCAGCTCCGTGGGAAAATGCCACATTTGGCTAAGTTCAGGATCAGGAGTATCAAATGCTTCTATCTCTGGCGCAGCAGCAGCATTTAAGAGGGTGGATGTTATTACTGAGAGCCCACATTCCTGGATGCAATGATAATCAAGGGAAAAGGAGTTCACTTCTGTTACTTAACACCAAAAATCTACATGGATTCTCACTTACCTAGAGACGGACATTTAAAAATAGTTTTTGCTTATACAACAGTGTACCTAATTGATAAAAATGACACTGCATTAGCAACTTGCAGGCTTTATGAAAACATCAGCATAAAGCCTAATTTCCGCAATAAAAACTTAGTTCTATGGTCTTCAAAAATATATCTGTGATATAAATGTGAGAACAGAAACTCATCATCAAACACTTCAATCATTCTTGACCTTTGCCTATTTGCAGAATATCTGTTATTTGAGGATTTCTTTTGTAGAGCATAATTTAAAATATTCAAAAGACAATGCGGCTTGTAAATTTTAAATACCCAGGTAGAATGCTACTTGACGTGTTATTAGCCAATCCAGGAGATTGGCTATAATCCCAAGAGCAGAGATGAGAAAAACCTAAAATTAGCTTCTGGAATAGCAGTAACAGAGTTTCCACGTTTTATTTAATGTGTATTATCATGTATTTGGTGTTTAAACAATTAAAATAAGAATAAGAAATATAGTTTTCCAAAGAAAAGACCAGAATATGTGAGGGAAGGTTATGTTTGGGAACAGCAAAGACAGATCAAAAGTAAGTACTGCCTGTATGCTTTTTAATTTTTTCATCTGCAACAAACAAGCTTCGGCTGTTTAAATGATTTCTAATGGTAGCAGAGGAACTCATGCAGGGTGTTGAACATTAAAAATATCAAAACATGCTAGATGAATGTAACCGTCTTCTCTGAAACCATGTAAAAGCAGGTGATTTCATCACAGCTCAGCCTGATGCTTCACATACACTGCAGTTTATTTCTTTATATTTTGGTTTGTTTGAACTGGGACCTTTAATTAAAAAAATTAGCAGTTCCTGCTTCAACACATCTGATTTAAATCATGGGTCGTTAACAGGCCTTTAGAGAACTTGCTGCCGTGATTAAGAGGTGATTCCCATGTTTAAATCTGGTATGTTGCAGCAGAGAAGCATCTCAAACACGCAGGACAAAGACACCTAAGGGCTGGAATTAAACACCACTCAGTTAAGATTTACTTCACAGAAATGGGAATTATAGTGATCTATAGTTTACTGTTTATTAAGAGGCTTTACTGTGGCATTTTAAGTCATTTTAAAATCCAGTTGTAATAACTAAGCATTTTTAAACCATTTTATTATTAAATGTATCAGTCAAGCAAAAAGTAACCAGATATACCAATCCAACACTATTAGCAACAACAGATATTATGGCAAGAAACCAATTTTACATGAGATTTTTTGCTAGTTTGTCCCTCACTGTCTGTTATAAAGTTGGTTCTTCTTTCTTTGCTTGTTTCCATATGAAGATAAAGGACAACCTAAATTTACAGGCATCAAAATGCTACTTTTGCATCATTGATGTAGAAGATGTCATATAAAGCTGCTGAAACATTGTTAGAAGAGATCAAACCAAAAGACAACAGAAATATCACATCTAAAAAAAAAAACAATTAAATGAATTTAATTAAATAAAATCAGTGATTAATAAATGGCTTCATAGTTCATAGTTAGAATTGAAGCAAGTGAAAAACTGAATATTGGCAGGGATGACCATTTAAAATATTATTTTTCTAGAACATTTATAGATGGTACAGTTTGCTGCTTCAAATATACTCTAAAGCCATAATAACAGAGTGAAATATATTATGTGGCAAATGTATCAATACAAAAATATAATTATGGTAATAAATAAAGGGAAAAGAAGGGGCTACTCACCCATCGGCCAGTGGTCATAAACATGTTTCGCAATGTCTGCAGCCGAGCTCATAGGAGAGAAGAGGAACTCTTTTGTCTTTCCACTGACCAGAATAAGCCGCAGATTTATCTGCAACACAGAGCAAAAGACACAACGTTTTAGAAATGAGTGTAGGGTTCAATAATGCAAATGTTAAAAATGAGCACCACAGTGGAAAACAGATATCTTATACTTAATGTTGAATCGGCAGGCATACAGGTTCAAGCAAAGTAATTTAATAGGAAACAGGAGGAGGATATGGAAACCCTGTGGAGCATCCTTCCGCTGAATCAACTCCAATCTGTCTCCCAAACTTCCTCCTCCCTACTGTAACTATATATATTTTTTATACTTTCGTTTCCCAGCTTTGTCTCTTACTGGCAGTTCAACAAGTTCCCACGAAAAGCAGGAATAAGAGGCCCTGCAATAACATGTCTGTTAGAAGATGAACATTAAAAAGTGCAGTAAGAATTTAGCATCATCTTAAGGTATTAAAGTTGCATTTATTTTGTTCTTTTAATGATTTCTTATCATTGGCGATCCAACTTCAGCGATTCCTATTACATACTTTTAAGCAAAAAACTGAATCCACAAAGTCTTAAACTCACATACAGGCTCAGATATCCAAGTACACAACCCCTTAATCTTTGGTTAAATGTATTTTAGCAAGTTGTATCAAGGCATCAACAAGCTGCTGATACTGCTTTAATTTTCAAGGCTACTAATACTGCAGTCCTTTTATAAAGAAAGGTTAGAGTTTCAAGTCAAATTCTGTGGAGCAACACTGGGTGTTTCATAGTGACCCATTGTGCAGTAGTCAGTACAATTTAGCTTTCTTAACAGAATTTTAAAATTATTTAGTCTGAATAACTTCACCATAAATATGCATAACCCAGTAAATATGCTAAAATGTCCCTAAATGCCTCATGCTTTCACATTTTTCATCAAAAATGCAGGTGTTAACTGGGATTTCTTATATTTTGCATCATTTATGTGCAGCATTGAAGCAGTATACAGCCGCAACAGGAGTATTATTCAGTGCTGTGTGTGCGTGTTTGCCCTTTGCTTATGTCTATATGTGCGTCTGGCCTGCGGTGCACACATGGAGAAAGCACGTGTGTCATTGTCGGCAGTGTGTTTCCATGTGCTGCGGCCTGGACGCCACACACCCCTGCCCGCTTCACGCACACACGTGTGCGTACAGAAATCATATACAACTTCTCCCGCACGGTGATGTAACAGGGCTAACACCAATGGATTGAAACCGAGATCTCGGTAAACACGTTGCCAAATCAGCTTATGAACTGAATCTCAGACGAGGCAAACAGACGTAAACAAACCCACGCACACACAAAACAGATTAAAACACAGCCTCTTACTCTCCATCTACACTCTGCAGTGGACAATCAACATATAGAGCCGCCACTGATTATCGTTTTTTGTCACTATCAAGAAATGAGCTTATCTTATAATGAAAATATATTTGAGATAATTCAACAAAGTCTGATTGGCTAATTATGAGAGAAAAGTGGAAGTTTGGGTTCAGACAGAAAATGAACAATAGAGTCCATTTAAGTTTGAAGCAAACAGCTTTTTTATGTATATGAGTAAAAACCTCATGCAGGCAAATATAGGCATTTAAGTAAACAGAGTTGCTCAAAAGCAACATGTGTAATGTACAGCCATCTTTAATTATCTCATTGGATTATCAGAAATAGCTGAAAAAGATTTTTTTTAAAAGATGCATTAACAATAAAAATACACCACTGTTCCTGCTATGGGAAATAAAACAACAAAAGGAAAGAAAAATCAACCAGAAAGATAAAGCAGGATATTTATAGTGCTAAAAAGTTGAAGGGGTATGAATAACTTGCACTTTGTTTGCCTACTAAGCTGTAAAAAGTCACTATGGTTATATTAAAAATTAGGCAAAATTAATAAACCCTCCTTTGCTCGATGCTGTAGTTTGTGAAGAAAAGCTTCAACTACTAAGATGACAAAGTCGATCTTCTAAGTAACAGCTGAATGTCTCAGTTGAACTATTGCCCACACTGGCACGCAGAACAAAGAAAGTCACTGAAGAAGCTCTTTCACACAAAGACGCGCTCGCTTCCTCCTGACAACACCTGGTCGTAACCATGGCATCACCATGGCGACAGTCAGTCGTGGGTGGCTTAACCTGATAACACCTACAAGATAGCTTCGCCAGCCCCCCGCCCCCAGGCCCAACACCCTCTGCTCACTTTCCTCGTCACATGGTTCTTGCTTCCTCTCCTCGCAGCGATCTTCGCATCCTTTCGCTCGCTCCGTCTCCCTGCTTCACTCTGAAACTCACTCTGCCTCACTCCGTCAGGCTCCGAGTCTGCACAGCGTACAGTAGGGCGATGTGCAAGACTAGAATATCAAGAGGCACAGAGCTGGGCTCAGACACTTTACTCTGTCCTCAAAGCAGACTGCACAGCACAAACATGTGTAACTAAGAATATCATCTTTGCTGTCAGTCATTCCTCAATGTTTTCTCTTCTAAACAGCCCGTTAAATAAAAACATAAATGTACGTAAAGGTTTAAATCGTAATAGTGAAGGAGGATGCGAGGAAGGTTTGGACTTCGGTTGCGTGGACACATGATGCAAACTGGGAGTCAGTTCTGCTGTTTTTTTCTAGATGTGATTTTTGTTTTCACCAGGTTGTGTCTGAAAGTGAGAGCTCCTCTCTTCCACATTTATTATTGTGTCCTGAACTGAATGTACCGACCTTTGTAAGGCAACATTTTAAACCTTTTACGTTATGACAGGTTACAGGCATAAACTTTATTGTATTTTATTAGGATTTTGTGTTATAGCCAGAGAATGGTAATATTACTTAATGTTTTGCATATTTTGACACTCTTGAGACTAAAAATGATTATGACTGCCTATTTTAATACTTAAAACACCAAAATATACTTTAATCTGCATTATAATGCACACTGGTAGAAACTAACATTGACCTTTTCCTTTTCTTGGCTCTTTGGGTTTTAGCCTTGCATCCAGGAAAATGAATGGTGCTCTGGATTAGCAAACACCAGTAGGTAGCGCGTCAAGTACCATTGTACCAGGATATTCCAGGTTCCCAAGCTGCTTTTTCTTTTGATTATTTTATTATTTGCTTGATGAAAAAAAAGAAAACTTTTGTCAGCAAATAATTTGTAGTCACTGGCGGCTCTCTGCTGCATTTCTATAAAAATTCAATAAACTACAGGTTTTAAGTTGTAACATGACAAAGTGAAGTGATCAGTGTATTAATACCTTTGCCTGGCATTGTGCTTCACTTAAGCTACTCTTCCTTTCCTTCCTCCAGCTCTCCCTCAGGGTCACTGCGCCTTCTTCCTGGATTCTCCTCAGTAAACGGGCCGGTAATGAGGTTTCAAAGCAGCCGAAGGAAGGATATTCAATTAGAATCTATTTTCTCCAACAAATATACAAGCTTCGAGTATTGGGTAGGGCACCACTTCATGCTTCAACACAAGCATATCTACAGACAAAATGCTAATTGCCCATGAATGCCAGGCATATGTCAAGTGCACGCTCCACTGCTTTGCAGAGTTCGTGGAGGGTTTTAAAGAAGGGGGAACAGAGTGTGTACTTCTCTGTTGCAATGTGAGGATGTGAAAGTTTCTGCAGCTGTAAAATGTCAGAATGCTGAAACTTTGTGTTGTTCTCCATTCTTGATTCTGAAACCATAAGACTAAAAAGACACGTAGTCTGCACCAGAAAAGCTGATGACGCGGCTCAAAAGATCTGCAGACCCCTCACTGTGTAGCATTTAGATACAACGCAACGATGTCTCAGGGAGCACCACACCGTGTGAACATGGAAAGCAAGCAAGCCCCTCTTCTGCTAAACACTGTTTGCAAAAAGAGGAGAGCAGGAAATTCAATGCTGCCTGTAATTATTGCAGCCCGACTACAGCTCTCAAGTCTTTCTCGAGGCAACAGATTGTGTGTATCTGTGAGCCTCTGTTTACAAGTGCATTAAGGAGTATTGCTGCTCTTTAGACACTCTGCAGCAGTCAACAAATTATAGAGTGGGAAGCCTTCCTGTGGGAATATATTAGAGCGGCCTAAGCAGTGAGCTTGGATGGCTAACTGTATGAATGAACTTAAGAGCGAAGGAGTTGTTATAAGTGAGTAGCTGGATTCACTTGCACATCAGATTTGGAGACTATTAGGCAGTAAACTTAAAAGCAGCATGATGTAGGTAAACCTGTGCATATAATTGGCACTTTTGTTGTCTGGCACTGACGTAAAACTGTTAGCACTGCTTAATAACAGTGCTAAATTAAGCTTAATTAAGCTGCTTATGTGACAAAGTGTGAACAAAATGTGTTGAAAGAAAAGAGCATCCAGGTTGGCATTCTGTATTTTGTAATAAGTTGCCACCATTCACGAGTAAAAGTGATGAAGGGAATCTTTTCTTTAATTAAAAACACATTAGAAGGCACATTATTATCTCAAAAGACTTATTGTAAAACCTCAGAATCAGCAGCCTCGCTTCCTCAGAAGTTAAAATTGTAAGCATCCTTAAGGGAAAAAGACTTTTGATTAGTTTTAATTAAATAATAGGCTCTTTTTTTGTTTATGTTCTCTTCCTTCTGCACACGTACGTACAGAGGAGTTATGCAACAGCAGCTGAATGATAAAATAGAAGAAACAAAGCTTCAGGCAAGGATTTGTACTCTCGGAGCCTCTCTGGGTAGGAGTGTGTGGGGAATGCGTTGCTCCATCAGTTTTTAAATTAGCTTCACAAGGCTCATCTTTGTTTCTCCATTAAAAATGATGCCTTTATTTGTTATTTGAGGTCTAAAACATGACTGAGTGCAGCTGAGGACACATATCAAACATTTATGATCTACACAGGGTCAAACCTGCCAAAAAACATTTGAAAGTATTGATTTATAAACTGCAAATTTTACCATAAGAATTCAAACAGCTCCTGTCCTGTTTTTAAGCATTTCTCTACAAGTTGCAACAGCTATAAAGTTGAGCTAAAACTTCTTCACAGCTGTCATAATGTTGAGTAAACTCTGAGCTGCCAAAAAATTTCACCATTTTCAATTTTACTTACAAAGAATATAACACAAAGACTAAAAACTATGCAGAAGCAAATTCGACTAGGTATTAGACTGAATCCAACAGAAATTCAAACCATATTTTGTCCTTAAGTGAATTTTATTACATTTTTAAAAAGAACAGCAAAGCAGATGCAATAATCTGATATATTTCTACACCATCAATAGTGGCAGTTCCCAAAAAGCAGAACTTGTACCAAACAATGGTGTCGAATCAGAGATTGTGATTCACAAACACATAAAGGTTTGAGACCACATTTTTTATTTCTTTTACATCATTAACTTCTTCAGCTTACATTTTAAGATTAATATTTGCTGCGACTTGACAAATATTCATTCTTCTATCACCATTCTAGCAAAAAAAGAAAGTAAAGTCAGAAATACCAATGCAGCACCAGCAGGTGGCAATAAAGCTGACATCACTAATATAAAAGTTCAAAAGAAGAGTAATCATCAACTTCTTCAGTGTATATTTTGAAGATTGGTAATGACAGTCAGGATAAAATAGGATAAATGTGGAGAAAAGTGACATGATCATTTCTCATTTTTTGGTTTTTCTCACCAAAATCTGTTTGCACACAGAGCACACAATTTCTCTTTCACAAATATCAAATCACAACCCTCATCCTATTAGCAACATGTTTATTGTCACAATCACAAAGGTCTGCTTGGACGCAGTTTTTATAAGGCTATCATATTTTAAGTGCTATGCGTTCACAGCCTGATTGCCAATATTATATCTGGCAACTTGAATGAACACCAACAGCTCTTGATGCCTACAAATGACTCAGATTTTGCTGAGGTGCAAAAATAGTGATAAATAGCATCTCTTCCTTATTGTGTTTTTTCCCACTAGAGAATGGATGAAATATAAACTCATCTGAACGATAAAGTGGAAACATGATGGGGAAAAGTGACTATTTTTAATGAATGTTGAAATGCTTGCTAAAAATGGTGTGACGAAGTCAAAAGTGAAGAGAGCAAAGCTGGAAGGATTATTAAAGCTATTTTGATACTGCACCAGCCTCATTGTAGTGTGAGGACAGGTGCATCTAACAGAGTCAGAACCTTGACCTACCTAGTTTGTTTATTTATAACTTCACTGTTTATAAGGTACGCATATGTGATGTACTTTCAAACTTTGAGTTCTTTTTTTTTTAACCAAAGTATAGTAGTTTCAAGAAATTCCAAAATGTTTTCTTCCAAATTTCAGCACTTTGAAACTTCACAAAAATTTTGAAAGTGGATTTTTCCATTTTGAAGCGCAGGAAAAACAGATTTTTCCTGCACTTTTGGTACCAAAATGAACCGTGAGATACTGAAATAGAAGAACCTAAAATGTGGCTATAGAAATAGCAATAAGTGATTGATCATTTTCATGAACTTAAAAAAATAAGTGCTTGACTTCGAGGAAATAAACTTTATATCTTTGAACAAACTGTAACTTTAAAACGGCACACGGTGAAAAGACGGATCCAGACAAACAGTCAGATCCAGGCTTTAGTTTTTCCTTCCAATACCGACAGTCATGCTCTGCTGGTGATAACCATGAAGCTAGTTAGTCATCTGTACCATTTTGTCCTGTTTTTCTCCATGCTCACTGTGTTCTGTCAGAACTCCTGGAAGCAGGAAAAGCAATTTTGCAACAAAAAATGTTTTGAACTGTGGCAAATTTGCTGATTCTTCATTTTCTGACTGTTGTTTGAGACTCTTGCACAAAATGCATCACAGAGACCAAGGGGCAAAAGTTTTAAATGTTTATCTTTAGAAATTTGTGATAACAGGTAAACAATTACACGACTTAGGCAAAGTAAGTGAGCTGTGGAAAAAAAATCTAATCTGAGCTCCATTTGTGGATTTGTCACTCCAATATGCTAATGGGATTTCTCTAAAGGTTATGCTGCAGCTGTCATTCAGAGCCACTCAAGCAAAACTTTTGTCCTCATATCTGCAGAAGCACGCTTGACTCCATTTTGATTTTCCTAGAAAAATTCAAACTAAGCGAAACCCATAACCAAATCATTTTCGAAGAATTTATATTAAGTGTTTAATAATCCATTTCAGGTTTGATCAATTAAAAGCTCCTGTCACAAGGTCATTTTGTTTTATAAGTTGGTGCTTTGAACAAGTTACTCAGATCTAAGTATGAGGAAGTAAAGTGGATTATCAAATAGTCTCATGGTAAAATTATTTTTGCCATTTTTGAAGTCCTCCTAGATTGAATGTTTTGTCAGAAGATTGAACAACAAAAAACAAACAAGTGAACTAAAATTTATGACATCTGCAACATTTTTATCTTCACCAGAATGATGTCATGTTGATCTGCATTACTCTGTACTTTCCTATTTCTTATGCGGTCAGTATTTTCTTCAGTGACCATAAAACACCAACCTGTCCTCCTGTTAAGCATTCTACCAGAGGTATTAATAATTAAAGAGATGATCTACTTCAAGAGTAATGGAAAAAAACAACACCACAGCGCTTTATCAGATGCTCTTTCTGAAGCTCCCTGAGTTTCCTGTTGCACAAGAAGCTAATAGCCACACTGCACTTCTAATAGTTTTAAATATGTTCTCTTATCTTCAGAAAGGTTTCAGATAATCTGAGGCATTTTAATTAAAGTAAAGAAACACTCCTCTAAAAGTTCATCTGTAAAGACTGAAATTTTTCAAATTATTTTGTAATGCTTCTCTTTCAGATGTTTTTGTGAAAGTGCCTGGCTTGCAAAGATCCAGGTTTTCATTTTAAACTTGTGGAAGAAACAATCAGGACTTGTCACAACTATCAACCTCATGTCTCATTATTTTGTTGCACCTCTCAGTTCTCCCTCCAGGCCCTTTTCTTTATACAGTCATTCAGATAGACACATCCTTTGATACAACATCCGCATCCCATCCAGCATCTCTTTCTGTCACAAACAGCATCAGCATCAGCTGCAGCTCTCTCGTCATCCTTCCCCTTCTACCTGTTAACATACCAATAACCCTTTAATCCATCAGCTGCTCCACCTCTCTCCACAGAGGCAAATAGTGATGCCAGTCATCTCTCTCCTTGAGGACTCACACGTCCATACGATGACTAGCGCAGACGCCAGGTAGCTGCCTTTGATCAGGCCTTCCACACACTGCTTCCTGCGAGTGATCACAGCTGTCAGAACGACTCGAGGCAGGTTCCCCTTCACAGCTGCCTCTTGCCTCATCCTCAATGTTCAGTTCAGATCGAGACTTCACACTTTAAAAAAGGCTTTTCAACCCCCATCGGGCCAAATGAATTAGCATGCCAAATGGGAGCTGAGCCATAACAAGAAAAGTCCTCTTTAAACCTTCGCACTAAAAGGACACAGAGTGTAGATGCAGAAAGATGAACTGGATCTCCATCTACTGTAAATTTGTGTTATTAACAGATGAAATGATGTGAAGATGATGGCGTTGGACAGCTCCAAACACTAATCTGTTTACAAATGTGAAAAATGATGGCAGCCTGAGAACTACTTCAATTAGAGCAGTTGTGTTTTATTTGCTCCGTCGGAGTCCATTTTGTTCTCTCTCCATTCACACAAACCTCCACACAGACTTTCCCAAGCGGCTAAATCTCTGCTGTTTATTTAATAAGGGGTGGGTTTGATAAGATAAGGCTGAACAGAAGAGTGCCACCAGGGCAATCTGTTCCCTGAACTGCTGCACATCTCGTTGCTCGAGTCGGTTGCTGCGTCTTTTCTTTTGCCTTTAGAAGCAGAGAGAACATTTTTATCACTCTAAGAGTTCAAATTGTATATTTTTTTTTTCCAAATCTTGACGTATTCACTTTCCTGTTGCTTGGGAGAAAAAAACTAAAAAGAAAATGTGATTCCTTACTAAATTTGTTGAACATTAAGGTGACTTTCTGTAATGATGCAGATATATGTGAATTAAAAATATTTTAGCATCCCTTTAATTCCTTTTATTGAAATCGCTTCACATAAAGTAAGTTTTTACTGCTTTCAACAAGAAGCCAATATCTATCTTGGACAGTTAACGTTCCAGTTGGCTAGTGCTGTCAATTGATTAAAAAATAAATCATATTTATCACACAGTAGCATTATGATTAATCGTGATTGATTACTATGCTTAACTTTGTAAGCTTGAAATAGAAGTATGCACACAGTTCTAGTTATTGCAGAAACCTTCTTCCCTTCACTCAATTTTCTTTTTTTTTGTAGCACAAAGTAAGTAATGTAGTCTCCCAATACTCAACAACCTCTAATGGTAACTTACTCAATTGCAAATGAAGACATGTAGTAGTAAACAACTGACAGATAAAATGCATTTTATTTTTTAGTTCTTGGGTGTCACCCCTTTCTAATGCCGCCCTGAGTAACTGCCCATATCTCCCATACCAAAACGACCACTGTATTCACATTTTCAAAAAGATGTTTAAGAAAATGTTTAATTGTCTCAAACCATCCATGTCTGGCAATTCCCAGTTTCCCAGAATTTTCAAGATGGTTCAATTCTGTTTTGACAAAAATACAAAATTTTAAAAAAGAAAATTAGTTTGGGTGACATCTGGCTACAACGCACCTCACCACCACATCCGTGAATGGCTGAATGACTGAATGCAGTGTGAAGAGCTTTAGGATTCTCCAGACAAAACAAGAGGATTCAGGATGTTACAAAGAGAAAACACAACCAAACACAACAACTTTTAGACACCAAATCCCAAGTCACTGAAAAATGATAGAAAAAAAAATCAACTGAGTGAAAATTGATGATAAAAAAGTGAAAACAAAACTGCAGAGTCCAACAATGACACCAAACTGCTGACACTGTTCAACTGCACACTGAAAACATTGCAAAGATGATGAGTTCTGATGTTTTGTAAGGACAGAGGAAACACAGACTACCGGAGGCGAGCAAGAGGGACCAGTGTAAAAAAAAAAAGAAAAAGCATGAAAGGAAACAGACTCAAAGAAGAACACAGCAAAGGTCAATGAGAGGCAAAAAAGAGGAAGGGTGACGTCAAAACAAGGCATTAAAATTCAGAAAGTCCTTATCTGTAATGTGCTGAGTAGTTGGTGTTTACATTCACACAAAATGAGAAAACAATTTTATTTTTTTGCTTGCTGGAGATTGCTGCTGAGGCTCTGTTTTTGAATCCATGGGCCAAGACGTGAAATTGCTTTTGTATGCTTCAATCGATTCCTTTCATCCTTTGTCAGCGTCTAGACTGTCCTTCTCTCCCTGCTAGTTTTAAAGCCAGAAATGAGACAAAGCATGAATACCAAGATGCTAATCAGTGGGATAGGCCGCATCAGTGACCATTAGTTGCAGCTAAGAATAAAACAATGGTGGAGAATAAAATAGATACTAAACGTTTGCTTTCCCTGCTTCACCATGAAGTCAGAAAGGTGACCTAAGAAAGCACATCTGGATCTGATCTGGATTTCTGTAAAACGTTAAACCTACATGGTCACTTAAAATGACCTCCCATTTATCACTTTTTCTCCAAGAGTTCCTGCTGTGAAACATTATGTATGGTGGTGATGTTAGGGGATAATGTTGCAACCTGTAGGTTAAGAAAATTTGAATTTTAAGTAATTTTAAAAGGCTATAAGACAAAGTTATAGAATACTAACTAGGGCTTTATATATATTTGTAATCAAACATTATCCCAGAAATGATCTGGTCAGATTTTCCACTTGTTCGACCCCATCTGGACCGAGCTGTCCAAAACACAAAACTTCAATATTTTTCAAATCAGTGAATGCAATCTATCCAAACTAAATGCTACCAGATCATGCTGACAACAGCACTCTTCAGTGTGAATGCTGTTACTGATGGACAAAGACAAAGACAACAATTTTGAGTGAAGCACAGAGACATAAATTGTAATTTAAATCATCCAACTAAGATATAACCTTTGGCAGTGTATTATACTTAAATTGCCTTTCATCGCTTTCATAATCAAACATGATAGATGTTATTAGTGGCTTTGATGGCAAATCTCATTGGTGGGGACAGTTTAATAAATATAAAGAATCTAGTCTGACTATATGGTCAATAATCAGCACTAATTTTGTAATTCTGTTTTCCTTCTTCCATGCAGCTGTACATCATAGCTATTTTCAGAAGGTATTTCCAAGTAAAGTTGCATTTTTATTTTTATTTTTTGCACAAAAAATAATTTTTAACATGTTTCAGCTCATGCAAATGTTAATTTTAATCCCTTGTTTTCTTTATCAAGGTAGGTATACCTCGTCTGAAGTACAAATTTCAGCCACTTCACAGTATTATTTAAGAACAGGAGAATGGGGAAAAAAATCACTACAGAATATGTCTTTGACATTATACTGAAGAAACACCAAGGCAGTTTCTCATTTACAGGAATAATATAGAGAATGTTGAAACTACTCCTGTGGTTGGCTGTTTGAACGTTTCCAAATTAATGAAACCAGTGTAGTGAACTCTTGTTTTGGTTTAAAAAAAAATAATAATCAAAAGTTCCACCTGATTGTTTGAGTCTGTTCAGTTAACCATCATAATGACAACCAGCCACTAGCAAAAACACAAACTCAAAGGCCACCATCCCACATAACAGCATGCTGCCAGTGTGAAGGGGCCACACAGAGGGTTGATGATCGCACTAAATAAAAGGCCCTCCTGTCCTTCCTCTCACCCGTCCTACCATTTGCTCCCTCCCTCCCCCATGTTACTCTCCTTCACTTCCATCATTGGGTGTCTCATCAATGTGACTTCCTCCTCTGTGCTTTCCTGCACCCCTGCTATGTGAAAACCCTGGAGTCATGTAAAGCATTCCCGTGCACAGTAACGGGTGACCTCTTCTCTCCCCTCACCACCCCATCCTTCTTCCCGCCGACGTTTCCAAAAACCCCCACGTGTCCTCTTTCCTAGGTGGTCTCTCCCCAGCAATCTGTAGTCAATTCCCCGCTGTCAGGATTAGCTTGTTTGTAACCTTTTAGGTTGTCCTTTTAAAGCACAAGATCATCTCCTTACCAAAGGTGAACAATTTTTGTCTCAGGGTTAATATTGCAGTTTATAGTTATTTTTATGGGGAAAGTCTTTTATAAAGAAGCTTGTTTTCAATAGATTTTAAAACTAGAAACTAAAACGTGCACCTTTAGGTCTTATTTTAACAAAATTTTGCAAAGTAACACGACAGAGGAGACATCTGTGATGAGGACAGGAATGGCTGCAAGACAGCAGTTATATCCACAACACTGCATTTTCCTTTCTCCTTCAGAAAAGAGCACTGCCCTGCAGTCACAACTCACGTGATGATGAGTGTGTGCAGAAAAGAGAAAATGTGTGTGTGTATACATGTGAGAGCATTATTGGATGTCAGATTGTGCAATACACACACACACAGATAACTGGCAAGCTAAATTGCCCTCAGTGCTGGAATTTACCAGATGGCACTGGACACAAACCAGGACTATTACTCATGAGCTCAAGCATAAGCAGAGGCGGAAAGCTAAATGGCCTACTGCTTTTTCAAGTTCAACCTGATACTTTACTATGTCTTTCAACATCTTATAACCAAACTAGTAAAAAACAATGAAAGAAATCATAAAACGTGACAGTGTCTGGTTCAGCCGGACGTTAGCTTGTGTCTGGTATCCGCCTGTTTCAGTGTGGTTCATGTGAGCTGAAAATTTCTCTGAACACATGGAAATATTTAACTGCAGCATACCTTTGCTCTACTTAGGCACCTGCTGTCCAAAGAGTATTTTTTTAGTAATATTATTATCCCTAACATTTACTCTAAGTGGTTTTTCAGGCCTGCTTAACTTGTTCCTCATGGTGATTAAGCTTAATGTTTAGTGATGTTTTCAAATCAGTAGAAGACAGACTTGAACATGTTAAAAATATATTTTTTTGACTCTCAGATTTCAGACATTACAGTATTTCAATAATTTGGAAAATCCAGAGGATGATGATGACACTCGAGAAGAAGAACATCTGTGAATGCTTCCTGGTGTGACATCATGAAAAAGCTATGATATCAGGAAGAAAAATTTGAGCCTCCACAAGTCCAAGTTATCATTCGGTGGGTAAAATTTATCCAAAAGTCAACTAAGAACAGGAGCATTTTATTATTATAGCAGTTATTATTCACAGTGAAATTCCTTTAGTGATGCAGCCTGAAAGGACTTTAAGAGCAAGAAGAAAATAACAGAACATTGTCTGTAAATACCCACAGCACCAAAGATCTTGCTGGCCCTAGCTGTGGTTTGATTAATCTAAAACAAAACTGCTAGGCAAAAATTACCATTGTTACATGGATGCAAGAGGGACTAGTGCACTTCCAATGAATAAAATAGATGGTGTCACGAGAAATCATTATGTTGAAATACTGGAGTGAAATCTGTCATAAGGCAGGAAATTAAATTTAAGGCACATATGAGTCACAAGCATATTGCCAAATTAGCAAATAAGTGGCTTAAGGACAACAAAGTCAATGTTTTCAAGCGAAAACCTAGCTTAGTCTTAGTTCTAAACTTTACCTTAGTCCTAAGATAAAGCTTGGTCCTAAGCTTTATCTTAGTCCTACGAAAAGTTGTGTGCAAATTTGTGAATGAGTAAAGTAGCCTATCACCCAAAATTTAACCAAACTATTGTGAGAGGCTTGTGGAAGGATGGTGTTAATGTTTCTCAACAGTTTGACATTTTAAAAAGAAAATAGCAAGGAAATGTACATAAACTTCTTAATCTTGAGAAAGTTAAAAGGAAAAAAAAAAACAAGTAAGAAAATATTTTGCTAAAATCTTGCTTGTAGTGATCCATTTTTTTTATCAGAATTAAATAATATGTGAAAAATATAAAGAAGGTAAAAGATCAATTGTTATCTTTATTTACACAGGAAATCTCACTAACACAGGACAATCCCTAATATCTACAAGCAGATGGTATGTTACACAAAGAACATTAGATGTATTATATGTAGAGACAGCCAAAATGTGATAAAGAAATAAAAAAAAATTTGCTGCTGCTACTTAAAAAACAATTTAGTATTTTATTTGCTGCAGGTCAAACTAATTCTTCACAGACATTAGGATTTTCTTCCCCATTTATTTTTGCGTGAAAACATGGAAAACAGGAATGCTTATAGGCTGAGGTTTGGTGTGTCTTACAGAATCTTAATATAAACCTTTAAGAGTTCCCTATTGGTTTTGAGTTTCTGGTAATCATGTATTGTACACTACAGGAAAAGGGAAGCTCTGTGTGGCTACAGTAGAGGCTTCAAGATAACGAGGCAACAACAGGAAGAATCAGAGCAGTGATGAAAGGGGGAGCAGAGCAGTGGAGCTCTGTGGTGGTGTTCCATTACAAGGCAGCTAAAAGTATGGAAACATACAGGATGAAATTAGCCTGGAGCTAAATCTGGTACAATGCATGTTCTGTGCATGTACTCTCAAATAAACAAATCCACCAGCCATGTTGTGTCCAGCATATGGAGGCTGTCTTTTACTTCTTGATAACTGAGGCATTTAAAAAGTATGCAAAAATATTGCACTCAGTATATAAAAATTAGAAACTGAACACAAGATATATGCAGAAATGTCTTTGCAGGTTTGCAGTTGTACTGTGCTCTTTCCATATTAATGATGATTTGAACTAGGCTTTGTACGTTACTTAAAGCTTAGGATATTGTTTGTTTGTTTTTTTCATCTAACTCTGTTTTAAACTTCTCTACATCTTTATCTCTGACCTGTCTGCTGTTAACTAACAAACATCTGAGGTTGCCACAGAACCACTGTATTAATACAGAGATTAAATTATCTCACTATCTGCTAATTAGGTGAAATCTGAAGGCATCTGGTTACATATAATCTTATTTGAAAGTACTTTGTGTGGGTCTAACCAATAAACTTGAAATAAAATGCACTATGGTTGTAATGGAATAAAAATGTAAATACTTCTGCAATGCACTGTCACCAAGGTTGGGTAAAATGTGCCAATTTTACTCACTCACAAGAATACATGGCCTAGAGTACCAATTTTAAAACCACGGAAAGTTGCTGTAACTTAATATTAGGCTAAATCAGATCTATCACTTATCTCAGTGGTTTACGTCTTTAGCCTAAGTTAAAATTCTGCTGCTTCCCTTTAGATAAACAAATGTTCCTCACTACAAGAAAATGAAAAACATGGGCAGTTTAAAAGCCCTCAATCATTCTAGTCCAAGGTCCGCTGCTTCATTACAGAAAGCTAGTTCAGATAAGGAGGAACACACACACACACACGCACACAGAAACAAGCCCTGTCGGGATCATTACAGATATTCAGTCAAAGTGCTTCATAGCATCCCACATGCAATGACAAATTTGTGCAAGACAGCATGAAGGCCAAATATACCCTCTGTCCATGTGCCCTGCTCTTCAACACACACACAGGCGCACGCGCGGGCACACCAACACACAGTGAGAGAGAGAAATGCCCTCTGCTCTAAACTCTCTTCAACTCTTCTGTGACCTCAGCTTCTCTGTTCCTACTGTGTTTACCAAAATCTCTGTTTTTAACGTCCTGAAATCAAAATGTGTCACACCAGGAAGCCAAAATGGAGCAAAAACACTGAAATTGGACAAAAGCAGAAAAATAAACATAAATTATCTGATTCAATTTAGTGTAATAACCTCAAACTGATGTGTAAAAAATAGTTTATTTAAGATTAGTGATTTGCACAACACAGTGCCAGGTAAAAATTATTCATGTTCCTTGACACCACAGTTTTCTGTGACATACTTAGCATATGTCACAAGTGGGATTTCATGCGGCAGACCAACAAAAAATAGCAGATAAGTAAGGTTTAGTTTTACTTTAGAAATAACAGAATACATTTGTGAATTTGTATCCAAACCCTTTTTACTCTGATACAACTAAATAAAATCAGAATGCAAACCAACAATGACAAAAATGACTTTGGACAAATTTAAGTCAATTTAACATTAACATAAGACACCAGCTTAAACAAGCCTTAAGTTTTAAGAAAACAATGTAACTACAGAAGAAAATGTTTTGCCTTTGGAAAAAATACTTCACACTGACAACATGTAGGAAGCTTGATTTTTTTCCTGTGCTGCATTTCAAATCACTAAACCCCATTGCACATTTATGCAATATTCAATATTTTTTAGACGTACTTGTTTACCAATACAGCAGTAAAAGTCAATCCAAGTTTTGCTTTACATTGCAGCTTCACTGTTTGTTTTTTGTGCATCAAAAAACTATTTTCATGACTGACAAATGCAGCAGAGTAACAATCAAGGTAAAGATAGACTATTGGTGACGTGCGATAGGTCAGTTATGCTTTACCATTACTAGAATATTTTAATAATTTACATCTGTCATGTTTCTGAGTACCTCTATTTCTGTCATTACACAAGTACAGGACGTTCAAATTTCAAGACATATTTTAAGTACCAATTGAGAAGTAGCAACTTGTACCAAAAAACGGTCCGAAAGGGACATTTGATTCATGCTTGCTGGCTGTTCTGACGCAAAACACACATTCACAGCGTGTGCAAGCAGAGTAGAGCTTTAATAAAAATGTCCCCTCAGCTGGAAATTGTTTCCAGTGCAGCTGAAAGGCCCCTTTTATTGAGCTGGTAGTACACCAACCCCTTCCCATCCTCTACTTTTCCTCCATACATACACACTAGGACAGTTCTCTATTCAGTAATCAAAATTGTTCATTTCTAAATTCAACTTTCAAATTATTACAGCTTTAAATGTACATTTAAAGTCTGACTTTAAAGTTGTCACTTTGTGACCTTTTCATTTTCACAAGCCCAGTTTCATTTCCCCTTTTTACTTTCAAATCAAAGTATCAATCATCTTTTCAAATCATCTCCAAAAACAACTTTCTTGACTAATAAATATTTTGCCATCTTTTTCCAATGAAACTCCCAGTTTGCTCATTTTATTTTTCCTGTTTATAGACCATACCTAGGACAGTACTTGAGGAGATACATTACATTATATTTTTAGGTATTTTCAATTTAACAAGGATCAAATATTACAGTTACAGGATCAGAGACACATGTGGTCCCTTACATCAGGGTTCCAAAACAACTGTGAAATTACATCTGATTTCAAATGTTTTGATGTTTTGTTTTGTTTACATCACATTTTGGACATTTAAGCACAAATGTTTAGTTTAATTTGCAGGTTGTTTTAGCTACATATATACCACAGACCATGAAAAAGCAACACTAAAATTGATTTGGCATTGCGAATTCACAGCTTATTTGGCATCTGAACATGTTTAGATCAGTTCCATTTCAAAATCTATAATGTAAGGACATATGCTGATGCAGATTCTGAGTCATCCAAGACTAAGCAATAAAAAGAGCTTAAGGGGAAGGGACCTGGACTTTTTAACCTTGGGAAACAAAAGAAGGCCAGTTGACCTTCACACTTAGAATAAAAAAATGTGGAATGGAGTGTCTGGAGATGCATTTGTATATATATATATATATATATATATATATATATATATATATATATATATATATATATATATATATATATATATATATATATATATATATATATATATATATATATATATATATATATATATATATATATATATATATATATATATATATTTTTTTTTTCCAGGAAAATGACACTTTTCCAGGCTTGTTCCATCCAAACTCTTGGATGCAATTGAGCTTGTACAATGATGTGGAGCAACAGCGAACCAGTGTGGGTGTTTTCACAGCCGGCGATGCCGACAGCAAACACGTCACACTCAACAGGAAGGACAGGTTGTGCTTTGGCTGTTTTCATGCAAATATGAACATGCATAATTGTGTAGACAAAACCCATACACACAGGCAGATCAGAACAGGCCGCAGGCCTAAAGGGTTTAGTAAGCAGGAGTGGGCGTGTTAGAGAACGCCTGTATATTACTCACACCCACTCCCACTCATGTATGTCACGTTCAAACTCTAAAATCTTTGACATAAAAACCGAACTACGGTCTCACTTTTCTCTCTTCCATTGTTTTTTCAGGGAGACTACAAACACAAGACATTGGATCATTCACAGTGACACATTTTATACCTGTTGCATTTGAAAAGAATTAATACGTACCAGGTAAATAAACCGTCAAAAGTTAAGTTAGGAGAAGAATTCAGAAAAAAGAACCAAATGTTTTCTCTTGAAAGCTTTTTCTCCCTAAATTCAACATATTCCTCAACCTTGGCAAAGATATTAATGCCAATATTTTTTTACTGCCTAATGAAACAAGGAGATTTTCAAGAGGAATATGACTTATTCGAACATTTACACATTACACCATGTTCCAAATTATTATGCAAATTGATTTTTTTGTTCTGCTATTAAATTTATAGATCTACTTAAGAAGGATGTTCCACATTATTAAGCGGGCCACAGGTTTCAAGCAATATGGGAAAGAGAAAAGATCTCTGCTGACGAAAATCATCGGATTGTGTAGTGCCGTATGACAAGATATGAAAACATTAGATATTTAACAAAAACTGAAGAAGACTGTGAAGAGATTTGTGGCTGATCAAGAACAACGATGGGTTTGTACAGATAAAGGTATCATGAAGAAGGTTTCTGTTAGACAAAAAAATCTGATTAAGAGAGCAGCTGTTAAAATGCCTTTACAAAGCAGCAAACAGTTATTTGAAGCTGCTGGTGCCTCTGGAACCTGAAGGTGGAGGATCGTCCTGAACCTACTATTGGGCCACCCCTAACCAGCTCACAAGCAGAAACGGTCGCAGTGGGCCCAGCCATACATGAAGATTAATTTTCAAACAGACTTGTTCAGATGGATGCAGTGGTGGATTGGTGGTGGATGGCTACCACGTCCCAACCCGGCTGTGACGTCAGCAAGGAGGTGGCGGAGTCATTTTTGGGCCAAAATCATGGGGAGAGAGAGAGCTGGTCGGCCCCTTCAGAGTCCCCAAAGGTGTGAAAATGACCTCAGCAAAGTATGTGGCTTTCTCACTGATCATTTTCTTTCATGGTTCAAAATCATCTTCATGCATGACAAGGCACCATACCACTGTGTCATTGGCTGCTATGTGCATATAAGGGGAGAAACTCATGGTGTGGGTTTCGTCTTTGGAGTTTCCTCAAGCAGAAGATCTGAGGGTGGAATTCAGTTCAAATCAATACAGCAGCTCTGGGAAGGTTTTCTGACACCCTGCAAAGAAATTCAAGCAGAAACTATCCACAAACTCACAAGTTCAATGGATGCAAGAATTGTTCAGGTGATATCAAAGAAGGGGTTCCTATGTTAACATGTAACTCGGTCTGTTAAGATGTTTTTGATTGAAATAGCTTTTGAGTTTAGTACATGTGACCACTTAATGCCGCACATTCAAAGAATTACCGTTTGCAGTTCTTTATAATCCATAAAATGTTTAGAAAATCTCCTGTGCATAATTATGTGGAACTGTTCATTTTGAGTTTTTTAGTTTTGAAAAAAAAAGAAAAAATACTGTTCTCATGGGGAGCTTTGTTCAGTAAAATTTGATTTATGCTTTAACAGTTCATGACTTGAAAATTATACTGACCATCATTTGCATTGACCATCTAAGAAAATCTGAGAAAATATCACAGCATAATAATTTGGAACATGGTGTAATCTTCCTTAGGAACAATCTGATTGGGTCGCAGAGGTATTCAGCTTTCAATCTGTGTTGATCAGAAATGTAAGCTAACAACAAATAAAATGTCTGACTAACTTGTAAGTCCAAGGAATGAGATTTAATCTTGGTGAACATCAATGGCTTGCTTTGGGAAGTCGGCAAATTCAAATGCAGTCTAAATTATCATGAGAACAAGAGCTTAAAACTTTAACTTGATCATCTTTGGAAGGAAACCAATTTAGCACATTGAACTCATCAGCTGATAAACCCCAATATACGCCAAAGAAAGGCATCTAACAGTCTCTAGTGAACAGGGGAGCATCAAATTTGGAGAGAAAATGATTTCTGGAAAACGAAAGACAAACAGGCCTTTTAAATGCCGTTGAAAAGTGAGAGTTATTAATCAGACTCAGACCGACTGTTAGACCCTGGACTCAGGAGAAGCATTTGGCCTCTTTCCAAGTTGTGGAACAGTGGATCAGATCTTTACTCATGCGGAACTGCTTGAGGCAATGTGGGAGCTTGGTTATCTGGTTTGCATGTGTTTTGTATCAAACTAAAGCAAGAGCCATGCCTGTTCATGGCAGGAAGTCAAGCTGGTTCATAGTGCAGGTTCCACTATGTCATGGATGTCGCTGGTCTCTGACCCCGTCTGTGCTGTTTTTGGATTTGATCTCCATGTACACTAATTGAGAGGATGAGGTTTAGTTTGACCTTACACATGCACTAGAGCTACTAGCAGTCAGAACTCAGTTCCCTTTAAGCTGAGGTCACGGTTTGTAATGAGAAGGTGAGCTACTGCCTCTGGTTAGGGGTCAGGCTCTGCCTAAAGCTAAAAAGCTGGAGTATCTTGGTGTGACATTTACCAGTGATGGTTGGATAGAGTACAAGACAAACTGATGGATTGGAGCCTCTTCTATCGTAATGCATGTGCTTCTCCAGTCTGTCATATTAAAGACAGAACTGAGCCCGAAAGGCATAGCTCTCAATTTAATGGAAATTCTACTTTCTGACCCTTCCTTATAGTCATGAAATATGGATGATGAACTAAAGAAGAAAAGATTTGTTATAAGTCATTGAAATTAGTTTCCTCCATAGGATGTTTGAACTCAGTCTTAGTGATAGGGTGATAGAGTCGCTGAAATGAGTTGGACATATGCTCAGGATGCTTTCTGGAAGCATTCCTGGTCTTGTCCCACAAGGAGGAGACTTAGAACTCTCAAGAGGGACTATAAATCCCATGTGGGTTGTTGAATGCCTTGGGGTCCTGCAGGAATGATCTGGACAGTGTTACAGGGGAAAGAAATGCCCAGTTTCCCAACTGAACCTCTGATCACTGCATCACTTAATCGTAAATAATGTGTCTCACCTAAGTTTAAATCAATCAAAAATCAAGGTTAACAAAGTTAAGAGAAACAAAGCTCTTTCATAGGAAACATTATAAAAAAAATTATAATACTGAAGGGTATGTAATAATACGCAGGAAGGCTTTAATTATCTTGAAGAAGGTAAGACAGAATATACATGCTGCAGCACATGCTGAATTGACCATCTCAAGGGCAAGCATATGTCAAAAGAACTATTCCTAAAGTAGTCGATAGTCCAGAGCGTCTACATGAGACTCCCTGCTGGTGCTGGGGACACATCAATACGAGACTGAATCAACTCAGAACAATTAAAAGGGACTGCTGGACAGCATATCGCCCCAAAAGTCTGACAAATATGCTGACAAAAGATCTGTTAATACCAGGCACTGTCAATACAAAAATCTAATGTAATTAAATCATCCTGGAAATATGAAGAACGACCTCAGCCACCAAAAAATTGACAAAATTTCATAGATGTCTTTTTTTCCATTCACATTAATTAAAATAAATCCTTAATGTTGAACTGTTAAGTTGAACTATTGTTTTATCTACCACCTGGCCCCATCTGTCAGCGTTTCAACAAATTTTCTAACACATTTTTAATTAATATGAATCAGCGCAACTCCTGCCCCTTCAGAGCTGCCAACAAGACTATCCGTGGCTCTGTGAGGTCTACATGTGACAGTGTCAGAGTCGATATATCAGCTGCGCCACCAGGACAGCATGACGTAATCCTGATGTGTGACTCAGACTGCCAACACATGGCATCAGTAATACAAGCACATCCACCAACATGCTTCGTCCAACTGGCACTCTCGTGACTCTGTGGATCTCCAACCCCCATCCGTCTTTAAATGTGTCAATCAAAGTCCGGTTAGAAACGCCAACCCGAGGCTGAAGACCTCTTTCTATCTCTAGCTGCTCTGTGTCGCACATGCTGAGTTAAGCTGAAGTTGCCATTCAGGACACGGAGAGCTGTTTTCAGCAGCAAGGATTCCCCGTCCCATTGTTCTGTCAGCGGAGACCAACACACTGCTCACCTCTGACCCTGACCTCTGGCCTCTTTGTGTGTGTCTGTTTAGCTTGGGGGGGTCAATGTGGGAATAGACTGTGAACCACACACAGAGAACCTTCTAGCCTCACACTGATAGTAATCGATAGTTATGTTTTTATGCGCAATAGATTTAGTGTGCATTAAACTATTTCCAAGTAAAAGTTTACACTAAGTTTAAAGCTAAAACTACAAAAATTAACATAAAACAGAAAATCATGCTGACAAGTGGAAACAAATGTAACTTTTCAAAATTATTTCAGGATACATGTTTCATATTACAACAATGTGAAAAACAATATTCAGAGCCTTATCCAGAAATGTTCAATGTTATCAATGTTTAACCCTCTCCAGGCAGATGTTGCAGATTTGCAACAGCTAAATGCTACTTAGCTAGTCTTTGCAAGTAATTTGAGCCTGAGAGGGTTCATCTTAATTTTTAGACATCTCAGGAAAAGAAAATGATTTCATAGAACCCTGCCAAAAGATTAGCTTAGCTAAAATAACTTTAGTGAAAAGCTTCTTGTAGCCATCGGCCAGACTCTGATTTCTATCTGGTGACAGTTTGCCGCACTCCTCACTCTCAGCTGTGAGATGTTTTAGAGTTTTCTTGTATCTATAGCCCATTTTAAGTCTCTTCAAATAATCTCATTGAGGTTAAAATCTAGTCTTTGACTCAGACCAGGACTTTCCATTTCTAATTTCAAGCCAGTTCTTGGTGGATTTACTGTTATGTTTTGAGTCACTTTCAGGTTGCAGGGTCAAGTTATACTTGTGCTTAATCATTTCTTTAGAAATGACCTCACAATTTCCAAAAGCACCCTCCTTTATATGCCATGGTGGACTCCATGATGATGAACTGCCCTTGTCCTGCTGAAGCAAACATCCCAAAACTTTGACACTTCTAGCCCAGTGCTTCCTGTGTATATGAAGTGATGTTCATTGAATGCAGTATTTGGGGTACATGTCCTCTTTTGTGCTGTCCAAATATTTCAATTTCAGACTCGTCAAGAACATTAGTCTAGCAGTTCATCTTCTCTCCGGCTGACTTAAGTCTAGTCTTTATCTAATTCTTTGAAAGCATCAGTGTTTTTTTTGTGCACGTTTATGAAAAAGACTGGTGCAGACTCTTTCTGATTATTCAGGCGTGCATTTTCACATCAGCAGCAGGAGTCTGCTATGGGTCCCATGACGACGTTTGAGAGTCTTTTTTTTTTTCCCAACACTTATTTTAGTGCCTTGCGGCCTGCTGGCAGATTGAAGTTGTTTGGATGGTTAGAACTGTGCATGTTGCCAGTTTGTTGAATTTTCTCCATGGCCAGATTAATTTCTGGGCAATGAAAAGGGTGATTTCAACATCTTTGAACCCTTTAATCTTCTTTCTGAAGGAACCAGATAGCTCTTTGCATCTCATGAAGATGTTCACACTTGCTTCAGCAGTCAAGAGCAAATCAAACTTTCCAAGCAAAGCTTCAAAATGCTGAGCAATAACGTTCTCATCATATGAACCAGATTTGATCACTGTGGGTATTTTTAACCGTTCTAAGAAGGAGCAAAAAATAAAGAAAAGGGTCTCTTTGCTTATTTATTGTCAGCTTTTTTTTTCAATACAAAACTCACTGTATGTTCAAAAGGCTGCCTTAGTGTGTCCAAACTTTATCACAACTGCAAAGAATCCAACTCATTGGTCTAAAAGAAAAAGTCCTTTATTTTGTGAGCTTTGTTGGAAGAGTTAAAAAGAACAAACTTAATTTGCCAAGAATTAATAGAATTAAATTAGAAACAAAAAGTGATTAAAAAACAAGTCTGCAGTTCTGACAAACCTCTATTGAAGAAGGTTTTCAGTGAAGTGACTGAGGCGGGATTAAACAAAGGATGTAAAGCGTTTTGGCTCTCAGTCATTGCACACTCAGTGGGTAGTAGTTAGACACTGTCATTTGGGCAGTGTGAAAACATGTTAATTTGTGTTAGTGGCGACACTGACAGCCCTGACTCATTCGGACCAGGAGGTACGACAGAACATTTCAGCCCCTCAAACACAAGGCAGCAGTCTTTCCAATGCCAAATATCATATATGTAATAAATAAATATTGTGTTACTGTTTTACTCTGGTTTTGTGGTTGACAACTTCTCCATCAAATTTAAGATAAACAGAACCCCAGCATCCTTCTTATCCTTGACAGATTTAGATTTATGGTAAAATTTTAATTTTATTAATAAGTTTTTTTCTTTCAGGAACTAATAATTTTTTAAAAGTTGAATCTGACGGAGAAACTGCACAGCAAGTAAAATATTAACAGGATGGCAAGGAGGCTTTTCCAACTACAAAAACTTAGAGGTCACAACGAAAACAATCAAAATACCAATGTAAGCATGTAAAAGGCAGGTCAGCAATTATAAAAACAGATTGATTACAGTTATACCAATAAATACTTTTCCAGTATTTATTGTAAAGGCTATAAATAATTTTCAACATGCCATTTTTGTGAAAATGGCATGAAAATGGCATACACTGAGAAATTGTCATTTGAAAAATCGTATCCTTTTAGCATTGCTTTAGCTGTCATGTGCGGTCGAAATAAACATTGTAGTTCAACAGAAAACAGGAGCACACCTAAATATGCCAGAGAATAAATCATTTGGCTTTAACTGTAAATGAGTTGACTTTAAATCAAATTGTAGAAAAGGAATTATCATCCATGTCACTCTGTGTGGGGGTTTATGTCTACTGTGGAATAGCATGTCTCCTGTTGGTTCGTTCAGCAGGTTCTATTCAAACCAAAGGTGCTTTATTGCTCTAATGTGTCTGCACTAGCCCTGATCTTTCCTCTCATACTTGCCACATACCTGCAGTGCCTCCTCTACATATTTGCCTTCAGACCTGCGGTCCAGGCAACCCCCTGTTGCCATGGGGAGCACTTCGACCTTGTCAGCACTTCTAGGGTGTATCTCCCCCCTCCTCTTATTCTTCACAGTTTTTGTATCCTTTCACCCCTCCCTCTTTTCACTCTGTTGGAACCCATCCTCCATTCTTGAGGGAAATGACTGTTCCTTCTTCTTTTCTTTCTCTCAGATTCATTCACCCACAGTGTTTGGCACCAGCAGTCTCCTCTCCTCCTACTCCAACTCCTACTCCATAGAGTCTTTCTAAGAATGTGTATACTACCGGGTTTTTCTACTGACTAAGGGAGTTGGAGGAAATTGAAAGAGAATGTGCATCTGCTGCCGATTTCAGCTGCACAGGATCAGTGAGATTCTGATAGTTGATATTTCCCTCAGTTTCCTTGGGGAACACAAGGAGCTCATTTGATATATAGACAGAGCTCCACCATGGAGGGAAGTAATTGTTCTGGAGATTAGGAAGCCTTAAATGTCTTACTAATGTGCAGAACTTGACCTTTATGTTTCTGCCGTGGGCAAAATCACAGCACGAACCAGGTACAGGATGGCCTGGAGTGAATAAAATCTATTATGAACAATGTTTGAAACTTGGAAGCTAGTGAACTCTGGAATTTACCATCAAATAAATGAACTTTACCCTGGGGTTGATGTCAAATTATGTAATAGTAAAGTGATACTTCCCCTTATAGGAGAGAATCTCAGACTAAAATCCAAGCTAGAGCTGTAAAACCAGCGAGTAAGAGATTTAGAGTGATGTTTAATGGCACACTAGAGGCTCAACTCAAAGCACATCTCCTGGTCATCACCTAACTGTGGATAAACAGAAGAATAATACAGCGACCATATGCACATTTTTTAAAATAAGCAGATTTCCTACACCACAAATCTTCACAAATTCAATAGTAAAGTTTTTCTATGAATCATAGGCTTTTATTTCTACAGAGGTTGGGAAGGGATTGATCCACGGACGAAACAGATACTGCGTCTCTGCCTTATCACACTTGAATCAAATAATAAAGCCACTAGTAGGACTCAGGTAAGTTCAGCTAAATTGGATGAGACGTAAGAAAAAAATATTACTGAATGGGACGGTGGCTCACAAGGACTAGATTTGAACATTTTATAAGCAGATATTTCTCCAATCTCAACTGGAAATACTCAAATCTATACTTTTCCACAGAGCACAAAACAGAACCTTCTAATAATGTTCTTGTGGAGTCGTTCGGATTAGACCATCAGTGAGTAAGGACCAGAAAATGAAAGATTCAGCTCATAATCTGTGGAAATTTCACATGCTTTGCTATTAGATGCCTTTGCAGCGACTGGACCATGTCTACACCGAGGTCAGCTCTCGGATATGGCGACAAAATGAACCTGCTGTTCAGTGGGAGGTGGTGGGAGGGATGTGGGGGCGGTCAGCTGAGTGTGGACGGGCAACAACACATGCACAGCTGGGATAGCTGATCTTGACATAGGGGCACATTACGCAGTTTATCCTTTCTAAACATAGACCTGGCAGTATTCTTAGTGCCAAACGTCTGCTAGAAGCAAAGATGACAGACATGCAACTCCCAGATTGGAATTAGTTTACCTTAATCCAGCTGGATGCATTTTATGACTGTAACCTGGTACATTTCTTACCCACGTGAGCCTGACATAAATCTTTATGAGAGCTCATAAAACTAACCACTGTTGGAGAGCTAGTGTGACGCAAGTTAATATGTCACATGAAGATGGACATTAAGCGTCTGAAGAGTCTTCTTAGGTCAGATGATGATGACCATGGTCTGAAGAGGTCAGCATGTAACTCAGCATAACATCACTACAGCTAAGTTGTAACATGACAGCTAAGATTCAATTACCATTCATTCAAAAGTAAGGGGAGAAAAAAAGCCCCAACCCATCTGGAGGTTAAGCTCTTCTGAGACTAAATGTTACATTAATTTAATAAAAACTAAACCATGACGTGGAAGAGATGTGTGAAAAATAAAAACAAGGAAAAACAAGCTGAACTGAAACCCAGTGCTGCATGCTTTAACACAATGTCAAGGTGAAAAGATGACAGCCATGATTAGAGAAGCAATTGTTTATTCGTTTTGGTGGGAGTTAAAAGGTCAATGCTACGTGGGCTGGACGTGCATATTTTCTCCATGAATAAACATTATATATTGCAATGCTGAGAAAAAAGTCATAGAAGTCTATTTCAGATTCAATAGGTCTCCAATTTGAAATGTTAAAGCTCATGGTAGTACAATTGGGAAAAAATTGAGCAGGAAAATTACTCAAACTGTTTATCAAATATTACTATGCAATCCATTTTGTGATATCAAAACCACCAGTAATACTTCTTCATTTGTTTTTAGGGAGCTTGTTATACTTTTATTGAACTTATCTGGTAAACACCACCTTCTTTTTCTGATGTAGCAGAGATGTCACTGTCATAATCCTCAAAGTAACTTTTCAAAAAGTCACTTATTTATCTTCCTCAATTAATAATTTACCCAATAAAACATAGGAAAATGTCCAAGATAAACCATTACAACAGAAGTTAAAAGGCAGCGAGTTTAGGAGCTGAACAGTTCATAAGTCACAGATCTTGCATAAGTGTTCATTTTCCTTGAACCTTCCCACATTATAAACACAAATAACAAGGCATTTTATGAGGAAGTTTATGCAATAGATGAACACAATGTTGATCTAGAACTCAATAGATCTGAACTGTAAGGAAAATTAGAAAACGTTCAAATCTGAATAGTGTGGCATTCATTTGTTTTCAGCCCCAATCTGCATACTTACTAGAACTGTTTTTCACAACAGCTGCATGTCTCAAGATACTTCTGTAAATGTTTTGTTCATTAACCAACAGAAAGGTAAAGACTTTTGCCCTTTTGGCTGCAACATAGCTCAACTTCTCTCATATTGTTTAGAGAGCATTTATGAACTTCAATTTTCAAGCATTACCACATATTCTAAGTTGGACTTTCTCTGGATTTTGAATGGACTACTCAAACTCATGAAAATGGCCAGTTTTATACCCAATCAAGTGATCAGAAAGCATCCTTGCAGCATGACATTGCAATCCCCGGTGTATGTAGGGTAATGATCACTGTGAGCTTTTCCTACACAAACAGTCTGTTCCATGGAAGCCAAAAAGGTCCGTCTCATTCTCATCTGACTATACCACATTCTTCCGTATGTTTGATGTGTCACCTACATTGTGGTAAACTACAAAAAGGGCTTATGCGTTTATTTCAACTGTGACTTTTTTCCTGGCAGATTTGTGGCGTCTACAACTAGTGGTCATGTCAACAAATTCTCCCACACGAGCTGTGAGCCTCTGCAGCCCCTCCAGAACGACCAGGGGCCCTTTTGGCTGTTTATTCCAATTAAAGGTCTCAACTTAACTCGTTTTTAAACTTTGTCACAACTTCATACTAATGTTTTCTAAAAGATAGATTGGGCCGTCACAAAACAACTACAACTACAGGGAAATTAAATTACACACAAAGAAAGCTCTATTGTGACTAAATACATGATCTCTGCAGCAATCAGATGCAATTGACTGTTTTAAAGGATATAATAACATAATAATAAAAATTTAAAGATGGATTTTAATGCTTGTATAATTTTCCTTCAACTTTCCACTATTTTTGCTTTGATCTACCATATAAAATCTACACAAAATACAGAGACGTTTGAGGTTTTAATGTCAATGAGAAAAAAATGTTAAAAAAGTATAAATACTTTCAGAAGGCACTGCATATTCAATATGCAGCTGTTTTAAACAGAGAAGTGAAAACCAATAGTTTGAGGAACTGTTTATTTTTCATATGGACGTGTGCATCCTGCAATCTTTTCTGACAGGATAAAGTCCAACCAAAGGTCTATTTCAACATCATGAATAAAATAACAGGAGACTTGTGGAGTGCCTTGCAACTGGAATCAATGGCTTCTTTAAACTGTTCCTGGTCGCTGTTGTTATTATGAATATCCACAGTATTCCCTCCGCATTGGTCAAGTTGTGAAAGTTATGTTTCGGTAATAAGGAACCAGATAAAACAAGACTAATTCAAACTTTGAGCCTAACAAGGAAGTGCAGTTGGAAATCCCAGTAATAAAACCAGACCCATGAGCTTTTAGTCAGGAACCCCAGTGGAAATGATTGGCTTCATCTGACAGAACTGACATGCAGTCATTTATCTCACCATGTCCGCTGAGGTGCTGCCCGACATCCTTAAGGTTTTGCTGGTGTCCTCACGTTCATACACCCCGCTCTCACACAGCAAATGCCGCCTCTTTTCCTCCTCGTTGTTTGCAGAAGAAAAGCGTCCTCTGTGGGATTTACGGCAGGAGACAGACACAATGTATTATTCCTGCTGACTTCTGCTGTCTCTCTTTCTTCCTCCAGTCACAACACTGAGGCAGTCAAGACAGGATACCAAACCTTCTTCCTCAATATGATTGCACAATCATTTCGTTCATTAATCCTTCAGTAGGTGCCTATCGAGGAGAAGTTAACGTTACTGGTGTTAGCTGTCGACCCGAGGGTCTCCTTCGACCCTCCAATCATCAACAATATTCCGTTGAAGGATAGGTGTCTACGCCATGCGAAAAAGACCAATACTGCTGGTACATCCGGATCTTTTCCTCCCTCTCTCTCTCTTGCTCTCTCTCTGTCGGCAAAGGAGGAGAATATAAATATCCTCAAGAATGACGGCTGCTGTCCTCCGTTTCACTCTGAAACGTCCAGGCGGAGGCGGAAAAAGAGCGTGAAAGGCTTAAATGTTGTCGGTCCTTGTTTTTAAAGTGCGTGGATAATTGTCGGTGGTGTTACGGACCGCAATGCTGCACCTTTACAACCCTATCAGCTGTCATTCTGCCTTGAACCCAACGTAAAGCCGTTTACGTTAAGACAGGCAGAGCACTTCCGGTACGGACTTTCAAAATAAGGTTTTTATTATTTTTCTAATAACATTTTCGTCCGTCGTGTTGGATTCTAGTAACACAGAATTATATGAAATTAAACAAAACCAAAAACATAATTTATTTTAGTTTTTGTTTTATTAAATCCGTTGCATTTACCCATTTTGGAATTTATTTCTGCTAATTTTGATGATTATAAACCCAAAATTGTTCTAACTGAAAAATTAGATATTATTATGACTGAAAGCAATTTTTCCATTGGAGGTACAGAATTTGCCTGACTGAGTTCCTTTTGCATGGACTTTTGCTTCCTCGTGATTATGTAGGTCATATGAATCTATTTTCTTTTTGAATAAACGAATCTAAATTAATTTCATGTGGCAAGTAATTTCTCCTCCTTTCGTGGTTAAAATACACCTTGACACTCCACAGCAACCAGGCCTGCCAGACCAACAAGCTAAGCTGCAAGAAAATAAAACAAGTAAGAAGAAAAAAAGCTTTGGTATTTTATTTGGTTGTTTTTAGGGTAACTTATAGTTACCACATTTAGATTTCATATAATTGAAATATTTATTTTCAAATTTGTTGGGTAGGCTATGTTATGTAATATTAGGGAAAAAGAGGTTTGAAAAAAAATGGCTTTCTATTTTATTGTTTCTTTGCATTCAAATGTTATATAATTTTCAAATCCTTCATTGATATTTTTTAAATATATCTACGAAATTTGAACGCTGTCGTCTCCACAGTTAAGAAGGTATTTTATTTTGAATTCAAGACGTCTCTGCATCCTTGCTCGGTGTTTCTCTTTGTGCTGCTTTACCTCGTCCTGCTCAAGAACATGGCGACACTCCACCAAAGTGGAGTCTGAACAGAATTGAAGATAGTACCTTTTATTGTTATTGCGAAGGGACCAGAGAATAAGTTAGATGAGAGGAAAGAGGTTTTCTCCGTGTATTATCAAATGTTTACAGGGAAAAGGGTTTTGATTTGGATACAAGATGGATTTTGTTTTTCCAAAATCCCAAGACTAAGGAAGCTTTTTTGGTTTATGTTAAAAGTTCAATTTAATTAACATTTTGTTAAGCTTTTTTTTCAGTGACAAAGATTATAAATCTTATTAATAACTAAATGATTTTTTCATTTATCCTGGGTGGAAAGTTCCATAACATAACGATATATTTTTTATATAGCTGAATAAGAGGTAGACAGTCAATGTGTAAAGATTGCCTCTTGTGAATCAAAGACAAAATCAATAAATGAGCCAGTGCTCTGGCAGAATGAGTGAAGAATTTCTTACAGAAATGAAATGAGACTTTGTTAAGCTGTGTGATCAGAGCCAGTTTTTAATCAGTATATTCCAAAATTCAAATTTATTACAATTAGTTTCTGAGAAGAGGCGTTTTTAAGAAATGATAATCAGTATATTTATGGGTCAGATATAGCAGGATTTTAATATAATCTTGATAAAGAACTGGTGTTTGTCTACGGCTCTGTGTGTGGTTCTGTGTTTGTTATTGCCAGTGTGTGTATAGGGGGTCAGGATGCCTATCAACAGCAGGTCCGTCCTCTCCCCAGTGGACTGATTGAAATCTATTGTGGCATCAGGAGAGGCTTTTTCTATGAGGTCTACTGGATTAACGACCTAATCTCCACACCATAAAGGGAGAGTGGAAAGGGGGCTAGTGAGTCTGACATACACAGACAGGCTCCTGAGCACGCACACACACCTAACAGAACGGGCCTGCAAAAACAGGGTGAGGTGTGAAAGTGATTTTATTGCTCGGCTCACCAAATTAAGGTCAGTGATGAACAAAGCAGGGCAGTGACTGACTGTGACTGTCCATTTTTGAAGACAAAGGATGATTTTATTTCTTAGAAGGAGAAAATTTTTCAGGCAAATCGCCTATTTGTTTAATAATGAATTCACTGTGATGAACCCCATTTTTTAGAAAAATGGGTTCAATTTTATGAACCACACCCAGGTCTGAATACTGCCAGACTGTATAGAGCCAATAAATCCCTTTAAAAGAACCTGTCTGACAACATGAAGGTTTCGTAGCATCACATTATATGACTCAATCTAAATAGATTCAATGACACAAGAGAAAGACAGGTAATGACATTCGACACTGAAAAAGGGTACAAAGCCATTTCTTGGTCTTTTGGGGTCTGGTGAACTTGAAACACATTACAAGTCATTTAAAGTCCAAATTGGATCCCTATTTTGTATCCTGGCGTTGACACTTACTTAAACAGCGGATTATGACCTCTGATTGAACTGAAATAATCCCTGAGCCACCTGCAAAGACAACAAAACATAGTAGATATACTGGGTGTTTGGCTGTATTTTACAGAAAAGTCAGACTAGAGGTAGCTGTTGAAGTAATGATTCAAATTGTCTTAAATGAGAAATTGTTTTAATTTTCTGCACTATATTTTGAAATGAAGTTTTAAACTCTTTTCTTAGCTTTGAATATAACTACAACAGACAAAACAAATTAAACTGGTTAGCTGAGATGTAAAACAAGATTTTTTGCAATTTCCTGTGACTTGGCTGCATACGTTTGAATTTTGTACATTAAGCAGGATGAGGTGCAGGTATTCATTTATCATGAGATTTCCTCCGACTCCCATTTCATCAAAAATGCATGTGTACAACTCGGTACTGATATTTCTTCTACACTTTCTTGCCATAAATGTATTCAGGTTTCAGCGTTTGCATGTGTTCAGAGTCTATGTGTCTGTGTGGGCAGCCGATGTTTCCCTCCTCAGCACTTGTCTGTTCTTGTTTGACAGTGCTGCTCTGTGTAATGTGAACTCCCAGGTCACCTTTACTACAGTTTCCTAGTTCCTCTCAGTAAGGTCTGCTGATCAAATATAAATGTTACATTTAGAGTTGAGACAATATGCCTCTCAGTCCCTCTGAGGCGGCTGACTGTGTTCCTGTTTGGATTTTCGCTGGAGCACCTGCCATCTGCACAGACGTGTTGTTGACATGTAGCACATACGCAGAAGCTGTAGGTTGTTTGCTGCAAAGGTCAAAGGATATGATTAGCGTTGAAGCATTATCCCCTTTCAGAGAAGCACGAATATTGTTGTCAGTGTAACTACAAAACAGTTGCGGCTTTTTGGCTTTGAAGGGGCGGCACAGTCACTGCTCCACATATAAACACAGGCTACAAGCACAGCAGCAAAACACCCAGAGTGACGTGTCATGCTCTTGGTCGGACAGGGCCATCCGGTTTAGCTCTCCCAGAAGAGGCGTGAGCAAATACTTCTACACCAAAACAACAGAGTGAACTATTGTGATTCTTATATGCTTGTTTGTTGTAGCCTCCCCTTTAGCAAAATAATTTACCGCTACATGTTTTTTTTTTCCTTTCGAAAGAGTACATTTCCCCTAGCAAAACCCAAAACCCAACTAATGAAATAAGATTATAACTCTTTAAAAAATCTCTTAATAAAATCTTAAAACTTAAAAATCTTGAATCACAAAGTAGTGTATAATTGCAAAGTGGAAGGTAATTGGTACATAGTTTTCTAAATCTGAGCAGATTTTCATGTCTGATGAGACACTCCCACAGTCTGATTCTGCCACCACAATGTGTCATGTTATTTTTTTTATTTTTTATTTGTTACCAACTGACCAGAAAACCTCCTCAAAGCAGGATTCATCCTGTCTTGTGAAGAGGGGGTAAAATGGTGCATAGTTTTCTAAATTTTTTGTAAATAAAATCTTAAAATGGTGACATTTAGCAGCTTTTTATTTTTAAATTTGTATTCGTGAAAGCAATTGAAAAGCATGATTCACTTTATTTTAATTTCACAATGATTAATTTCATTGTTTTGATCTGTCACATAAAGTCAAAGTCAAATATGATGAAATTTATAGCTGCGGTGTGACACACCCCAGAACAGTATGTGGCGTGTTCAATCGCCCACATTTCAAACGCTTTCTCAACGTATCATAGTCAGAAAGGAGTTGTTATCCAGTCTCTCAGAAGAACTGCTTTCATTCACAGGTCCAGATCCTTCAGGTCTAAATATGAGTTGGATTTGGCTCAGATTTACCAAGAGACACTTTAAGCCAGAGCTTATCTCTGGTTAACCATTGTTCTGTAGATCAGGAGGAGGTGGGCACTTCTCTAATCTGCCCACCTTTCTAACACACTCATTCACAGAGGGATTTGTCTTGGGGTTTCTCTAACATTCCTTCACCCAGAGACTAAAATTTCAGGTGCAGGTGTTTTCTATGGTGCGGAGAGCAGAAGCACACACACAGTAAATACTATTCTTTTGCTGAAAAACATTTGTAATCTTCATTCCAAATCAGTTGTTGTTTTACACCATTTTGCTCCCCTTCGATTGTTTTTCAAGTGGAATCTGCTCATCTAACTCAAGCTACCTGTTTGAATGTCTAACTCTATATAATATTGCTAAGATTGGAGCTTTTCTTAGAAACTGTTGCTTCCAGAAGTTACTGCTGTTAAAGATGGTTAACTATTCACTTTTCAGATTTTTACTAACACAGATCAATTTCTTTTCTGTTTTACATAATTATGTGCTACTTTGTTGAACCCTAACACAGAAATTCCCAACATTTTTTAAAAGTTTGAGGTTGTTTTTAATTCTACCTTGCCTTTCCTTATTTACCGCCTAGTAATACACATTACACTGCATGTGCAGGCACATACGCATTAACAGACTATGTTATGTTTCACCAGGGTGGGGCTGCACAGCAGTGACTTCAGAACAAATACCAGGCGGCGCAGTATTCCCTGAGTCAGCTTCCACTTCTTGTCTTTCACTCCTTCTTTTCATTCGTCTCTCGGGATTCAGGAGATTTAGAGTAAAGGATTAGGTGTCCTTATCAGCAGTCTCTGAAAGGTGTTGCTGCTCGAATGTGGACATGAAGAAATTATCATTGTACATTGGATGAGTCATGATCCTCCATTCACACTCAAGACAAAAGCAGCTATGAGACAGGATCCTCTCCAGGGGGATACTTTAGTCACATAACAGAAAAGTAGATTATGTCACAAGAATAGAGGATCATCTGCCTCATTCTGTCGCCATTTAATGAACACATGTAACTTTGCTGAGCAAATAACAGGATTACGGGTTATTTTTGCTCCATTGTTTTCTAGGTGGTGACTGGTTTGTTTGTGGATGAGAGAAGACTGAACGATTCCAAGACTGACTTCCTGATGAAACTCTAACAAGAAAATGTGGGTGGAATGAACAATATCAACAAAAGTCTTGTTCAAATCTTTTACTAAATGTATTACCGACACTCAAAAATATACATATTTGTTGCAAGTCCACTATAGGAGAGAATTTTGGAGCATATAAGATTTCTGTTAAAGCAAATATATTAGTTTGTTTGTAAAACATAAGCATTTTGATAAATTTTTTCTGAGTCAGTAGACTAATATTCATATTTGTCATCCCATTCAGAGGATGATAAGGTGGATAGGCTTGTGTGACTTGGATTATGAATGAATGTAACAACTTCAAGAGACACTGACAGTAAAATGTTTCTCTGCTGAAACCAAAAATGTCAGTTTTTGTCCAAGTTCATCTAGTTTAGTGGCAGCGCTGAAGCAAAAGTCAAACTTATTAACAAGCTGAGGCTCTTAATCCTAAACTTTGGTGAATTTGTAATGCTTTAATCACAAAGTAGTTATCTTGTTTTGTGGCTTACCATCGAAATAAGTTTATTAAAATTAAGATGCAGTTTTCTATTGCTTTTTTCTTCTAAGATAAATAATCTTAATTGGATGAATGATTTAAAAGTATACATAAGTGAAAGTACAACTGTGAAAATTGCATTGCTTTCATGATGTAGGTGACATTAGCTCAGTGTACTCACTCTGACCATGATGCCTTTTAAAAAATGTTCAGTCAAGTTGAAATTTTTCAATCAACTTGATGATTTTAATGAATTTTAATCCATTAATGAATGTGCGTGCCTGAGTCTGCTATAATCCAACAGATTAATGATGTTGTGACCTGCTGACATACTGGATTAGAATAACCTTTTCAAAGAGCAATCCTTATTTTTCCTCCCAACTGTGTAGGTTGCTTTTCTGAAAACAAGATACAGATAAATCTTAATATTGAAACATGATTTCAAGAAAGAAATGCTGTCAGTATAACTGATCTATTAATAACCCAATTTCAGCCAAGCTTCATTTGTCAGACAGATGTATCAACATTTGATTCTGGAATAATTTGATTAACAGAGGAGTTTATGTTTGACTCAACAATGACAACATGCACATTTCCTGTTGCTGCAAAACACTCCTCCACCACTGTACATAACAGTTGGTAAGTGGTGCAAAACGTGGGCATGCACTATATATTACACATAGGGGAACTGTGCTATAGAACTGTATGGGGAACCAGAGTGATGGCTGAACAATTCTTTATTATTTGTTGTTGGCATTTAACAGCTGTTTGTGCACATATAAAGCTGAGGTGTGTTTCTGGATATTGAAAATTAGATATAAATAATTTTGTAACCTGGAATAGACCAGACGCAATAGAAGAAGAATTGAAAGAGTATTTCTTTTTCTCCCAGCAATTTTTATTGCTTTTATTTTTTAAATGGGTGGGTTGTACTGAAAGATGCTGAGAGACTCTTGATGAGATAAGTACCCAGCCAATGTCAGATGCAAGATGTCATCTCACCTCACCCATGAACAGACTCTGTACAGGAGGAGTAACAGCAGCTGAGCTCTGAGTAGAGACACGTCTGCCGCTCCAGGAAGTAGTGACGAGTGTCTTTGGTGGGAGCTGAATGTTGCTCTGCGGGGAACACCAGATGATGACTCGCAGTGAAGATCACACTCTGGACAGACTGGACAGAGTGGTTGAATGCAAACTCGTCTGGGGCTATGAAGTCAGGAAGAGGGGCTTCAGTCTGAGCTATACCAATCTGACAACGGCTGAGAAAAATCGATGGAAGGATGTTAGTTTCTCCAAAAAATAACAAAAACTAAATTCTACATGAGGTTTACTTCACTAAACTCCTCAAAGATAAATCCTTCCTTAAATTGCTCCCAGCAGAATGGAGGATTTGTTGTGATGAACACAATTGAAACACAAGAAGAAACCAAAAAAGAAGCTGCCACACAGGCAAAACTGAAACAAATAAATTTACTAAATATTAAATACACAAAGAATACTTAATAACTGAGGTGGAAGTTAAAAAAAGAAATGTGTCATATTTCAAGAAAAGCATCAAACAGACTCAAACAGGATTTACTGTCTAATTTCTTCTGCCTGTAGTGCAGGTCAGGTGACATCAATGGTTCATTGGACATTTTTTATCTGAGTAAAGGTTAAAGTAAAAGTTAAAGATTTATTAAAGTTTATTGGGTTTGCCATTTTGCAAATGTTGTCATTAAATGTTTTGCTAAAGTATTCATTCCCCTTCAGCTTCACAACACAACCATAAACCACAACATGACCATAAACTTCAACAACACAACCATAAACTTCAATGCATTCTATTGAGATATTTTGTGATTGGCATAAAGGCAATTTTGCTAAGACTTGAAAATGAACGCTTGCAGATTCTCTTCACCCAACCTCTCTATTTTGTAAAGAGCAATAGGCAAAAACCTTCTGCAACTTCCCCACTTAGCTGCTCTAGACTAGCAGCAGCAGCAATTAGCAAACACTTGGTGAGACTGCTGAGCTCATCTTAGGAGCTACTTCTCAATCCAACGCACATAAGAATAGTTGTAAACGGCATCATGGAGATGCATTGTTCTGATGACATAGGATCATCACAACAACTAAATTCAAAGCCATGATACAAAATCAAATTTCTTTTAAGTTACTTTTGAAAAAGTATTTTCATAACAACTGAAGATATCGCAAAAGACTTTGACGGCTCTACAAAATATTGTCTGAAAAGAGGTTAAATACTAATACTTCATATTTTCAAAAATAATAAAAAAGTAAATGTGTTGCAATTTTACACATTTACAGTATTCTGGTTACTACAGCTGCCTTACTGAGTCTAAAACTATTATACTATGCAGTGGTAATGAATGTTGCGGTCTGAAATACTCTCTTAAACATTTCAAACAGGCTTTCTGCATTTTCATTCATGTGAACATCCCCTGCTGTCTTTTCTGAATGCGATAAGGTACCCATTGCTTCCTCTAATGACTTGTTTATTCAGCCTTTAAATGCAGGGAGCCATAGGGATGGGTCATTTTTCTAATTAACAAAGCATCAAGTGCTTAACTGCAGAAACAGCTCATTTACTCCTCCCAGATGAGAAATATTTGCATACGAGCACCATGATTAAAATACCATCAGTGTAAATCAATTCTATTGGTCAATGCTATCTGTTGGTGTTAAGAGGTCTTCTGTCTAAACATGTTCCACAGAATGAGGCAGAGGGAAAGCTACAGGCTTTTATACATCAATGCAGGCAGCGTAAATAGACACGTTGTTTCCATATCAGCTCATTTTCTTCTGGTAATGTCGTCTATGGTTACTCCCCAAGAATTAAATCAAGATGCTGCTCGCTCGCTCCTTTGACATTTCAATTTCAAGCTTGATTTGTTTGTCTGAACAAAAATGCCTCTCAATAAAACACAAACTGATGGAGGAGATGAGAATTCAGAAATTCAACCTGAGTTCATGTTGCAAGATTAATAGTACAGTAAAAGAAAATTCTGCTTCTTTCATGTTTTCCTAAATTCATTTTCTCCCTCGACCAAACACAAGGTAGAGGGACCCTCTATTGGATAGAAATCATTATGATCCAACTTGAGTTCTGTTTTTTTGGTTATGGTCATGGCATGTGTCTAAAGTAAAACCAAAACTGAATCCTAATATATAAATACTTCTAAAATGCATTTGTTGGAGCAGAAGGTCCACAAGTGAAACAAATTAGAAAGTGAAAACTTTTTTAAATTAATTTACAAACAGAACTATGGGAACAAAAAGATGATTACCTCCAATTAAGACTTGTTTGAAGTCAAGATATAGCAGTAGCACACAAATTTCAACTTAAACAGAGAAAAAAACAGTAATAAATTTACTAGCAACAAAGGATGTTATATTGTTACATAGGTAAAAATGATTGCTGTTTAAAAATAAATAAATAGCTTGATATGCATTAGCTTCTGTTGCATAGGGGGACTTTTAAAATACTTAAATCTGCATGTGAAAGCTTCAGAAAAAGACTCACACAGGTGCCTCAAGTACTGCAATCAAAATCAGTTGCAGAGAAAACAGGAAAAAGAAGAGAGAGGAGGCAGACGTGGAAGTGAAGCCAAGGTGTCCTTTCCGTTACATTAACTGATTATTTTGCATGCATTCCTCCAGGGACCTGGAAATCAATCTACAGTTAACTCAACCAGACCAGGCTGGTATATAGAAGAGCTTGTAGTGCAAGTAAACTGAGCCTTTTTCAAGATGTGAAACATGTATTTTGTGTTTTCTGTCATTAAAATCTTCTGAGAGGCATAGTGAAACAAATGATTTCTCATTTAACTGGTCTTATCCTTGCTGCTAGGAGCAAAGAATCAAAGAAGGAAAGTGCATGTGGAAAATAAGGAGAAATGTCAGCATGGTCAAATGTTGAAAAAGTTTTTTCTCATGAAAAACAGTGGTTATAAAACCAGACATCTATTTGTTGACAGCTGTTCTAAATCAGAGAGAAAGAATATTTAGAGAACAGTAGTTATACTGTAGAATATCAGATTATTTATTCCCCTAAATTACAAGTATTAATTTGGCTTAGTTTAGGCCGACTTCTAACAGCTGGACCTAGTTGTCAGAGACAATTAAGGAAGAATATAAAATGAAAAATATTCCTGATGGAGCAGATTTTTGAGTCTGTGGCTGCATCACTTTCTTGTGCACATTAAGTTCCTTGTGTACTTAATGTACACAAGGAACCACTTTTCACAGTAATCTACTTTTACTTTTAGGGAATAAACATAAAAAACAACTGAAGAAATCTGCATAATCCACAACAAATGACTTGTAGTCTGGAAAGCCAGGTTTTAAATAATCCCCCACCACTTTAGGGATAACTCAAACCCCTAAACATGTTACTGCACTTGCCTTGAACTCTGCAGTAAACCTCTGGGCCTTTATGAGAGGATGAAAGCTTGCTGTTTGGGTAAAAACCGACGCAGTGTCAGTGTTTACTACAGTGATAGTTGCTCATAGTGACAAGCTTACTTAAAGAGATACACGAGGTTACCTCAACGCAACTGCATGAAATTACATTTCAGAAGTATTTTTATTCCTCTGTGTCAGTATTCCGAATATATACTGACACAGAATGATATCCACAAGAGTATTTACCGTTTAAGGTCTAAAATAAGTTATCAAAAACACTTAAACATAGTCATGGAAACTCACAGAGGTGACTAATGCAACAGAGCATGAGGTGCAAGATGACAAATCATTTCACAATAACTGAGCTTTTGTTTCACAACCTGCTCAACTATTTGAAGACTTTAAAAGGAAGAGAAATAAAATTCACTCTAATGCTACTAGTACAATACACACATAAGTACATTGTCATGTAGAACCACTAAAATACCTTTTTGATCAAATAAACAATTTTTAAAGCACATAAATCTTAATAATATTAATCTTTCAAGCATTAATTTTTACTATTTGCACAAATAGTTAAAAAAAATTCTGTTAACTTCAAAACACTTAACACAGTGGAAGGATTATGGTGAAACCATATCAATGTGTCAGAATTGTCCATTTAAAGGCCAAAATCCATTCAGTTCAGAATCTGGAGTAAGACTTGTAAATTGATGTATATAGTCGGTTTCCATCCAATCTGACTGACCTTCAGCTATTTTCCCAAGGATCAAGTTTGTTCTTTAAACTCTTATCAGCTTTTCATGATAAACAACTATGCAAGAGGTTTTTTTTTCAATTGCTAAAGATGTAGATGACATCCTTACTTTAGTGTTTTAAGAGAAGTAACCCAAACATCAGATATGTATTATTTCACAGCAAACATTTCACCTCTTGTGGTGTAAAAAGAGGTGAAGCTGAAGAACTTGTGTGAGGTCTTCTGCTTCACCTCTTCCAGAAAAATACTATTTATGCATGTGATATGGGTTTCCTTTTGCAATAGCGCCACTCAGTGGAATTGATACATTTCAACCTCGTTTTAAAGTTGCATCTATTAAAATTTGATCATTTTTGATATAATATAGTATATTTAATATATATAATGTTTGAATCAACACAAGCGTGCATTTGGGAATATGCCTCTCTGCAAACACATAAGAATAAATAACATTATTAGCAATCAGTTCAACACGGCATTCAATTGTATTGAAAGCAATTATCATGTTTGCTCTGCAAAAACTTAACTTGATAAAAGTGAAAATAAAAGCAAGTGCTTTCATTTTAAATAAGTTGCAAAAGCGAAACAAACACCATTTTTATGTCAGGCTATGAGCAGGAAAGAAAGTTTTGTTCTTAAAATAGTAGATTAAAAACAAATTTAGAATAAAGTTTATTTTAAGGACATTCACATACAATGCGTCTGGAAAGTTGCATGTTACATCCCTATTTGAAATTACATTAAATTAAACTCTTTCCTCAAAATTTTACACACGAATACCCCATTATGATCATGTGGGGAAAGGCGGAATTAATGTTTTGTAAATTTGTTAAAAATGAAAAGCCAAGAAATCCCATTTGGGTGAGTATTACAGCCTTTCCATTGATTGTCCTTCAGATGTTTCAACAGCTTGAACTGAGTCCAGTTAGGGTGAATTTAGTCTATTGGACTTAATTCTGAAAAGTACCAAGATGCCTGGAAAAGGTTCCACAGTTGATGGTCAAAGATCAGCAACCAGGCATGGAAACAAAGAAATCATAGGTAGGCATTTGAGACAAAATTGCCATGAGACACAAACCTGAAGAAGGTTTGTTCAGAAAAACTTCTGCTGTTTTGAGGTCCTGATAAACTCAGTGGCCTCCATCATTCATATGTGGATAGAAGTTTGGCGATCGAGGGAGAAGGGCCTCGTAAGTGATGGGACCAAGAGCCAAAAGTCATTCTTCAGGAGCTCCAAGGTCCCTCTGTCAAGAAAGAAGAAAAATCTAGAAGGACTTACGTTTTGCTGCAATCCACCAATGAGGCCTGTATGGTAGAGTGGTAGTTGAGAGCCACTCCTTGTCTGGAGTTTGCCAAAAGGAACCTGAAGGATTTTCAAAACAAACAAGATTTTCTGCTCTCATGAGGCAAAGATTGAACTCTTTGGTGTGAATTCCAGGTGTCATGTTTGGAGGAATCCAGGCAGGGCAATATAGTCCTGACAGTGAAGCATGGTGGTGGCAGCATCATAGTATGGGGATATTTTACAGCAGAAGAAACTGACAGACTAGTCAGGATAAACAGAAAGATTAATGCAGCAATAAACTGAGACATCAGACTTTATGATCAAAGATCACAGAAGAATTTTATTTCATTCACTTCTTGTATGTCTATATTATTAATTATAATTTCCATTTCACTATTTCTCCTTTAACTTCTAAAGAAACTAAAAAGGCTTCTTCAAATTTAAAGAAAATCTTGTGATTTTTCAAACTAGTGTTTTTTTTTATTATTATTGTTGTTGTTTTTTTGCAATCTCATCCATAAACTGCTGCAATTCCATACCAGAACTGGAAATATTTATATCATCTGCAAATATCAATTTTAAAATGTTTTGTAAAAGTTGGCTTTCCATTTTTCTGGTTATTGTGCCATTCAGTTGACAAAAGGGTCGCGCTGTATTGCAGAATATGACCAGTAGGTGTCACCATGAGACCACTTATTGCGATTCAGTGGACTCTTCTAGCTGGGATTAAGAGGTAGCAGTAGCTAAACCTGCCTGGTTCACAGTTTGCCTGCTTTTCCTCCTGAATAGGTCCGCACAGAAACGGATCAGCAGCTGCATAAAGGCACAAGGCATGATAGTATTTCTATTTAAACCCGCCTCTCTTCCAGTAATACGTTGTTATCAGTTACTACAATATAGGAAGTGCAATGTGTGGGCTGTTTGGAGTGTAAACAACATCGACTTCACTCAGTCTCTAACTTTAGACACATTGCTAACAAAGAAGGGGGGTGATAACCAGCAGGGACGGTAGCCTGCAGCTGCCAAATGTTTGGAAACTGTGTTTGCCTCAAGTTGGCTTTGAGGAACAATATCAGACACTGTAAAGACAACAAATCTAATCCACTGGACAGAAATTAGGGGATTTCTCCATGACTGTGTTTATTGGTTAGTTTCTATATTTTAAAAAATGGGAGACGTAATCAGGGCAGGGAAAAGAAGCGTCACCTTCAGGGTCACACAAGGTTTTATCAAAGCAGGTCTGAGGTCAGCTGCTGCCATGTGTGCTTGTCCCTTTGCCTACTTTGCTATCAAGCCCCTGTTGAAGAGCCAAGGACGATCTTAGAAAGAGAGAGAGAGAGAAAAAAAAAGCAGAAGACCTTTGTATTTTATAGGAGAGATAAAACATTTATAAAATGTACGGATATAGATATTTTTCTTTTGTTAATGTGGCTTACAGGGTTTGGTTTGTAGTGGCTTGCACAGACGTGTCATATACTTATGTCACTGGGATTTCAAAGCACGTAATCCTTCTTATATAAATGGCTTTTTTTATTTTTTATTTTTTTATCCTGGACGGGACCTGGAGAGCAGATGAGAGATGAAGTGGCTGCAACTAAATAAAACAGCAAGCTGGCGATGCTTCCTGGCATGCAAGTACGCTGCAACTTTCATTACCCTTCAACCAACCACCCAGTATGGTAGGGAAGAGTGGTGAAGCTGCATGTTTGCATACAACCACACTGAGCTAAAACACAGGATACAGACAGTTGTGGCGATGAGTCATGCTTTATAGGAGCAGTTTATCAAGGCCTAGGTCGTTAGACATTTCCAGCTCTCTTTAATCTTCCCCAGGCTTTAGGATGTCAGACCAATTTTTCTTCATTTAGCAGTCCATAGTAAAAGTTAAGATACATAGGGAATAAAAATTCATGAATATTTACAGTGCAGAATAGTCTTATAACTTCATATTTCCAAACCAGGAAAGAATGTTTGGTATCCAAGTTGAAACTTAAAGCTGCACAATGAATTCATTTCATTCTTTATAGCACAGACTCAACAAGGTATCAGAAACATTCCCTGGGGATTTTGATTCTTAATAGCATAATTGCAGCTGCTGGAAACATGTCAGCAGCACACCCACTGGAGTACAGTGAGCAAACTCATTGTGATGCAAGCATGGGGTAAACATGGTGCTAAAACCCTCTACAGAGATAGTTATGGAGTACATCAGGGCTTGATGCTTAGCCTTTTCTCTTGGTTACACAGAATTTGAGATTGTAGACACCCTAAATTTCACTGTATGACATCAGAACTGGAAATGATAGGATGGATACACATTTTGAGTGTCAGTTAAAATGCATTAAAATTCTGCAACACAAGTTGCCAAGTCGGATGAGGGAAGTTTAGGGGAGGGTGTCAATTGCAACTTTGTCATTCTACACTTTTATACCTTTTGTTGTTTCATACTCAACTTTCTTGAGGTAAATTCTGGTTTCTTACTGATCACATTTCAGTGCAGGATGTTTCATACCTGCTTTTATAGCCAATGATTTAAGGATATGTTCCACAGCCTACTGAAAGAGAATGTGGTTTTGTGACTCAAATAAATAACATCTTCATGCCTCGGTTGCTTCGGTTGCATTGGGGTTCATAATCTTTCAAGTATTTCATCAGTTTGTACCATGAAAATTTTTTTCTGATCAGTGAGTTATTGATCTACTCAATGTACAATTAAGAAATGTTTATATGACTATGAAGAAATATTTGACAGGAGGTGGTGGTTTAAGGTTAATGTGGCTTGATAAGTCAGCATAACCTGTTCTATTTATTTATGTATATTATATATATGCATAAAAGGGTGAGGGCGAGGGTATATATAAACCCTAAAATATGCAGAAGGTCAACAAACAGTACACTTGAATTGGAATCTAAGAGATCTGTGAATTTTAGCTGCCATTTATCTCTACAAATCATGAAAATGCTTACAAAGAAAACAATAGAAATCACTTCTATGGCACATTTAAAAACAAAAGTTGAACAATGTGCTTTACATAAACAAAACAAAATATATTAATCAGCAATAAAATAACCCCTAAGAAAACTAAACTTAGGGTCTCATACATTCGTCAAAACTAAAGTTTATTGATGAATATCCAAAAGCTCACACAATGGACTGCTGAGGTGAACTAATAGTCATGTATCTTTTTTTTAGCTATATATTAAAAAATATTAGTGTAACTTTTCAAAATATTATGTCGTTCCAAGTTCATTTTAACTTTATGCTCATACTGGATAAGATTTTTTCAACACACACTACAAATCAATTTTATTTAAAAAAAAGTTTATTGACATCAGAAGCAATTTAAAGTTCAACAATAAACAATGCTTTTTTTTAATCATTTTCTTCTTTTTAGGATTACAGTGGTACATAAAGATCAGTAAAACAACTGTGATACGTCAATTCTGATAACATGTTGTTTGAAATAAAAACACACGTAAAGGAAAATAAAATTGAAGGAAACACTCAGATCTAACTCCGACGTTTTTACGTGCTGTGCACTGCTAGCTAAGGGAAATACTGTAAGCCCACCCTTTTAGTGTACCAGGTGGGTTATTGGTCTAGAAAAAAAACTACCACAGAAAATAAGACTGGCAGAAGGATACAGACACCATACTTGTGTAGTGTTAACTATACAAAAAAGGGAAAAAAAAACTGTACAGCATAAAAACAACTGATATACACAGCCTTTATGTTGGCATTATTTTTTTTTGTTTTATTTATTTTGTTGTTTTTTTTTACCCCTTTGTTACTATCGTATTTTCTTTTAGCAAGTGAAGTGTGGACAAGGGGGTTAAATGCTTTATAAACAAGAAAATGACCACTATATATTGCCCGCCGTTCTAATCATCATCCTCATCATCGTCGTCCTCTTCCTCCTCGTCGTCGTCCTCGTCGTCGTCGTCATCATCCTTCTCGGCCTTGGCGGGGGCCTTTGCCGGTGCGCTGCCGATTTTTCGGTAAGCAGCGATGTCCTGTGAAAGAACAAAACACATCCGGATGATAAAATCAGGCATGGACTTCAGCTAGAAGATCACATTGAAACAGGAGACTTTTGTTTATTTACCTTCTTATACTTCTCCTTCAGTTTATCTGCCTTCTTCTCATAGGGCTGCTTGTCCTCTGGAGAAGTGCTGTTCCACATCTCACCCAGCCTCTTGGCGACATCTCCAATGGAGAGACCCGGGTTCTCGCCTTTCACCTTAGGGCGGAACTCTGAGCAAAAGATGAAGAAAGCAGATCTGTGGAAGACAAGGAAAAAACAACTTAGATTGAGCATGTTATTTAAACAAAGAACTGCTTAAGCAAGGTGGCAGAGTTAAACTTTAACAAGCGGTACGTACGGGGGTCTCTTGGGAGCATTGGGGTCCTTGAACTTCTTCTTCTTGCCACCTCTGGCTGGCACGTAGCTCAACATTTCCCTCTCATAGCGAGCCTTGTCTTGCTTCGCCAGGTCTTCAAATTTGCCCTTTTCCTTGGCAGACATCGTCTGAAAGCAGAAAAATGACTTCATGACTGACCCCCATCTGCAACTAATTTCTTATGTTTTCCTTAAGTTATTTTATTTAAATGCAATCAGAAACACAGGTCATATGAACTTGTACTACCTTCCATCGCTCAGAGCACTTCTTGGAGAACTCCGCAAAGTTCACTGATGCATCAGGGTGTTTCTTCTTATGCTCCTCTCTGCAGGTCTGGACGAAGTAGGCATAGGAGGACATCTTCCCCCTCGGTTTAGTTGGATCTTTCCCCATCTTGATGGCAGTATCTAGTAAACAAATGCCCGAGTTTCAAATTACCTGTATATCTTCAAATGCCAAAGATGCACCTGTTTTTTTCTCATTAGAACACAAAAAATGTTCATCAATGCATATATAAGCTACTAAATACTCTTATTTTTGATGCATTAATGGATTAAAGTTAAAAAAAATTTAAACTAGTTAATCTGTCGATCAAAAAAAAGGAAAGGCATGCTAGAATGTGCTCCAAATTTGTTTTGATTTTTTTCATCTTAAATTGAATCATTTTAATTAATAAATCGAAATGTGTTTTTGTTTACACTGCCATCAGTCTCTAAAACGCCCTACTATAAAAAGAGCATCAACGGAAGCCCCCCCCCCCCCCCCCACGGCCCCCTCTGCTGTCAAACCGAGTTAGGTCCACTTAACGCAGTCCACTAAAATAAACCGCCCAGCAATGACGGAGCTGATGCGATGAAAATGACTTTATTTATTGACGCAATCTGCACGGTGGCCCCAAACATAAAACTCACTGGCCCGCACTCTTGTTATAGCGGCTACAAAGTGCCTTGCAGACGTCAATCACTCAGAATATCCCGTAAATGTTTTTAAAGGAACTGACTTTCTGGCCAGTAAAAAGTTTTCCCAAGTTCAGCTGAGAAGCATTAACCCTCTAACTCTATGTTAAATGTAGTGTGAATTTGAAAAAAAAAAGACTAAAAAGAACCCCTCCTTGACATGACTTTATGTTTTTATTTGATAAAATAAGTTCGACAAAAAGTGATATTTTTAAATAAAATGTGTTTATTCAACCTATTATTCTAAAAAAATGCATTGTTATGTGATAAAACAGTTCTCCTTTAAAAGCCCGAATTTTTTCCTTTTCTTTAAATAAGCTTAAAATTCTGTTAAAATGTGTCGTTTTCCGTCTATTAAAAGCTGCTGTGAGTCCCAACTAAGCTGTGTCGAGCGGAGTAGTAATGGCGCATATAAGGCTCTCGTTGAGGAAAAGGAGGTCAACAACGACGGCAATATTTCTTCTTCCATTTTGTGAGAATGCCTTCTTCATGAAAGAAAGTCCCCCTCAAATGTCTCCTCCCGCCTCCCAGTTCGCTTTGCAACGCGACAAACACGCTCAAAAAGCCGGCGATCCTGACAAAATATTTCCCCCGATTGATTCCTATTGCACTAGCCGCCTTGTATAGTAATACATTGGGTCTGTGCTGTGTCTATGAGCGGGCTGTGCTACTGACTGGGTTTCTATGAGCTCCTAATGGCCGCTCGTCTTCATCCACTAACATGGAGAATATGGCTCCTTCTCTTTGTGTCAGTGCTCAGCCATTACACTGCGTGCAATAGAGGGCAGAGCGACCGCGGCGACTACTTCGTTTCAAGCCCCGATTTAAAGCATTTACCAACGTCGGAAAAATACCCCGGTGGCGTCATTCGATTCACGAAAGACTGAACTTTATTTTGCCGCGGTTAAATTTAATAGTTGTCGGTTTATTTCTCGAGAAAAACCGGGCAGAAAAAGTTGAAGCGAACTGCGCCTCTGTCCCTGGCTTCCCATTTGCCTCGCTGCCTTGTTTCCTATGCGAATACAGTCAGCCATTACAGTAAAGCGCAGATCGTGAGGTAATTTTTTCACTATCTTCTCGGGTGAAGTTTTACAAGCAAATAATCATCCGAACATATTTTGAGATGGTCTTCATTTTTCTTGTGCTTTTATGATTTTTTATGGCTTCATTTCGGATCTGTACTCTTTCTCAGTCTTCACATGACAGGCGTTCAGCTTCGCAATGCACTGCAATGGCTAGCTAACGGTGAGTCTTCTACCATTGTCGCCTATCGTGTTGTCCGCTAGACATTCTTGAATTTTTACACGATAACTACAACTTGTTTCGACTTCATTTCTTTAAAGCAGGACGACTGTAATATACAAAATTATTCGCATTTACCAAAATACGCAATTTTTGTCGAATTTAACCCAGGTTTATTTTTATTTCTTCCTTTTTTAAACAGTGCGTCTGCCCTACAATCTCAAGCAGAGCAATGTGATGTTACCCAATTAAAGCCGGCTATTTTGCTGCTTTTTTAAAAGCTTTCTTTCAATATATATATATTTAAAAACCACAAGATCGTTTCATGTTTGATCAAAGCAAACACATAAGTAAGATGTTTAGGATTGTTATCTCCATCTTCATCATTTGAAACACTTAAAATTTCCGTGTGTACAATACTTACCAACTGACTATCGCTGGATCTCAATGCTCTGCAATGGCTGTCTATGAGGGAACACAGGCGATACGCAGTGTCTTCAGTCTTCAGCTCGCTCAACATTACTCTCGACGGCGCTTCTACGCCATTGGCCAGCGCCCGCTTTGCGGCTCCTCGGATTGGTCAGAGGCTTTTCATTGTCCTAATAGAAGACGAGGTCCCATTGGCCCTCTTTTGTGAAACGTCACCGAAGTTTTGCGAGGCGGGTGGATACAAAAACATTAGAGTTCCGAGCATGCTGCTGAAGCTGGTAGTAGTGTAGTGTGTTTGCCATAGTATTGAATTCACTACGTTGAGCACAGTGTACAGTAGGCGAGTTAAATGAATGAGAGAACGCGGAGCGCTTATGGCCGATGAACTGGGCGACTGCTAAATGTTGCGCGGTCGTGTTGGAAGGGTTTTACTCCTCTCAAGCTAACGACTCCACGGTGCATTCCATTCAATGCACCTGAGCTTATTTGCAAATTATGCTATTAAAAATGCCTAAAAGGATCAATGCGGTTTTTAATCTAAAGGTTACCATTAAGTAGTTAGTCTTCCTCTATGTGATAAGCATCCACTTGATAAAAAACAATGAAGTGATTTTTGTTCTAAAATGAAAACTTAATCTTTCAGTATATATGCCTGAATACCCCGATGTTCTTGATTTATAGACCATCATATAGGGACTCTTAGCACAGCCACTGAACTTTACAGCAGTTTCTTGCCCTCTCTTAAGCAAATACAACATATTTTACTATCAGAACACATATTTTGCCTTTGGCCATCTTTGACATATAACCATATATTCAAATTAATTCAAATATATAACAGCACCTATCAAATAGTGATAAATATATTCAGAGGGCAAACATTCTCAAAATAATTTTTTCTCATTGCAAAATAGATTTTGTTTGACATTTTGATCATGCCTTGAAAAAGTATTCATACCCCTTGAATGTTTTTTACATTTTATCATGTTACAACTACAAGCCTCAATACATTTTATGACATAATTTAGTTTATGTGTCAGATTAATAAAATAGGTGTCACAATTTCGAAAGGGGAATAAAACTATTTTTAAAAATCTGAAAATCTGTGGCATGCATTTGTATTCACCCCCTTTTGCTGTAGTTTCAAGGCCTTTAGAGTATGGACACTTTTATGTGCTTTCCAATTCTTTTTAGCAAACTGTAGTCACATTGAGTGGAACAAAGCTGTGAAAATCAGTTTCCAAGTCTTGCCACAGGTCCTTATTTGGGTTTAGATTTGGACTTTGACTGGTCTTTAAAACACATACTTTAATCTAAACTATTCTATTGACTCTGGATGTATATTGTTGTCCTAGTGGAAAGGAAATATTTGGCCTTTTTTTCACTTCCAGGATTGTTTTGTATTTAACTCCATCCATCCTCTTATATTTTGACTCAGGCAACCCCACAGCATGATGTTTCACCCACCATGTTTCACTCTGGTGTGTTTTGGGTGCGGCGCAGTGTTATGTTTTAGCTACATATTGCACTTTGCATGTTGTCTGAAAAGTTCATTTTTGGTCTCATCAGACCAGAATAATTCCATCACAAGTTTTCTGTGTCCACTATTGCTTGATAGCTAAAGGGGCTGAAAACATTTACATGCCATGCTTTTCAAAGTTTTATTTGAAAAGTATTGAATACCACATGTCACTTTCTGTTCAATTATGAACTAATTAAGTTTGGTTTGTCACATAAAAATTTAAATAAATACAATGAAGTTTTGATGTAGGTCAACAAAAGGTGCTAAAGTTAAAATCTTTTGCAAGGCACTGTTCAGTAGGTCACCGACAGATAACAGAATACTTATTCTTGATAAAGACAGGTCTAGATACTGAAGCGTCAATAAGAAGTAAATCAGTAAAACTGAATCTGACTAAATCTCACTTGAAAGAAATCATTTTTATGCAGCAGCATGTTTATTTTGGATGCCATTGTTTTTGTTTATGTCATTACCTAAATATGTTTAATTGAAAGTCAAAATTATTCATACAACTAGCAGATTTAGTTTTAAAGTGATATTTTAAATTTACCAACAACTAGAAGTCATATGTTTTTGTTTCTGAATGAATAGTAGAGTACTAACTTGAATCTGATTGAGATTATTGAGGGAGTGAAAAATTAGGTTGGCAGCAAGAAAAACTTCCAACCTAAGAGAATCAGGTTAAAATGCCAGTGGAAACAATGAATTTTCAAAAGAGTTTGATTATTATACAAAGAAAGATTTTTCCACTGAATATTGAAACATGTGTATAAATCTAATTATTATTTTTTTCTGAATTAGTTTCATTTTCTTATTGCTGTATTATATTTTGGAAAATGACTTTGTGACTTTGGTTTGTGGAAATTTAAAGATTACCTTTTTATCCTGAAAAAAAGTATTCACTTTGTTATATTTATGTGGCAGTGATTGTATTTTCGCGCTTCTGAAACTTAGGGAGGAATTATATCTAAGGATGATATTTTCAAGGTGTCAGAGGTCTTGTTAACAACAAGGACTTACAAAGCTGCTGATCTGAGTCAGAAATGTTGAAACCAAGACCCCTTTTGAGAAATCGCAAATATAAGACAACAGTGACTCTCTGTCTAGTTTCAATAAATCATACTGCACAGGATATGAGCATGTACCAGTATATGTCTGCTTGGTTATTTGTGCTCTTATGAATTGAAGTGCTAATTTAGTGAAAATTGCTGATCTCTGCTTGATAACCAAGATTGACAGTAAATGATTGACAGTCATTTTTTCTTTTTTATGTTTTTTTTCCCCATCACTTATTATCAGAAAGCAAACTTCTCAGTTTTTTCAGCTTTTCCCTTAAATCTACATCTGGGTTTGAACAATGTGGGGTTTAGATCATATACTTCTCACATCCCTGTGTCAATGATCCCTGAGCACTTCAGAGTATATGTTTGTGCATTAAAATTTGTATATAAAATGTAGCAATAGCTTTATTTTCCTTTCTTTTCACTTGAGTGAATGTATCCAAAATAGGTTGGGTGTAGTTTTTTGCGCCATGATTCATGGATGATTAGGAGATTTAACCACTGACCTATCAGTTGGAGGACACCTCACGTATGCTAAACCAGCATATGTGATTACATAAAATCCACTTTAATAAGCTATTGAAATCCAATAAATTAAGGCATGAGCTAGTAAAACAGATTGTAAGTTTAAATGTATTTGAATTTATTGTGATTCATGTGTAGGAATTATTTAATAACAACAGAACTCTTGCATGGTTTGATATTTTTGCCTCAATCCTGTAATATATTATGTATAGTTGATAGGGGTTCATGTTTTTATTATTCTAAATGTGACTGTTGCATTTTTTTGTTCAAAACAACTTCACATCAGAAATTGACATACTGCTGTTACACTTGCTGAATTAATTGCATAATCAAGAAATACTAAAAAGGTCATGATTCTGTATTTGCTGTTGAGATAAGCAGACATCAAAAGCAACACTTTCTAATCCACAAATTATGCAGTTTGAGCTTTGCTTTATTTAAAAACTTCGAAAAACTAACAACTCTTATCATGTTACAATCAAGATCAACAAAATGTTGCTTTTCTTGGTGTAACTTTGACTGGATGCTCAAGATTGCTGTCTTGCTGGAAAATAAATGTTTTCTGAAGCTCTTGTAGTTGAAAATCAATTGTTCTTTGGGGTTTCCTATATTTTTTGCTGAATTCATCTTATCTTCTACCTTAAAAGCCTTCCAGGGCTTGCTGCTGTCACCACTGTGTGTCACGGTGAGTGTGGTGTGTTTGTGGTTATGTGCAGTTTTTGGTGACCCCCAAACTTAGGATCTTGTTTGATGCCAATCTCGAGTCGAGCCTTAATATGAGTTTTTTTTCAATTGTGGCTTCTTTATTGCCACTTTCTTATAAAGTTTTGACTGGTAAAAACCCAGACAACAGCTGCTGTATGCAGTTTCTTCCATCTCAGCTGATGAGGCTTGTAAACTCCTTCAACATAGTCAGAGGTGTCCTGGTGGCCTTTCTCGCTTGTCTCCTTCTTGCATATTCTCTCTGTTTGTCAGAACAGCCTGATCTGCACAGATTTACAAATGTGCCATATCCATTAGAATTTCTTGAAGATGTATTTAACTGAACTCCCAGGGATGTTCAGAGCCAAAGTGTGTTGATCATGTTTGATTTGTAAAAGCAATAAATGGGTAAAACATCCAAAGGGATGAATTCTTTTTTCTTTTTTTTAGGTTATATAAAAACAAAATTGAAGTCATTAATTTTGGTCTGAAGAAGGAAGGACCAGGAGTCAGCAAACAGCTTCAGTTTTCACAGTTAAACTAATGATCAGGTCAGAAACCTGAGAATGAGCAGTTCTGAAATTTCAGATGATTGCAGACAATTCACAAAAGGACAATTGCAAGATTAGCCTGTTATTACCTGAAGAACATTTCTAGAATTTAAGGACTAAAATCACAGCAAAATATTCCAAAACTCTTCATTCAAATTCCTGCCATGGTAGACAGAGAATCAATAGTGAATTTTCGGAATAAAAAATAGGCTTTTTTATTTTTTATTTATAACATAGGTTGGTTCCTGACTCTGAATTAGGTTAAAACTCCAAAACATTTGGTGCTGGATGGTACACCAAGTGGCAGGCACCACTGAAGTTTCATTTGCACAAATCTAATATCAGACTTTGCTCTTTAGATCCGAAATCAAATATGTGAATTTTTTTACATATGAAAACATTTGTTAAACTTTTCACAAATGAACTATTAGAGCTCACTGCAATATTTTATAGTTGCTTAGCCTTCTTGGATATAATGTGAGAGGTTTCTCTGCTCCTTTAAACAAGGAAGGGAGTTGGTCATGATTTTCTAAATATAGGCAAATGTTATTTTTGTAATTGGTGCTTATCCCTTATATTTGTATGCATTGCAACAAACTAATTCAAATTGATATTATTCTTTCTAATAACATATTTAGAAACAAAGAAAAATGGCTGACAAAGACTTTATTCACATCCTTGAATTAAAAATGAGAAGGATGAACTGATTCCAAATGCCAATCACAACCCAGACTCAGGCCACATGTCTTCCTGCGATGCTGCCTGTCTGTGCCTCACTTTGCATCAGGAGATGCCACGGCAGAAAGCTATAGCCTCATGTTTATGCATTCTAATGAGCACTCCCTGGGAAAAATATGCAAATTCATTTTGTCATCAAGAGGAAAATAGAGGACAGGAGAGCTGCAGATACAGGAGGGGCTTAAGGGAGGAGGGCGAGTGCAAGAGGCGGGATTGGGTTAAGGGAGGTGTTTGTGTGTGCATGTCTGTGAGTGCCTTGTAAATGTGTGATGGGGGAGTTAAGGCACAATGGAAGTAGACAGATAGTGAGCGACATATGTACACCCCGTCCCACCCCCACCTATCCGTTCTTAAACAGATGACATCTATAAACATAGATTTTTCTCCATTTGTTTATATATATAATAAATATTTTTTATTATATATATATTATATAATATATATATATATATATATATATATATATATATATATATATATATATATATATATATATATATATATATATAGATAGATAGATAGATAGATAGATAGATAGATAGATAGATAGATAGATAGATAGATAGATAGATAGAGAGAGAGAGAGAGAGAGAGAGAGAGAGAGAGAGAGAGAGAGAGAGTACACCTAGTTCCACTGCAAGGTTAAGGTGAATTTTTGTTTCTAGAATTCATTACTTTATGCTGTACAGTCACTGTCATTTGCAAAGCGAGGAACAGAGTGTATATGGAGAGATTTTATCTGTCTATAATAAAGTTAAAAAGCATTTGAGTAGTTTCTTCCATTCAGACCATTGGTTCTAATCTACATTAACAAGATCTGATTGTGGAACAAAATTTATTTTACTTTCAAAGTTAGCAAACTTGTAAAATAATTATCATTATTTTGCAAAGGATTTTTTGGGGGATAAAATGCTAGTTTACTTTTCTATTTTACATTAAGAAGTGTAAAAACATATAACATTCTTTTATAAACCAGGAAGTCAAGTAATCATTTTACAGTAGCAATAAACGTCATTTAACGTGGTGGAGCTTTTTAATTCAGCCCAACCGGTTGGGGCTGGTTTAATACGCTGTGCAGTGTTAAGTTGATATGAACAATAAGTTGAGCTCTTGCAGTTGCACCGATCCACCAGGTGGAGTCCAGCTGACGCCGTCATTCAGCGAAGGGGGAAGACAAATGCAGACGCACAGCACCGGCGGAAGCAGAACGTCTCTGTTACGAGTTTGTCAGGAGATGCACATGGAGTCTCTGCACCGACGGGCAGAAAAAGTTAAAAGCTGCGTAGATGGATGTATTTGGTAAACATCACCGAATTAAACCCAATTCAACGCGGGTCCGGGTATGTATAGCTTTGAATAATGGGAGAGAAAAACGTGCATGCGGCTAATCTAACAAAGCTAGTTGGTTAGCATCGTGTTATCCGTCAAAACTGCATGGTCCAAGATTTGTTTCTAGAAATCATTATTTTCTGCTGTAGAGTTTAGTTAAGCTCTACAGCATAAAGAGTCGAAACAAGTGTAAAAAGATCTTGTAGTGTACCACTGTCTCGTGCTGTTATATAGTTGAAGTCTTAGACTTAGGACAGGTGACAAAGTAATGGCGCGGATTTTCCACTCTATCCTACAAAGAAGTAACACTACAGATAGTGTGGGTTGTAAGAAATTATTAATTAAATAAGTCGTCTTGTTCTTATTTCCAGCTGCTACATTAACTGCTTTTCTTGTAGTCTGAACAGTGAGTTGAGCAAATAGAGCAGTTGTTCCAGGTATAAAGAAAGTTATGTTGATGTGCTCAGACACTAAATGATTCTGAAAATGGAACCTGCTTAGTTTTTATTGTACTCTACAGTTTATAACTTGACGTTATTGCTTTTCCTGTAGAATCATGGCATAAGCCACTTACATATGCTGTGTCTGAATCACAACAGTTTAATGGTCGCAGAAGATCCTCATGGTGCATTCAGGTGCACTTTGTACACGAGCTATCTAAAATAACCAACATATTTATGTCGGTGTGCATGACATATTATTTAACACTTTAAAAGTAATTCAGTACCTTTCAATTTTAACGTTATTTGTCTGTTTGATGTGATTTTAGTTGATTAAAGCAAAGCGTTCCTAAATAATAGTGATGTCTTTATATGTTAATTGACATGTTATACTACTGTGGCCTCCTAGAATAGTATTTTGTATTATTTTTTTAAATAAATGAATGATGTTAAGCTGACAGTCCAGTGTCATGGACAGCAGGAAACTGGATTTGTAGTGTTTTTAATGAACCATTATTGTTCACAAGTTGTATGTCCACTCATTTACTCTTAGATTTTTTAAAACCTCATCCCTCTCCTGCGACTCTGCAAGTATTAATCAGGCCTAGAAAATTGAATGGTTGGTGAATAAATGATACCTGTTGTTTGTATTACACTTTATTGTCATTGCACTAAACAAAACTATTAGTGCTACAGCATGTAAGGTGTGTAACAAACTCATTATAGGCCCTAAACAATGCACACACTCATTAGTAAATGATGGATAACTTGCAGCACCAACTCTCTAAAATATTTGTAGCCAAACCATCTACAAATAATGGCACAGTTATTTGAGAATGGATAGAACATTCAAGAACCAATGTTAGTTAATTATAGAAAAATAGTCTTACCAATTTGGAGTTTTTTCAATGGAGATAGGCATGTACTTGTTAATTTGATTACATCATGCAGATAACTAATGTGTAGAGGTTCAACATTTTTGAAACATGTCTTGGCACAAAACATCAGGCCAACACCAGTATGAAGGTATATCAATAATTTTAAATGTTTATCAAACATGTTTTTTGTTGTTCTTTTCCTCATACTTTTACTCAAGTTTAAAACTGTTTCAATCAGATGCCATAGCTATCTGAGTTTTTACTGTGTAGCTAGAGATCAAAGTAATACATTGATGCCCCTTTCTTATCTTTAGGGGCGTATTCCTTATATGCTTTGGGTTGATTATATTAAAGCACCGATTCACAACAAATCTCATCTTTAGTTTTGTTTTACAGAAACACCATCATATTCATTCATTTTATTCAAGGAAAGCCAGCCATCTGCATTAAGTCACAGATTTTGCAGCAACCACTTTTCCTGAATAAACATGTGGCTTGTTGACTGCATTGTGTTGTTAACTTTGCAGCAATTCCTTTTGCTAAACAAGCAGCTATAGCCCAGACTAAGGCGTTTGGAGGAGACAGATTAGATGCACACACACAAAATGTAGAGGCACTGACTCTGGAGTACGAAATGAAAAAGTTAATCAAGTGTAGCTTCTTCAGTGGCTTCATGTAGGAGAGAGATGCAGCTAAACACAAACACCATGCTGCAGCTGCAAAAAAAAATCTCTGCAATAATGGATAAACAAACCAAGACGCATCAATTGCTTCTTCAGTTCCTTTATGTACGAGATGAGGTCAGAAAGACAGGACCAATTATTCAAGAAATAAAAAAAGCTTCTTGTACCTTTCATCTTTCTAAACTAACTTCTGTCCCATGCATTTTCATAAGTTTTTAACCTGTGCTCTGTGCTTATTTGTATCCTCCCCCTCAGCTCCTCTGACCATGAGCAGGGCCGTTGTGACATGGTGATATGTTCTGAGCAGCACCGGGCAGCCGTCGAACCAAGGAGTGACAGCAGTTTACCAATGACTGGTGAAGGCATTGGTTTGGAGGCTTTGGCCTCACCACAGGCGGGGTATTTGGGAAAAGTCAGTGGAACTCAGTTTCCTCTCATTGTTGTCACTTGCGCAAAGCTGAATTGTATTTGAGAGAGACACTGTGACTGGACAGTCCCAATCCAAATTAATTGAAGAAACAAAGAATGAAAAATGAAATTAAGCATAACTGGAAATCTGATGGTAAAAGGCGAAAGTTTTGTTTGTTTGAAATATGTGGCAAATGTCTCACTTTCTCTTTTCTTTGTTTACTTTTCTGTTCTTACATACATGAACTATTGCTATCTATTAAAACTTTCAAAGTGTAAACCAAAAAATAAAACAATTTTCCACCTTTCAATCTACTTACCCTGACATCTTTGCTTACCTGTGAGATTGTGACTGTTTGATTTTTGTTTTGTAGGTTCAGGAAAGAGCTGCTTCACTGGAGGACTGTCCTTGGTGTAACTGCAAAGGGTTGACCTTTGCCCTACGCTCCTACCGGATCAATCTCAAGGAATCCATAACCCTCTGCACAAACCCACAGGTAAATCACAATACTGTTTACACACAAACACATGTTTGTTGGCATTCTGGTAAACATGAGTAAGAAGCCTTAAAATCAAAATAATCTGTTACTGCAGTAATGTAATCTGACATTGAAAAATCAAGACTTTTGTGTAAAACACAATTAAATGTTAGGAAATAGTTTTAACAAAGTTATATCTTTAACCAATCCTCTCACATAATATTTCACTTGATAATTTATTAACTTTATATTGAGTTTCTAGGAACTTCAGTTAGTAAAACCTGACTATATTTCCCAGAAGTTCAAATATGTTGACACTATTTTATTTTTGCCACCAGTCACAAGATTGGATAAGGATCCATATTTATCTCGTCACCACACTCAATGAGCAAGGATGATAATTGAGCCAAAAATAACTCCAAAGCTCACTGCTAAGGGTTGTAGCTAAGAGTAAAAGAGGACATGAAAATTGAAAATTAAACCAAAGTCAAGTTGATCTTGCATGAAATTCCAAATATGCTGCATTTATCTGGAAAAGTGAGCATTCAGCTGTGTTTTAGCTGTCTCTGCCTCAGCAAGTAAACAGAGCAAATTCACCTCATGCTCCACAAAATGTACTTTTTTTTTCAAACTTTGTATGGACCTACATATGTTTTTCTCTAAAGTTGAAGAGTTGTGTTTGGTTTGTAGAAAAAAATGTGAATGTGTATGAGGAACATAAACATATTTAAATTATTCAATTTAGATAGAAGACTTTACTCAACTTTGGTTACTCAGGTATCCCTACTGTTCATGTTACCACTTGTCAACTTGTGTTTTATACTTTCCATAAAGGGAGCATGATATATATTTATAAATTTTTTGGCTTGTGGAATTAAGTTTTTGATAAGCTAATGAACTGCCGGTATGAGTCTAAATGCTTTTCATTATTTGCGTAATCTGTTTTATCTATTGCTCCTGTTATATAAAACTGTTTCTTCTTTTTTCATTTTAAAGCTCATATTATAACCAGAACAACATATGAATACTTATCATTTCTTTGCTAGTCTCACAGTTCTGGTCAGGTGTGTATGATGGGACGGGAGCACTAATATTTCCAAATTAGGATTTTTTCCTTAGAGTGAGATTATTTTACTGCAACAGCACATTAATTTTCAGATTTTTATAATCTTTACAATAAAATTCATCCAGTCTGTGTCATACATGTGTTTGTTTTCCTGACTGTAATTAATAAATGTCTATATATTCCCATATAGTGTCTTTTTCCACTGGTTCCTCGGCCCCTGGAGGATGTTTTGGCGAGCCTGCGTCCTGTGGAGCCTACGGTTGGGAACAAAAGGAAAAACACCTTGGCTGTGGAAGACGTGATTGAATCTCCGCTCAAACGGCAGCGGCTAAGCGAACATGGCAATTTTCGACCACAGAATGTTTCTTACGTGCCTGTCAGCTCTCTAGAGCATTTCTCTCTAAACTCTGTGAGAAATGGCCACAGTGGAAACCCAAACACTGGAAGTGAAATGGTGAATGGATATCACAAGCAAAGTCCAGATGTCAAGACAGCAGAGTGGGACGATGAAGACATTCATGACAGGGATGATCCTGCTCCCCCTGCATGCTCCAGTTCTGTTGGATCGTCTTCAGACGTTTTGTTGGCTAGTAATGGAGTCGAGCCCCTTTCTTTCTCTCCTCACCTTGTCTACCCAGATGCAGCAAAGCAGAACAATGTTCCAGCATTGAACACATGCAGCAGATCCAATTCCAGTCAGGTCATTTATCCACATAATATCAAAACCTCTTCGCCTCTGTGCAATGAACCGACAACAAAGGAATCCCTCAAGGCGGATGTCTTCACGTGTCGACATATTAGCAGTTTCCATTCAGAGAGTCGGGATTCGTTGGACAAATTAGTCTCTGTTCCAAAACAGTTTCTGTGGAGAAACAGCAACAACCTGTGCTGGCTGGACTCTCTGCTGGCTGTGTTGGTAAACTGTAAGAGCTTGAGAAAACTTCGACCTGAACATCAGCCTCAGTGCTCGTCTGTGTGGCAGCTGCTGAGAAAACATGAAGACATCTGTGCTGCAGTCCAGGAACATCAGCAAACTGACAAAGGTAATTTTATTTAATGCATTTACAGCATGGAAGTGTGAGAATTACATGTTATGTTTTTAATATGTTTTCAACATAGATGTCAAAACTCTCATCATGTCCTGACACAAAGTCTGTGAAAAAATCTGTCCTTTGCCTCTTTGTGGTCCTACTGCCATATGCAGAAAAAACATAGCAGGTTGTTTCTGGTTGTTTCAGGAACAACCAATCAGAGCCAGAAGGAGGCGCTGTCATCAGGGTTATAACAGTTGTGTTTTTCATCATAGTTAAGTTTTATTTTGTTGTGACTTTAGGTAGATTTAATTAGCTTTTAGTGTGTTTGCTAGTTGTTATTTGTTAAAGATTGTAGGTTCGTCTTTCTTCGTTATGGTAGTAGTTTAACTTTTTATGCTTCAGTTAATTTGTACACACAGAATTCACAAAGGTCATAGTATTGTGGTTATGTATGCTTCGATTGGGTAATTAATACTCTACAGAACATAGCATTTCAAAAAATGTATTTTATTATTGTTAAACAACTAAATGACTCTGTTGTTTTGCCCCAACGTTTGGTGTCACCATTTTGTGGATTAGCATAAGTGCTGTAATTTGCCAACATCTGATGTTAACTGCTTGTGTTGAGGGGGGATTAATAAATAGATTCATAAATACAAAAATGAAATATTACATTTATTAATTCACTATTTTTCAGTTTTAAAAACACATGGTGTAGTACCAATTAGTCATAGTTTTCCCCTATTAATTGTCACTTTTTTTTCAGTTAATGAAAGCATTTCCTCAGTTTCAGTTTTCATCATTTACTTAATTTTATTAACAATAACCATGGGAACCAGCAAAGGAGCTTGATTTGTTTTCCCTTCTGGTTTATCTCATGTTATACTGTCCGAATGTAGTGAAAGTTTTAACAAATATGTAAAAATACATTTGTTATCAACTAATAGTATGTTGCTTGTTGCGTAATTTAAAGACCGTTTTAAATGTTACTGTTTTCATTTGCAGAACTGAAATGCAAAAGTGACTGTTCATTTTATTGCTTAGATTGCATTTTTCTTCTTTGGGAGATGTTCCAGTTGATCAGAGTGTGTTATAAAACCATAATGCAGGATCTGATTGTGTTTGTTTTGACTGATTTTTGTTTCTGGCTAGATGGTGTTCCCTGGGTGCCGAATCACGTGCTGCAAAAAGCTCATGTTGACCTGCAGAATCTCAGAATGTCTGTTTTCAAGCTACTGCAACCCAAACTGCACTGCAAGCTGGGTAAGATCATGTTAGATTTCTCCATTTGTATTATGTTACTGTTTTGGCCGAGCTTTAATTTTCTGCCTGATGTCTTCAGATGTTCCTTCAGTATTTCCACATAATCTTCTTTCTTCACAAATTTATGAAGTGCACCAGTTACGCATACAGTGGAAGAGTCCCACAGCATGATGCAGCCATCTATTTGCTTTACAAGTGAGATAGTGTTTCCAGACATAGAAGAGGGACGGTGGTTATTATGGCCAAACAGTTTGATTTTTAGTTTAATCAGACCACAGAGCATGTCTCCAGAAATGAAGGTCTTTGTCCCTGTGTGCATTTTCCTTTGAAGTAAAGTTTTTTATTCCTTCAAAGGCCTTTCAGCCCAAGTCAGTCTGTCTGGGGTCATTCTGGGGTCAATCTGCACATTTAAGACCAAAACTTGTTCACCTCTGGGTTGCAGAACTCGTCTTCTCCCTGAGTGGTATGATTGGAAATCCCCATCATGTCTATACTTGCAAACGTGACACCTTTAAGAATCTGGACATTTTTCTCAAGAATGAGCCAGACTTGAACAGCTATTATGATCCACATTTTAAAATGTTGTAACAGCTTAAGCCAGATCCTTTTTTTCTACTTCAGTCAATCGTCTTTGACAGTTAAAATCACTCATCACATTGTACCAATGTAAAAGGCTGAATTTGAGCTTTTAAAGCAGCTATTATGAAACATGACACATCTTGCCCTGTTTGAGGGTGGAAGCATTTTTTTCTTGAATAAAGGTAAAGGAAAATAAAAACATGCTGATACAGACAGGAGAGGTTCACTCTTTGTATTTGGCTTTAAGACATTGAGGCTGTTGACATTTGGTTGTTTAAACATATTCAGAAATTTTGTGTTGCTACAGTTTAAATTAGAGCTTAGACATGTAATCTTTCTCTGAGCTATGCGTGTGTTTGTGTGTTTCAGGTCAGAGGGAAACTCCTGTTTTTGCCATGCCTCTTCTGCTCAAGTTGGACTCCTGGGTGGAGCGTCTCTTCCAAGCAACTTTTCACTGGGAGTTTCAGTGCAGCGCATGCAAAGTTATCACAAAAGAAAGGTGGGTGATGGTTTTTTATGTGCAATAACTCAAACAGAAGCCTAAGAAGGAAACATCCTTAAGCTTGAAACTCTTAGCTCTTTTAAAATTTTCATCTAAAACCATATTAAATTAGAATATTAATTTATTCTTCTAAAGTATTAATGTTTAGCGTAATTTTGAGAATGATTTCCCTCACAGTTCTCATGGTACATTACGTGTTATAACGAATGCTGGTACTAAGTTGGATTGTGGCTGATAAATATTATAAATCTTTCTGCTTCAAAGTCTTTCAGTTTAACAAATTCTCTACTGATTTTTGTCTCTGTAAATGACAGGATTATTCCATTTGTTTTGTCTTTTGTTTGGTTTTCCTCTTCAGGGTTGAAAAAACTCTCCCAACTTTCACAAATATTGTGCCTGATTGGACTCCTCTCAATGCAGCTCATTCAGCTCCTTGTATTGCATGCTGCAAGAAGAACGAGAGAAGGACGATGTTACTGGAGAGGTAAAGTTCCATATATATATAAAATATATGCATTTTGCATTTGAGATAAAAACAGCTTCAGTGAAAAATGTTTATCTTCCTATTTAACACCATGTGCTTATTTATTTGCATTTTTTAATGTATTTCTAAAATGGTACAAAACTGCTTAAGTAGTCAAATGAAAATTGCATAGAATGTACCATTTTATTTTATCTGACTGTCAGAATAGATAAACTGATTGTTAAAGTAATCGCTAAACATCTTATCAAACGTGTCTAAGAGTCAATAGCTGCTGAAGCAGCTGATACAATTCAACATAAAGGTCATAGATAACATCATCACCATCCCCACATCATGATGCTGCCATTATCTAACTGTGGTAATGGAGTTTTCTGTACTGAATACAAATTCATGATATTTTATACACATTTCTAAAAAGAAAATTTCTGGACACCTGTCAGGTTTTTAGTAACTTGATTCAGTCTCAGACTTTTTTGTCCTTGTGTCTTTTTGCAGTGTACCTCCAGTGTTTGCACTGCACTTCGTGGAGGGGCTTCCTCACAACAACGTCAGGAACTACGCCTTCAGCTTCAAGTGGAAACGCTACTCAGTGACTGCCGTTATCCAGTACAGCCAACAACTCAAGCACTTCATCACCTGGATTCACAATGAGGATGGTTGGTGTTAAAGATTAGTGGTTGTCTAGAAATCTGAAGGTTGCGAGTTGGATTCCAACTCACATTTGTGATTCTTATATTGTCTTTGTATTTCTACATGCATCTAGTTGTCCACCTAGTGAGTCTCTCATGTTGTTTATCCATTTGCCCTTTAATTCCATCATTCATCTATTTTATCAGTCATTGATCTGTCTATCTGTTGATTCATTCATTCATTCCCCCATCTGGCCTTTGGTCCTTGTATCCACTAATTTTGTTTTTTGTTTTTAAATTCAGTTCTTTTACACTCTAGATTTCTGTTGTTGATGTAGTATTTTAAATGCAACATCTCCAGAGAGAGGCTGTTCTTGCTGTGTGCTTCCTGTCAGCTGGTTGAAAGAAACCTACACATTTCCCGACCTAAAAATATCCTCCAAATTCAACTGTTTGTAATTACTTGGTGTTGCAAAAAAAAGAAAGAAAAAAAAAAACCCTGATTTCTCTTATTACACAAACACTAATTTACAGCGAAGGTTGGCGAGCTTCGAGTGGCTGACTGCAGGTCGACCACCCACCCAACTAATTTAAATGCTACTGGCTTATTACGCTCCCAGATACTCCGTAAAGAGCAGAACAAGGAACTGGTATAATAGTGTGCACAATAACAAAAGTTTAATTGAAACTTTGGTTCAGTTTTGTGGCTCTTTCTTTGCACTTTTTGCGTAAGTCTGTATCAGTTTAATACATTATCAACCACATGGCTTTTGTTAATTCAGTCTTTTTCAGTTCTGGTCCTCAGGCCCCTCTGCCCTACATGTTTTAGGTGTTTCTCTTCTGCCACACACCTGGATTGAATCTGGTTGATTAGCAGCCTTCTGCAGTACTTGTAATCATTTGGATCATCAGCTGTTCTGGAATAAAGACACATCTAAAACATGGAGAGCTGAAATTGAGAAGCACTGCGTTAATTTAACCTGACCCATGTCTAATTGTCATGTTTGTTCCTTCAGGATCATGGCTGGAGTATGATGATTTAAAACATGCTTGTGAGACCCACCAGCAACTGCAGATCCCTGCTCAGGAGATCCATGTTGTCTTCTGGGAGGAGGAAGAGGAGACGCTGTCATCCTGCTCTCTGTCCAACGTGTTGCTAGAACCGCCTTCAGTTGATATTGAAGCGGTTCCCAGTTTGAAAGACTTGAGCTCAGAAGAACTACCAACCCAGACTCTGGATCAGTCTTTTCTTACCTCTCACAACGACACCGATATCGTCTGCGCTCTGTCAGGAGACTGCGGCGCCACAGCTGATGTCAACACATCGATAGGTGCCTCCACCCTGCTTGACACCTTTGAGGGCCTTACACACGATGATTTAATCACACTCACCCTGGTGGAGTTCCAGCCTGATTTGCTTAAATCTGAGGTGCAACCTGTAAAGGAAACCCAACAAGCAGAAGACCAGAGTAGTCCTGTGACAACTGAAAATGTAATTTCTTCTTTACCGGACAGCTCCGTCCCTGCGGCAGGGGGCAACAATGATGCCCAGTCTGGTCCCAGTGAGTCAGAGTCGTTGGACAACTTGGTGAGTGATCCCACGTTTGTACCCAATGCAAAAAAACGACGAGGTAGACCACCGAAACTTAGGAAAACTGTCGGGAGGCAGAAAGGTAAAAAAGCAGCTTTCTCCAAAGATCCTCCGCCTGAATCCTCTGAGACACCCGAACCTTTGGAGCCACCCGAATCCGTTTGCCCTCCTCAAAGTGACACAGCTGCTGTTCCAGAGCAGACATCCTCGGTGTCTTCTATTAACAACTCCCCTCTGCTCTTGACTCAGAAAGATCGCTGGTCTTACATTCTAAGCAGACACCCTGCTAATCAATCTTATAAAAACATTTCACATCCTCCTCCCACACAAAATGGCGTAATATCTGAAGTGAAGCCACCTCATCCTGTTCACTCCACTCCCAACCCGGTGAAGAAGCCCCCGGTTCCTGCCAGAGTCCCCAGACATCCGCTCAGTACAGAAGAACGTACGGGTCTCCCACCAAAAGCTGCAGAGATGTACGGTGGTTTTGGTGCAAAAAATCCCAACCCTGTCATTCCTCTTCCATCCTCGTTACCTCCAGCTATCCCGTCTAACCATGTGACAGCACCTGTCACATGGACGTCTAGTCCGTCTCCTCAGCTCACTGAAATATCTTCATTTAAAACACCGGGAAGCTCAAAGGTTTCTTCAGGTCTGAGTGACACTGAAACCCTGAGATACAAACTCTTGAAGAAGCTTAAAGCTAAGAAAAAGAAGCTGGCAAAGCTGAACCAGCTGCTGGAAACTAGAGGAGGGGCCCACCTCAGACCGGACAGCACCAACCTCAACTCTCCAAGCACCGTGAGCTCCAGCATCTGTGACGGCTCTGACCTGTTGTCCCCGGCCACGACAGCCAGCAGCTTTTCCCCGGACAGCACTGGTTTCCTGGAGATGTTGGTTGGCGAGCAGAACGGGGCGAACCAGCTGGACTGTGTGGTCAGCGGTGTCGGAGCTGTGACTCCCACCAACTATCAAACAACTCAGCATGAAGATCACAACTTCCTGGAGGAGTTTGAGTTTTTCTCACATTTCTTAAGCTGACCGACAGAGATTGAAGACGTTGGTGCACTTTAGCTTTTTACTTTTCATTACACTGAATGCTACAAGCACAGTTAACTGTGAAAACATAAGATGGTTTTGTACGCTGACTCGCCTGTTCATTTACGTAGGAGTCCTTATGTTTGTCTATGACTACAATTTTACAGCAAATAAACTCGATCACAATTTTTTTTTTCTGTAATTTGTATTTTTTTCCTTTACCTTTTTCGAACATTGTGCTTTGTTGTTCTTGTGTATTGTATGCAAAAAGATCACAGAAGTCTGGTTAAAGGTTGAAACATTTTTTATTTTTTTTTACAAGTGACTTGAAGCTGAGAGGTTTTTAATGCCATTAAAAAAATTCCAACTTGTTCATTTGAAAATGACTAACCTTTGGCCAACTGTTAATGTAATAAAGTATTTATACTGCTTTTGATTTGAGTTGCATTTACTTTATAATCCAGTATACATACAGTGTTCATGAACGAGTTAAACATTCAGAAGTCTCTGACGGTAAGAGACCACTTTTGTGCCACTTTTGATTCAAGTTGATATGAAATCTGCAGAATAAAAAGCGGACAGTAAAAATGTCAAGTTCCCATACCGGGAGTCGAACCCGGGCCGCCTGGGTGAAAACCAGGAATCCTAACCGCTAGACCATATGGGACCTGGTTGAACACCATCACAAGGAAAATCTTCATATATTCTGGGGTCCATTTTTCCACTGCACCAAGAGTAGTATTTTCAATGCGACAGGTCAGGAGTAGGTCGTCGGTTTTCGCCTTTTAGATTTCATTTCGGTCCGGGCTTCTTTGTCAGTCTTATCCAGACACTTCCCTTCATGTGGTGGGATTTATAATATAATAGGTATTCATTCAAGAAGAATTTGCAATTGTGTATGAAACTTAAATTTATGTTGAAAAATGATGAGATGCGTTCATTACACAGTAGACAATGACAAGGCTGTTTAAAAACAGGAAGAACAAAGGAAGCCGTTTTTCCACACGCAGGCGCTGTTTGACTAAAATTAAAGCTAAATCATCTTACTGACGCAGCTCACTTCTTCATTACTTTTGTATGAATTACATTTCGATATGTAGTCAATATGACATTCACAAATGTTCAAATTATTCTGGCTCTGCAACCACGCTGCCTTGAAAAGTCAACTAATTAACTTTTAAAGCCTCACAGGGTTGTTAGAGAATATTTGTGAAGAAACGGAACACACCACACAGGTAAAGCTTTTAAATCGTGGTTAGGTTACAAAATAACTTCCAACATTTCACAGTGCACTCATCAAACCGTCATCTCAAATTAGAAAGACCATGGCATAACTTCCTGGGACATGGCAGTCCACCTAACCTGACGAGCTGGGAAAGGATGATTTTAATAAGACAAACAAGCACCATACAACTCAAGTTTAAGAAACTATTAGACATGCAGAGTGGAGGAAAAGTTGATGAAATCCTTATTTTCCTAAGCCAGCCATGTAGGAGGCATCTCAAGCAAGGGAATTTATTTGCATCTTTTACTTCTATTTCACAAAGTATTTTTGAATTGAATTTAATTTCCAAAATAATTTCCTTTTCTGTCTTGGTTGACCAGATGTAGAGAAACTACCTGTAGTTCCTCTACATATAGTAAAGGAACGAAATAGACATAAAACCAACGGACCCAACATGACTCCTGCCAAGTAAATATAATCACTATTCTCCAGAAATTTCACCAAAAATAAACATTATCTCCCATGATGGGAACAAAATTTGCAAAGGATGAATAATAAGCATGAACTTCTGACACAGGAACACAAACATACAAGCAGACACACAGACCTTTGTGTTGAGCCAGAACATCATTTACATAAAGAGGAAGGAAGAATCTTTGTGTGTTTGTTGGAGGTGCAATAGTAGCAATAAGAGAAGCATCTGTGTGTCTGAATTCAAATAAACGTTCCTGAATGTGAAAGAGCAGCGTTGTTCTCCCCAGCTTCAGAGACCATCCAGCTCTTACGATTTTGTCATGGAGTCCAGCAAAGTGGTGGAAAATATCTACCTGCTGGTCATCGTCACACTCATCAGTGTTCTTCAGAATGGTGAGATAAAGACAATGGTTTTTAAGAAATTTTAAAAACAATTTTCCAAACTGCGTAACAGTTTTCTGTTTGTGTTTTCAGTGTTTTTTGCTCAAAAGGTTGAAAGAGAATGCAAGAATCGTAACACGAGCACGTCTGCTTTTGAGCGAGTGTCTTGTGCAAAGTGAGTGCCCTTTTCTTATCTCTTAATTTCTCTGAAGACTGAAACCAGAAGTACAGTAAAATGTCCCTTGGTCAGTTTTAAATTTAATTCAAATTACTCCAAATATTACCCAACACTGGAAGACTGTTCCTAGTTTCCTAAACTAAATGATGTAAAAAAAAAAAAAAAAAATGCCAGTAAATAGCTTGTAAATAGCCAGTAATTTACAAACAACCTTTATTACTTTGCTTTTTATGAAAATAAATAATATTTTTGTTTAAAAAGTACTCATGCAATATGCTTAGTTTAAAACTTGTTTTGGCTTTGGTTCAAAAAACTTAATTTGCATTCTCAAATATCTAATTTATGATAAGAGCTTAATTAAAAAGAAGTTTATAACATTAACAAAACTTGAACTAGATGAAAATCCTGTTTAGGAGATTATTATTTTTTCTTTTTTCTGTTGCTTAGTGTTTGAATCTACTGTTTGGGAGTGAGTTACATCACAGACTTTTCTCTGGTTACTCCATTCGTCCACAGGCAGCAACTCTCTTCCTGTTTTAACAGAAAATGTTCAAGCCATATCCTCTCTTTTGTTTGCTAGGCAGAATAAAAAAAATTCTGATCTTCTGAACTGCTTTCTACATTTTAAAGAGTCGTTTTTCAGGAAACATTCATACAAAGCAGCTCAGGAGTTTACAATCACTCACAGGTATTATGTAAGATTAGGATTTGAACAGTTTTGATCAAGACTAAAGACCCATTTGGTTAAAATTGTCCTTTGATTAAACAAACCTGTCGTTGTTTTCTCTTACTTTGCCACTGCAATGTCATGTTGTTGTATGAATCATATGATCGCTCAAAAGTTCAGTCAACTCTGCACTGAACTGATTGAGAAAGCGTGTCTAGCTGTTTGATAGGTGGGGCATGTTATACAAACCTTTGATTCACAGATCAATGTTTTGTTTCATTGCTTTGTTCTCATGATTCATTCAAGTTTAAATTCATGACTCAATCTGAACATCTGAACAATCTTTCACTTTAGGATTGACCACATCAACTATTAGAACAGCAGAAAACTTGAGGGGAGTGGGGGTTCAAAATCTAATTCAACGAATTCTAAACTAAATCTAATTCAGTTTTTCTTGTGTGCAGCTTTAGACTCTATGACAACTATGTTTCCGAGTTACTACAACTGAGCATTTAAAAAGCTTAACCCCACAGCCATTAACTCATTTTTATTGCTGCAACTTTCTGCAACCCTTTAGCAATTTCTTCAGCCCATCATTGCAAATTATTTCCCTTTAGTTAATTACAGCTGTTACCGATTATGTGTTCTTTGATGGTTGCAACTTGTCCAGTCTTAACATATTTATTGTTTGTCTTGTCTTGGGCAGTATAGGTAGAGAGATTTTTGTATTTCTATCATTTTATTTTTCTTACAATTGTATTTCTACTTAACAAATACAATTTGCTTAATCGTAGCCGGAACTGCATGGACGCCTACCCCACTTTTCTGGCAGTGATGTGGTGTGCAGGAGTTTGTCTCAGTCAAGGTAATGATTAAACTTAGTCAACAGGCATGCTTTTGTCCTTCATTTTTACAGCCATGGGGGTCTGACTCATTTGAGAGGAGTTATTTTAACAAGGAATACTTCTTATGTTTACTGGAATCATGTAATTCAACATTTCCAGCTGCAGTGAAACAGAGTGTACCCATTTTTTTAGGATGCGACACTTACACTTAACTGTAAAACAACATGGACTATAGTCAAACATATCATTTGACAATCTTTTTTGGCATAACGAATTTAAAAAAATCTCGATATCTGGATGCATACTTAATGCAACCAGATTAGCAGATCAAATGATTGGCAATAGTCTCAGTGGCACAAACAAGGTGTAGCTGTTCGAGACAATAGCCACTTTTTAAATTTGTTTTTTTTTAAAGCATGATTATAAGTGGGGAAAGGACAAGCTTGAAGGGTTTATGTATTGATTAATATACAAAGGTTTATGAAATGCTGGACTCTACTCAAATGATTCTAGAATTTTAATTTTCATTACAGCAGCATGCTGTAATGAGGGATTATGTAAGAGGCTTAAACTTTGTAATATTTGTGGCCCCCATCTGTTGCCCCATACAAATATTTCTTATTATTATTTCTTATTATATATTATATATATATCTTATTGTTATACTTAAGAGCTTCTAAAATATGCATTAAAAAAATTCAAGAATGTTTCAGACTTAATAGATTTACTTGGCTCTCAAAGTGTACACTTGTCATTACATCTATGCTATAGTAGGTCATGCAAGTGTAAAAAAATGTTTGTACGAGTTATCAAATCCAACTTCTTTGCCCTATCGCTTCCTCAAGCCCCTGCAGCCTTCGCTGGGATCATCTACCTTTTTGTCAGACAGAAGTACTTCATTGGATATCTGGGACAGAGCTCTCAAAGGTAAGCCAGTTTATCCAGTGAGATATCTACTATGTATATAGAAATCATTTTTGACTAGTTATTTTATTGCACAGCACTCCTGGATACCTGTTTGGAAAACGCATCATCTCCTTCCTGTCCCTGATGTGCATTGTAGGCGTCTTCAACTACCTGCTGTGGAGCTATTATGGCAGCGACTACAAGGAATACGTAGAAACTATCACAAACGCTGCATCTGCTCTCCTGCTCCTCCCGTAGCTCAGTGTCACATATAGGGAGGAACATAAGTACTGAACATGCCATTGAATTTTTCTTATCGCTAATGGGGCTATTGACATGTAACACAAATAATTCACACACACGCATAATACAAAAAAATAAGTCTATAATTTCAGCTAGTTGTAATAAAGCATAATGGCAAAGGAAATAGCAACTGAGCACAACAAAAACTAGCTTTAAAGAAGGCATAGATAGCTAAGAACGCCACGGAAATATATCAGCACTTAAAAAGCAACAGTACTCCCTATCAGCAACAAATTCCTATTAAAACCTATAAAGGAGATTACTTCCAGCATGCAAGAAGTGGGAATCAAGAAATGCAACCTCATTGTTCCAGAACCTACTGAAGGAATTAATTACAGATGTGTTTCTAAACTGCTGAATGTTCCAGTAAACAGAGATTACTGGAACGACCTCGGGGTGGAAAGAATTTTACCATAAACCAGCCACAACTAAGTACTCGTCACAAGATTTTCAGCAGAATAGTTAAAATAATCTGGAAAGTTGTCCAAGAGTCAACGACCACCAAACGCGGCACGAGCTGGTCCTGTTGGTTCATGAGAACAGAGAGCAATTTGGTGGAGAAATGTAACTCCACATCACTAAAACAGAATTATAAAGTTTGATGGTGGGAACATACATAAATCAAATTAGGGTGGATTTTAGCTAATGGTCTCAGAAAACAAAGCAAACAGATAATTGAATGGGCTAGACTAAAATTAAGCTGAACAGGCAGAAATGGAAATCAAACAGATGAAGATTAAATTCTTCCTAACCAACGTAAGGTACTAGTTTCTTTCAAGGGATAAATTGTCAAATATTTTTATTTTAGTTCTTGCTTTATTTCTCCAAGTAGTTTTTCTAATCCTCCCAGAATGTTCCACTTTAAATTGTAGACCAAGTTGTTGTGTTGATTTTGTCGTGTAGTACTACTTGGATTATTACTATTATCTGTTCATGTAAATAGCGTCATTACATAAGTTCAATGCTTTTATCATATCCCACATTCAAGGTAAAATAATTAAAAGGCTTTAATCACATGTCAAAAGTTTCATTTCATTTTATTATGTAAAAATATTGTACAAATTTAAGAAAAATAACCCCAAATAAAACAGAAATATTCCAAACATGTTCAATCAATGTACAGCACATACAACTGTGGAATGCAGTTGGAGAAAAAGAAAAGCAAAAAAAAAAAAAAACCAAAACAATATATGTACATGTTACATTTTGTTTATTTACATGTATAATATGACTAATCTCAACTGCATCCCACATTTTCTTTTCAGTCTTTGCTGGTGCTTTTCCTCCCACTGAACAGCAGATGAATCCCAAGCCAGTAGCTCAAATACCAAACTCCTGACAAAGCAGCAGAGTTCAACTGATCGGCTTCTCATTCACTGATGAGAACACTCCTCTTCATTTTTCTTAAAATGTGCAGCAACAGATGCTGGAAAACTTAGCAGATACAATCCTTATGGTCTCCCTCATGTGTTTCTTATCAGTCTCAGCTGTAAAAATAAAGCACAGGGTTAAATAAAAAACACTTAAATGTACATTTTATGATCAGGAGAGCATAAGAACAGTTGACTTGCCTGAAATGATCTTTTGCTGCGGCCCAACCAGTGAGGGAAGTCAAATAGGGCATCAGAGTAGTACTTAAGGGTGAAGGAGGCATCCTTCCACGTTGGATTATATTTCATCAGGTTCTCAGCAATGAGGCCTTCAGCAGCCAAACTCTGCAAGATTTCACTCAAGTCAATCTGAAATGGAAGAAGAGCCACATTGAGTTATCAAAAAATTATTTGCAGCAGCAGTAAATTAAGAATAAACACAGAACAAATAAAAACAGTTGAGTTTACCTCCACCCTGTAGCTCTCTCCCGCCACAGAGGAGATGGTCCAGTTCAGGCCTTTCTCCATCTGCCACTTCATCATCTGATCCCCACCATTGATGGACAACATGTACTCCTGCAGAACTATAAAATATGGAAGACAGTTTAAATAGGGACAAGTAGGAGTTTGTAGTTATACACACAAAAAAATGTCCAAGTGACCTCAATTCTGTGCTGCCTTTATGCCAATTACTCCACCCAGCTGCAAGTTGCCCAACATGAGTCATTTAAACCGGTGGATGCAACCAAATGAAAAACACTGAAACTCGCGGAGCTGCAGGATAAAAGGGACATTTACCTCTGGGCTTCATGGGCCCCTTCTTAATGGTTTCTAGCATGTTTTGATCACAGAGAGAAACCAACACATAGATCCTCTTGGACAGCAGACTTTTCCTCATGCTGGTGTACTCCCACAAATTGTGCATTTTAAACTTCCTATAAGAGAGGAGGAAACGACATTCAATGAGTCTCACAGATTTATTGAATACTTTATTCTGTGTGATGAGTGTGCCTGTCACTCACCTTCCTAGTGAGTTCTGGAAAACTACATCAAAATCCCCGGAGTGAAACTTATCGATGAAAACCAGGTTCTCTTCTCCACACTGGACCTGGTATTCCGAGCCCACGGCCTTCACGGTGAAACCCTCCGGTGGGTTTTTCAGGAACTGACCCAGTTCTGTCACCGTGGTCCCGTTGGGTAGAGTGTTTATCGTCATGGTGTCCCGCTGCCTGTCTCTGAGCTTCTCTTTCAGGAGCCGCGACAACTGTTTACAGGATAACTGAGTCAGCTACAGCGCGAAGAACTGTTATGTAGTTGCAACCAAGCATGACGCAACTTCCGGATTCTGCCTACCAAAATAAAAACTCACAGCCTGGATTTGGTCACGGACATAATAAAGTACAGAAAAGAAGAAGAAGCATTTAGTCATTAGAAAAAAAGGAAATCAAACAGTTGACTACTTCATTAAAATGGTCTGAGTGAAAAAAACAGAAAGAAAACGTTGTTGGAAAAGTAGAAGATCAGAAAAGGTACAGCACAAAAGTATTGAAAGTTTTTACCAATGAACGTTCTTGAGGGGAGGAATGGTCACTTCACCAGGGTGGCATAAAAAACAGGAAACTCCAATACAAAGCAGTGTATAAAGAAGAAGAAAAATCTCAGTTTTTAACAAAACAAAAAATGTATCCAGCTGCATTTACTCTGATATTGAAATTACAGCTATGAGCATCATTAAGGAAGAAAAACAAAATAACTTTGGCAACAAAGCTTGCTGTCGAATTTAAATATCACTGTATTTACAGTATTAATGTAGAATTTAAGTTATTTAAATTGTAAATGCAAATGTTTTGTTTTCTAAACTGCTTTCGAGGTTGTGATAGTAGACCGACATTATCTTAAATATGTTTTATCTTATCAAATTCAATTAACCTCAGAATCTTACTAATTTTGAATTTGTGGCAGGATAAAGCCTTCTATTCTATGAAAATAATAAATCTTGAAACACTTTCAGCATATGCAATACGACAACACGGCCATTATTACTTCAAATTATTTCATTACAGTTCTATATCTTCAAAAGTGTATTCATTCAGTTGAATGCACGGCACTTCCAATAATTACTTTATTAACATGCACCATGTGTGATCATACTTTTATTAGGTGCCTCTTTTTTTGCACTTCTTTCTTCATTATGCAGTTCCCAGAACAATTGCAAATTCTTAAACAAAGATGAACAAGTAGAGTAAACTCTCTCCTGCATTAACACGAACATGTCCCTTATCTTTTATGTGAACAATCTGTTCCGTGAAATGTGGCTGTGCTGTTGCAATGCTTTGATTCATGATTTGTGTACTCTGTTTGAATAGTTTCATGACTTTAGCAATGCTGCCACTATTAAAAATAGAACCCTCCTACAAAGCAAACTAAAGAGGCATATATTCTTAAGTGGAGAAATCCACTTAAACATAAACTCCAACTTTTGCTTATTTTGTGAAACCTATGGGAAAATTTAAATTGTGTAAAAGTTTTCGATTGTATATCAGGTCACATGGGCTTTAGAAATCCAGTAGAAGTATTTGTGCAGCTTTTTTAACTATCAGTGCAGGGTGCGACTTGCAGGAGTTTTTTAAATAAATAATATAAAATGTAATATTTAAATAAACTGTTTTGGGTGTTTATTGATGTAAAACATTTAAGTGTGAAAGAAAAGAGAAACTATGGATGAAATCTGTAAGGATAATTCTTTTTACAGTATTTTTATAACCATAGATTTATTCCCACTTGTGGTTTAAGTGACAGCTCACCCTTTCATCTTCCAGCTTTACCCTTTGCAAACAATCTTGTTTTTTGCAGCCCTTCCTCTTCCTGTAAGATCCTCAGAGAAACATTATTCTGTTTTGACCCAAATACTTTTGTGTCTGCATTCGACTTTAATGCTGGTATTGTTTGACAAACCACCTGTTTGTTTTAGAGCTTGTCCTTGTGTACACGCTTCAGAATTTTTCATTACTTATTCACATGCATGATTTACACACATAGACCAAATTGTTGGTACCAATCTATTAACAAGGGATTGGTTTCAGTGACAATAAAACCAATTTTAAAATAACTTGAAACTGACAAAAATAATTCTATTCTCATCATACTTACACTAATTGTAGGCAGGATGTTAAAACTTATATTTTCTATCTAATTTAACATCTTACCTCAGCCTGCCGGTTTTCTTCCATTCGCCATTGTTTCCTATATTACTTGATTCTCTTCTCCCTTTGTTCCCATTTACCTCTGATTCACTATTCTGGTTTGCTTTGTCATTTCTACTTCTTCTCAGCATTTAAACTCCAGAATTTTCATTTGCTGTTATTGGATACTTTTGTTATTTGCTTCCCAAGTTCCAAGACCTGTTCAGCCTGCATGATTTGGAAGTGTGACCACCATGGACTGAATGGTTTTGTTCACTTCCTTCACTGCCATAGCTAAAGCTACAGAGACACTACAATTCTAAACCAGCGGAGAAAATTGATATCAATTACAACTTCTGTCAAATTCTACCTGGGCAAGCCATGTAAATGGGAGAAAACCCGGACTGTCTGTGAAGTGAGATTTTAATCTAGTGGAATAGCACAGGAAGGTAAAGGAAAACCTACTCATTTCCAACCTAGTTCTGTTTATCAAATATTATGCATTTTGCTCTGAAACTAAACCAGTTCTAAGCAAGTGAAGCCTATTCTTTTGCCAGAATTTTTTTTCCAGTCACCTTGATTTTTGTATACACTGAAATAAATAAATATGTTGCGCTTTTATAAAGAAAATTAATTCATGTTTGCTGTAAACATCTGAAGATAAAATTTAGTACGGAGTCATCTTAACATAATTCCACAATTTTGTGTGTTTTATGTGTGAAACCTCGCTAGGTTTTATTTCCAATCTTGTTCTTGACACCCTTCTAGAAAAATGATAGGGTTTTATTTTTGAATATTTATTGGCTTTAAGAACATTATACTTTTCCAGCCTGATTTTATTGTCACTCCTATTTATTTGTTAGCTTTGCTGCATGCTACACCATGCCTTTGTACACACATCTCTCATTTCTTTATAGGGTACTTTAACTGATTTATGCAAAATATGTACGACTCAAAGCTGTGTTTTTCATCTAATATTCTGTTTGCGCCTCTGGTGAACATTTTGCCACCTCTTTTGTGCCAAGAATCTTTTGATATAAGAAATTTATGTTAGAGAGTTACATTTTGATTTACGTATGAGTAGACAGTGCAAAGACTAATTGTCCTTAGTTGGATTTTAATTGACTTGTTTTCCATTCTGTTGCATAGATCATCAAAAACTAGGCTCACACTATGTGGTTGAATGTGCAAAGAATGTAAAAAAATATTAAGATGTTATTATTGGATGTTTCAGGCTGCAAATCATAAAAATTCTTCAAATTAGATAAAAGTATCCTCAGATGAAACACATGCTGCTCTGTTATAGTATGTTTGGTGATAAAATAAGAATGCAGACACAATCAGTAAATATAGATACACCCAATCATTAATGATTCACTAGGTAGACCAAACCTTTTCCAGTAATAACTGGAAACTGACTGTCCTTTCTATGACCTCATTGGTCTTTTTCATTGCAACTGACCTAACACTGTCTTTGCATAATGTTGTATCAGTCCATCAGGTCCCAGGCTTTGGACTAAGCACAACTCTGAGGTCAAGCTCATATCTGGATTTTGACTGCACCATTGCATTTCTTTCACAGTTTAAAATTTCAGCCATTCTCTGGAAAATTGGCGACTTGATTTTGACATAGTTGTTCTGTGTTCCTACATGGTCAAAGAGCAAGGTCAGATGTTGGACATATGTTTTTTTTTTTTTTACATGTTTTTACATTTGTCTTTAGATAATCTAGAGTTTATGTTAATTTCATTGTCTAATAATAAGCACAGGTAAATTCCAATCCCTCAATGTATTTGACACAAATGTTTGTTTTGGTAAGATCTATTTGCTTTACAGCAAGTTCAACGCTGAATGTCATAGTCAAACATCTCAGCTTTTGTCTCTCTCAGACAAAGAAAATTGCTGCACTAACCATGCCATTCAGCATGTTTTTAAAACTGCCTCTGTCAGTGATTTAAGGTAATCATCGCCAGTAGGTTAGTAATTTTCCTTCCCAAGATGTTTGTTTCAAAGTGCATAATTGCAAAACGCCTAAAAGGGAAAAACCAAGTCCAGCTCCTGCTTGATGCCTTTTCCAGTTTAACCTATATACTTTACTCATTTCAAGTCATCTGTCTCACATATCCAGAAATATGCAAATTGTTCCCAAATGAGAAGTATCTTTAATCCTTGTAATGGCAGCAGACTTAAAAGCATGGGCAGGCTTCAAAGTGAAAATACAGGGATGTTATATGAAAACTAGAAGCCAAAACAGCATTTCTGGAGTTTTATGCTGTCAAGAGACTGAAGCTGAATTATGTTAAACACCTTGTTTATTAAAGCAGGTGTGTGATGGTGCATTTAATTCCAAACCAATGTGATAATCTCATTGCAGTCTGTCCTGAAAGTTGATTTTTAAAGGGGCCAAGACCTTGCAGGAATTTTAGAACATGTGAAGATAGGATGGCAGGTCAGATGTCCTCCAAAGCACAGGAACTTGGTCAGGCCAAAGTTTTATAAGTGCTGCAAAATTCTACATTTATCACTGCAGTAGAATAACGTGACACATTGAATAGAGAAACGTTTCCTCTATGTATTCAAGTCAGAACGCCTGACTTAGAACAGGCTTAATGATTTTCTTTTACAATTACTCTTTTTCACTTTCTGTACATTACGCCTGAATGCACCTGAAATCAATCACCGTTGAAGTGAAAAACTTCGGACGCTTCATTGGCATTCATACAATGTACACTAGAGGCCGCTACAACTTCGCAGTAACTAACAGTCGCTTTCCAGGCAAGTGTCCTGGCAGCTCCACACAACTGTCAGCTCAGGAATGATGTAAGCCTGTCCCCGCTCGGTAAAGCAGCAGCCACGGCTATCATGTCTCAGCATAATGCGGTTAATGGCTGTGAACTGGTCGCTGTGTTTTTTCTTTTGCTCGGTAAGTGCAGTAAATGCTGTAGTTGCACTCAGTCAGCGTTAGCTAACTCGCTACATCAAGCTGGAAACACTTCGCTAGTCTGTCGGCTAACGAGCGGAAGTGGCGTTGATATGAACTTCAAAGGTAAAGTCGGAATTAAAGTAAAATAAATATACGGCGGTTGTAATTTTAATTAGGACGCCTGGAACATATTTTTGGGCATATTCTTGTTAGTTTAAAACATTCAAAAGGTTCGCTGTATTGTTGATTGAATTGTATTTTTTTCTTTAATTTTACTATGATATAAGAAAAGGAAATTATTCCTCTGTCGTGTTTGAAAACTTAACGCCACACTTTGCAGATTTATAAATATATATTTGGATTTTTTCCCTTTATATCACTATAAATGTATGAAAAAAATCAATCAGTATACATTTTAAACATTTTAATAGCTTTTACAATATTTTTTAAAACCTTTTTAACAGATTGAAAATATTTATTTTGCTGTCAAGAATTTCCGAGATGTATATTTTAAAACCATAGATTTAAAGATTATTGCTGATGGGGTTTTTACCCATTCGAGGCTTTGACTGTAGTCAATATCCTGTTACTAAATTTTAATAGACTTTCTTTTTAAAGCATTATTTTAAAACTGATGATGATACAGTGTCTCACAAAACCATTAATTCCTGATTTTTTGCACTTTTTAAACACATAAAATGTGAGAAGTATGCTCAACATATGTATTATTGCTAGTACTCTGATACTAGCAAAACAAAAAGAAAAAAAAGCCAGTCCCCTTGGTAAGTAGAGTGAGATTAGCTGAAAACTACTATGATGGGTGTCAGTTGAAAATATTTCCACTGATAAGGCTTAATGTTATTTCCCTTATTAGCAGAAGTTAAAAGCATGGTGCTCTAAAACTACACCGACTTTTAGGTATGTAGTACATTGTAAGTTGAAAGTTATTTGAATTGAAATTAAATAGATAGCTGTCATTATTAGTTTCTAGTGTTTTTTTGTAGTTGTTTATTGAAGTGCAGTTATTTTGGTGCTAATTGCATCCTAATATAAGAAACAGAAATATTTATTTTTTTAAGTTTATGATGAAGGTAGTTCATCCTCCTGCCAGATTTTGGAATAATAAAACTGTTTATGATACAAATTCATTTCCAGACATTAATTTAGTAAAAGTAACTTACCAATACATACATTTTTTAACACTGTAGTTTGTGTCCCACCTAATGTGTTTCCTTGTGTCTCCTTGCAGGCTTCAAATCATGAGGATCAGCCTGCACAGGGCTCTGCTGGTGAGTGTGGAGTTTAGTTCCAAGTGATTTGATGCTTTGTAGTAAACAGTCATTTAGAAAATGAAATGAGTTTCACAGAGAGCACTGGCAACATTTTAATTTCCTCCTGAAGTTTTGTTGCTGTAGATTTCTATTTTCCCAGGGTGGCAGAGTCTAAATGAAAATCTCTGTGCCATAAGTTTGAAACTTGGAAATCAAAGACTAGCTTGAGGATTTAAAGAATAGGCTGATAGTTCTTGTTGCTGAAAGTTAGATTGGACTTCATAAAATACTCCTTATATATCACATTGCATTACATTTTTGAAAAAGTAATCTGACTCTGTTGCACATCTTTTGGATCGTCAGTCTGATATTTCTATTTCTAATAACTGCACAGTATTTTTTATGTCACAGCTTGTACTGTATATTATTACTATGATTGTTGCTATTGTTAAAGCTGATTCTATTCTATGTCTGCATGCTATATTTAAAGGCCTAAATATGCGTCAGAGTAAGCCTGGAGTTTAATATTTTTAATTTTTGTTTCCTGGATTTCACTTTTTCCGGACAGTGCTGGAGGGATTGGTAATAGTGATTCAGAGTCAGAGGAACTCCTACCATGCCCAACGTGGTCACCAGAGAAGGAAAAGATTCTGCAGGATGCAGCTAATCTCGGGGAGGTAATATTTTTTGAGCAATTAAGGACTCAGAGTTTAGAACTTGATGTTTGCTTGAGATGTTTATATATCCCTCCTACACCATACAGTAAGGTCTCGTTAATTCTTCTTAATTCAAAATTACATTGCTTAAGAATAATTTAGTCGATCTGCTGCACAATGTTTTTGACAAAAATATGACAAATTTATGGCTTTAGATTTAATGACTTAAAAAAAAGCGCTATCAGCTTTCACTAGTTTAGGGGATGGAATCTGAAATATTTTTTCATAATTTCTTGCAGTTCCTTTGTCATTAGAAAAGTGTATTTTATCGTAGCCAACATCTTAAAACATGGTTTTAAGATGTTGGCTAACAGTTGTGAAGTTAATTTCATTGCGTTAATGGGTAAAACATAACAGAGGTGCACAAGGCATTTGAAGAACCATGCCTCTAATAATTTGAATTAACACATCGCTCACCTGTACTTGTGTACGGGATCCACGTGCTGCAACATGCTGATCTATGTTCTCCTTTCAGAAAGACTTTCAAGTTGAGTAACCTAATTGAAAAAGCCCTGAGTCACATGGCATTTCACTTCTGTTAGACATAAATCATTAACTAGTTTATTGGTTTGATTTTTTTTTTTGTAATTTGCATAGGGCTTAACGTTCTAAATCTTACATTTCACTTCTGAAACTTGAACAAACTCTTCTTCTAACCTCTTGGTGGGGTGGCGTCATCTACAATCACTTCAGCTTGTAAACAATAAATGTGGTTTGTCAGCTGGAAACCCTTCAGCCACAAATGGTGTGTTTGTAAGAACATCAAAGAACTGTTCCACGGCAACGTACTGGGAGCAGCGATTGACTTTGACAACCCTGAGATTTTTGTTTTCAAGAACCATATGTTTTTGATGATTTACACACCAACTTCATCCTGAAACAGAATGTGTGGATTATGAGAAACAGGACTTGAACTTCAGTGATCGCGAGGACCAAGCATCACCTTGATGTCAATGCAGCCACTCTTTAAAGTACGGTGCAGTTTACATAAAAAGCTCTATAACATGATGAACTTCCATCATAATAAATTAATTTAAATAAGTTGCTAAGAGATCATTAGCGAAATGTCAAAATTGCAAAAATTATGTCAATATAGAAAGACATTTCTGTAATAACTTTTTCAATGCTAAAACGTTTCCATTTTAACATTTTGTGCTTCTCTCTATTTGAATTTAGTTCAATTTATTTGTCCTTGTATCACAATAATTCACAAAAATGTAATATTAAGAACATTTTTTTGTACAGACATTCATTATCAAATCAGACCAATCATATCGACAGACTCAAATTCAATTTGTCTTTATGCAACATGATGCAAACAAGAAATTCATTTGTAGTGACTTCTAATATTTGAAGAAAAGAAAATGTGGCAAACCATCAGGGTCCAGGTCAGAAATGTATTTTTAAAGGTGTAACAAGCATTGTATCACAATGCTGCTGTATCACACCAGCAGAAGGATGACTCTAAAATCATATCTGCAGGGTGAAAAGATAAAATAGACAGCCTCAATATGACATCACTACCCCCTAGCGGCAGCAATTTCGCAAAACACTTGATCCTTTGTGGATAAATATATCAAAGAATGCTCACATGACACCACAGTGTATTTTTAAAACCTAATACTAAAACATTATCCAAGGAAGTCCTGTAATCTCTCATTCTGAAGCATTTGGTGGAAAATAACAACTCTTTGTTTACAGGAATCCCTGTTACAGAAACCGGCTCATTCAGCGCGGCCATCTGCTGCTCAGTATCAGTGAATTGGGGGTCTGGGAAGGATTAGCAGAAATCCAAAGCAAAGAAACACAATAAAAAGGAGCTAAAATGTAAGAAATATGATCTAATTCTCAACAGAACTCATACTCTAACTTTTTGGAGAAGCTGAAGACGCTCACTTTGGCTTCCTGCTAATGAAGATTAGCATCACTCAGTTGTAGCATACAGATTGGCAATATTGCATAGACAAAAGAAGGCTGTCCAAAAAACCTATTTAATGTGGTATTTAAAGGAAACATCCTTGTCAAAGATAAAGGCAAAGCTTTTTGCATTAGTGCTGGAGGCTGAACTAGAGGCAGCGAGAATCTGACTGACTGAGCAGTTTGCTTTTAAAAAAGCTCTGCACAACAATCAAATGCTTCCCCATGCTGTTTAATAACTTTACCAGGTGGAAGTGTGTGTAAATAAAGAGTGGAAGGTGTTAGAAAAAGATTTTCTTGCCTGGAGGAATATTTTTTCATGCAAAAAATGGGGAAACCTTTAATTTTCTCCTACAGAGTTGTTTGCAGTGGTAATGGGTGCTACATCTCCTAGAAGTGCTCAGAGACATGCTGAGAATCTCACGACTAGCACATCTGATGCGAACATGTTGCCGTGACAGACTGTGTCGCTTTTCCAAGATGTAATACCTACCTCTGCTTGATGGGCCCTCCATTGTAGAGGAGGTTTTGCATTGTGTTCATTTACTGACAAATTTAACTGGATGTTATAAGGAAACAAAGATCTCACTGATTTATAACGAGATTATTTATGCCTTGCCAGCTGTAATTAAATGTTATAGGTCTGCATCTCTTCAGCTGCATCATTTAGTCGTCACGTGTTTGTTAAAACCTTTTTGTGCACTCATAAACCAAGTTATGTAAATTGAAAAATATGAACCGTTATTCCTTCTGAATGCATTTCTCATACTTTTCTTACTTGTTCAGTTGGAACATTATAAAACCTTTGCACCAAAAGCAAAGTAAAATTTTCTTCTTTTTTTTAAATAAAATGGTCTATCAGGTAACTTGTTTTCACTCAAATCAATGCAAAGTTACAAACAGATGTTTGCTGCTTGTCAAGAGTACAAAGAGGAGGGCGACACCTGGGGTTAACATAGCTGCTTAAATGTTGAATTTTACTAATGGTCACATAATCTCTTCATTCTCGTCCAGTGTGTTAGATAATCTGATCAGAGCTTGGCTGCTTCAAATGCAATGTGTTTATGGAAATATACAGAGAAAAGTAGAGCACATGCTATAATCTGCTTCATTGGATTCTTCCAGTTTTTATAGCCACGTAACCAGATGTACTCGCTGGTGTTGTTTTGTTTTGTCATATGTTGGCAATCTCTGGAGCCTGAAAACTTTCCTCTTTTTTTTTGCAAATCCAAGTCTTGGAGTGAATAATCATCTGTGGCTTAGATTAAGTGAAAGATATCAGACAGGAAAGCAATGTTCAGTCATTTATTAGATCCATATTTAGCTGCATATGCATTATTCTATCAGATTCTGATAAAAATTAGGCCTATAAATGGGTACTGGGGACAGATTTGTGAGATTTTCCACATTAGTCATTTTATAAGGAAAGCGATCAAATATAGTAGCTTCGGTCCAAATGACAGCATAGCTGGCTCAAAGCTCCACATCAGAAGTAGTCTGTAAAGATGTTCTTAATTAGGAAATTGCTGAGAAAGGATATTAAGTGCTGTGTGGGTCAATTTAGAAGACAATATCTCAGCTTCAGCTCGGTTCATGTAATTCAATCCAACATGTCATTTTTTTTCTCATTCTTTCTACTTTGGACTGGGAGTTTAGACTACTGGCTTATATTTGAATAGCTCCACTCCAACTGTCGTGCACTTTAGTTCACTTCTAGGTGTAATTCACTCAGACTTGACAACAAGCCTCATTGTTAAAGGCTGTGGATTAGTTTCGAAAGTCTTTCTTTTATTCCTTTTTAAAGCTGGAAACTAAAAGTAAACCCACAAAATCTCTTCTTAGGCTATAAACTTTACAAAGATAATCCAAAGATGTAGGGTGAAGGGAAAGAAAAACATGTTATTTTTCACAGATGAGTTCAATATTATTTATACCTCAGGTAGACTTGGGTATATATATTTATTAACGTTAAACTAGGAAGTTTGTTTTTAAAAGAAAACAAGATGGGTGTCTCAAAGGACAACTGAACAATATGAAATAAGTTTTAATTAAAAAAAATGTATCTACATTAAATTTTTTAAAGGTATGTGAAATATTACTTACCCTCATCATTATTCAATGGAAAAAATTAGAAGGGTAAGTTTAGAGCTACTAAATCCTTTACCTAGTTGCTGAGTAGCTTTTTTTTTTTTTAAATCTTTTCACTGATATGATGATGTATTTTTGTGAAGAGCTCCAACTCTTTAAAGTCTATTATATTCAAGCCTGGACTCTGGCTGGGCTTCCTCAATATGTTAGTATTGTGGTACTTCTAGTGAGTGCAAATATGTTGCTAAAGTTAAAAGATTAATTTTAACCTAAATCTGCCAGGGGAAGAGTGCTGCAATTATTTCTGTGCCTTTTGTTTATTTTTGTCACATTTTAGCTGCACTCATTTTTCATATAATTTTATTGCTTTTCTCTCAGTTTGTCAACTCTATACCTCTTTTTCTGTATATTTCTGATTAATTGCATCATTATTGGATTATTTCATGCTTGAATGTGCTCATTTTTAAAATTTTCTCTGTGGCCATTTCATTTAATTTAGTATTCTGTCTGTCTGTGCATAATTTTTTCTTTCTGTGATATATAGTCAGTTGTACAGGAATACACCAGAGGCTTCTTTGCGTGCTTCGGACCTCAGCATTTTCAGATTGCCTTTCCATGTGTATTTTTTTTCCTGGAACGTAATAGTAATAGCATTACTGATGGAAAAAATGAATGATAACCTGTTTTTGAAAAAAAAAAATGGATGCACTATTTTGTTGTATAGGTCATCTTTAAATATTAATAAATTCGTTGAAAGGTTAATCTATAATAATTTAGATTCCAAATAATGTAAATTAATTAATGATCAAAAGATTTAATATTAATACACTTTATATTTTAAGTACATTCAATCATTTTTCAGCACTACGATCTGTTTATTCTAATCCACATAGGGGCTTCCAGTGGTTCTCCTCCTGCATGAGCTGTCAACTTATGAAGGAAACTGGAGCATTCTTCCTCTTCTTCCACTGTGAGTGTTTAATGCACCGATTGCGACGTTAAACAAGTCAGAAAATTGTAAATGTTTTATTGTACAGACTTTTGTTGTAAATATTCCTGTGTGGGAAATATAGGGAATAACTTAATAAGTTCCTGGACATATTTCCAGTCTCTCTGCTATTTATGGGGAATCGGCATCCTGGTTTTTGTTTATAGAAGAGGAAACGATGGTTATTTTGGATGTTCTGCAGAAAGTTCTTAAAAGATATTCCGTCCAAGAGGTGAGACTTTTATTTTATTGTTTATCGATGAAAGACTAGATGTGTATTACAGACAGTATTTTTGAAAACCAACTGAGAAAATCTTTTTCCCATTTTCTTATTTACAGGAATGGTTTTTGGGTCATCGTCTCCATGACAACAGGCCCTCCATTGTTCACCACTACGCCTTTTCTGAAGACCCCGCTTCTTTTGGTTACCCTGACCCAGCAGCTGGTTGGGCTTTAAGTGCTGCGCTGCACCAAAGGTGTGTGAGATAGTCTGTCGTGTCTGGAAATGTGTGAAAATTACCTGTTTCAGTCCTTTCCTCCAGTCTTTTTCCCCACATTAAGCTCTTCATTTTATTTTTCTCTAAAATTAACGACCTTATGAGTATCAATTAGAGTCCCTTCTCTAATAAAGTCAGTGCTCATAAATTCTTCACATTACTCTTCAAAACCACTATTAGATTATTGATTAGATCACTTACTTACTGGATGCAGTCTAAACCTTCAGATTTGCTGAAAGCTAACCCCCTCCAAAAACTAATTTCTCCTTTATTTTGTGTGCCTTTCACTGCCTGGTTTCAGCTTCCACGAGCAGTAAAGCTTACATAATCTCTTTTGTGTTTCAGACTGGCTGAGCGGATTCAGTCTGAGAATCTGAAGTCGGATTTTACCATTGACTTGACCCACGAGGTACTCGAAGCCACTTCTATAGGTTTGATGGAGGTTTTGTCAACCTCTATGTTTTCATGACGCATGTTAAAACTTATCTGCCACAAAACAGATAAGTTTTCATGTGTCATCATTGTCTGGCGTAATTGAGGAGCCTGTATATTCAGAAAATATTTTAATAGTATTGTAAACAAAACAAAAAATAAACATGTAGGGATGGTTTCCTGTTGCAAAAGTATTTTCACCCCTTAAAATGCTATGCAGTTGTAATAGCCAGACACCTTAAGGAAGTTTTTACACCCTTTTAAAAAAAAATTTTAAATATTTTTTACGTGAACTTATGTACAGCTTTTGGATTTTAATGTGTATGAAATTTCAATCACATTTCAAGTAAAAATTAAAAACTTTACTTTCTTGATTTCCAGACTAGCTGGAGACATTATTTCTTGCATGTAGCAAACTGTGCTGGAAAAATCTTATTGAAATGTGGGGCATCCTTTTTAAAAATGTTCTGCATTTGGAAGTCTTCTTAAATTTGAAAATCTCTAATGACCTAAAGATGACTCAGAGAAAGTAAATGAATGTGCATGTGTGAGGAAGAAAACATATTTTTCCAACTTCTGCAAATTTCAACATTTGCTACCATTAGATGACGTGAAAATCTACTCTCACTGTTTCAACTAATTATCCAAATATCCAACATTTGTCTTTCATTTTGTCACATTTTTTTTCCTTTTAATAGATTGCTTTGTTTATCTGGGAGGAAGGAAGAGGACCAAAGCTGACCACAGTTCCACAGTTTTGTACAGAGACAAGAGACAACTGTGCAACCAAATTCACAAACTACCTGCCCAACTGTGTATGTGCAACTCTTGTTTTGATTATAAACAAATATGTTGATATAAGAGGATACAACAAATAAATAAATACATTTGGTTAAGTAGTTAAGGGCTTATTGGGCTAAGCCTCCTGAAGATGAATAATTCAAAATATTCTTGGCAACCAAATTATTGAAACATATTGAAGGTAATCAAACAAACAACATAAATGGCAGTAATACTTGTTTTGAATGGGACGAAGGCCATTGATTTAAGTTTTATTTCTGCAGAATATTTTTTAGCTGCTTCCTCTAATGGAAACACTTTCAGCTCCCCAAGCACACTATGTACTAAGCATTTAGTAAATAACAAAACCTAGTAGGGCTGCAAAGGTTAGCTGATTTAGGACAGAGGTAAAAAAAAAACAACAACATTTATTGGACCAAAAAATTATTGTAGTCTTATGATGTTTGGGACTTAAAAGGAAAACAGACATATTAGGAACCGCTAAACTGTAAACCATGAATGATTTATAAAATCCTCAAAAACGTGATTTTGTTTGTGATTATACAAACTAAATGTCTGCATCAACAGGATATGCCAGGATAGGTTTGTTAGGACGCAACAAAATATGGATGTTTTCATATTTTCTCACATTACTATTGCAAACTTCAAAAACTTTAATGAGATTTTATGTGTTAGACCAACATTAAGTATCTCATAATTTCTTACTAATGTTTCCTGATAAAGCTTTCCCTGAACAGCTGCATCATTTTGAAATTAAATTACAGAAAAGGAAGAATTTTTTATTTCCAAACTGTCTCAAATGCCCCTCATTATTTGCTGTCCATTAAACATTTATTTGCTACTTTGTGTCAGTCTGTCTTTGTAAAATAGTTTAATGAGACAAATCTCTAGAAGTCCAAGTGGTATGAATGTGTTTGAGATTATGTTTGGCACAGTTTTTTTTCCAATATCATTATGTTTGATATTTTTTGGTTGTGACTTATTGGACACAGTGAAAGCATAGGTCCTGCTCACCCCGTTGCCAATGTCATGCTACTTTTTATTTTGTTTTTTAAAATTAAATTATGCTTAATTGTCTCCCGTTTCCTCAGATAACAAATATGTTAAAACTGTATGCAGTGATGCAAATTTCTCTCAACAGTTCTTTTCTGTCCAGTTGGAGAGCAAAGATAAACTGGAGGCTTTTTAAAAAAAATCACTGAATGCCTACAGTTTGTAAACATATGTATATTTTTTCAGAATTTTGTTTGTTGCTAAAACACAGTCTTTCTGTTTCTGTTCCAGGGGAATCCTGTATCAAAGAATAATATATTTGTTGCTGTGAAAACTTGTGAAAAGTATCATTCAGTGCGAGGTGAGTATTAAATCTGTGACGATGTCTTCTGTTGGACAATGTGTCATTGTGTACTTCTGACTACTTCTCAGTGACTGTTGTAAAAGCTTCTTTGTATGTATTCCACTAATGCCTGCTGGTGCATATTTTACACATACCACATATCATATTGTACCTTTGTCAGCATCTAGTGGTCTGACACCTAACTGGGCCAATTTGTTTACTAAATATCTGCATTTATGTCTATCATCTGTGGTATGTTTAAACGAGCTCTGCTTAATTTACCATCTAGAGTTGAAATATTTTCTAAGTTGAGTTTTCAAAGTGTGATAAATTTAAGCCCTGAGTGATTTTTGGATGTAATAATGGCTCGGTCATTTTTTTTTTTCAAGGCTAGGGTTTCCTTTCACTTGTTGCTAACCATTCACAGACAATTCCAGTTAAATTAATCAAACTTTAAGGTTGAAATGTTGCTAAAGTACGAAACTGATTTTACCTGGTACTATATTTAATATTTTAAGTTTCAGATACAGTTCTGTTTTCTTTAAAGATGGTTACAGGTGAATGGCTTCTAATGACGTAAATTTGGTCTCTTCTATTTCACTTGTTAATTCAGTACCTGTTGCTCAGCGGTTCAGTCAGGTAAAAGCTGCCTATTGAAATTTACATCCTCATCTAAAATTTCTGCTTAAATTTGATCTGTTTGTGTAATCATCCAAAACATTGGTGTCTTTTTTTTTTTTTTTTTTTTTTCGGGTTAAAATGAGCCGACTGGCTATTTTACAGCAATTAACATAATCAGAAGCAGAGTGGAGAGATTTGCTTTTTTGTGCGATGGTTTGAGCTCAGCTTATTAGAATTGCATAGTAGAAAGTCACAGTGTCCTCTCCACATTTTGATAATACAGAGACGTGTTTAGGAATAAATGAATACAAAATTGGTCCCTCTTGTAATGGATCAAAATTTAGTTTGTTTGATTTAACTCTAAATGAAAGTCATCATCTTGTTGCTTTCATCATATAGATAATACTCTTATCCAAATTAATATGCAGTGCAGAGCATTATCCTTTATTTCCCTTAATTAAAAGCAGTCTTCTATGATTTAAGGATACAAGCCTTTCGAGGAGCCACTTTGACAAATTTAGTTTTTAAGTGGCATCCATTAATCTGGTTTCAGTCACTAAAGAGTCAGGGTTTCTTCCAGCGTATTGCAATCCTCGCGGACCGCCAATCTTTATTGATCCCCCGAAGAGATAAGTGTCGATTGTTTTGAAATAGGTTTTGTAAAACGCTAGTAAAATCTGTAAATTCTCCCTAGGTGTGAGTGTGAGTGTGCCTGGTTGTTTGTCATGTCTGTCTCTGTGTTGCCCTGCGACAGACTGGTGACCTGTCCAGGATGACCCTGCCTCTCGACCGGAACGTTAGCCGGAGATGGGCGCCAGCACTTCTCGACCCCACTAGGGACAAGGGTGTTAGAAAATGGATGCATGGATAGATGAAATACATTAGTAATAGTAAAAGCATAGACGGATTAAACTAGGTTTATAGTTGATGCATTGAACTGTGTTGGGGGGGGACACACACCAATCGCTCTGTCTTTGTGAGCAAAGACTGATGGATGGCGTGTGCATTTACACATTGTTGTTCAACATCTGTTCTGGCATGCGCTTGGCTCTCTGTCTGCACTTGCAATTGATGATGCTTATTCCATTTATTTCAAAAACACTTTGACCCCAAGGGGAAATTAAATGTTGTAACTCATATTATCCAAGGTTCAAAAGCGTACAAGAAATTAAGCTCCTCTGCCTTCTCCCAGTTCTCCCAGGACTAACTGCAGAAATACACCACCGAGTCAGAAACAACCAATCATGGTCTGTTTCAAAATCCACTGGCTGATTACTTCATTAATATATATACATATATATATGTATTTTTTTGATTGTTGTTCTTAAAGTATTGTCAATAATATCTTTCAATAACATAACTATCTAGTCATGTTTTAACACATAACACAGTGGGCTACTGGCTGGCACCCCCAGTGCCCTTTCCATCACTTAGCAGATTTTCTAGGGGAAACCCTGAAAGAGGTTTGTTTGACTCTGTAGTTCCAAAAGGTTGATGTCTTGAATTTAATGGTGATCTTTTGCTTCTCTTCTCTGCTTCCTCACAGTACCAGTAGTGAAGTCCACCTGGGAAAAACACGCTGTTTATTTAGAGTACTACAGCGATGTCACTGATGCCTCCATACCCACTATCAACCTTGGAGTGCCCAATACTGAGAGAGGTGAACTTATTCACTGCATTCATTGTTTACTGTAAACAAAGATGAACATGAGAGTTCTATCATAATTTTTTTTACCACCTTCTCTTTTTCAGTTGTGCCTACTCATGAGTTACAGGCACATACTGAGTTTGAAACAGTACAATTTTGTCTTTTCTGCTGTTTGCACTGTTACTGATACCCACAGGCATCAGGCCTCACAATAACCATGTCATCAAAATAACTTTTTAAAAAATATATAGCCTTGACTTTCAACTTATTAGACTTGTTGACCCTCATCATTAGGACATTGTGTCCAGAGTTTGATAGATGTTTACCTGCTGCAGAACACTAGGAATGGGTTATTAGCCTCTGAAGGACTTGATGGCATGCTGAGCAGGTAATGCAATTATTTGTCTGGGTCAGGGACACTTTTAAAACATGCTGCCAGTGGGACCTGAGAATAAATGTCAGGGATCACCGCATTTAGACACAGAATTACAACATTAGCAACTGAATGAAAGTAGCAATAAAAAAACAAATGTTGGATTGTTGTTTTAGAAAAAAACGGAAATTGCCTGACAAAGTCATTACACAGAGCTTACATATATATAAATAATAGTCAACAGCAAGAACACATGTGGAAGAGTTATTTCATGCAAGACAAATTCGTCTGCTTTGCTGTCGGACACAATGAGGTTGACATGGACATTCAAAATGCAGACCTACAAAATACTTATTCAATAATGTCTGGCAGAGAAGCCAATGGACCTGTATGTTTCCAGTAACTATTGCAAGCAAGGAAAGCGACATAAAAAGGAAAATAGTCGGTTCTGATTGGTTAAAGAGCTGGAAAAATAATAACGGGAAAATGTAACTCACTGAAAAATTACTACTGTGTTTTTCAAAACCTGTGGACAGCTCAGTGAGGTGCAAAAGTACAAACCTGCAGGGACTGGGTAGTATCAAGTGCAAACTGAAGTTCAAGTTTTATCATCTGCTTTTCATCCCTTTTTATGTTACATTTTGTGTCTGTCTGGTGTTCAAAGTGTTGCATTCAGAAAACCTTTTGCCACTGATCACCAGTAGCTCCTTTAACACCTATTGTCACCTTCACATTTTGTAACAACCTTTACATTTAATTATTTTGGTTTGGGAATTACCTCCTTAATACAGGAAATGCTTAGTTTTTGTTTTGTTTACAAAGGTGTATCCATGGAACATCCAACTTCTCAGACCACATCTGTTCAAGTTTAAACAATAGTCATATTGAATGAATGTGAAGTAAATTAATAATTATGTACAAAAAGACACGCAATGTTTATGGAATTTCAATGCACTAGGTACTCCATCCAGAATTTATGGTTGAAAGCAGCCACACGGAGAAAAATAGAGAAACATTTTTTTACTGATTGTAGTTTCTACCATTCTTCTGAGGATTAGTCCCTTCATACAGAAGGAAAGAAATTAGGTGATGGCTGCTGTTTACCTCTTTTTTGTAATCTTGCCCTTTTAGTTTTTTCTTTTATTTCCTCACAATCTGTTTTTTACGATCTGTGGCTCTGTTCACCAGCTTGAATGAGCTGTTCACAAACGAACCAGTTTACTCAACCGAGATTTAATACGTACACACTATAAAAGCACTGGAATGTAACTGCTGTCTCCACTTTTGCGACGTCTCAGCCACAGGGTCTTTTTCAGCAGTTTGCATGTGTACCAAATTTTTATTTTATTTTTAAATTTCCTCTCCTGTTTTTAATTTGCACGGACAGGAAGTATCTAATTAGTCACTTGAGACTTACAAAGTGGTAGCAACAAACTAAAAAACTGAAGTGAGCGTTGCATGTTTTCACAAAGGATTTCAAACTAGCCACAGCACATTTTCACTTTAAGTTGTTCAGATTCACACTGTTCAGTCTCACCTAAATAAAATAGTTATATATATTTCTGTTAAACCATACGGCATTTCTACCTTACAGTGACATGTGAATACATACAAATGATATTTCATAATTTCCTCTGATACTTTATTCTGATCTACAACGTCTCAGACCCACAACATCCAGAGTTGAGGTCTGCAGCACATCCTCTCCACTATAAAGAGATTTGGTGCTGCACCGCTTCCCCCTCCCGAGACGCCGGTCCAGAATTGCCTCGAAGCCGTGCGGAAGTCCTTCTCTGTGGCCTCTTCAAACTTCTCCCATGCGCGAGTTTTTTGCCTCATCAACCACTCGAACCACATCCCGCTTCGCCCGCTGGTACCCGTCGGCTGCTTCTGGAGTCCCACAGGCCAAAAAGGCCCGATAGGACTCCTTCCTCAGCCTGACAGCATCCCACACCGAAGGTGTTCGAGGCTCAACATTATGACTAGGGCCAAAAAGCAATGGCTAGACATTTGCACACATTTCGGGTTTTATGGGGTGTTCCCATCGGATAAAACGCAGTCCCAGGATGGATCTGTGTTAAAATGGCAACAGTCAGAATACATGGCTCAGGGATGGTTTGAGGAGCACAGCAAGATTTTTCTGGCCTATAAAATTTTAAGATCTTAATCCATTTGTGAGAAGTTGATGTCAAGCAAAAGGAGAATTTACAGATTATTAGGCAGGCGGCCATAATGTTATGCCTGATCAGTTGTAAGATGATAAATGGCTTTACAGAAGCTTCATGGCTGAAACTCATTCAAACTTATCTCTGTGTTGCATAGACCAGTTTTATAATGACTTCACCTGCACCTGCACCAGCAGGTGCAGGTGAAAAAGAGAGAATCCATCCAATTTGCATATTCATAGATCTATGCTAGGAAAAGTTGTAGAGTTATATTCTAGATCACTGTAAAGGATGGCAGGGATATTCAGTTGAAAAATAAAACACACATTGTTGTTTTAATGAGAGATTTATGTGTGTAACTAGTTTCAGGAGATGGTTGTTAGCATGATGAATATATGAGGTTTTTAAATCAATATCTAATGCTTTGGATTAAATCACAATGTACTGACCTAATTTTAAAATACAGCAGATGCAGTGTGACTAAAGTCACCGCACACTGTAAAATTTTATCTTCATTAAATCATCACATGCCCCTTCTTCTCACTTGTCACCAGCTTGAATTCTTGTCACAATCATCTCATGTGACACACCGATGTGTGTGCATAATATTGAAATAAAACATGACAACTTCTGTTCTCAAACTTTCTGTCTGCTTGTTCTTTAAAAGGACACTGTGGGAAGACGTTTGCAATCATGAGGCGTTTTCTGAGTGAAGCTGCGCCGAAGGTTGATTGGCTTGTCATTGTTGATGATGATACTCTTATCAGGTAACACAGATGAGTTTTTATCACCAGACACCAAGAAGTTAGCCATATTCCAAGAAATGTCAAATTAATAAAATGACTTCTCTGCTGAACAGCTAAAATGACTTTTAATGTCTACCAGTCATTGCCTTTGCTATTTTTTCTGGAGAATTATTTTATCACCAATCCAAATTAAAATTTGCCCGTCATATGTCTTAAAGACATTTTGAATTTGTTGCTTTATCTTAATGTTTCAAGCAATTGATCGTAATTAATATTCATGGTTCTTTTTTTCTTTTGTGACAAAAAAATTAAAACTGCTTCTGCTGATAACCAGAAAGCGTCTTATTTCACTTGATTAAAATGGTTATATCATCATATTTACCACTATTTTTTTTTCTTTTAGATATAGAATAAATAAAAATGCAGACTTCCTTCACATTGAGACATTATTATTCCAATATCACAACTTAAATAAGAAAGAAACTGATTCCAACTGAATCCAATAAGTTCAGTAGGAGTCAGTTTATGATTTTCAACATTTTTGCATGATTTACATAAACTGATTTACATGCAAAAACATAAAATCTTACCAAGTAATTGTGGGTTAGTTCGCAGTGCAAATATCTTATTACACTTAAAAGTAACTTTTCAGCAACTGATAGAGGTTTGTTTTTAGTAAATACTTCCTTAATATTGAGAAAAATGTTCCTGTTCTGTTGGCAGATAAATTAAATTACAACATGAGAAAATGTCTTGTTAAAAGTGAAATATTTTGCCAATGGAACAAGAACCTTTTCTAGACGTCCAAAAACAGTAAGTTTAGTTTTGTTCTTGCTCAGCTGGAGGGAGCATCTATCTGTTCAGAGCATGGATGGGTTCAGAGTTACATGGTTTCCATGTATCATCTGTGTAGTTTTGGTAACTAGTCATATTTTTTGTTATAAGTTGAGCTAATAGGAGCATGAAGATTTCGAATGAGAGTGGTCCCAGAATTGAGTTTTGTGGTACCCCACATGTTACACCTGTCTTCTTCAATCAGAAGTTACCTACTAACACAAAGATATCCTTCAACCAACTGAGTTCTGGACCGGAGAGTCAACAGTGTCATATTCTGTGCAGAGGTCCAAGAGAACCAGCACTGTGGTTCTGTTTATGAGGTTTATGAGTTTTTACTAATCCCAGCAGTTTATCAAGAAAAACATAAAAATGTTCTGTGTGAATTAATTATTTCTATGTGTTCTTTTGAATGTTTTCAGGGCATGCATGAGGTTTGTTTTGTTTCCATCAGGATGTTTGTTATTGTTTATTTTTAGTTTGTCGCGGCTGCGGCGACTGTTGCGATGCTACAACCCAAAGGAAGCAGTGAGCCTGGGAGAAAGATATGGGTATGGCCTGATGCAGAACGGATACAGCTACACAACAGGAGGAGGAGGGTATGTGAAGATGTTATTCTAAGTCATATCGCTACATTAACTTGACCAATATAATCCTCATCTGAAGGGATCGTATCATGCATGTTTTTTAAGTCACTTGTTTAGCTAAGTCATAAACTTGCCCAAGAAAAATCTGTTCTCAGAGATTTTCTGCTGCAGGGTGAGTTCATTTACTTTATATGAATAAATTTTTTCTGCCTTGGTAAATAAAAGTCAACAAAAAAAACAAACAATTACTCTAACCACCCGATTACTTTCTTGAAGACCTATTTAATAATTTAATAGCGGTGTCGACTCTCTGGGAAGAACAAAGAGGCAGTGATCAGGGGTTTTGCAGAGCTCTAAGCTGTCAATACAGATTTCTCATTAACAACTAATGAGAACCGCAAAATACAGGTGAGAAAGCTCAACTGTTTCAACAATAAAACATTTTCTGACTGAAAGTAACATTAAAGTTTTGGACTGACTAAGTCAGTGTCCTGAAAAGGTTATGATGGACAATCTCTGCAGGAAACAAAACAAGTTGAAGGCAAATTGCCCTTCCTTCCTCAAAAACCAGGAGCAAAGACGAAATTTCAAAATACTGGTAGAAACATGGGGAATAGCTAAGATGTATTTATTTTATTTTTTTGTAAAATCAGAAACTTCTGTGTTGAATGATAAATTGTTTTACATCCAACTCTTTCAGGGTTATAAATCAGTTTTGACTATAAATAAAAGTTCAGTTAAAAACAAGACAAAATAGCAATGATTTCCACTTACTTGCTTTATTAAATTTATTAGAGCTCTGTAACTTTGAAAATATTTAAATAATACTTTTTCTGTATTACCATCTCAAAAATATCAGCTTGTCTACATGTTATTTAGGTAGAAGAGAAACTGACATGCTGATATGTTAGAGTGTTTAAACATTTCTTCCTTTGTTATTGGTCTAGGTGCATTATTTTTATTTAGATTAGAGGTAGACGGACACTATGTGGGTGAAAGAGGGTAATTGGTGTTTAAAAATGTAAAATATTACTACAAAGTTTTGATACATACAATTCACATAATTGCTGTGAATTAGAAAGTCTTTAAAACTCTTGTTCTTGCAGGAACTATGGAAAAACCACAACAGTAAAAACTGATTTATGCCATTTTATATAGTTGAGCTTACCTTATGTTAACATAACTATATTAAAGCTAATCTGTGTTAAGTGTACATATTTTCCTTGTGTATGTGTGGATTTAAAAAAAAAAATCTAAACAGGGAGGAACGATTAAAGATAAACCAACCCATCAGACTTTAGGTCTGTGTAACTCGTCTTCTTACAGATTGTATGTTCGTGTGCAGGATGGTACTGAGCAGGACAGCGGTGTCCATCCTGCTCTCCAGTGGCTGCAGCTGCTACAGTGATGATGCTCCTGATGATATGGTCTTGGGGAGATGCTTCACTTCCATTGGGGTTCCCATCACACACAGTCCGCTTTTCCACCAGGTACAAACCACGACATGCTGTTTACTTCTTCCTTTATTACCAGTTCATACAACAAAATCAAGATTATAAGGGCATTTAGTTCCCTGAAAGATTCAATAATAGCGTAGATCCTCAATGAACAATGAGTATTATTTATGGGAGGAAAAAACATAAAGTTGTGAAGCGGAATATCTTTAAATGTGAAAGTCCCATCAGCTGATTCTCTGCATGACCCTAATTTCATAACTTTTTCTACTAATAAGTGGTCATTTTCAGGATTAACTCAAAACCTTGTGACTTCAAAACAATCACTGCAACAGTATTGTGATGAACTGGCTATCAAGCAATTTAAACATTTATTAGTCATGAGAATCCCCAAACAGGAACCATTTTGCATCCACTGGGAGACTAACAGAGGAAACCACTTTTCTTTTTTTCTTTTTTTTTTTTTGCTCTAGGCCCAACCAGATGACTACACAGGAACAAGGATTACCCCGCAGCACTCCATCTCCTTCCACAAGCACTGGAGTGTAGATCCTGTTGCCGTCTACACAAACTGGTTGCAGGACTCGCACCCAAAAGATGAACTGTGATAAAAATTCTCATGAGGATATTTGCTGTGAAGCTCTATTGTGTCTGTCAGACGTTCTAAAAAATAGCAATGCTCTTTCAAGATCTGAACTTTTTTCACACTTTTATTTTAGACCAACACAGAACGAGAACAGTGGTGAAGTGGAAGGAAAATGGTTCATTGTTTTCATATTTTCCCAGAAGTTTTTATTTCCATCCATTCTTTTCAGATACTTTTTGTCTCCTGTTTTTATTTCATACATTTTGGTCTCATTATGCAAATGAGGAGTAGTGACATCTATAATGTGTCAACTTCTGCCTATTTATTGGTGAGCATGGCGCTGCAGAGCTCAAATCTTCATGCTACCGGCCCCAACAGGAGCAGACTTTTAGTAGTTGTTTTTTTTTTTGACAACAGTGATTTTGGCCTCAAATAAATTAATGTTTTCATCTTATTTAATCTTGAACACTGACCTTAACTGAAGCAAGTGTAACCAGCTTGTTTTGCATGTTATTGTGTGTTCCTACATGATGTAGGTCTCACCATAATTAGATTTTTGTTTGATTGCTGAAAATGAACCAAAATGTGGTTTATCACATTTAGTTCTTAATTTATAAGGCAATTATATCTTATACAGATCCAGGTTTCCCCCTTGTTAATTCATGACTTTAAAACTACTTTTTGCATTTACTCAAATAAGCTTTGTCCAACATGAGAATCGTTTTGCTCCGAGACTTAAGTGAAGGCAGAAGAGATCCCAAAAGCAGCATTTTATTTTACAGCACAAAGCTGTGTTTCTATATGATTTAAAGTAGGCACTAAAAACTTTTGGCATTCTTGATAAATGCTAGCTTTTGTGAAGCAGATGGGAACATTTTTTAGCTCAAGGGATTGGTTCAAAAATTGTAATAAAAGCAAGACCTACTTTATTAAAGTTTGCTTTACAAAACTGCAAAATGTTGCAGAGTATCTGATTGTGAGGCTTAACACTCACACATTTGCAGTCTGTTTTCTATGAATCCCTTCCCACCTTTTTTATTGTGTTTGCTGGCTAGGGGTGAACTGGCTAAACAAAACCCAGAAATATGGTTTGAAATGGTCTGAACGAACAAGCTGAGCGTGTGGGAAGGTTGTGTGGATGCCAGACATGCGGTGGGAAAAACCTGCTGTGGGTATTCTAGGCTTTGGGTGGCAGTGATAACACTGCAGGAATAAATCTACCATATGGCAAATCATACTTCAAAGTTACACCTAAAGTATGTGATCCTACACCAATTTATAACAACTTGCAGCGTCTTGGTTAGGTTTTTCAAATTATTATGTTGCCTTAAAAGTGTTATTGATGTGTTCCAGTATTCAGTGATAAGCAGAGGAGCTAATTCAATCATTAAAACCCTGGACAAATGCCTCATGGTTGAAACCAAAGAATAATTTCAGAAGAATAACCACTAACTTCGATCAGAGGTTTCCAAGCTTTGTCTTGTTTTCCCCACCAACAAAAATGCTGAGTCCATCATCTACTTTATGCAGGCACAGATGTAGCTGAACACCATAAAAATCTTGCTAGTTTACCATTTCTATGTTTGAAGAGCGTTCCAAAAATTTTATTTTTCTCTAAAATTACAGCCATATTGATCTTTCATCCTGTCTGTCCTAGAATCCAATTGAAGGATGTAACAGGTGTTGTTTGTTATTAGTTGGTTAAAAAAAGGAGCTAAATTCTATTGCTTTAACATATTTAATGAAAAAAAAAATTAGCAGTCTAGGCTCATTGGGTTGTCCTTTGATGGTCATTTTATTCTTCATGCCTCAATAAGTTTTCTCTCTCTCTCTGAATTACCTTGAAAACAGGAGCATTCATCACAGCTGAGTTTGTTTTATGTCCTCAGTTCACTTACTTTGCTCAACAATAAAAAAAGACTTTATTCCATCACATTTTTTTATTAAAAATTAGGCACACTGTGCCATTTTATTGCACAATTAAGTGACTCTGTTACTTCAGTTGTTTAAAGTCTGAAGTAGTCCATTGTCTCTTTAAGAAGCTCCTGCTCTTCCCGACACTCTGCCTTCATCACAGCAATGCACCTCCATTATGCTGTTTACAGCAGTTCTTAGGAGCATGAGTTTGTATAATGTGTCAGCAGAGGTGCAGTTCCACCTGGTGTTTGCGATCTGTGACGTGGAGCTTTGAGAGAAGAAATGCGTTCAGGCACCACCAAATGGTTACCAAGGGAGATACATGCATAAAACAATACTCCAGGTATTTTTTTATTTTTCATGAGGGAATAACATTATTGCATGATGTGAAGCTAAAATAAATTATTAGGCATAAGGCTCCCCTTTAAAATCATGATGGCTCTCTGGGTTGCACAGCAGCATAACTGTTAGCGCTGTTGCCTTGAATGTTCTCACTGCATTCTCTAGGTGGGTCAAAAGACACTGTAGCTGATTTGCTTTTCTAAACTGATGCTTTTCATCTAGACATTAATTCTGTGCATGGGTAGTTCTTTGTTCTGTTAATTTCTGCATTCTCATGTGATGGACTGTTCACCTGCGCAGGATGTACTTGTGTCTCGCTCAGTAGTCTCTGAAGATGGGAAGCAACGCAGACACATGCCTATTCTGCCAAATCCTCTTTGTCTATGAAAACCTGCTGCTTAAGCATGATGTTTAAATTAAAACATTGCATTTACAACTTGGTTTCAGTATAAACTTTGATTTATCACAGTGAGGAATGCTGCTTTGATCTCATCTGCTACTTGTTTGACCAACCAAACAGTTTGATGACAGCTCAAAAATGTACTCATCTCTTGGCAAAGTTCATATGTTTTTGGGGATTTTTCCAGTACTTTCCTTAATCCTTCCCAGCATTGCTCAAGGGTGGGGTGTAAATACCTCAACTAGGACATTTATCATTTTATTTAGCAAACACAATAAGAATGTTTAAGCTGAAGTTCGTTCTGTATTTTCCTCTATCACATCAGAAAAGGGAGATAGAGCCATACAACAAGTTTCTATATTAGTTTGATTGACTTTACATAAATCAGCTCTATCTGAGATTAAGCAGTACAGAAATAGCTGTTTTACTCTCCTGTCCCTGAGTTGGGAAAGTAAATCTTTGGTTTTGAATCAAGATTCAGCTGCAGGCATAGCATTCAACTCCACACCTTTTATGTCTTCCTGTAGCCTTACAAACCTCATGAAAAGATGGTTCAGTGTGTTCCTCAACCATTATTACTGCAGCAAGGCTTCAAAGACACTTCGGTGCTTTCTGTCATTGTCAGCCACAGTGATAGCTCTGCAGTTTGTCAAGAAAGCAGTTAGGGAGTTAATGCTTGAGCTGTAACTGCTCAGAGCTGCTCCTCCTCCTGTGTGCCCCTTCTTTTCCCAGTTTTGTCAATGGTCTCTAAATAACTGAGTCTGAGTTTTATTTCTGCTTTTATTAACAACTCAGGAAGAAAAAAATTGTGCCATCATGAGAGAGTTGAAAGACTTGCCACACCTTATGTTATAATCAATATTCTCCTTTTAGACTTAAATGATTACATTTATAATGAAGCTTTAATCTTTGCCCTGATAAACCGATAAAATGCCAAACATTATAATCTGCTTTTCTTACTGGAATTTATCATCTATCAAGTAGAAAGAGCAAAAAGTTAATAAATGAAAATGTCGTGGTGGCAGATTGCTTAAATTACAGAACAAACTCTTTATGACAACTATACCACATTTCAGTTCAGATAAAACCCAGATGTGTGTGTGTGTGTGTGTGTATGTGTGTGTGTGTGGGTGGGGGGGTCTATTTATGGGTAGTTTGTTATGGATCTGTCAGAGAGATCTATATGGGTCAGAGGCAGGAGGATTCCAGTATCCCACTCATCTGACTAACCTTACAAATAAATCTTCAAGCGATGTATTTTGTGCAGCTATATTTATTGTTAGCGTTAGCTTTGATAAGAGCAAAACTAAATGGAAAATGTCTCTGAAAGAAAAATGACTCCTTCCCCAAATTAAGACAAACTCCTCTTCATTAGTGTTTTTTTAAGTTCATCATGAATAATTAAGCTCAGTTTGAATTATAAAAAAAAAAGTCAAGAAAAAAAAGTTAGGAGATTCTTTGAACTACATTGCAAAAAAGTCTTAAATAAATTATTTTTTAAATCATAAGTAAAAGGATTATTAGCCAAATTTATTGTATTTACAGCAAATACTTGAAAGAATAATACAAAAAACCTAAATAGAAAGTAGATTTCCTATTACAGCTAAGACTAAAAGCCCTTCTAGCAACTGTAGCTTTTTTTATATGCAACATTATGTTAGGTGGTTAAATAAACTCTAACTAAATAAAATTAACATCAGTTTCATTTCACTACTGCACCTGTACAAGCAATTTATTTAAGTAATTTTCTTTTCACATTTTTAGAAAACATCATATGAGCCCAGACAATTTGCTTTTCACCTCATAGTTTCAGTGTCCAGAAAATATTCAAGGTATTTAAAAAAACATGTTGGTATGTCTGTAATTAATACTATGTATGTCAGAATTAGAATCTATGATAAAATATCTGTTTAGTGTTTGCATCGCATGTAATCTATTGCTTTTCTTCCAACACTATGATCAATAATTGAACAACTTAAATAACTTTATCGAATAACATTTTTAAAGCTATTCCAATAGTTTAATTTTAGAAACATGCACTTTTTACGTTTATATTTTTTTCCATTGTTTTTCATTTCCATGATTTACTTCTTTCAGATTTCTATAATTCTTAACCTTCCTCCAGGCACAAATGCTGCAAATCATTATTCTTGGTACAAATGTCATAATACTGGAATGTCCTTTTATCGTACTTGTCCTTGGATGAACTAGAAAAAGAAGAAAATATTCAAGTTTTGTTCCATTTCATTTCAAGCCAGAGTCAGAGTATTCATGCAACACTCGCAAATCAATTTAATTTGTTTTATTCATCTTTTATGTCCTTAACTACTCAAGTAGTGCATCTATTTCTAACATGTTTGCTGTTTACTGCATTTTCCAAAAGAATAGTTAAAAGAATTTTTTATTGCAGAACATAAATGGTTGAACTGAACATGCCAAATCTGTTGTTTGTCTCCCTGTTGTACTCAAATTCAGTGTCAATTAAGATTTTCACAACTTCCCATGGAAAGACTGACTTTCAGTTCCGAGACTGAAAGTCTGACTTCAATCGAAGTCTGATCATTTCTTGACTCATATAGGGGTTCAGTTGCAAAAATGGAAAAATATGAGAAGATCAATAAAAGAACACCATATCCACAGTGAAATATGGCGGTGGCAGCATCCTGTTCTGGGACTGCGTTTCTTCAAATCCAGCTTAAGACGTTTTCAAGGTGGATGACATAGAGAAACAATCCTAAATGCAAAACTCTTGAAAACAATGAGACTTTATGTCTTAGGTATTTCACTACTTCACCACACCTGGCGGCATTATTTATTGTCCAAATCAAATACTTCTGCACCAAAAATACCTCCATATAAGAGACAGAGGAAATACACATCCAAAAAGCATTAGTGAGAGGAATGGTCCAGGTCAGAGAAGGGAGGCGGGAGAGGCAGAATAAACCCAAAGTCTTTACCGAAGCAATCAGAATCCTGAGTCATAAGCGGGGTTTCAAAGTCAAAAACAGAATCACTCAAGGTATAAGAGGCATGGCCATGGTCCACTGAGAGGCTGAGACAAGAAAAAAAACAGTTAAACTCACACTGTGGAGAGAGCAAGAGATTATATGGTAGCAGTACAGCTGAGAGCCATCAGCAATCAGGAGGAGCATCGACACACATGAGAGCAATGAGCTAATCAGCAGGTAAAGGAGGGGCAGCGAGCTGAGGAGCAGCATAAATCACAGCAGGAAGCAGGAAAATCGTGACAGGTGTTTACTAGAAAGAAAGCCTTAGAGATTTCATATTCCTGCTTCCATCCAAAGCAGCAAACGAACTATAGGCTACAGGTAATCCACACCTGGTGGATTCTCCTCCTTTATAACTAAAAGATAAAACACTTTTAGTTTTATCTACTCAAGTTTTTAATATTTTTTTTTCTTTTTGTTTTACTCAGGAACACCTGATGCTTGGGTACAATATTTGAACAACACTGAAATTGCATTCACAAAGGTACAAGTACACAGAGTTACAGCCATACATTGTGAATATAATCTAATGAGGATTTGTCTTCTTTCTGAAGGAACTCTTTTGTGACAACACGGTCGATTATCTTATACTTGGCTCAGTTTGGGAGGTTTCTCAGAAGAAAGTTGCATCAAAAATTCATTAAGTGCTGAAACTGCAAAGGAGATATTTTAGGAGATTCTTTGAACTACATTGAACAATGGGAACAGAAGTTTAAAAAAAACTGATCCTTTTATACTGCTGAAGGCTTTGAAGTATATCAGACGAATAATTCATGGCACTCGAAGCGTGAACAGATATACTCAGAGATACTCTTTTTTTATTTATTTTTTTGTCAGGCGGATCCCATTGAGCCATTTAATTTTCATCTAAGTTTTATGACTGTGGGGCACAGCTGCTGAATGGATGCTTAGTGTAACCTATTACTTGTTAATAGATGTAACATTGCCTTAGGGTGAAAAGTAGGGTTAAAGCTGAATAAAGTTACACTTTTCATTTAAATATAATTCTGTGTGTGTTTGGTTGTCATATTCACAAACAGGCAAAAAGTACGTTGGTATAAGCCTAAAGTGGAACCAGCTACACTTTTAATAATTTTGATTTGCTTGTATTTAGTTTGCTTTTGGCAAAGTTTGTCTGGAAGAGGCCATGTTTGAAATAAAACCTCCAAACTGCACAACTGTCCTGCAGCATCATCCTGAAAAACATAATAAATATCTTGAATTTGATCTTCATATCTACAATATATTTTATTTTATTTTTTTTTTTTGATGTGGTGCGAGTCTAAATTGGAACTGTGACAAATTTGCTTGTGCTGCTTCTTATTTTCATTCTTTGCTGCGGGGCCTGTTGCATTCTCTTGGAGTATTTTGCTCAGTGACGCTTGAAAAGCACAGTAGATGCTGACAACAGAAATTGCAAGGGAAAGAAGTCTGTAAAAAGGCTGTAAGGAAAAAGGTCAAGAGATGCAGACAGAAATGTAAAACTGGTACCTTCAAGAAAATGCTAATGATGCTGAGCTCTAACGCAGAATTAAAAATCGAATGCATCTTTTTAATGACAAAACGGATAACCTGTAAGAAAAAAAGCTATTCATGGAGTAAGCAAAATTAGTTTCACATGATCCAACTAACTTTTAAGTAAGCTATTGAGGGAGTTTTCCATGAGGGGCCGTTTAGGACAAAAACTATGTTTTGTCTCACACACTACTAAAAACTCACACACACCAAAATATCACATGTGCATATAATATTTTATTCTGACACACAAAAAAGCCTGAAATGGACATATAAACTAATAAAATATTGCATGTACATGCATTTTTTTCTCTCTCTCGAACACACACACGTCTAAAATTGCACATATACTCTACTAAAATATCACGCACACATACACAGTTCACTCACAGTAAGTAAGTGAACCTCCAAGCGCTTGAGGAGGTAGCAGTTGAGAACGGCTGGCCGAAATTAGCGTTAAAAAATCGGATCAATCTTGAGCTAAACGCCGCTGACAGCATGGAATCCAACTTGAAGTAACTTCACTGTGGTATCAAGGCATGCATGATCTGATCTCCAAATTATGCCCTGCCTTTTCGTGACAACTCTCACACACAAAAAAATTATTCTCTCTCACACATACAAAAGATTAGTCTTTCATATAGACAAACAAGTCTCATCATTCATTCATTCAGCCTAATGTTAGTTCACACACATGCATTTTTGATTTATCTTTCAGAATAGTGTCTGTGTGCTTTGTGTGTGTGACATTTTTGTATTTTATGTTTGTGTGTGAGAGAAAAATTGTATGTGTGACATTTTAAAAGTACATATATGCAATTTTAATATTTTGTGAGTGTGCATGAGTCTTTAGTAGTGTGCGAGAGTCAAAACAGTTTTTGTCCAAAACGGCCCCTCATGGTTTTCTGATGCTTTCTTACAACCACTGATGTAACAAAGAAAAAGTTTTGTCTATGTAAACATGCATCAATTAGCGGCATGTTTCAGATCTAGAGTATTTCACTGCCTCTGTTCCAGCTCTGCTCCTGGCTGTGGTGCATAAAAATGACAGTCCCCTCTGATTTCCAGGGACAATCTGTTGCTTCATGCCACAAAAAAGAAGCAAATGAGAGATTCTCTATTTTGGGAAACAAAGCACCTGGCACTGCCTCGTCTTATATTTCAGCTTTTGGAAACTGATTGAAAGCCCTGGACATGGACAGCCTCACATATAAACAGTGCTAATAAATTGTTTCCCCAACCTGCCATGTTTGATTACTGGAGGGGCTGCTTTGTGGTTCAACAGCAATGGATCATCTGAATTGCTTTTTGGAAATAAATCAAGTTGACTCTTATTAACAGTAAACAGTATTGTCTCCTGTCAAACATTAGCTTATTTTTTTCCCCCATCAGTCTCTTTATTGAACTTGAAACTTTGGGGTTAATTTATTAATGGAAATGCCACAATTGTGATTTTTTTCCCCCCCGACATCAGCAGAAAATAAACAGAGAAATGGAAATGGAAACAGTAGGAATTGCCTCATACAAGGCAGTGTTTGCATCTCGTATTAGCCTCACTCAAATTCAGATTTTCCTCAAGTCATTTAAATGAGTGCAGTGAAGGAAGGAATCTGATCAATAAGTGAAACCATCAAACCCTTTGGAGTAGGTGCAGCCTTCAAAGGGAGTCGTTGGATGGCAAAGAAGGAAACGGAGGAACCCTATTTGCAAAAGAAACTACAGATCTGCAGGTATCTCAAAAATCAAATGATGCAAACATTTGAAAGATAAAGAAGCACTGAAACTGGTTTCAAATGTTATTGTCTTCTTTACAATCCCATATTTTTCCATAACTTTTGAGAGAGGACTTGAGGGGTGAATGAACTAAAGAGAGTCAGGCTTACAGGACTCTTGTTCAGGAAGCTTGTTCCATGATTAACCAGACAAATGAGGGGAAATTGAGAGCCAGTAGGCAAAATGTAATTATTTTACAATTGGCTGATTGGATAGAGTCCTAACGCTTAAGTTCTTTGATCTCTACATATTTTTGGAGTCTCAATAAAATCCACAATATTATTCAACCTACAGAAAAAGGTTTGTGTCAGAAAAAATTGGAACACTCTGAAACCAATAAAATAAATATTCACCTTGATGCAATTAATCTGACTAGCTGATGTCAAATTAATGTCCTTAATTTGCGAATGGCTGCAAGTGGCTCAATCACCATAGCAAATAAGAGGGGCTTATAGAGCAGTAATAAGGAGGAAAATAAGAGGAGTGATTATTAGTTCTTACTAAGAGAGTGATGTGTATAAAAACTTCACTCAAGAAATTAAAATTATCCCAAAGCCAAATTTCTCCAAAGTATAAAATAAATATGCCCATTCAATGTAGTCAAAGTCTTTCTAAGCATCCAAAGATGTAACTGCTTGAGGTAAAATTGTTACTGGGAAATTATAGATAGTGTTAAAGAGCCGTCAAGTTAAAAAAACACAAGTATTTTTAATGAATACCTTTTGGTTAGTAGAAATTATGTCTAATTATTTCCAGAGAAAGGACAAACATCTTGGTGAAAAGTTCAAAGTCTACATCTATTAGGCCAATGGGTCTGTAAGATGAGCAGCTAAACGGTTCTTATTTGTTTTAGAATAAGAGCGATCAATACATGGTTTAATGATGGTGACAGTTTACCGACCATAAAAGATTTATTGAACATCTCGATAAGAACTGGGGCGAGTTTGTTTTGAAAGCACCTATAAAACTCTACCGGAAAGCCATCTGGTCCTGGATATTTGCCAGATTGTATTGCTTTAAGGGCAGTAAAAAAGTTCTGTGGTAGTGATTTGGGTTTCTAATTCTTTGGCCATATTTTAGTTGACTTGAGGAATTTTCAACCAGGAGTAAAAGCTATCGACGTTCTCCTTCCCTGAATTTTCTTCTAATGAATAGAAGTAATAGTAATTCTTAATTAGATCTTTTCTGGGTCTATCGTAGTGCCTGAGGATGAGGTGATTTTCAATGAGACAGTCTGCCGTAGTTGGTGTGCCAACAGTTCACCAGCTTTGTCACCATGTTTGAAGTGTAAACTGTTTGTTTCAAGCTGCAGCTCGACTGCCTGATTTCTTTTTATATATATCGGAAGTTAGAAAAATAGATTGTATCCAATTGAGCAAGACTTTTGGATAGAGTTGTTAATCTTAGCTTTTTCCTCTCTTTTTTCATGACTTGCATAGGAAATAATTTGATATTTTATAAGCCTTTAATATTTCCCATGAATCTGATACAGAAGTTATGTTTTGACACAAAAATTTATCCGTTTGGTTAGAGCTCATACAAACTCATCTGAAAGCGGGACAGTCTGGGAGGAGAAGTGGTCCAGATTCATATTAAACCAACTATTTAGTTTGGAGAAGGGAGGACATCTTAAAAACCCTGCATCATCCCAGATGGGGGCCATATAATCAATTGACTGCCACACAAGTTACCAATAACTATCGTCTGCAACATGTAGGAAACTGAGTCCTTTCCAGGTGCTTCTTAAATCTTTATGTTTCCCCTGACTCGGCCCGGCTCAATAAGCAACAAATCAATTAATTGCATGATAAATTAAAATGAGCTCACTAATTTCCATTTTCATGATTTATCATTTTCCCCTTTTCTCTGTCTCTCTACTAAAAATTGTATGACAAAAGCCTTGAGTTCGATCCATTAGTCTCAACTTGGGTGCAGTCTGCACAGAGGGAAATGCAGGCAACGACGATCAACACGACAATAAACTAATAAGCTATCGTGGACGTAAATTGGAGTCAAAGCCTCCAAAATATGTCTACAAACTAGTTAGTACTGGCTTGCAGGTAGTCAGTAGAAAAATCAGCTGCAGGTGTGCAGAGAAGCACAGAGGAGGAAGTTGAACCCTTGGGCCGAACATGGAGAAGATCTGACCAGACGAGAAAGAAACTAAGATAGAAGAAAAACAGCAGGGAGGGAATCAGGGAGGTTGAGATAGAAAACGGAGAACAAAATAAAAAACTAGATTAAGAAATCATTCAGACCTCAACACTCAATAGGTATTTATTAATTAACCAGAACATTGGCTTGAAAATGTTTGACAGACTACATAAAATCCATCAAGCTCTGAATCATTCAGTCGTGGAATGCTGGATGAAAACATCTTGTTCTTTAACTCCAGACCTCTGGAAAATCAGTGTGGTCAGACTCTGAGATGGTGGGCAACGATGGACTCCAAATAATTCAGGTCAATCAGGTTTGCACAGAACAAAAACGATTTAAACGGGCACAGGCTTGTGCACAAGAGCATTTAGTTTTAAAATTTAAAGATCACGATAGTTAATTTACAAACTGTTTTGACAAAAACAAAACAGAAGGCCACCTGCTGGTTTATTTACTTCAATCTGTGGTTGTATTAAATCTGAAATGTCTTGTCCTTTTCCTGCTTCTGCAGCAGCATATATTGATTTACACAGACTGGATAAATTACTGCTGCAAAGGGCGGATGGCTATGTCTGAATAAAAAACAGTAAGAACTTCCAGCTTTCCCAAGCAAAATCACATTTTCTTCCACTATGTCATGTTTATCCTGGATGATTTATTTCATTTCTTCATGTATTAAAGTTTCAACCCCTCATAAATCTTCACCACAGAATAAACATACACTGTCGTCCTTTTTGAAAAGTGGCATTTTGCACACAGCTTATTTGATCTTTCTTTTAAATATCTCTTTGGAATTGCACTACTGAGCAAAAATTGCAAACAAAATTCTAAAAACATTTCAGATTTGGAGGTATGGATCTTCATCCTGGTGTCTGTACATTCAGCTGCAAAGTGTTTCGGTGAAAACTGAAGTTCAGGGTCTGATGAAGCAAATAGGAACATGTGCTGTAAAAAAAAAAAAAAAAAGTTTAAATTCTTCTCACAGCCTGGTTAGCCAGTTTTCTATCCCTGCAATTCAACCCAGGGTTAGAGTTGAACTCACAACCTTCTTTACTGACTGAGACAGTGTCTGCTTGCCTGCTGATCAAATTATAGACATTAAAATCAAATTCAAGCGACATGTACATTTTGCTTTTGTAAGTAAATTGATTTGTCTTATTCATATTTATTCATTCTGTCTTAGAAACACTATTATTTCTTTTAACTGGATTTAATCTCTTCTTATATCCTACAATTCACTCTGGCAGTGCTGCATTAAAAAAGCTGAGAAGTGACTATGGTGCAGCTTTACTTATCAGAATTCCTCTCGAACAACACTGCACATCATGCAAAAATGGGAATATGTCACAATATCAAAAATATACGAAAAGAATCCAGCAAAAGCAGAAGTAGGTCCTTTTAATGTTGCATATTCTTCTTCTTTGGGAGACAGAGCTCATGAATTTCAAACATGGCTCTGGCTCCCTGCAGCAGTTTATGTGAATTTCCCAAAGAGGGGTGAGAAGTGGATTTGAGAAGTTTAGATTTTGACATGCAGAAAGCTTTCCAGTGCGTGGAACAACCATGCACTGGTTTTCAAGATGGTTTTCATTGTCTTTGCACACTTTGTGGCTGCAGAGTAGCTTTATTTTATGTAGTGAAAGGTGTTTTTCATTTTGAGTTGATTTCGCTCTTTGTGGATTAGGTGATGTGACATTTGGGAAACCAGAAGTTTACATACATCGTAGAAAAAGTCAAAACACATTAAGTCTGGTTGGCTACTATTACCAGAATATGTTATATTTGCTACATTCCAGAATATTGAGCAGGCTATTTTTTTCCCTCTAAATTAAGAACCTCACATAAATGTCCTTAGTATTTGTTAGAAATGACATGATGCCATGGCAAGACCTTTCTGCACATGCAGAAGTGTAACTCAGGTAAAGGAAACCTCCAACTTGCACGAGACATTTGATGACACATTTTTGTCTCATCAACCAACCTAACAGCAAAGAGGATTGGCAATAAAAAATAAAATTCAAACAACTCATATATCAGGTCTGGGAAACCCGGGAGAAATTGACATTAAAGCCCAAGGACCCGATCTTCGAAGATTACAAATAAGGAAAAATGAATGTAGATAATACGAGACCGTAAAGGGCATTTGAGGAGGGAGCAGGTAGGACAATATTTTTATTTATTTTATCTTCAATATCCCTCTGCCTGTGTGATGGGTTTCTGCTCTCTTATTCTCAGCTGCACTGGTTTGTCTGAGGCTGATATCTTTTGCTTGCACAGTTTATGGAAGATTCAGTGAAAAAAATGATCTGCACCTCATTTCATGAGCTTCAGAGTCAGAGCAGGGAATCCAGACAAAACAGTGTAACTTACATGTTACAGTATATGTGAATTTGTTCTACATACCTGAAAAGTTGCTGATGTAGCCAGTGCACACATGCATTGTTTTGGACCAAACTTTATGCATTAATCTTAGATTTAACCATGAAGCATACAGTGAAATGATGACAAAAATTTTCAATTTACTTGTAACTACATTCATACAAACGTATGGTAGTGCTTGTTGATCACTGTTTCATTGAGCTGCTTATAAGATTGGCCACAGGCATGAAACTTTTTATACACTTTTTCAGTCTTCATTTGGATTTTATAATAGTATCAGATATTTCCCAACTCTAATACTGTAGGAGGAAAACCATGAGCTTTAGAAGTTTCTCCTCTAAAGCTCAGGAAACTTCAAAAACCTCAAAAATTTGAAGTTTTTGCTGATGTTCAGCAAAAACCTCAAATGTTTTTGCTGTGTTCGTCTAGAACCGTCTCACAGTAGTTTGAATGACTTTTGACCAATTGCACCTGACAGCACTAGTGTAACTAAATCAGGTTTATGCTTACTCACCTTTTCAGCTCTGCCCAGAAACTTCCTTTGGTCTTTCAACCATTCCTGCGCACTAAAACACTATTTGAGTTTCATCAGACAGGACAAGTCTCCAAAAAGAAGCTTATTGTCCCTGAAGTCAAACTGCAGTCCAGCTTTTTTGTGATGCTTTGGGAGTGATGGTTTCTTCTTCTTTAAGTTTAGTTTGGTACAGGACTCTTGTCAGTTACATCCAACTTTCTGACTGAATGACTACTGCTATTATTCTGGGGTTAAATCAGACACAAGACGTTCTTCTGGTGTCTTGGAGTTATACTTGTGCGGTCTAATTCCTTTGCTCTAATATCCTGTTTGATTTATTATAATTTTTTGACAACTAGTGTATCTAAATAAGAAAAACATTTTCTGTTACTATTCTGGCATTTAATAAATGTACAAAATATTGATAATCTCTACTGCATGTACTGCATGTTTCCTTTTTGCCGTCCTCCTAATTGAAATAAATGGGTCTTCACCAGCTATCTGGTATGTTGAGGAGGCAATGCAATCATTTGAATTATGTATGCTAAAGCTGGGATATAATCCAAACCATGAAGGATTGTGGGTCCTAAGGAACAAGACAGTTTTAAAGAAATAATGCTTACCCACATTTCATCATTCTCATGCTTCTATCAGTTTGAGATGGTCCTAATTTCAAGAAAGCAAGGTCAATTTTTTGGACGGCGTAAGGAATAAAAGAATAAAACATTGTTTTAAATGATTTATATGCTCAAATAAAAGTAAAATAAATGAAATTAAATCAGATAAGTAGAAAGTGGTCCTGTCCAGATCATGCTTGAGCAGTCTAAGTATTTACTGTTGAAACCTCAGATGATTGTGCATAAAGTGTAGTAGATTACTTTCACACTGCTGGCAAGTTTCAAAGTTAAAACTTTCAACATTGTTAGCAGTTAACATTGAGCCAGTTGTTGTGTTCTCACAGTAAATAAAATGCAAAGGGGTTTCTTATTTAAACGTAAAACATGCAGCCATTTAAGTCTTTCATTTTTTTTCCACCTTTCAATGCGTAAATGCAATTTATTTATTTTTTTACAGCTGTTATTATAAAGATAAGTTGCGGCTAAACCCACAGTTCTCCAAGTTTCTAATTAATTCATAGCAAGGATGCACAACTGTACTCTAATGAGTTTTTGAGGAATGTATGATCATAACCCACTGCAGTAAAATAAAAAAAAATCCAGAAAAATGTCCAAATAATAGCAAGTTGCTCAGGAAGGTCAGATGCAATCGTGTCCAGTTATAAAGAATTAACATCAAACAACATGCAGCAGAAAATCATTTAAAAGTGAAAGTCAGGCAGTGGAGGAGAGCAAACCCTTATTCAGTTGATCATTTATTTTTAATTTAGTCTGAAGACACAAAGTGTGATGATGAATCCTTGCTGTCATAACGATGAGCAGGCTGTGTGACCCTGAGTTTCACTAATCAGTGGGTTCAGAGAAAACGTACGCTCCCTTTGTCATGAGCACTGAAAACTGCAGACTAAATAACTCAGACTCCAATGAGAAATCCATCCCTGTTAGCAAGACAGATGCCCAGCTGAAGAGGTTTATTAGGTAACCTGAGATCATTTTCATAAATGAGAGTTCTCTAACAGATAAAAATAAATCAGCTGCTGAACATTTAACAATTTTCTATAAATGGTTCAGCAGATCATTGTGATTCAGGATCTGAGCGTTGTGCTGCTAGCAGAACAATGGTCTTACTCATATTTATCTTGAGAAAGGCTTTATTCTTAATTTTGAAAATTAAATATTGACTTCATTGGAAACATACGGAGCCCCCGTAGAAACAAGACCACATTTTCTTTTGTCCTTTGTTAATTTTTTTCTTTTTTCCCCTCCAGAAGGCTTTTTTTGTGTGGGCTCTAGTATCCCTTGTATGACAGTAGGCTGACAGGAAAGGGGTGAGGAAATGGGGGGAAACATGAGGCAAATATCATCGGGTCCAGGAGTCGAACCCGCAACGGCTGCATCAAGGACTCAAGGCCTCCAAATGTGGGTCGCGGCACCACAGCACGGCATCAATTTCGAGAGTTTACTACCATGTTTAAGTGTTTCTTTATTACTTTTATTTTCACAGAAGTCCTTTCACTCTGTAAATGGAGAGGTGAGTTTTGGGATTACAGCAGTGAGAGTGACATATATTTACATACATCCTTTTAGAGCATCTGCCGTAAGTACTGAAGCTTGGCCTGATTATTTACTTTTAAAAATGAATGAAAAACTCACATTACTGTTGCTTTGCCACAGTCAACATTTACTTGTCAAACAATGCTAAAGATAAAGGTGGTTCATCGGTAGATAAATTGTAAATGATAAAGAGTTCAGCATTTCAAGATGAACGGTCAGATGTTGTCAACTTCATCAGGAGCCTTTTGCACCTTGCTGGTCTGCAGTACCTGTGGTTCCCTCAAATGGTGCAGCCCCATGCGCCACAAAGTTATGTTATTTCTCCCAAAACAGCCTGAAGAACTGGCTTAACAACAGAGACCGGAGATTCATTATCACAGCATCAAAGCAGCATGTCCCGCATTCCTTATTTGTGATTTTTCTTCCAATTCTTTTGTTTTTCACTGCATCTGCACTACAGATCAAATACGGAGGCAGCAGAGTCGTGCAGCACAGCGAAGCAGGTCTCACATGGCTGCACACTGCAGTCTGAGTCTCTGTTGGGCATGAAAACCACATTTGAGCATCATTTTGATTCATGCAAACATTTTAACTGCAGAATTCAGTGTGTTTTAGACTAAAATAATTAATATTTTGTGTTGGGATATTAGCATAAATCTGCATTTACTTGAGCTACCGAGAATCCAGTAAGTCTTTGTCAGAAATAGAATCAAAATAAAATACAGCAAGGGATTAATGTGTGTCCCAGAGCTATAAAGACTTCAATTTAATTTTGTCCAGGAAATCTGAAGCTTTTTAGGTGGACATAACTTTCTGCAAGCATCAGTCTCAAATCAGAGCAAGCTGGTGTGGCGAGTTTCTGTTTTCAACATTCACACAACGTTTAGCAGGACAACCATAAGACATGGTTGATAAATAAATGAGTACTGAGTACACTTTTTTTTTTGTCATTTGATAGTTAATTTCTGTGCATAAACAACCAACAAAACAACCTAATATGGCAGGTTTTTGGAATATTTGCAGCTATAAAACAGACTCAGAGAAGAAATTACACCATCTGTGCAATAAAACAAAATGACTTTCACCTCACTGGTAGCTCCTATAAGGCCTGCAATGTTCTGTGATGGACAAACCTTTTCAGGAGAACAGAAAGTGAAAGAAATGTCTTGGGACACTTTGGTTGACAGACAGCAGGTGGAATAATTAAAACCAGAGAGCTGCACATCCCACACAAATTGAAAAATATTGCTGGCTAAAGCTATATTTAGTTTTGTAAAGTAATTCATTTGCTTACATCTTTGCTGAGAGTGCTTCAATACTTGCAAAAAACAGCTGTCATCTCTGGATGAATGAAATAAAAGTAATTCAAAGCCGGTAAATATTATGCAAATATAATATAATAATGCAAATATAATAATATGCAAACCAGGTGAGCACAGTCAACAGAATCCAGAGCAGCTAAGGGAGCATCTAAGTAGAGAACATCAGGCAAGAGTAATCACCTGAAAAATTGTGCATGTGAGTCGGGAAATGAGCTGGAAACTTGACAGATGGTTGCATTTGAAATCCAAGGGCAACACAGTGAATCCGAATGGACACAGGACAGTCTCACGGAGTGATCCCACTCCTCATCACTACATTAGACAGGACACTTTCCAGACCTCAGTAAAAACTCTATGTGCTTTGCTATTTTTATTTATTTATTTATTTTTTTTTTTTTATGGTGGACCTGTGCATTCATCAGGTCTAGACTCTTTATGATCTGATGCCAAAACAATGTTCTGAAGTGAGAAACGCTGGCTTCGACATTAAAAGATCAATTACGGTCTCAACCTTTCCGTAAAACAGCGAGTGAACTTCTAACTGTGAAAGCATGGGCTGGCATTGATTGTGTTGGAACGGTTCTCTCACAGCAAGAAATTCAAGCCTGCTGGTTGGCTGGGATTTAATGCTGTTCTATTTTTAAAAGATGCTCTGATGTTCTCACTTCACTCCGAGTCTGTTTGTCTTTATGGTTAGACATGCAATGGTTCTGCAACCTGTCAGGATCTGGTTGGATTTTTGCCCCAGTGAAAGCTGGGATCATTTCCAACCCTGTGGGTCTTGGAAAATGAAGGAAGGGATATAAAATTTGGAGTAAGTAATTAATAGGAGCCAAAACATTTTCACAGCATACCCATGAGAGAAAGATGAACCATGATATTTATTTTTTAAATAGATTTAACCCAAATTTAAAAACACTGAACAAGGACTTTTTTGTCCATCTGAAAAATGATTTACAAGAAAAAAAAATGGTAATGCATTTGCAGGATTTAGAAAAGCCTGCGTAAGCAGAAGACTGCGGCCACTTGGATGCATCCTCCCATTTATTTGGAAATGTTTTGCATTTCCAAATGAATTTCAAATCAGACAAAGACAATTTGATAAAATACATAATGCTTTCCAAAAGATCTCTTTTGGTTATATAAGATACCCAAATCAATGAGACTAATTTCAAAAATTGAATTACCTGCCAATGAAATCATGATGGAGTAACTTTAATTTCATCAGTTCCTGCAACACATGAAAATTCAAGAAATCATTTGAAAAAAATTGCTTCAATAACATGACAACTGAAAAACACAGACTGTTCCAGTTTAAAAGCAAATCAGAAACTGAAGGGTGTACTAAGTCAATTTCAAACTTGGAGGACTCCAGCGACCCACAGTGAAGATCACTATTCACAGATGGAGAAAACATGGATGAAGAAACACAAAGTGAACATTTATCCCAGGACTGACAGCTCATGATACCCAGAACATTTGGGAAAATATCCTGTGGACCAATCTGTCATAAGTGGGCGTTTTACGAAGAACTTTCACCAGCTACATCTGACATAAATCTGATACAGCAGTTTGGAAAAAGAACATCATACTTACTCTCAAACATAATAGTGGTGTGATGGTCTTTGGCTTCTTTGTTTCTTTTGGGCCTGGAAAACCTGCTGTAATATCTGGAATTTCTGTTTGCCAGAAAATTATTGGAGGTTGTCTGGAGCTCAGTTTCTGATCCTAGGAGAACTTTGGCTCTGTAGCAGACCAAAGGTCTTGCTACATAACCAAAAGGCATAGCAGCTAGTTCACATTGTAATGGGTAAAAAAATAAGACTTTGGGTAGGGCTAGTCAGAAAACCCAGTCCACTACGGCCAAATGAAAATTCTGGAAATATTTTTTGGTAACTACTCAGATTTGCTTTTTTTTTTTAAATTGCTGACCTGAAACATTTAAAAGTGAGAAGAAAGCAACAATAGAAGAGGTCTATGGGTATGTTTTCAATTCCTATTGGTTGATTTGAATATGTATTTTAGATGCTTATCACACTATTGCTAATATTATGTCACATTTAAAATAATGTCAAATCTGTAACAAAACTGAGCTCTTTCAACATTTGGTCACTAATAAGTTTCACCAAAAAAATGTTATGAAATTTTTAAAAAGTGGAAAAACATTTATTGGTAGCACTTTATTTGACTGTCATGACACCATTAACCTTTAGCTTTAATAACATAAAGCTATGTCATTTTAAAGCTTAATCAGTAATACTTTTATAACAAATTTCTTGGTTAATGTCAAGACATTTTGAAAATGTCAACTTTGTATTAAAAGTGTCCTGTTTTACCAAATGGCACTTTAGTCATAAATATTCATGAAGAGATGTTCATGACAGGTGTTATTTTATGTTTATGACAGTATCATGACAGTCTTATTCACAACCTGTTGAAGTGTTACCAGTTTATCTGAATACTCTGACCAATTTAGTTCATGCCACGTGGAAAAGTTCAGGACGCTCTCGTATTTTCAGATAGCATTTCCAGGTAGCATTTCCAGGTAGCATTCAGGAAGATTAATAATCATCACCAGGTCTTCAATGTAGGGAATAATAGAACTCTCATAGTTTAAATTGAAGCAGGGTGGAAAGTCCAATGTTTTTTTCTGCTAAATTATTATATTAGTACTACATTAGTGATGGAGGGAATAACTCTTTTTTATCAGCTTTATGTGAAACCTCAGAGCAGATTTATGCCACTGGTTCTTTGGAGCACTCTGTTTATGACATTTTAAACAAAAGCATAAATTAGAGCCCCTTTCGGGCCCATAAATGATTAGTGATGTGATATGAGCGGAGGAGAACCGGAGGTTCCTAATAGAAGGCCAATCCACTGTCCAGATTATGCCTCCCTCTGGTATCGCTGTGCGCTGTCTTAATTCTGTTTTGTCTCACAGCTGCTTTCCAAGTTTGGTGTTCTGAAGCTGCCAGTTGAATGCTAGATGGTGATAATTAACCCCAGCTTGCACATATATGGCAACAGCTCTAGGCAGTGTACTTTAAGGGGTACTTTATCATTGCCAGGAGTTCCTCATGTCTTATCAAATCTTGTTGAATTATCTGATATCTCAGAGTACTGAACCAAAATGCCTCCCACAGCTCAAATCCCGAGACAGAGGAGCAGCTGTTAGGAAGACCAGCCAAGGAAATGAGAAATCCAATTATAGCATTAGATGTTTTTTCTTTCTTGATGTTAGGTTTTGATAAAGGACACTGTCTAAACACGGCTGGCAAATGTGGACACAGTTGATTTAAGGGCAGGACAAGAAGATGTCATATTGATATAATTTGGTGTCTGAACACTGAAGAAACTCACAAACTAAAAAATGTAAGGCAAACCTTTATTGTCGAACAGTGGAAAAATTCAGAGCAAAATGAAGGGGAAGTCAAAGATTCACAAAAAAATAGCATATATAAAAAACGTAAGAATAGGTGACTATACATCACAGGAGAAAATATTGTGCTGTAATATCTTAAAAATAAACTATTTTTAACTTTACATCATGTGTAATGTCATTCCCTCATCAGTATTTACTTGATTCTTTCATGCACATGTGAGGAATCTTTCTTTGAGAGCCAGAGGCCCAATTTCAAGACATTTCAACTACAAAGAAAGATTTATTTTAAGTTATGTTTTATATATAAATTGAAGACAACATAGTTACTTGATTGTGTTTTAAAATGGCACTATGAAAACACAATACTGCAGACTAAAAGAAAAGACTGGCAGTCTTCTGGGTATTTCTGGATTTTCTGCAAAAACTTTTTACAAGGTCAGAGGACTAACATTCATGCACTTCATAAGTAATTAAGATTAGTAAGATGCACTCAAGTATTACATTATGGAGAAGGTAACCATTTATTAATATTAACCAATTGACAGAATGCCCCACCAAGATGTGTAAAAATTTTTTTTGCATTTATATAGGCATATTTTTAAGTCTCTTCCAGTGTAAAGGGAAACACCAACACGCCATTTCAAAACTTCCACAAATAAATTAGCTCAGCTTTGAAATTGGGATGGGAGATTTTGTCCAACAAAGATGCCAGCACTGACAGCAAAAATGAAAAAGTACAAATATCCCTGTAGGGAAAAGTTTGCCTCCATGAAAACTGAAAAAGGAAACTCTTTTGTAGCATTGTCTCAAACTCAAGCAGCTTTCGTATTTTCCAAACACATACCGATTAACTGTTACACTTTAACCCTTATTTTGGTTTGGCAAAGAGATTCACTCTTCTACTTCTTTCATAATCTTCCCTGCTCTTTTTTGTGGGTCAAACCAAGAGCAGGAGAAGACAAACAAGGACATTTGATTTTGAGGAAAATAAATGAAAGCAGAATGAATGCAGGGATGTGCTTCCTTGGAAAAATTTCAAAAGCTGGCACACGTGGATATGAAAAGTCATATGAACCCCCAAATAGCAGTCAGTGCTGAAGGGAGAAAATGTGGTTTCAATCTGTCTTTAAAGTACTAAATGAAAGGGGTTTATCACTTCCCCAACAACCTTTAAGGCTTTTAACAAGAGTCATTTTTGTAATTTTATTTTTCGCTTTTCCTGCAGGGTAGTTTTACCCATGACACCCTCGCTCATGTGAGCAGTGCCTTTGTCAAACTTTTACTCTATGGAGACCATAGAGAAAAGCTTGACAGTGGTTCGGCTTTGGAATCTAAGTGAAATAGAAAAGAATCATCTCTGTAAAAAACCAGACACTTTGAGAACTAAATATTGCTCTGAATTGAGGAACACTTCTGCTTTAAATGTTGACTTATTTTCAACCATCATCTTTGTGACCCTGCAAACTAATCTGTGATGCAATATTCAATGGAATGAAGGAAGACAAAGCGATCTTCAACATGCACCAAGATGGTTTCACACACCTGGAAAATGAATATCCTTTATTTTCATAGATAAACTATTTTGGCAAAACTGTCATTTTTCCCAAAGTACTGAATAAGCCCATCAGTCACAAAGCAATTATTTTACTCTGCTCTGTCAAAAACAGCTATATGTCAGTAAAACAGGTGTGCAAAACTGCCTGGCGGAAACAAAATTGCAGATGGTCTCCTGCATTATTTATATTGACTCATCTGTGGGAATTTGTCAACTTTTGCAGTAATGTGGATTATGATTTAAATGTTCTCGGCTCTTTTTTTTAATTCCAAAAAGACTAAATGAAAAATATGACATCCCTCAAAGTCACCTGTGAGCCAAAGGTTTTATATAAACTATTGCAGCAACAGCTGTGGGAAGTAAACAGTATTCATAAATCTATACTGTAACCCACGAGAAGACAGTAAGACTGGGAGTATTTGTATGTTTTCTCTACAGGAGCACTAATACCAGGTTCCCAATTTGCAAAAATGTCTGAAGTATTTAAATGTTTCTGTTATTCTGGCATTAATAAAATCAATTAGACTGAAATTTCCAAAGTGAAAAGTGATTTTTACTAAATAACCTTCAGATCTTTGATTTGCTCACACCAGAACATTCACCATGTTTTTTGAAACCCTTGAAATTTCTGTGAAATTTTACTGTCAGGTTGTCTTGTTGGAAAAGACTAAATGAATGAGATCATTCTATATTTTTATGCCTTCCAGGGTTTTCTGTTGGGAATAATCCAGAGTTTATTATTTTTTTCACAGATTATCTGTTTCGTATTACACCGTCACAACATCTTTAAAGTTTAAACAAATATGCAAGAAAAATATGCCAAAAAACAAAACAAAACAATTATAATCGTTATATACCCCAGCTTCAGGTTCAGAATCGGACTTTGAAGCACTATGTAAAAGCCCAGTCCTTGTTCTCTGTAATCCAGGAGAGAAGCTTGTGGCATTGTCTCTGGCTTAAGCTCAGATAATGCGACAGTGTGTGTGCATGCGTGTGTGTGTGTGTGTGTGGTGAGTCTTGAAGAACTGAAACAGATGAATGTTGCTGTTTATTTACAATCTTCCTTAAGGTTAGGATCTTCCCCTTTTGCTTGTGCATGTTTTTCAACACTTTTCTTTCCACTCAATAGTTTGTTATTATGACTGGATGCAGCACTTTTCTAGCAAGGCCCGGCTGGTTCACCCTCTTTGTGGAGGATATCAGGTCCTACAGTTTGTGTAGGTCTTATTATGACATGTTTGTTTACAAGGGAAACTGAATTTTTGGTGTTCCTTACCTATCATGCATTAAAATGACTGAAATATATACTATGTGTGTTTTGTGAATCTACTTGTTGTAAGAGCTTACATTTTTGATAGAATTACTCAACTGTATTAACATTTTAACATTATTTGTATAATACTAGATACATTTATCTGGTCAATAAAAGCACAGTACAATAATTTGGTAGTTCGTTTTCATAAGAGATGGAGAAATAGATACTTCCTGCCTTCCACACTTTTAATGTTTTAAGTTTTACAGCTACTTTTTGTACTATTTCACATTAACAACCTGCAAATGGATATCTGCCAAACACGACTGTCTTCTTTACAGTCTTGGAATTTAATAAATATTTGATCGATTGATTCATTTCTTGTCAGGACAGCTGGGGAGTTGCAATTTGCCCTTTATGCTACATTCACAGTCCAGCTTCCTCTCTGTCACTGTGCTCATCCTTTGGAAGTTTACCCCCAAGCAATCCAGCCAGATGTTAGTGTGACTTTGATAAGCAAGGCACATCCTTCAAAAACAAAATTTGACACATCCTGGAGCCCTGTCCAACAGGAAGTTTCAATATTGCACAATCGCTTAACATAACCAGGAGTGGCATTCGCAGGAGTTTAGGGTACACAGTGAAAAAATGTTGCTGCTGTTGCTGTTTTGCAGTGGAGAAAGTATGACTCAAATTCACTAAATAAATGTTTAGAAGATTCCCTCCAGCTTCAAAAGTGAAAAATATGAAATTAATTTCCAAAAATATAGCAAATCATTCTGGAGCTACATACACAAAATGGAGGCAAGTAATTAAAAGTCTCTGAATCGACTGTGATGCCACTTTGTTATGCTTCTAATCACATGAACCAAAACTGATTAATTCATAAAGGGACTGGGTCATTTTGAATTCAATGTGCAAGCAACACTCACTGCTTATTTCTCTCATAATTAATCAACTCCAGAAGAAATGAAAGAAAGAAAAGATGCAGCAGCAGATCTAGCTTGATGTCCAGATATGATATGGGTCAAAGTCTTCTCCATGCATCTGTGTTTAATTTTGTTTTACCCATAAAAATAGAAGGATAGAATCTGACTTGTGATTTTTGGTGTCGACATCCATTGTCTGTATTAAAACTACAACTTTGACTACAACTTCTAGCCTGTTTTTTGAACTGCAGGTTAAAGCTGGAGAGAAAGCCAACATGTGCAGAAAGTCTCCAAGTTGGGATTCAAATCCAGACCATTCTTTCTGCATATTTGCACAAATTGAAACGTGTCTTTATCTTCTGTAAAAACACAGCATGCTTATATTTTCAAAAGTTTTCTTCCCTCCTTATGTTTGTATATTTGAAACATCTTCATTGGCAGCAAAGTGTAATTCAAATCCCTCGTTTGTGCGCTCAAACTTTGCAAATGCAACCAAATTTGAGTCTGATGGTGAAGACGATGGTGCTGCCAACTGTCCCACCAGCAATAAGACAAATCACCGTCAAAAACGACCTACAGGTATTCAGTTTTCAATGCTTTGCAATCTATTTACTTGTTAAAATGTCTTTCAACAATCCTCTGGAAACACATGGAGCAATGAATCCAAAGGATGTTTCTTTCTCAACTTTTTCCAAATAAAACTGCTTTCTTTAGCTCAGCTCTTAAGCTACTGGCTTGCCTCCAGATAGGGGAAAACATTTGGAAAAAAGGAAAGCCTCTAACACCCAGATGGGTGTAGGAATATTCATAAAGGGAATACTCATATTCCCTTTATGCTTGAACCACTAATAAATCTTGACATCAGATGAAGGAGATATGGGAATGAGAGTTTTTCAGCAGTTTATAGCCTGCAAGAACAAGTGTAAACATCAATCCGTGAGCTCATTACACTTATTCTGTTTCTGCTTATCTATGTTCCTTTGACTACAACTTTGTCCTTCAGCTGTCTGGTCTGATTTAATAGCCAGTCTCAAACAGTGAAGATGGAAGCATTTGCCACTCTAGAGAATGGCCTCATTGATACTTTTGTTTCCTTAATAACAGAGGAAACATCTTGTTGTCATTGTATCACATTTACATCTTTTGAGACAAAATGATAAACACGACTCCTCTAATTATTTTATAAGTCCTGGATAATAGGAATCAATAAAGGAAAGGGAGGGAAAAAATGAAACTCTCAGCTGTCAGCAGTCAGAAAGCACTTCTTTAGAGTTCTCTGTGGACCACTTGGAAGCAGTTTTTATTAGCCATGTGAGTGAAAAAAGCTGGCTGAATTTTATGAGCAAAGTTTTCTGTGGATGTGGACGATGGAATGAATGAACGGCAAGTGTGCGCGTCCTTTTTTCATTATTTAGTTTCATTGGCGAAGAGAAGCAAAAGGTCTAATGAAAATACCTTCTCCCAACTGCTTGAAACAGCAAAAATAAGCCACTATTTCTCACAATTTCCATTTGTAGGGATACCTCCAGGAGGAGTGAATTGACAGTGAATGTGTTTCTGTGTGTTTGTGCTTTCGGGTTCGGCCAAGTTTCCCCCATTCCAAAGAGCTACGATTGCAAAGGAACGTAATATTCTCAGAATTATTTTTATGCTCTCATCTGCACCCAATCTGGAGAGACAATTTCTACCCTGTGAGATAAGAATGAGGCAGCTTTAACACACAAATCATTTGTAAAATAAACTTAAAAACTCTGATTCTATTTTGTTGCACTCGTACTTTGACTTTTGACTTTTTTTTTTTTGCTTGTGTATTATTTTCCAGCTGATAACCAGAAAATAGCGAAAAAAATTCTGGGACCGATAAAGCAGCAAATACTTTGTGAACGTTTTTGACCAGACATGTTTTTATGATTTAACAGTGTACACGTTCCTGGGCTGTTTGGGTTTTGATTTCTTCTGTGTTTATATTTTGATTATTTTCTTGTTGTTTGTTTATTTCTACTTGAGTCTTGAGATATTGTGTTCATTCACCTACGTTGTTCAAAAGATCTTGCAAAATAAGTTCAGTCCTTAATATTACATTTATTAGTTTATCCTTGCATTTTGTTCCTTGTGCATGAATGTAATTTTCTCTAATTATTGTTAGCCTTCTGCCCTTGGTTTGCAGAGTATGTATGTCCACTTCAGCTTCACTTATATGCTACATTCACACAGCAGGTCTTGATGCTCAATTCAAGTTTTATTTTTCTGAAATCAAATTTTATTTATTTATTTGTGTGAGCTTGTTTATACTACTAATAAAACCCGACCGCAATGAGACGTTTGTGTGAACAATTTACATCCCCAAAATGCAGAAGAAGAACGTTGACGTCACACAACAGCGCGCTGTTTACAGAAGTAATAATGGATGAGCCGTTTATAGATCTATTTTAAAGTTTATTCAGGAATGGGACAAAGTGTCGTCAAAAGATCATAACAAGGAGGAAGCTAATAAAAAAGAAAGTGCAACTAATTGTTAAGCATTAACTGCAACTTCTGTAGAGAAATCTGTTTGGATGCACATCCAGAACGGGGAGAGGTTGAACTGTTATGTGACACACTTCAGTGACACAGACTTCTTTCATAAGTTCATAATTCTAATTTTCAGCTACCATCCATATCTGGATTTACTGTATTTGTGTTTTTTAATGGCTGTATGTCTCACTTTAATGACAAAAAAAGCCAGAAAAAAAGTGACAGAACTGCTCGGACTGTGAATGATTTGTAAACAATCGGATGGAATCAGTTCCACATATGGAAGTGGTACAGATCTGACTCCATCTTTAGGGCCAAACAGACTGCCATAAAAAAGCTGGATATGGGCAAAAACAGTGGAATTGTAAGTGACGCAATTTATGCACATCACAACAAATACAAAAACATTTTCCAACCTGAAGGAAGAAGTTGATACTCTGAAGGCAGAATATAACTGGGACAGATTTTATGGGCCTGTTAGGTTGTTGTTTCATTGAAAATGCTCTAAAGTGACCATTTTCTGCTTGACTCCAATCAGCTTTGCAGCTCATGTGTGCAACAGGTGAGCTGGGCTTCATTTGTACGAGCAGGTCACAAAACCAGGCAGAAATGTCGTACCTCTCTAATACAGCAGCATCGACTGACGCCATAGGCAGTCAGCTGGTGCAGAAAACACAGTCACTGCGGGAGCCTGTTGCATTTCATTTTGCAATAAAAACATTTCAGATTCGCTAATTATTTTTGCTACACGTAACTTTTTTCCTTTAAACATGGGCAACCTTTTAGATTTAGGTGACGCAGTCAAAAGACGTTCACCAATACTCACATATCAGCTTTATTAACAAGAAAACACCAAGCAGCATCACCTGTTCTCGCTTCTTCATTACTGCTTGTTCTTCAGAGAGATGTGCTGCTTACAGGACTGTGAAACCGCAGTCAGTCTGCTCCAAATGTTGACACATGTGCTCCTGGCGCTGATCATGATTCTGTTCTTTCTCACTGAGCAGCTCTGTGATTGCAGACACCAAGTCCGCCAGTCTGCTGCTACTGAAATGGTGGTTAGGATGCTGTTGTTCAATGAGGTTACAAGGTCTGGCTTTTAGTCATGCGGTTACGTAAATCATGGGCCGGTTAATTAATGCAGTCAATCAAATTGCTTGCACTTAATAAACTTCCTGACCCAGCTTGTCGTACCCATGAGGTGGTTACAAAAAATGGACAGGAACTGCAGGCGATCTGTTCATGGAGAAGAATCTGGCGAGGATGGACTGGGACACGCCCCTGGAGAAAACACCCAATGACTGCAAATCAAAGTTTTACTTAACAACATCAGTTAAGTTTTCCACCGCTGTGCAGTTGAAGGCTGAAGATATGGAGGAAGCAGGAAATTCCTGAGTAGACAAGATCTGCCCAGTGACTACAGACATGAATTTCTGGTTGGCTATTGTTTTGATTTCAAACAAGATGTATGGTTAAAAAAATATTTTATTAATTGTTGATTATTGATCATATTTATTTTTATTTCTGGGACCCCTTTACTGAAGACTCCAAAGCCCTTACAGATCATCCATCACTCCGTATCATGGACATGAACATAAAGTTTTTATTTTGATTTCTTAGCGTATGACTTGTTTTTTCCTTTCTGTTATTTTTCCAACCAGCGCTATCCACAATGCAGCATCTGTGGTGCCCAAATGTTGCATAAAATAAGGCTACCTGGAGCACCAGTGTGGGTATGATGAGGTTACAGCCTTGGCATGTCTGCCACAGATTTATATGTCATGGGTAAACTGGTTTAATCTGGTGTCCGCATGCAGCAATCAGGACCCAGATTCACTGCCACCATCTCATTGAGCCACAGCAATCTCACTAGAGACCACTGTGGAAGCTCAAAACGGGTCACAAACTCTCACACAACATGGCACCTAATGGGGCAATGAGGATCTTCCAGGTGTTACCTTTCTTAGAAAAGAGCAGGTAATTTGCTTCATTTTCTGTATTTTCCAGGCAGTGTCAGTCAGCTCATTACAGTTCAACCAGGACAGTTTAAAAGAAGCCATGATGCAACCGAGAAGAAACAACCACTTCCAGTTTTGTCTGATTTAACCATTGTTTTTGCAAAAGTGTTTTGTTAAGGCACTTTAAGAAAAGAACTTTAAGGCTTCTTGGTTAGCGTATGTTTTTCAAGGGGCAGTATTATGTGTTTTCCAGACACATAGTGCCATTTTGCACCACAATCAAGTAACTATGTCACCTTCAGTTGTCATAGAACGCTCTATATATCAAATATAATTTTTTTTTAAAATGCATTTGCAATTTAAAACCATGAAATTGGGCTTCTGTCTCTTTAAGAAGTTCTTGCTCTTATGACATTGCCTTCAGCAAATCTTTGTAACAGATTTCTCCATCAATTTGTTTCAAACTGATCTTACAAGTGCTGCACTGAGAAGTTTTTCCACAGATGCACAGTTCAACCAGGTGCTTGCTAATTGCTTCTACTGCTAGTCTGTGGGAGCTGAGTGGAGAGTTGCAGGGGAGGGCTAATCTGTGAGGTGGAAATTCTTGGTGAGAGCAAATGTTTGAATGAATCAAAGAAACACTTCAGGTATGTTTATTTTAGATACAGCAGGGAGTTTTTGAAGGCTCAGCATGAAAACAACTTACAATAATGGGTATAACAGTTGCCTCACGTAATGTGGGGCACAATTGTAAAAATGAACAGAGCATGAAAGTTTGCATAAATATAAAAACTTTTTACCTGTTTCAATACGTGCGGCAGCCATGCACATAAATAACTTGAACCAAATTTCACCTTAGGAGACTGAAAACTGACTAAATCAAACCCAATGTTTTTTTTTAATGATTTTAATCTTTTAATGCCTAAACTCAAACAATAACAATAAAAAAGAGATAGAAAAACTACACTGGAAAGTAAATAGTAAATTATTTGTCACATGTGTAAATGCGCAACATATGTGCGCCGAAACGCATGAAATGTTTTCTGTCTGTGGGACTCTGTCTTTCTCACTGAAGGAAAAACTGGGTCTGGCAAAAATAACTCCCAATAATTCTCCATTTTTAAATTGCGACTGAAAACTCATCAGTTCAAACACACATTTTCACTTGGATTAATCAACATGCTCCATCTTCTCTGAATTTTCAATGTACTTATTTTTAAACGATTTGCTTTTAAATTGATAATTTTTATTTTTTGTAAAGGTGATCTTATGCGCCATGAAAGGCACCTTTTTTTTAAAATAACATTTCTGGTTCTTTATACTGATTTGCATTTAGAGGCAGAGAATTATTGCACTTACTGCATCGCCTGATTCACTGCAAATCCAGATTTATAACATGTGTGCTGACATGTTTACGCACGTTTTATCTGATTTATTTATTTTTTCACTGCAAACTTTCAGCTTGAAATCTGCGCACTCTTTCATATGTGAGACCTCAGAGGATTTATAGGCAGCTAAATATTTTACAAATATAAAGTGAATGAATTTAAAGTGAAGTTGTCGGGATTTAGGGTGAGCTGTGTTTGTTTAGTTATTCTTATTTTTGATTTGCTCTGCCATGTTCTGTTTTTCTAGCTCAGTCTGCTCTTAGTTAATGTTTATGATCATTTATTTCTTGTAGTTATTCTTTGTTACAGTTAGATTCTTTATCTCTCCTCAGTCTGCCTGCTGCTCTCTCTCCTCACACCTGCAACCTGTTAACCAATCAGCTCCGGTGTTTAGTTCCAGCCTTCACTCCACCATCTCTTCTCCATGTACCAGGTCCTGTTTGTTCCCTGCTGCCGCTTCATGTCTTCTTATTTGTAAGTTCTTGTTTGTTTATTGTTAAATCTTCTCAGCTATCTCAGTCTGCCAAGCATTTTCACCATCAACACAATGAGACAACAGCATGCATGTGAATTTTCTACCCTTTACTGTGACACCACTAACCAAAATCCAGTCCCCTCAACTGCTTGTGAAATTTACCTAATTAGTAAATATAGCTATAGAGGTGATGTATCAAAGAATATAAAACTATAAATCAAACACTTTTGGGTCATTTTTAATTTGTAATTTTAATAACATGCCACATTTCTGTTATCTATTATTCCTCCACCCTTCCATTTCCTCCACATTTACATGCAAAATGGAGAGTTTTGCTCTTTTTATCTGAACATATAAAGAGCAAGAAAAAAAGAAAAAAAAAGTCTGACTTTTTTGTCAGCATTTAGATGCTGTAGTACTGTAAATGATGTGTTGGCAGCACAGCAGATTTGCTTTTCAAGTCACAGGCTCGACCCTTTCTAGCCTATGAAAGTTGTTATTTGAGAAAAGTAAAGCAAAAACAAAATGTAACCTGTGTGATATTTAAGCAGTGATCAAACAGCATCTAGAATCACAGTGAAGAAAGAGATCAAAATTTTATTTTTTTCTCAAAGTTCATAGAATTTGGTGTCAGGCACCCAGCAGATACCTCCTGGATAAACATTACACTCCCAGGTTTGTTCTTTTCATCTCGTACCAGAGGATTATATTCTCTGATTGTCTGAATACAACGAAGTGCTTAACTGTGTGTATTTATGTGTTGATGATATTTGCCTTTGCAAATGTGATCCATGGCAGATGGTGATGGTAAACCCCTGGTGAAAGTTTATTTGGCTTTTCTAGCTCTGGGAGATGAATCTAAGACAGACTTTTGTCACGCCTGTGGTCTGTCATGGCTCTGAACCATCTGATACTCCGTCATAGCCTGGCACGAATTAAAATTGAATTTCATCCTTTCATATCCCGTTCCTTTTGCAGGGCGCCACATAATTCACAAATCAATGTCCGCCTTGTGAAATCCTTGGAGGGAAAAGCAGCAACTTCACATAAATCTGGCATTCCTAAAGGAAAAAAAAAACTAAGAAAGCAAATGAAAACAGAGTAGTTAAATTTTGCCGTCTTAATACAAATTTTTTACGATCATAAAGTAAGTTAATAAAAGAAAATTGGTTCACCTTGAGCTAATGAAACATGAACCCAGTAATCTACAAACACATCAAGATGCTGGGTCTTTGATAGTCCTGCTGGAGCGGAGGACCAGGCACCTTATGAGCCGTGCATATCTAATATAATTGGAGAAGGTTCTGTTCCTGTCAACTTCACTCGAGATTTTTTTTTTTTTGGCATTAAAGCTCATTTTAATCTCAACCATGTATATTTGTTTTGAAACACTATATGCTTCTAAAAGTACTAATCAGGCAAAGCTTTCATCAGCTTTCTAGATGCAGTTTATATGTTTTTCACCGGCTTCTGGGGGTTTCCTCTAAAAAACACGAATGTTACGGGAAGAAGACGTCCTAAATACTGTGTGTTCAGTGTAGTCTTGTGATGGACTGGTGAATTGTCAGTCCCACCTCTCATGAGCCTGCACAGAATGAAGGAGGTACTGGAAGTTATTGATCTTAGAGGACATTTCTCAATGTTCTCTATTTTTTTTGTCATGTTTGGACTGAAATATCTGTAATTGAAAAGCAGTGTTTTTCTAGTTTTATAAACAAACATATTTCTTATATTATGTGATTCTGTTACTTGATTATAAAAACATAAATCTTGTACTAAGTTGATGTCGTCTGTCCATGGCTTTATGTTTTATTTTAATTTATGTTTTTTATGTTTTCAACCTTTTTCTATTGGTCAAAACTGAGTAATTCACAGAACTCTTAATGAAATTATCAGTCAAGGACACATTTTGATTTAAACCTTATTTATTTTATCTTTGCAGAAATCAAAGAGTGTTAAAGATCAGTAAAGTTACAGTGAGACACATTGCACCCATACTCTACGCTATGTCTTATAGAAATGCCACTCACAAGATCTTCAGCTGAAAATTTATGCCATATCATCATTTTTTAATTGAACACTAAAATAGGAAGTAGAAACTGCAGCCAAATGGTGTCATCAAGAATGGGAGTGCACCAAAAATTAATTAAATTCCTTCCTTTGAACCACTTAGCTGTCATCCTCAAAACACTTGCATATTATCCAATGAGGATACCTTTATCATCCTGACAGTTAAGGGGTTAAAGATTAAATTATTTATTTTTATGGTTTTTATGTTGGAGCTTTGGGGATGCAAATAAAATCATTTTCCACTTAGCTGTGGCCATAAATAGGTGGCTTAATAGGTGGCCTGCAATGTGAATACTGACCTTGAATAAATAGCAACCGCCTTATAAACCCTGAGTTAAAAGTCAGACCGTGATGGATGCATACTTTTTAATCTTTAATGAAAAACAATCAACCTTGTAAAAAAGAAAAAGCACAAGTGAGCACAGTCGTAAACTCCTTCGTTGTTGGGCAATGTCATGTTTATTTTTTCTTTCTTCCGTTGTCAATGTCTATCAATGTCAAACAGCATGCCTTGCTAGTATATCTCCAGTTTTGCTAAGAAAGTCTCCAAAATATCTGGACTAAACCTGTTTCTTCTTTGCAGTTTTGGTTACTTCATATCCTTTTGACATTTTGTACTGACAATGCATGACTTCATAGCTGCCAGTCAGATGCTTTTGTCCCCTGCAATCCATGTTTGAAGTACATTTTTATATTTGTATGAGATTCTGTGGTTTTATGACTTCAGTAACAAAATGACTATCAGCAGGAGTTAATTTATGGTGATTTTAATTTGGTCAGGGGCATTTCAGATCTTTTAAAAAGCATATGCCTCACAGATCCTTCTGCTGCTCCCCCACACAGCTCCTCCAGACTAGCGGCAGCAGCAATTAGCAAACTACTAGAGGAACAGGACATATGCTGAGCTTACACAAACCATTTCTCAGTCAAATGCTATTAAAAATGCATGATGATAAACATTGTTGTGTTGATATCCTCAAGAAATGGCAGAAACATCTTAAAGACACAGAAGCCCAATTCCAAGATGCCAAATTAGTCCAGGGAAAAGTTAGAAAGAAGCTTGCAGCTTTAGTCACCAGTTTACTAACCAAATTTAAGTTTTTATCTTTGAACCTGACATGAAAATCCCATTGCTCTGCACATCACTTATACTTGTGTCTAATGATAAAATGTTTCGCTGATGTTGATCCACATTTGGAAAGTTCCTGAAATTGTCCAAACAAAAGGTACTTATTTTATTTTATTGTACAGATGCTGACAATAAAAAAAAATTTATTGCTTACAAAACAACACATGTTTGTAAGTCCAGGCATTGTGGTAAAACCGGAAAACAAGCCATTTTGTGAAACAACTGTTGCTGTATTGTTTTCCCATACAAAAAAAGCATAATATCTTCGTTGGACAACAGTTCATCATCCCAGGCTTTAAAGACAAGAAGAATTTATGCAAGAATTGTACTTATTTTTTGTATTTTAATTTTAATCTGCCTTAATTTAATGTAGCTGCAGTGGAAAATGGTTTGCACAAAATCCAATTCTTTTGATTAATGCCTTATTCTTGATCTTAACACCTGCAACTAAGTCAAAAACTAATCATTTTTATTAATTAGAAAAACATGCCATTATTCAAAGTTTAACCTCCTAAAATAAACATTTCTCCCTTTCCAAAATTCACACCCCGTTAGCAAACAATTCCAACTAGTTTTGCTTTTCTTTCAGGTTGACTGAGAGATGCAGGTATTTCTACTCTGTCCCACCTGTCATGGAAAACTGCCCTCTTGTGCTTCAGTGCAACAGCTGTAATTTCACAAAACTAATTAGGAATGAAAATTAGTAGCCTGTCACCCTGTGGGTTTGGTGCAGAACAGCCTGCTTCCCAAACTGATTAAACTATGTGAAGTATTCTGGAAGATTAAAACATCAGTTGATGCTTTTTGCCTGCCACAGATTTGACATCTTTATTATCCTATATTGTAACATAAATTGGGAATTTTGTGACATAAAAGCCATTTGGAACATGTATTTTTCCATAAAAACAGAATGTCTTTGTTGTGGTGGTAAAGTTCAACCAAAGTTTGAATCCAATTACAAAACACATTAGTCAGTTCTAGACTACATTGGAAACCAAAACTTAAACTTACTACACAGCACCTTGCAATGAAATTCACACCACTTGAAGTTGTTTATTATAATGCAACCAAACCTTATTTTGTTTTGTTGAAATTATTTGACATATGACAAAGTGCAAAGTTGTGAAGTGGGAGGAAATGGACATATTCAGCATTTTTTTTTATTTTTTTACAATTAAGTAAAATGTGTGGCAAGCTTAATATTTAGGCTTCTGAATCAACACTTTGTAGAAGGACCTTTTATTAACCTTTGATTAATGTTGCAGTATTTTTGCAGCATTGTTTAATATCTCAAAGCCTTTTCAGCATTGTTCTTTGCTTAATACCTCGAGCGAAGTTGGACTGGATGGGAAGAATGCACAAACGTAATTTTTCCATAAAGAAGTTCTACATGGGCGCTGACCTCTGTTCGTCCCTGTCTAGAAACGCCCATGACTTGAAGTAATCTCTGCTCGTCTCCACCCTCCAGCTGCTCTGCAAAGACACACCACACACACACACACCAGCAACCCAGAGCCTTGACATTAAAAAAATGCTGTGAGAGATGTCCAACGCTCAGGTTATCGATTTATGACCTAACTGTGCTTTAAACTTCTCCATGGTGTTCTCTCCGACATGCCTGATGTGTTCTTTTGGTATTCATGATTCTCCATGTTGTTTAATGTTCTCCAGGATTTCAAAGAACAGATTACATTACAGAGGTGAACTCTGTCCACTAATTGGGTGACTTCTGCAGCAATTAGTTGCACTGGATTATATTTAGGGATATTGGAGTAAAGGGGGATGGACACCTATGAATGCTGCAACTCAGTTTTTGATTTATAGAAGGATTTTTTAAAGCTTTGTATCATTTTCCTTCATATTTAAAATTATAGGCCAATTTTATGTCAAACAAAACGCAATAAATAAAAAAAAAAACAACACTGAACCTTTGGGCAGTATTGTGACAAAACGCAAACTGATGCAAAAGATCAAGAGTTATGATGCTTTTGCAAGGCATTAATCATCTAATACAGTTTATCATTTCCAGTCCTCAGGAACCACTGGCCTGCATATTTTAGATGGGTCTTTGTTCCAGGACACCTGATTCAAATGATTGCATGACCTCCTCTGCATGGCATAATGCTGCAAAACCCTGTTATTCATCCATTTACTCAGGTCAGGTGTGTAGCAGAACAGAAACCCCCAAAACATGCAGGGCAGCGGTACCTGAGGGCTGAAACTGAGAAACACTGACTAATACATAACGCTACATGAAGAAGTAAAGGAAAAAGAATTAAGCGCTCCCCAGTTTCACATCAGCGTTATGCAAAGTTTTCCAAACCATGAAAAATTATGAGTGTAATTTTAAAAAGGGGGGGAAAAAAAGAATAATCTTTGGACAAAATCTTGTCCTGCTGCGTCTGACTAAATGAGCTTTACAAAGTGTGACAGACTTAAACTTTTTGTGAAGTTTTTCTTCCTAAAACAGTAAAATACTTTTTGTTTTTCTTTTTAAAGTTGATGCTCGCATCTTGGCTGAGATTTCTATGTAGATACTTGTTGATTTTGTTTTGAAAGCAATTTTCATACTGTTTAAATATTATTAGTGATAGAGCAAAATAAGCACTGTAGTCACAGCTGCAAGCCTATTGGTTTGTGTGTCTCAGTAGGTCTGATGCGTCTCGCCAGAGCAACTGTTTATCTTTCCTGGAAGCAGAGCAGAACTAGCTTCTTCCAACTGAATGGGTTCTGTTAGTATAAAACAAACAAAATAACATCCAGAGATCAGACCACAGATTCTGAGGTTTAGGGATTTTGATCAAATCCTTCCAAGGAATTTTAAACCTTCCTTAGGGTCACTGTGGTCATTGTGAACAGTAAATTTTTGTTCAAGGCTGCTTAGCATCCTCAGATGGGGACACAGCTTTGAAATGGTTCAGACTCAAACTGTCTGAAGGGATTAAGTTAGATGGTGTTTATATTCTTAATTCTGACCTGTCTATTGAATCATGTTTGTCTTAATTACAAACTCAGTGGTAACAAATTGGCTTACCATCTGGGCATCGTTCCATCAATGGGTCAGCATGATCATACTTGCATAAATAAAACTTACATAAATTCAAATGGCAGATTTCTAGCCAGTGCTAAATGAAGGACTATTGAGGGCTTATTGTGGGGTTTTCTAAAACCAGGGACTCTTTTCATGTGATTCCTGTTTAAGAACTATTTGCAGTTAAAATTGAACTGGATTATTTTTCTACCTAACATAGATTCTTTCAACCCCAGTTTTTTTGTACCATGGAAAACCACTCATTTGCACGTTCTGTTCATTACATGCAAATGAGAGTTTATATTTACCAGATTTCATCAGGGCTAGTTTTCTGTATTCTGTGATTTACTCAGTTCCCTCTCAGCATCCCCAGGTGTATCTTGTCTGCTCATTTACTCACTTGTCTTGCATTCCAGTAAGAAAGCTCCGCAGCATAAACACTTTTTGGTTTTCTCACTCTTTGTACCTGCTGTTCCCACTCGCTGGATTCCTCATGTTCCCTTTGTGATTGTGATTTTTGCTTTGGATGGTCCCTGGACAGTTCTTTTTTTCTTTATTAATTCACTTGCTTTTGTTGCTGCTCAGTTAAAAGTGGTACCCTTGGACCTTAACATCTAGTTGTCTCTTTTTCAGATTCTTAGCATGTGTGTCACACAATAGTTCCATATCCATAATCTCGGCATTGAAGTCCTCTCTTTTATTGTTTCATGGTAAAGAGAGTTTTGAAAAACTGAAACAACATGTGAAAACCTGAGCCAAATTCATAAAAACAAAACAAAAAGTAACACATTTTTTGACAAAATATATTCACCACTTGTGTTCTTACATTTTGTAATGACACAACCACATCACAATATATTTTGTTAGGACTGCTATGCTCTAACCACTGCACACCTGTGACAGGTCTGCAAAATATGTGGTGATTCATCCATTTCTAGATGTGTCACCATCATATCACATCTAGAAATGTAAAATTCCTTTTAGCAAAATAGCTGAGTCTCTGGCAGCATGAAGAGCATGTGTGAATGAAACATTTTAGCACCTGCAGACACTTTGTTCTGCGTCTCTGATGGGGTTGTTCGCCCAGTGCACCAAAAAGACCAGGACCGTTTCTGGGATTTATATATATATAACATAGATACTCCAAGTGGCAGGCATAGTGTACAGAAACATCTGTGCAGAATATGAACTGGAAACCCTCAGATCAAAGTGGGAAACACCCCCTAAGGTGGTAGAGAACACCAGAGCTAAGATCCTGTGGGACTTCCAGATCCAGACAGACAAAATGGTAATGGCGAACCAACCAGACATTGTCGTAGTGGATAAACAACAGAGGAAAGCCGTTGTGGTAGATGTAGCAATACCAAGTGATTGCAACATCAGGAAAAAGGAGCACGAGAAACTGGAGAAATACCAGGGCCTCAGGAAAGAACTGGAGAGGGCCTGGAAGGTGAAGACCACAGTGGTGCCTGTGGTCATCGGGGCCCTCGGGGCAGTAACGCCCAAACTGGAGCAGTGGCTACAACAGATCCCAGGAACAACATCAGACATCTCAGTCCAGAAATGTGCAGTCCTTGGCACAGCCAAGATACTGCAGGACCCTCAAGCTCCCAGGCCTCTGGTAGAGGACCCGAGCTCAGAGGATAAGAACCACCCGCGGTGGGTGAGAAGGGAATTAATTTTTATATATATATATATATATATATATATATATATATATATATATATATATATATATATATATATATATATATATATATATATATATATATATATATATATATATATATATATATACACACACACACCAGGGCCTTCAGAACAAATTTTGAGAGAATGTATCCTGTTATCTACAAAAAAATAAGTCTGACATGAAAAAATAGCTTTTTTCTTTTTTGTTAAAACTATCAAATTAAAACTTAAATGGTGGTAAAAAGACATTCCTGCGAGGTGAGAGCGTCTATTGCAGTAACTCTGAATCCAGCACTTATTAAAGTCAGTTTATTTGTCCCTGCAGCTGCCAACTTTATTAAGTCAGGTGCGGGTAGCCAGAGGAGTACGCAGCCGCCGAACTAAATGTCACAGCAGGGCGCAATTTGTTTGAACAAACACGAGCTCTGTGTTTAAACGACATAGATCAGGTCAAGCCTGGTGCAGGTTGCAGTGAGATCCAGACTGTGTGTGTGGGAGAAAGAGAGAGAGGGGACGAGAGAACGCGTGTCAGCTCTGCGCTCCGGTTTTTACGGATTACAGGATGTTGCTGTCTTTACGCACAGATTCGCTGTGTCTCTGCGCAGATTCAATTTATCCCCCAAGTTACTGAGCGCTAAATGTCGGCTTCGTTGAGACGCAGCAGAATATTGTTGTTATTTTTCTTATTGGGACGGAACGGGACTTTCTGATTCGCCCATTATTGTGGCTGTTTTTTTTTTTTTTTCTTACGGTGGAGAATATATTCTTTGAATCTGACCTGGGCGTTTCACAAGAGAAACTTCGGAGGCGCAGGATGGACATACCTGTAATCTTTTTGCTCATCCACCTGACCCAGACTCAGATTAAAGGTACTTTAAAAGACTATATCTGCATGTCATGTTTTCGTATAACGTTGCTTTTTCTTCGCTGTATCTAACTTCCTTTTGTAATTTTTTTTGGCCTGTATTAATGGCAGTTTACAAACGAATCAAGGCAACTGTGTTATTACTAGGTAACAGTTAAGTAGAAATTTATTTGTAAATGTTTGTCTGGATTTCCAGTGAACCTGTTGTGGACCCTCCACACGCTACCTTGAGTGATTTCAGTGGGACAGGATCTAATTTCGTTAGTGCTTTGTCCTGCTCCCCTGCAGAGACAGCAGGTGAGAAGGTGAAATTGGCTGTCATTGTCCAGCCCTTCCAAACAAATAAGACTAGGATGAGGTTACCTTTGTATGTAATATTTGCACTCAAATTAAAAAAATAAAAATCCAATAATGTGAATATGTCATGGACAAATTTATTTATTTGGCTCTGGACTGGATCAAATGTTCAGAGGCTGTTTCTGGACACACTTCCAGAGCTTGTAAAGTAATTTAATGTAAAACTCATGCTGTTTTCATTCCCATCACCCGAGCTCATTCACATTTCCTGCAACATCCTGACTCATTCTCATCCTCAGGAGGAGAAGCTGTGCATGTGTGTACAAAATCTGACTTATTTCAGATTGCATATATGTGACACTAAAATTGTTCCATGTTGTCCTATCGCACTCATCCTTTTGTCAAGAGTGAAACTGATTGCAATGCAACAGTTTTAAATAGAAATCACGACTAACTGGTAGTGGTCAAAAAAGCATTATTTAATCACTTTAAGCAAATTACAGATCTTGCTAATACACTTCTTTTTTTAAATATATAGATGTATATTAAAATTGATCAAAATGACTGCTCCAACTTTTGCCTAGTATTAGACCAACCTGTTGCCTTCCCCTGTCTGTCCTGATTCTTTCTCTCCTTCCCTTTATTCTTTTTCTCCATCCTCACAACTGAATTACAAAGATACAGCAGAAAACCGCATGTAAAACATGGAATTTTGATTTTGAATATTGTTGAATGACAGTCACTGCATTTGATCAGATTTATCAGATACACTCAAGGTTATCACTACCAAGTTCTGTCATTTCTGTTTCACTATTTAGTTAAATGTTAAATGTCTGAATAACATAAAAAACAAACTTCTTTATTTTTGTGTTATTTTTGTGTATACAGCCGTGAACTCTGTATATTTACAAGCTTCCTCTTCAACCACTTTTAGAAGTTTTTTTCATTCCCACAACATCTTCATCTCTCTCCGTCTTCCGCCTTTCTTTCCTGCCTCTCCATCTTTCTCTCCCTGTCATCAGATGACAACTCGGTTCAAATGAAAAGTTTCGCGCGTCCTCGAAGGGGCGCGCAGTGTTGCGCCAACGTCTGCGTCAAGTAGAAAAGCCACAGTTTGCTCGGCTCCCGCGCTCTCAACTCAGAGCTCTAAAGGCGCGACTGTGGTTCAACCTTTAGTGTGTGTGTGGGAGAGCGGAGAGGAGCTTAATCAATGCTGTGCCTCTTTTATTGATTATGTCATTTACACATTCAGAGAGCTGTTAAAATGCTGACCAGAAAGAATTGCTCCGCCGTTAGCGCTTCATAAAGCGCACCCATTTGTGCGTCTGCGACTCCAGGTATGTTTTTATGAGGGAACAACATAGCATGACATAAAGATATAAACAGGTCTGTCACATTAACAAAATTTGCAAGACTATAAATTGTCCCTGTAAATTTTGTGATAAATGTTGAGACCATTTTTAAGTAATATAGAAGTTTCACGATAATGCAGTTTTGCTCCCTCAAAGACCAATAAATTTTAATTTTGGACAAAATTTTAATCTGGAAGTGGAAAATATTTTAATGTCAACTTAAAACTTAATTAAGAAAAATACACACAACTGATAGATAAAAAGAATTGGGTTTCTTTAAACAAAATTTATCTTCAAAAAACATTAATCGAATGTAAATTAGGCTCGTTTTAATTTGTATTCACCTGCATCCACCTTCTCATCAGCTAACCAGCTTCTTTGTACTTGCTGAAGAAAAACATATTTACTGCATGATGCTGCCATCACATTTGTGTTTATTTTTTGACTGGTGTGGCGTTGTCTTTTTTTAAATAAAAATATTGTACACTGCAAAATTTTTATTTTGGTTTCAATTGATCAGAACCTATGAAGTTCTCAGCTTGGCCTGTGGGGAACTTTGCACTTTTTTCTTTTCAATGCTTTTTAACAGTGACTTCTTTGCATAAAACTTGATGTGTTGAGTGCACATCTAATAGTGGTCTTGTCAACGCACTCTCCAGCTTGACCTATGGATTTCTGCAGCTCCTCTGCTACCCTGTGCTGTTTTTAATGCTTTATTTGTCCTATTTGTCAGTTTAGGTCCAAGTTTTCATAGTTTTGTATTACAGCCATGCATAGCTGTGATGTGGTACATTAGATGTTAGTAAAATTAATTGCAATAAGACAAAAAGGGAAAAGGGTAAACATTTGTGTATATTTTTTTCACATGGCCTATTTCACACTCCAGAAACACTGAACTGCTTGACCCCTTTTTAATCCCTATGTTGTGAACTTCCACATCATTGCTCAGAAAAATATAAATTGAGTCAGAATCAAAGCAAGTAATACATTTAGACATGATTCACGTTTAGCTCAAGCTTCAGATAAGTGGAATCCTTCCCTATAAAAACTGAGAACCTGTGAAGCATAGGACTCCTCACTTTTGTCCAGTTTTTTATTATGTGTCTGAGAGAAGAGACAATTTGCTTACATTTACACGATTCCAGTTAAGATGGCAGAGGACCCTGCCAGGCATAAAATTTATTGGAGAATATTTTTCATATTGTTTTTAAACTCAGTGAAAATCTTATTGTTATTGCTATTTTTTAATTAAAGAATCTTTATTATGAAGGAATTTATTTAAAGGATTCCCAATAATTTAATTTAGTCTTAAATTTGCATGAATGCTAATTTGTTAGCGTGTTTATTGCCTTCCTGCACAATTTTGCTTGATCCTCATCTCCCTTTTGTGCTCTGGCTGGAGTTTCTCACATTGAGCTCGATTTCTGTGACATAATTTCATCTCGGCTAGTCAGTCAACAGAAGGAGAAATTCTGAATGATGTCGAGTTTCTGCACTGTTTTTGAAGTGTAGGCTACCTACGGTTGTAGCTTGGCAATGAGGAAGTGAACAGACATGCAGTCCGTGTCTAAAATCAAAACGAGGAATGTAGAAGACATTTAATTGCTGACAAAGATGCTGTTTGGCTCAGCTCTTCTCTCTTCACAGTGAGGTGTGGCTGTTTATGCAACAGCTATCAACAGTGCAAACAATTTCTGCTAAACTTCATTGAACTGGTGCATTAGATACTCATGGCGGTATCTAATGTGCGGTTGTATAAAATCAGATCCAATCAATAGCCGGGGGTCCAGCCCCTCTGTATGAAGCAAAGAGTAGAGCAAATGGCATTTACGTGGAATTCAAGTTTGTCTTCATTTAATTGGTTCATCAGTAAGTTACTGACATTGAATATTTTGCAATGTTTGATCTCCAGTCAAAGTTTGGCATGAGACCCCAAAATGCAGGGCAGACACAGCAGAGCGCAGATGCTTCATGTGCTCAAGGTTCTGTGTCAGAGAGGCTCCATGTCAAATGTAATCATGTCTGAATTGGACAAGTAGACTTAATAATATCTATTATTGTCTTAGTGTAGGTGGAGGCTGTGCCTAGCAGGGTCAGTAATTTAAATATTTCCAATGTGTAAGTGAAACAACTTTATACTGGGAATAATACACAAATAAGAAACAGAACATGACTTTCCTGATAGACACAATAATTTGCTGTGGTTTGCCAGCAGCAAGCCAACTGTTGACAGACCAACTCCTGTTTTGGAAAGGAAAATAAACAGCAGAGACAAAGTAAACTCAATGACAGTAAAAACAGCTAATTGTTTTCAATGTTTTTCTCAGCAGCTTAAATGAGCTTATTAAAGTCAAACATTACCTTAAAAATAATAGTAAAAAAGAAATCATCCTTTCTATGTGTCCTGTAATCATTTTCTCATCAAATCCACAAGGGGCAAATTTACAAATCATTTAAGTTTATTCAGGAAGTGTTTGTGTAATTTTGTTTCCAGTTCATGCTGATCTGCTCAGCTTCATTTAACTTGTTTGCTTATGTCCTGCTGCTCTTCTATGACAGTTTCAGTGTTCCTGCAGTTTTAATGTTCCCGTATATATAGAGAAACACTTTCACTTTATGTAAAATATTTAAATTAGATCTCATCTGTCTCTATCTACCTGTTTCTTTGCTGTGGATGCTCTGGAAATTTATCCACTATAAGGACTATTCTTGTCCATAATACAGATTACGTTCCATTTCGCTAATTATAATAAAAAAAGAAATCTGCCACATGACAAGTCTGAAGCGATTAGTCTAAAGTGTTGCCTGGCAGGAGCAGATGCACGAAGGAAGAGATTCTTCATGTGTAAAAGTCTGCTTGAACACCTAAAAAGAAAAGTACTTTCAATGACTTCCTATAAAAGTTATTTATATATTTTTAATTGCGTTCTGTTTTCTGTCTGTTCTTCCATGTTTTGTTTAAATTCCTATAAAATTTATAGGGTTGGGCAGAAAAGGACTGAGTGATTTCATTGGATTAGCCCAATCTCCTTTATGAAAATCTACCAATAGGTCAAATTGGTCAATAAAAATTATGTACAATACACTTTTTGATTAAATTATGTTATGACAGCCTTTGGCCAGACTATAAATGTGCATTGACCTACCAAGCGTTGCTGGGTATGCCAGAAGGTCAGTCCATTTCTGAATTCAACACACTGCAGCAAGCAGATAGCGAGATGCATTGAGAACTTGTTCAGGTCAGAGATAATGCTCTAATTGAATTTTTTTTTCTTTGATTTAACAAAAATATGTGCATCAAAGGGTCGGTTGTGTGAATTGTAATTTGTCAAAATAAGAGATGACCTTCAGACATTTCTGTCACCATTATAAAGGGGCAATACCATGTAAAATCAACTTTTTTGAGCTTTACAACATGCTTTGTCATCTCATTAAAAACATACCTAGAGTGTTGCCTTGAAATCCTTCAATCTTCCTAGCAACCATGAAGCTGTGCAAAATGCCTGGGTGGATCTAGCTCCGCCTTCAAGGCACAGCTCCTCCTCAGAGACACAATTTCTACGTTTTCAAATTTCGTCTTCAAGGAGCAGCCAATTTCCATGACTCCACTCCTTCAGACTATCCAGCAGCAATTTGCAAACACCTGCTGAGCTCATTGTATGAGCTACTACTCAGTGCAGCGCTGGTAAAACATTGAAATCAGGAAGTAAAATTTCTTTTAAGTCATATGTTAAATATTTAGATAGCAACTGAAGGTGACATAGATATTATAAAATGGCTCTACACGCCTATAAAAAACACAAAATATTGCCCCTTTAAAAAGACGGTCAAGGATAGAAAATATGTGTTTAACAACATGTAAAACTCAAAAAGAATATGAAGACCAATCTATAATGACTCAGAAATCTGCAAAGGTTCAAATACTATTCCATGGTTTTTATGTGAGCCAAAAAGCTCACCTGAAATCCTCCAGCAGCTTAACCATTTTCTTGCTTGTACAACTTATGTTAATCAAGAAATGTACTTGTGTGACAGCATAAATTCATGCTCTTGACAAACAGCTTTGATTATTATTTAAATGAGCTGATTGCATGTTTTTGTGGACGGTGTTAAAACCTCAATCACAGAACTAAAATTTTGTACAGGAGCTATTTATCAGAATGAAATATGCTAATTTGAAATTCTTCATAAATTTTCTTCATTATTCATTGGTGCCATGAGTAATGTTTTTTTTATACTGGATGCATAAATATGCAGATTGCATAGATGCACACAGGTATTTGTATGCAGGTATATAGACAATCTGTAAAGCTTTTCTCTTCAGTCAGTTTTGATTATTGTCATATTGTTGATTTCCTCCATCTCCTAACAGCTTTGCCTTTCATTGGGTTGTGCCCAGATGAATGAAACCTTTTATGATTTATTCCTCTTTGTCTGCTTAGTGTGATGCCTGTTGCTGACATTACTCATGAAGATGAGTACATTTCCCAATGTGTCCACTTTGAATTTTAAGAGTGCCTCTTTGTTGACAGTCAAACAAATTTTCTGCACTTTTCATTTCTATTTTTTTCTATCAGATCTTGAGAGGAGACTGTATTACAGCATAAAAGATACATAACCTATTAAATCCACTAAGGAAGAGTGATTTTTGGCCCTCACATCAGGCAAAGTTAATTAGCGGGCACCTTATCCCACAAAATGTTGCTACATAAATGGATCATTTATTGTATCTTTTTGCTCTGAAGAAATTTGGGAGGGGATCTTTCATCTTCAGATATTTGTAGAGTCCAAACTTACACGGAAAAAGATTAAAGTAAAATTTTAAATGATGACAGATGGTCTCTGATAAGACTAAAAGACGGGAAGAACAAGGGCAGACATGTAACTTCTCAGGAACTTTGTCTGTGATGCATCATCACATCATCATCTGCTTTGACTGGTCAAGAACAGCTTTCTGAACTGCCACAAAAATGTGTGGCGTTTTTTCTGGATGGAGTAAAATCTTTACTTGGAAGATATGGGGAACAGTCAATTCAGAGACATTTTTACCCTCAGTGCCACTAAATACAATTTGGAGAGAGAAGTTGTTATAAAGTTTTATGAACCCCTTACTATAACTGTTAAGCTTTTTAGGGATTAAATTAAATGAGCATGATTTAGAACCCAATTTTAGGTTTCAGATTAAATAAAAACTTTTACAAGAAGATGACACACTTTCCTTTAATTCAGTGCTCATTATTTTCAGAAACTGGAGGAAAAAAACAATCAGTTTTGCAGCTTATTGACAGAAAGAAAGACCTAAATAAGTAAAAAAGAACTAGTAGTCTTGTAAAATTCTGCTATGGAAATTCTGGTGAAATATAACAAGAGAGAACACTGACAAATTGCTTAGGAACAGATGTTTTATTTCCTTCATACTAAAAAAACACAACTAAGAGCAAATTATGAAGAACCACTGTGGAGAGCCTTGAGAGCAACAGGTGGCTCCAGAACATTGTAAAATGACTTTATTTATTTTTTTACCACAGCCAGGATGCCAGCTCAGTGCCATGTCACCGCAATACTTTAAGCAAAACTCTCCGAACTTCTGCAGAGGATCACAGTGCAAAGGAATATTTTCTATGCACAAATCTTGATTCTTGTCTCATCATCACTTTAAAGAAGTCTTTCTAACCATCCCCCATTCTTTGAAGGCTTTTTGAAACAGCATGTTTTGTTTGTGAGTGCCTCACAATCTGACCTCCAATGCAGCATTGCAAACCGTTATTGGCAGGATTTATTTACACCTACTGGAAATATCTGAAGAAGAAATAACATCTAAATGTTGAGTAAGTGACAGTTTATGAATTTACTAGGAAATTGCTAATTTATGCAGGGCTTTAAATGACTCAAAGTGTTTACCATTGTGGACAGCTTTTCAAAAGTTGTCAATTGGTCAATCCAATCATCTTTACCAGACTTTAGATATGTCATCCCATAGATTACCAGGTTTTGATTGTGCAATGCAAGTGAAGTAAAAAAATAAATCCGCTTGACTTACAGTCAGCCAGAAACGCAAAGACCTTGTGAATATCTTCTGAGTGCTTTAACAGCAGGGGTTGTGAACTCCCATCTTTGAGAAGTGGAGTCCTGCAAGTTTTTATTTCAGTCAGATGATTGAATTACCTCCTCAACATGCAGTGAGGTTCTACATACTCTAGCTAATGGCTTAATGATTTCATGCAGGTGAGACGAAGCAAAAACTAGTTGTCTGTCCACTAAATTGGACATCATCGTTGGATATTTATTTCTGAAAATGTTTATAATTACCGTGATTTCATTCTGAAGTGTTCTTATGTTTGATTGGTACTAGATTAAAATAATTGAATTTTTTTAATTGTATGTTGAATTACTTTATAGTGGAAATATATAGGACACACAATCTCTTACAATTGCAAATTATTCCAACCAACAGTGGTGATAAAATGGGTCACTCTGAGGATCGCTTTTCAATTTTATAGGGTTTTATAGGGTTTTATAGGGTTGTGCTTCGAAGGTCAGAAGTGACATCAATGTTTTTCTGAGTTTAGATATTTCTAATGGGGCCATTGACTTTAAATTTACCACCGGATGTTGGCAATAACCTTAGCAACCCTCATATAGAAAGAAATGAAAGAATATTACTCCACCGCTGTTACAGGTTAAGACTGAACTGACATATGGACAATTTATAGAAGATAATTACAGAATTTTATTAAATACCTTGAGTAAAACCCTTTTTTGTAAAAAAACATCTTGAAGATATGTCTTGTGCAAAAAAAGAAGTTATGTACATTGCTTATTTATTAACCTTTATATATATATATATATATATATATATATATATATATATATATATATATATATATATATATATATATATATATATATATATATATATATATATATATATATATATATATTAAATTATTAATTTATTTATTTATTTTTATAACTAGTTCACTTTATTGCACAGCAAGTAGACAGGAAACAGGGAGGAGAGATGCAGAGAAGACGAGCAGCAAATGGCCCAAAACTGGGAATCGAGCCCAGTACAACCGCGTTGAAGACTGCTGCCTCTGCACTTGGTCTGCATGCTCTGACAATTGAACCACCCGTGGCATGATATTGCAGATGCGACGTGCAAAACCATGTTTCCTCCTAACATGGTGTGTGCAGTAACATCCAAAGAGTTTAGCTTTGTCCTGACTGAACAAGTTTCTCCCAGAACTTTCCCGACTTGTTCAAGTATTCTCCAGCAAACATTTGCAAAGCTCCAACTTGATTTTTCTTCACTGGTGAAGACCTTATTGGTTACATGTGAGAAACTGTCCCCACTTTTTCCATGTCTTCCTGGATTCCTCTCCTGTTGCTCTGGGACAACTCGTAACTTTTAATTACTCTTTTGACTCTTCAGACAGAAATCTCATGAGTGGATTCTGGAATTGACTGCTTTGTGGTCAAAATATATTCTTTCTGCTTCCAGAGTTAAGCTCCAACAGCACTTGCTGAACTATTGTGAGAATTGTAAATAAATATCCCACATAAATACCCATTATATTTTTAAGGATTGTGAGTTGATCAGTTCCTGCATTGTTGCTACAGTGGGAAGTAAGCAGGATCTGAACTTTGCACTCTGCACTACTGCAGCCCGTAAGAGCAATATGCCTGTAACCCAAGATAACCGATAAGCTTTGTAACTAGGGACTACCCTAAGAAAATAAAAAGAGAGGGTGAGGCAGAGCGTGCTTCAGAATGGGTAGGAAATTGTAACTGAAGCAAGTTCCTTTCCTTTCTCCTTGCAAGAAATCCTAAAAAAAAACTCACTTGTCTCTTTCTTCTTTTCTTCTGTGTGAGAATATTTAAGTAAATGAACCAGACAACTATTCATAAAATTAGAAAGGCACCTGCAACAATTTCCATTAGTATGTGTTTGTAACACTTTGGTAATGAGAAGCATTTTAATAGGCCATCTGTTAAAATTAAACCAGCTGATCTACATTTGGACATGGCAGCAGGGATGCTTTCCCAGCGCTTGGTTTTTTGACTTTCTGTCCCTGCGTGTGTCTCTCAGAATTTTTTCTACCTATGACTTCATTTGTGGACTAATTTACCTTGATTTCTTCGCATGTGTGGATTACGTGTTGCCACATCTGTTATTGCTTTTATGTCAATGGCCCCATTAGAAATATTTAAGCTTAGAAAAATGTTGATCTGTTCAAGACTTTGCAATAATAACACTGACAAATGACTTTGGAACAAAATAGGCAAGGAAAAGGGTAAGTAATTCAGAACAACTTCTACTCAGGGGAGGCTGAGAAGACGGTTCAACAATTTCAGTCAGACATTTAAGCAGGGACTCATCCAAAACTTGCAGGTCAGGGGCCCCTAGGGACCAGAATACCTTTGAGGCTTCAGGCAGTAGTCATCACTCATTGAGCCCTGGTTCCAATTCAATGAGATTCTACAAACCCAAAGAGAGACGGTGGAAGTAAAATAACCTATAAAAATTAAGAAGGCAGCTAATAATGACAGGGGGTTGATATGTACACAACTAAAACATCCATTTCCTCCACATTTCTTCTAGCTGCTGCAGCCTGAATGCTGAGTTTGGACAGGAGTCTTTTGTCAGAAAGTCATGTGCTTGGATGAGTCTGGATTGCGTCCTGAAAAAGTTTCTTGTTTTGGAAATAAGATACCTGCCTTTTACCTGTTTATCAACTTTAAATTTAGCTTGTTGCCATGTCTGTTCTTGCTTTTTTTATATTCTTTTTATTCTAACCTTCTTGTTGGTGTGATATTAACTTTAGAATAAACAATAGGGAGGCAGTAAAAGTGTATTATTGTTGGTTTTTATCAGGACTGAAAGTATATTTTTTATATCCTTTTCTCTTGATGAAGCAATTTTCTACTCACTTTATTGTATATCTTACCAGTGTGTTTCATATGCAATATAGCTTACCTCATTTAACTAGGCACAGATGTCATATTTATATACAAATGGTCTTCATAAAAATAAAAATGGTTTGGAAGATTATCATTTAAAGAATTTATGCATATCTTTGACGTTTCAGATCATTATGTTGTAGATTTACTTTCCGCTCAAACATTCACATGATTTGCTGTTCTCACCAGACTAAAGAGAGTTAAAAAAATCAAGCAGGGTTCGGCTGTTATTGTAGAAGCGTTTCCAAAAATCCAGCGTGAATTCCTTACGCTGTGCCAAGCAGCAGACCCAGACACCTTCATATCAAAGTGTTTAACAACTCAGAGAGTCAGATTTTTCCTTTGGGTGCTTGTGAAGGCCAGAAACTGTAGTAATGCATGATTGATGCTCACCTATAAACTCTACCTAAATTTGGCAGCATGGCTGTTTTCTTTGTTCCATCGCCACACTGACAGAACCTTTGGATTTGATTTGCTGAAAGCTCAGGTTGACTCCAGCCCTGCTGTGCCCTAAAAGAAGCACAAAGCAGACTTACAAAATTGATAAATTGGGCAGGGTTATTTATGGCAGTTCAGATATGACACGATGGCAAAGGCTTTATTTGTTTGTTTTTTTTTGTCACCTTTGCAAGTTTGTTGTAAATATTAAGATTTCTGAGAAAAGCTTTCAAAATGTTTCTTTTACGATGTCTTGTTTTGAATGGTAATGGAACGTTTGAAAATACTGTATTGGTAAATAAGTTAACATGTTTTTATTTCACGTGAAAGGCTTGTTTGGTTGGTGTTTGAATCATGGCTTGTTTCCTCCAAATTGCCACTAGAAATATGAGCAGAAATATATTTACTAAGTGGATGCATGCAAAGAGACACCACTGTTCACACTTTAGAAATTTTAATACCTCAATTATGCTGTTTACATGAGTTGTGTACCAGGTCCCCCATTCAAATTCTCATTTATACATCTCGTGGTTTAGTTTGATAAATAATTCATCTGCACATTGCATCCATCAACACTAATTACACTCTGTGCCACATCCAAAATATTCATTAGAGCCAAATCCTTCAAACTTGGGGCTAAAATCTTATTCAGATTTTTTCATTGATTTATTACAGAGAAAGTAGTGCTCTAGAGAAATATTATCCTCTGTTCTTCAAGTTTTTGGATTGAAAACTTGAAGTCACAGCCAAAAAGCTCTGGATTAGTTTGTGTCGGATGTGTTAATTTAAAGCGGAACTGGATAGCAACAATAAAAATGTTCCATTACATTCATTTTTGTTGTGCCAAACCTAAACACAAATCACTTCGCGGCATATTTAAATAGGAGGAATTAAGAATTAGATCCAGTTATCTTCAATTCTTACATTTTAAACTTAATCCAATTGTTATGTTCATAAATTACACTCTCATTAAGCCCACTAATAAGAATTCAATTTAATTAAAAAGCAGTTCAAACGACTTGTTTAAATTGCAGTCTTTTGAAATTCCCTCTCTCCCTGTCTTTCTCAATATTCATTCATCATCATAATATTGAATGTTATTTTAATAAAATAAAGCTTTATTAGTGGTTAGTAGCACTGCCAAGTGCATCAGGGGCAGTAATGATTATTATTCTTTTTTGTGGTGAATTATCCTTTTTGTCCCCCCAGATGCAAATTAAATACAAGTTACCGCTGAGCAAGGAGAAAGAAGAAGGGAAAAACTACTTTGTCTTATGCAAAACAATCATAAAATGCCAACAGGGGAGCCCAGAAAAGTTCACAGATGAGTTGTCTTGGACATTTCAGCCTCATTAAGAGGAGCCAATGATGCACTAGTGTGCAATGTAGAGTTGGAACGGACCAGTGCTCAGCTGCTCATCCTGTCTTGACTCTAATTTGGACAACACAACTAAATGAAAAAAAAAAAAAAAAAAAAAAAAAGCAACTTAACTAATACAAAGAGCAAACATGTTTCATTTTGTTTGTGTAGGGTAGCAAAAAGTGGCCGCAAGCTAATATCCCTATATGGCCACGGCCACTGAGGGAGATCTAAAAAAAAATAAATAACCATAAAGGTCTGCTTCTTTAACAGAACATGATTAATACACAATCATGTTCTGTTGAAGAGAAATTAAAACTATTGTGTTAGGCTAATTTATTTGAGCCTAAAATAAATATTCCTAAAGGACTATCACAGGTCACCTGCAGTATATTTTACAGGTTGCATTGTGAAGGTATTTTTATACATATTTAAACCCTTGGGTCATCCGGTTGTAAAACGTTATGGCAAAAATAGCATAACTTTTCAAATAAAACCTTGATCTTTAATGCCAACTGTGAAACTTTAAGATTATTGATTTTAGTTTTGCTAATAACAAATAGAAAGTCACATTTTATTTTTTAAATAAGCTTCAGTCAGATTAGCTCGTGTTTGATTTATATAAGATGTAACCAGCCTAAAAACTGAAGCATCTAGTTGATTTTTTTAAAGGGGTGCTTTGTATTTTCCTGGTACATACTATCATTTTGGAGAAGCATTACTGATTTTAGCCTTGCATGTATAAAAAATATCAGTTTTTTTAGATTGAAGGCATTCATTCATGCCATTTACAATTGTTATTTGGAGCATTGTAGTTCAAATAAAAAGCTCAATTGAAGCACAGTTCCAGGAGAGACTTGCTCTGTGGGAATGATGGAAATTTTGGCTCCTTTCAGAGAGTCAGCTCTTGTACCTTCGCTCCCAAAAAACCAGACACACATTTAAATGACACCAGTGATCAGAGTCTTTCTGACTTTCTGTAACATCCCAGTGTTGATTTGAAATGCCTGCGTAGAATGCACAGTTGCAGGGTTTATTCTACACATATGAGGGCGGATGACAACAAAAACAATGACGGACGGCGTTGTGATTCATTGTGCTTCTTAGCCTGTTTAGTTTAATGCAATCCCTGATGAGGAATATGTCACATGAGACAGGTTACTGTTTACAAAGGTGGAAGCTAAGGCCTGGCATGACGACGACAGCTGACTGGAGGTGTCTTGGTGGTGCTGTCTAAATATAGACATTTTCCCCAATTGACATCCAAAAACACCAGCAGTTTCCAGACAGCGGTCTCCTTTAAAGGTAGCCTTAAGCTCCAAGGAGGAGTTCGTAAGTGTCTAGGCATCCCAAATGGTTGCCTCAGGAGATTTAAGGATTCCTCAGACATGCAAGAATGAGTCAAATCAACATTTTGTTTTTGTTTTTGATGAGGGAATTACATAACATGATGTAAAACTTCAAAATGTTGATTTTGCATAATACCACCCCTTTATTATTACATACACACCATGCTGTCAAAAGTATTTGGTTGTCCGGCTTCATGTGAGCTTGCATGACAACTACATGGAATAGTAATAACAACTTCACAGAATTTTTTAAGTCTTTGTATTTATGGGACCACAATTCCTTCTTGCCTGACTCATAGTCTCTGCTCCATTTTAAGGTCAAATGGAAGCATTTAACCTTAAAATAGCCATCAGAGTGATGTCATTTCTCTGTTGGCTAGTTAAGATCTTACTCATCATACTTGCTCATCCATGTCACTGCTATTGCTTTGTGAATTGGTGTGCACTTGTATGAGGACGGATTTCCAAATTCCACAGCTATCGACTATTCTTGAGTTAATCTGAAGGCCCAAATAATTTTTACAGTTTGTATGTGTTGACTCTGCAGAAAGGTGGGGACCTCTGCAGACCATGACAGCAAAACTTTGCTCTGTGATTTTTACTTGGCTAAGCACCTAATCAATTCCACTTTCTCCTAGCTATGCACAGTGAAATATTTTGTTACAGGATATACAATTTGATACAGTGGAATTCGCTGAGTTATCTATTCTTCTTTTACATGCCTTAGTGTTGGATTATTTAAATCTCTTCATGAAAGTGTTTGGAAAACCTGAAATCAGTGTTATGGTTGAGCAAATTAAAAAGGGAGACAAAATTAACTAGCAAAATGCACACATCGCACAAGATGGTGACTATATACTGCAGCTAATTGCTACCTCATTAGATTTTTGAAGCGCAAAAGAAAATCAATAAAAAATAATTAAAGCAAATCTTAAAGTTTGAAAATAGGATGGTTGCCAATGAAAAACAAAATATAGCCTTTGGGAAAGCTTGAGGTGCAGTTTTAAGCGCAAAGCTATTAATTTCACACATTGATGACAAATTTAAGATTTTAAGAACATAAAAAACTGTCATTTGCAGATGTAAATGTTTGTGCTTTCAGTGAGAATCTGCAACAACAATAAATGCAGGCCTGGGTCAAAATAGTTAAGTTGCTCTTTGACAAATTTTCCTGGTTTTATGTCTTGCAGCCCTGGTGGCAAGCACTTCGGAGAAAGAGGCGAGATGCCCCCTTGGCCAGTTTCCATGTGGCAACATGAGTCAATGCCTCCCTCAAGCTTTGCAGTGTAACGGACACAAAGACTGTCCCAATGGAGCGGATGAATGGCGCTGTGGTAAGTACAATGCTCAGCTACATGGAGGGAGGGGTAGAGGTAGCCGATATTAAAAAACTAATTAAAAGTCTTCTGCAGCTCTGATTCACATTTTCGTGACATTGCTCACTGCCTGACCAGAATCACTGATTCTTAAAAGGTTGTAGCGAGTGTGATAATTTCCATCAGGGGGCACATCTGATTTTCTTGGGTTTTGGAGCCGAGGTTCCCTCTGCATATGTATGAACATATTGAATTTATCACTTCTTGGGCAGCTGCTGGCAGGGGGTGTTAATGTATCAGCAGCCAGCAGAATGTGATTGATTGGTAGATCTTTCTCCATTGGATGGCATAAGTCTTTATAAATACAGGTCTGGGTAAAGCCATCCCTAATAATTAAAATATTGATTTATGATGAATATCTAATAAAACTGTATTTTGAAAAAACTTGACTCAGGAGACTATTTTCATGAAATATATTGACAAACTGTGATATGTTGTATTACTGCAGATTTGTCTCTGAAGCTCCTGCAGCTTCTTCCCCTCTGTGTCAAAACTGAAGAAAAGACACTGAATCAGTGCTTGCATATGTCTGCAGGGTTAAAAATAAGATGTTTTTTAAAACAAAAAACTAAAAAAATAAGGCGAGTTGTGGAGTTATTTTGATGCCAAGGCTGTAGGAAGCCACATATAGAGTATCTGCAACATAATATTTTCAGACGTAATACATTTTATTAATTTCTTTGACACTAGTAGTAAAGCTGCTAGCAGTGTTTCCTTACAAGATATGAATTCCACTTGGTGGGAATAATATATATATATATATATATATATATATATATATATATATATATATATATATATATATATATATATATATATATATATATATATATCTGCATGTCCTGCAAATTGTTTTCCCAATGAGAGCTGAAATCTTGCTCAGTTTCTTCTCACTGCTTAGTCTCAGAAAGACTTTCTCCTTTAAAGATTTGCTCACAAATCTTTAAAATATGAACAGTCAAAATGACTTCAGAGTTTGTTTTATTTTGTACACCATAGTGCTATGTTTGTGGGGGGAAACAGCCTACGCATAATGATGAACATATTTTGCTCTTTTGCAAGTTGCAAAATTATTCAAACTTACTTTCCAGTGAACAAAAAAACCTTCCACAATATCAATTCACAATGATAAGGCCAAAACTAAAATGTTGTGGAGATACTCCATACACACTTTCTGCTTTCTGCTTCCACAAGATTTAAAAAGGCAGTATAATGTTTTTTTTTCAGACAGTGTGATTTTATAGCACAATCAAGTGACTGAAAAGAAATTTGACTTTGCAATTTAGTGCCTTGAAATTGGGACTCTGTCTTTTTAAGAAGCAGCTCTTTCTGACGCTCCGCCTTCAGCATGTCATCACAACATTCCTCTTTTAACTCAACATTTTACTAAGAATTTGCTCACATAATGAGCTCAGCATATGTGCAATTCCACCAGGTGTTTGCTTATAGCTGATGCTGTTAGTCTAAAGAAGTGGTGTGCAGGAGTCCCAAGGGACGGATGCTCTGTGAGGCAGAAACTCAGCTTGGAAACTGCAACTACCTTGTAGGCGCTTTGTGGGAAAGGAAGCTCCTGGTGTGACCAAGCGTTTTTGCAAACAGAATGGTTGTTAAAGGAGACTAAAGTATTTCTCAAACATTCATTAAAGAATCAAAGCAAAACTTCAGGTATGTTTTTGATGGGGAATGCAACAGTATAACATGATGGAAAGCTAACAAAAAGTAATTTCTACATAATATTACCTCTTTAAGAAGCATTAAAAATTATCATAAACTGATCACCCTCAACGGGATCGGCTCTGTTAAGAGGAGACAGTTTCAGCAGTGGCCCAGTTAAACTCTGCAGTCTAGACCTCAAACTGAAATGCCGTGCAGGAACTTTAGTAGAGCGGTGCAAATGTCAATGAACTGATCAGTGATTTGAGTTGAGTCCATAGCCTGATTTATTGAATCAGAAAATGTTCATGAGTTATTGTTGTGGAAGGTGGATTTATGATGATCTATAAGTGTTGGATCACATGCTGTGCTCAGTTTGTTCACAGTCCTTTTCCATACTGAGTTCATATTTGAGCAATAAATAATAGTGTGGAATCTGTTGTGTGTTTTTGTACATTAGGGTTAGACTTAGATAAAATTGTAATTGTTTTAAAACATCCTTACTCTGAATCAGATTTGTTGTTTAGCTTTTAAGGTGTAACCTTCCATTCATTACCTGATAGAATTATAATTAGACTTTTCTTGTTCATAAGGCTGCAGTCAGTGAGTGCAAATATTTAAATGGGCCAAAATTAAATATGTAATATTTTCATTTTGACTGTACAATCCCACTTGTTAGATTTCTGAACTTGTAGAGGTCAATTGACCTCAATGATGCAGCTTATCCTGGCATCACCAGCCTCCATCCTCCTGCTTTTTTAACTCCATTTAGTCAATGAGTCAGTGTATGAATGAATGTAAAATTAGACCTGTTGAGACTGTTACCAAATTAACCTTGAGCCCAGTTGGAAATTGTCCTCCTGCTCAGCTACTGTCTGCTGCCAGGCTTTCATCAGTGACAGGCAGCTGCCACCTTGGTGCCCTGCAGGGCAAATGACCAGAACCTAAACTTCAATCAAATCAAATTGTGTATTATTTACATAGCTTTCCTGCTTTATGCAAAGTCTATTCTTCATTAATTGCTAGTTTAGTAATGTTATTGCTAGAATTATAGCTGGAGGTTGTAACATTTCAAGGAGACTAATGGCCTTCGAAAACAAACCCAGCAATGTCTGTGGGTAGCCAAACCGAACAGTTTATTTTGACAATCAGTGAAAGAGAATGTTGTTTTATTTTCAAAAACAGGTCCAGTTCCAAGCTGCTAAAATAAATATTTAACCCCCATTCTCCAATAAATGGTGGATATTCTCCAGATGATGGGTATTTTAGATCCAGTGGACTTGACAAGGTGTCCCTTTAATGAGAAACTCTTCTGGAAAGAGTTATAGCTACTCTGGTTGCCATACCTGTGCCAGGCACATGGGTATGGTTTCTGCTCGAAGGTCCTGTTTCATAACAGCCTTGGGAACAAGCTACAAATAAATCTGTCAAAGCACAAAGTCAAATTCATTTACAGCCCCATTTATGATATTTACTCTCATAACATTATGCCATTAGTGGTCTTTGAGCAGCAGGTCTATAAACATTGGAAAAATCTGAGTTTGAGGCGTCAAACCCAGACAAACTGGCCCCCTCCAGTTACGGATTAAAAGTTTGCTCTTTGGAAAGTTGCTAAGCCCGTCACTGACAACATCAAAGCATCATAGTCACTTAGTGCTAGGCCTTGCATGCTGTTATTTATGAAGCATGCCAGCAGAGTCATTTGGGCCAGAGTATTTTAATGTCATCAATGACGGCCATTGTTGCACTTTGCAGATCCAATTATAACAAAGCAGTTCACGGCTCATGCTGTGATAACTTTATCAACTGGGTAAAGATAACTGTTACATAATTTTGCTCAAATTTGCTTTCATTTCTACTCTTTGATCTGTTAAAATCTTCATGGTGGGTTTTTACATCTGGTTGCATCTGGTTGCCCCATAAAGTAAAGTCAGACTCAAGACGATTGAGTATATCAAAATATAATGAATTTGTAATTGGAGAACAGTACTTGAGAGTGTAACTCCTGTTTTAAAACCTTTGAGTTTTTATTTTTGAAAGAGGGAGGAAAAACATTCACTTTGTGCACTTATGGCTAACTAAGTAACTGAGTTAGAGAAGAGGCGGTTGGTCATTAGGACAGAAGCACAAGTAGTCAAGGTTTAAAAAGGATTAAAAAAGGAAACACAGTCTGTTCCAAAAACAAACTGTCCCTGCTCATGTCTAGACACAGAAATGTTCCTCTTTGACATTATCCTCAAGTCCCGACTCTTTAATCTATTACACAATGAGTCCACAGTCTCTGCTTTTGTAGTATTTACATTTTTAGCATGGATTTCATTTTAAACCTATCAGAGGAGCATTTAAAAGGACAAATATGAGGTCATGTTTCTATTTTTGTTTCTAAGCTATTTAACTATTAGTTTAAAAAATTTGCAACAGTGACACCAAACAAAATGAAAGATCTATTTGTTTTAAATCCTGTATTACAGGATGTGGGGGGAAATTAACGGCTTACAATGACATGTGAGATCTCATATTGTTCTGTTAGCTTAGACAAACAAGTAATTAATTTAGATTTAAAAAATTATCACATCCAGACTTTTTTAGTCATAAAAAAATAGATATCTAAGTGTCAAAATATAATAAAATAATACAAAAAAACCATATTTGTCTTTACGTTTGACAAATTACACTCATTACACTCAATCAGCAGGCAAGCCTTTCTCATAATTACAGACCAGCTGTTTGTAGCTCTGTAGTGACATTTATATCTTTTATATTTGTTGACCAGCCTTTAGAGTCAGACCTCATTGTCATCAACTTAATCTTTTGTTTCAAAAGATTCAAATTGAGACTCTGACTGGTTCACTGTGAAAATTTCCCAAATGGTAAACAAATCCAAAACTAAGGTCTGTGGCAAAACAGTATTAACAAGGGTTTTGACAAAGACTGAAAAGAAAGAAAGGAGTTCATGAGTACAGGAAGGAATTGTCACTTGAACAAGAGCTAAGTCAGTTAAGCGAATGGAAATGATTTTAATCTAATCAACAATGGATTGCCAATTGATTTATTGTTTGCATCGTTATTCAAAACTCTCAATAGCCATAAGAATCAGGCGGATGTGTTTAATCCTCAACCTTCTTATCCGAAGGAGGAATTTGAATTTGAGAATTTGAATCCTCAATGTTTTCAGCGATAGTAATAGAACAGCAACGTGAGGTTATAGGGCAACCTTGACTCCTTTGGCTTTAACTCAGTGTTCTCATTGTGGTGTTATGTGCAAGGGTCATAGTTCAGGGGGCAAAATTGACATCGTAAAGTTTGTTTAATTGGAGATCCAAAGATTTCTCAAACATGTATGAAACAATCAAAGCAACACTCAAGGTATAGATTTTACACAATACCCCCATTTAATAAGGGCACCCTAAATGTCTATGTCTCTTTGTGATTGAATTGCGAATGATATGTGATACATGTCAGATGAGAGATGACACAGTAATGGAGAGCTTAAAATTTAATAACAGTGAGGCTACCAAGGAGGAAATGATGTGCAAGGGAAAACATCATGGCTTAAATGCTTCCAAACCAAATGGGATTTCAAAAAAGAAGTGAAAAATGATTTTTAAACATTGCCTCTGAATCTCAATAATGTTTAAATCTGGACTTTTACATGTGAAAATCCTCTGTTCCAAATCCTCTAACAGCATCTCTGGCTTTCTGTGTAGCAACACTTTTCTCAACACCAAATCTCTATCCTGGGCTCAAGACTTTTACAGCTTGTAACATTTTATTTTTTTATTTGGATTGCCCTGGGTTCAGTTCCTTTCTCCCATCAATCCTTACCAGTTCCAGGACCTTCTAAGGGAAAGCATACCACAAGCCTGATGCTGCGAAGAACATGTTACATCATGGGAATAGCATCTTTAATGCCTTGTGCAGTCTTACACATATAGGGATTTGCAGGTAGCTCAAAAGTTTTACTTGAATTTCATTTGACCAGCACACTTTCTTCTACATGTTTCCCTGCATGCCTTGTAGCAGACTACAAATTACTTTCATCTTTACATTGCAATATTCTGTAAAGGCCTAATGCTTTGGATCTCTGCAGCTCCTCCAGAGTCACTAGGAAAATCTTGGATGCTCCTTTGATTAATGCCCAGGTTTTGAAGTTTAAACAGGTTTCCATGCCTTGGGAGGTTTGCAGTTACGCCACACTGCTGTCAACTTTAGATGATGGATTGAACAGTGCTCCGTTTGTCTGTCTGCACCAATTTAATGTGACTGAAGAATTGATGCTAACGTTTATCATTAAACTGGACATGTCACCCATCCATATCTGGGCAACACATAGACACATAGGACAAACTACAGCGCAAACACATGCCAATAGCTTAGCAATTAAAATAAAGTTTGGGTGACCAAATGCCCTCCCATCCCCAGACATGTTCACTTTTCATTCATTGATGGAAATGTTTGGATTTTTATAGTTTCTCAGGGGCTTCAGTTCCTAATTTGACTTGTGCGATGCATGAAATACAGCAGCTTGTCTTTTATTTGTGGTTAGATGTTATCCGTTCATAGACAAAACTGACAGTGGACTGCCAGCGCTGCAGCTGATGTTGTGCATGGCATCCCAAAGATCTCACATGGACACAAAATTATTTAAAAAGCTGTGCAAAGGGAAACTTCATCTATAAAATTGACAGAGGAAGATATTTTTTCAAATGTTTTTCTTATACTGCTGCTCTTTTGTTTTTATTTGTTAAATTTTGGCCAGGTTAATCTAAAAAGTGAGCTACTATTGTCACAGGTTAATTTTCTAAACTATAAAAGACTAATAGCACGAATGCGCCAATTTGAAAAATCAATATTGATATCCGATTATCAAATAAAGTCTATATTTCCATACACTTTTGACACTGTGTAAAAGCAACCACACCACCGACATTGCGTCTCTATCTCGGTTAAATTCACCATAATCCTGGGCTGCATCACTATCACTATCATATAACCAAACAAATACCACATGGCCTTCCCTCCTAAAACACATACTGAAACATTAAAAACATAGAAATGAACATCTGCTCTTCATATTGACCTAGTTTTACTGATTGGATATTTATATTTGATTTGAGTCAAAGACAGAAAGAAATTAAGTGTAATGAGGTATTCTGTTCTTCATCCGGTTTAAATATCATTTTGTTTTACCACCTGTGTGAGTGCAGCTCAACCCTCCTTGTACTTTGAAAAACACCACAAAAGAGCTTCCAGTACTTTTGTGAAGTATGAGTATTCTAAAACGTGTGGGATTTAGCAAAAAGCAATTACAGTAGGTTATTATATTTGGAGATGTCTTGTATTACACTATGGTGTAGTGGCATTGAGCTGTTCATGCAGAGAAAACCTGCTGCTTGATCTATGTTGCAAAGTAGAATGGGCAAAGATTTCAGTTTCCTCATATGAAGATGGATGAAACACACAATGAATGACTTTCAATTATAATTACAATTGAAATGTGAACCTAACTGTTCACATTTTTTATGTGCAAAAGGAGATCTGGGCTTATTTTCCATCTGTTCTAGTCTGCATTGGTCTGTCGCATAAAATGCATTCAAGCTTGAGGCTGTAAAGTGACAAACCATGGTAAACTTAAAAGGGTATGCAGACTTTTGCAGAATATTTTTAAGTTTTGGTGTGTTTTCAATTGAGCTTTTTCTGTTATTGGGCAAATAAAATGGAAAGTGTCTTTGACACTATAGGCTTAAAGCCCAAGCTAAATTTAATTTCGGATGCATGTGCTGTTCTTGGATTTCCTGAAAACATCTTGTGTGCACCACAGGGTTTCCTTTTTTCTTTCATTTTAGTTTGATAAAAACTGTTTTGAAATCTTTTCTTCAATATTTTCTACATAGTTTTAATGGCTTCAATGAAGGACTAAAAATATTGTTGCCTAAGATTTGAATTTTCCAGATATAGCCATTCAGTCAGGTAGCTGTTGATTTTATTATGTATCAGTAAATACATTTTATTTATATAGCACCTTTCACTGGTCAGAAAACCACAAATGCTTTACAATGAAAACAAACATTAAAAACACAGACGAAAAGCATTAAAGAACTAATAAAAGCTGAATACATATAAGCTATTCTGAGTAAATGAGTCTTCAACTTTCTCTTAAAAGAATCAACAAAACTGCACACAGATAAAGGCAAAGCATTCCACAACCTGGGGGACATTGCTCTGAAAGATTTATCTCCTCTGGTCTTAAAACCAATAAAGCCTTTGACTGGAGGATTTCAGACTGCAAAAAGAGGTGTAGGGCTCTGGAAGGTCAGAGATTAAGGCTGAGGCTTGGCCACAGGGCTCTAAAATGAAATACAAGAATAGGAATTTCAAAATGTACCAGCAGCTAATGTAAAGAGATTGAAATTGAAAAAGTGTATGCTTTCTTTTTTGCAACATTTTGAGCTGTCTGGAGATAACTGAGATCTTTCTTGTTCAAAGTAATAAAAAAAGACTCACTCACATCAAGAGCATTAGTCAAAAAATGCACCATGAAGAAAAAAATAAACATATAAGTAATCTAAAAATGTTAATGTGTTGGCTTGATTTCCAACAAACTGACAGAAATCCAGGGTGGTAGAAAGGCGGATAGCAGTGACACGTGTAAAGACATTTTTAGTCATTTTCTTTGCAACTACCAGTGTGACTTGTAGTCCAGAAAATATGGTAGATCAAATGAAACCACGAACATCCGTCTCTAATTCTGCTTTTGAGAGCAGCCTTGAAGACATAATGGCTGTAACAAAGGATTTCAGATAGAACGGCATAAAAGGTGGGGAAGCATAACCCGAGGTAATGAAAGAAAAGTAATCATGAAAAATGTCCTGAACTTTGAATATGGCAAACTAAACTCACTAAACTCGAATCAAAATCTGTCTCACACTTTAGCTTAGTGTCCTGCAGAGGATGTTTGAAACTCTGCCCGAGAAATACACCAGTCACAAATCCAATTGAAACCAGTTTCACAGTACTATAAAAAAAAAAGGTTTATACTGGCAAAAATAAAATCTTTGTGTCTAATTTAATGTTTGGATCCCTCTTTTGTGCCTTGCTATAACACATCTAATCTATCCTCCATGCTGAGAAAGTTGATGCACCAAGCTTTTCCATTACACCTGTTTGTCTGATTGAAACAGCATATAAAAAGTACTGCAGTGTCACAGATTTTTATTGTGTACATTATGACAATAACTGCTTACAACACTGATTAAAAAAATGTCAACAAAGGAAAGTTACCTTGGCTCCATCAATGTGTTGATTAGTTCTGACATAAAAGAAAGACTGGAAATACCTGCACAGAGATGTTTGATAGACTGCTAAACATTGTAAACAACAGCATTTACCAGTATTAAGGTTTCCTGCTAAGTATCCTGCTGATTTAAAATAATATTAATCAGATACAAGATTTTCTAGCCCCATCTTTATTAACTCAAAAGATTATAAAACAGTGTACATGTCTTTGCTTTTTATTATTTTCTTTTCTTTCAAATAAGCTTGTATCCTTACATTTTTTTTTTTGTTCTAATTTTTTTTTCTCCGAAGAGTTCTGCAGCGCTATAGGCTTGTATTTCTGACAGTAGGCAGACAGGAAAGAGGGCGAGGAGAGGGGGGAAGACATGCGGCAAAGGTCGCCAGGACCGGGAGTCGAACCCGCGACGTCCGCGTTGAGAACTAAAGCCTCCAAACAAAATAAGTGGAAAAATCTTTGTCTTTTCCAGGTACATTTTAGATCTCAATCAATCAAAGTAACTGTTACCTTCAGTTGTTATAAAAAGTTGCTATTTGCATAAAATATGATTTAAAAGAAATTTTACCTCATATTGTAAACCTTGAAATTGGCCATCTTGTTTCTTTGAGAAGCTCCTGCTCTTTCTAACACTCCACCTTCAGCAAGTCATCACAACATTGTTCCTCTATTAACTCTTTAAGATGATTCTTAGGAGCAGGCAGAAGTTTGGAAGCTGGGAAACTGCAGCTTTGAGGTGCAGTTTTGTCGAAAGCGGCATTTGGATCCACCAGGCGTTTTGCACAGCTGAATGGTTGCAAATGGACTAAAGGATTTCTCAAACATGCAAGAAAGAATCAAGGCGACCCTCAGAGTATGTTTTTGTTGAGTGAATAACATCATAACGTGATGTGAAGCTCAAAAAAGTTGATTTAACATAATTCTACCCATTTCGTAATAAGCAGATTAACACAACTTCAAAACCAGTTGACCATAAAAAATACTTTTCAAAGAATCCTTTGGTTATTTTTGGCTCTAGTAGCCTCTGTTCCATAGATTGACAGGAAACAAGGCTGTTGGAAAACATGTGGCAAAACATGAGGGCGGGTTTGAATCAACAGCCCAGGATTCAAACCCGTAATGGCCCGCTTTACGGGCCCACATCAGTCAGATGTTCAACATTCGACTGAAGTTTCTCAGGCATGAGTGGAAGCTGGCATTAGGTCATGAAACTTTCCTGGTGTTCTGACCATGAAAGACCCTGTTAGCTTCCAGTTTCATTTGATTAAAACTTTAAATAACTGTGGTAAGAACTCTTAGCCTTTATTGTGTCCACTATTAGCCAAACCATGCACCGTGATTCACACTGAGGATGTGTTTATGAGGGAATTTTTGTGTGTGTCTCCTCTTTGACTTGAATAACAGTTTGTTTTATTTTTTGTTTTTATTCTGTAGTGCTTTAGAAATAAGGATCACTGAAAACACTAAAAAAGTAACGACTGTTTAATGTCTGAACTGTACCTAGCTGAAAAGGGTAAGCTTGTACAGCCATATTTTATTGCCCATCATAAAAGAAGTACTTCTAAGAGCTTTTTTTTTTTTTTTTTGGTTTGTTTTTTTCAGAAGGCGGCACCAGGCACTTGATTGGAGTGCTGCAGGCGAGGGAGAATGCTGCTGCCAGGACAGAAACGCAAACAGTTACATCACATGATGCCAAGAATAACTGCAATAACAGGGCATGATCTGGGAAAGAGACACAAATGGGATTATGACAAACATGTTTTTCAGGGAATGCTAATTTATTCATACATTTTGTGACTGATTTAACGTTTTAAGAAGTGTGATTTCCAAGATGTCCTACTGTTTCTAGCTCTTTCAATGACTCTAATCTAAACACAGCCTGAGGGATGTGCTAGAGGACGTGGTTGATAACAGCTGCATTACCACCAGTTGTAAATCTGGCTTTTATTAAACAATTACTTATTAGAAAAATCCTACAGGTAGTTTATTGAAGACCTGTTTTAAATTTAGCCTTATTTTATTGACTCAAATATGAATACTTGACTGAAATAAATCATGAATGAAAAGGATCAGATTATATTGACTATCAATGCTACCTCAATTCATTTTAATTTTCAAATTTTTCTTAAATGCAGAAAGAGATTTAGATTGTTTTATCTCACTGTCAAGATTGTTCTATAAACTTTAACTGAAATCCATCATTTCAGTTAAAATCGAAATCTTTTGAGTATCTCAGTGGATTTTAAATTATATTTGCCTTTCATTAGAAGATTTATTCTGCTGTTTGTAGCAATTCACTCTTCTTTTCATGTTAAGAAAAATTCTACCAACATGATAAACTACTGCTAAATAAGATGCTTTTAAAGCTGCATAGAATATTATGGAGAAAATTCAAATTGATTAGATGAAAGTGTCCATTTTTTGTTTCATTTACAATAAGTTTTGATTAATCAATGCAAAATTCCCCTTAAAATTGGGCTACTGTAAATCACATAGAAAAACCTTACAATGAGAAGCAAAATACTCAGTTAATGCCTTGTCATAAACATTCACTTCTTTTATTAATTCTCTATAAAACTAAATATAAGGCTGCACAACATGTGAGGTGAATTATAATCCATTCAGAAGTCAACAAAAAATCTAAAGAAGGCTCCTGAGAGCTTGTAAATTCTCCACCATGCACAACATTTATTATTGAAAACTCCTGCAGGGTGCCAGCCTAAACACTTAAAAATTAACCGGATTTGATGGAGAAAAATGTTTTAGTGGATTTATAAATCTTCTTTTCAAAATCAGCAATTTGCTGTTTGATTTGATTTGCAGGTGATAACATCGGTTTGGCAGACTTCATTGGAGAAACCCTTCAGAACCAGCCTGTGATTTCATCTTTTCTCAATGAATGCTGTAAGTAATTCTCATTATGTTTCAGTTTGTGCTTTCTTTATGCATCAAGTCAAATATTCATTAGGTGGGAATTCTTTCTTAAAGTCTATAGAAATCTTTGGGTCCAGTTTGTGCAGTTTTAACATCTGCATGCAAAATGCTCTGGGCAAGCTTTCTGCTAACCTTCAAATCCCACTTCTGTGCAGCTTGTGAATCAAAGCCTAAAATTCCTCAAAAATAAAGGCAGTGCTGACACTAAATGCTGAGATAAAGTCAAATTTTTGCTTCACTGTGTTTGGCCTCAGTGTGACTGACAGATCCTAATCTCCCCATTTAGCAGCAAGCGGGGGGTGCCTACTCAATCCCCGGGGGTAAAAAACTCCAGCAAGCTGCAGACACATGAAACAAATGTTCTGGATCAAATGACTCATAATTTGTTTATGCTGCTTGCCCCTCAAACACATCTAATGCTCCTGTTGGCCACTACTCATATGGATTGCATCAACAACTACTACCACAAACAACATTGAGGCCAAAACCATATTTATCAAATACAAGGCAATATCAAAATGATCTGGTTCAATTTTAAAAGAATGCCTTTGTTTAAAAATGTGTACATAGTTTGTCAAAAATGCTTGGAATGATTGAATTTCAGTTTGACTTCATTTTTGTAAGTTATTAACTTTACAAACAGAAAACAAAATCAAAAACTTGTACTTTACAAACCCATAATTTACCAAACAAGTAATAGGCTGCGGCCAAGGCTCATCCCCTCTTCATGAAGCTGGTACACATGCACATACTTATATTAAAATATGCATGTCTACACAAATATACACATACATCACTTACATAGGTTACACACTATGTAAGTGCATAATCGCATAGCCTTTTATTATTTTACATTTCAAGGCTCTTTTAAAGTTCAGCAACAAAGGACTTAATTTTAGGTCGTCATTCAATTCATTCCACTAAGTCACGCCAATAACAGAAAAAAAAATCTAAATCTTACCTGATTCTTGTCTTCAATATGTTCTTCTAATATACGCAAGTCTCTCCAATTCCTTATATACTCTATGTGCTGCTAGTTTTGCAGGAGTACCCGGAAAGTTGTGACTGCATCCAAACAGACATCAAGTGTGTGGAAGTCAACCTCGAAGATGTTCCCCTGGTTTCACCAAATGTCACATGGCTGTAAGTTCAACACTCTTAATCCTGCTGAACTTCTTAAATGCCTCATATTCTGAAGAGAACTATATGTTCCAGGAGCTGAATCGTTACAAAAAGTTTCTAAATGCATTGATTTCAAAGACACACATTTTTGTTTTCTGTTTTCAAGCAATCATGACAATTATTGGCTTTGAGTTTACCTGAGTAAATTTAAACATTTTCAAATAAATGAATACTAAAAAGTCCTGCTTGGTGAACTAAATACATAGTTGTGATATATTTTGTGGGAAAAACTGCCAACAGTTTGTTCTTTAAAATAGAGTGTTCACTGCTTCAGAGCTCTAAATATAATTTTGACCAAATGTTTGTTTTGTTCACTGTCTCTGCATTTTCTACTGCACTGTCAAATTGGATTAATTTGATTTCTTAAATTATCCCTTCTTTTCCACCAAGTGGATGCTCAAAAATGAAGGTTGTTTTTCTTTGTGACTTTGACATCTTTTTCTTAAGCGCAATTAATTTAAAAGATCATTTTAAAAATAAAGATTTCGAGGGTAGGCTGGTTTTACTGGGGCAGGGAAAAATGATTATTTGTTTATGTGTTAATAAATATGATTTGTAGTACAATTATATTAATCTTCCCAATGACAAACTGGAGGCTACTCTGCCTTTCTTTTCTCTCAGTCATTCAGTTCTGTCTGCCAAGTGCCGTTTGTCCCTCAGACTGTCATTGGCTGAGTCAGTGTCCTGTGAGGTGAATGAACTTTGAACAGATGAACAGTCATGAGAATGAGTCACATTTTCACCTCAATATGTACTGAGTGCTCAGTTATTAGGCAATTTGTTTTTCTTAGAGGATTAATTTTATCACTGAAAACTACAGAGCTCAAAGTCAACACAAAACGTTAATAAACCTCCAACCTAATACTGTAAGAAAGTAAGGGTAAGGTTTTGGCTAGGAGAATGTATCATTTAATATTTCCTTTAATGTTGTTGTTATGGAGTGAATTATTTTCATGCATGCGCTGCATAAAAACTATGTTTGGTTTTTTTTCCCTTGACCACTCCTTGAGGTTCTTGAGTTCACTGTTTCCTAAAACCTGGAGGTGGATTTAACAGTAGGCTTTAAGTCTGCCTTCAATCTGGGAAGGTTAAACCAGCTCATATTTAATAATAACAACTCATACCAGCTGCACATCTGGTCCATTTGTGAATCCTTTTATCTAGTCCAGTGGTGCCCAAAGTCGGCCCTCGAGGGCTTGCATCCTGCATGTTTAGGATTTCTCCCTGGTTTAACGCACCTGCATCCAATGATGGCCTAAGAAGAACACTGACATGCTGAAAAGGTTGTTGGTACCACCAGAAGGAGAGAACGTGCATGATGCCGACCCTCGAGGACTGACTTTGGGCAGTCCTCGAGGGTCTCTCATCTCATTTAGGCTCTCATCTCATCTGTTCTAAAATATTTCTTGGCTTGGTCTTGACACTTTGACTTTTGTGTCTTGATTGGATTTGAGCCTTCTTCATCCTGTCCATGTCTACGAGCACTCAGGAGTCTTTTCAAAAGATGTTTTTCAACTTTTGACTTTTCAGACTCAGTGAAAATCATTTAAATTTATTAATATACCACATTTGAATCAACAGTTGTTGTGCAAACAACTGCATATTTAAAACGACCAAATTTGACAAAAACAAATGAAAGATGCAACAAAATTTGAAGGAGCTATTTTTAGTATTTTCCATTTCATCCCCCAATCAAGTAACTGTTACCTTCAGTTGTCACAAACATTGTCTATATACCAGTGTTGTAGTCAAGATCACCTAACCCGAGACCAAGTCAAGACCAATAAAATGTGAAATATGATCAAAATCGCTAATCAAGGGCCGTGCTTTTTTTCATCACAAATTCTTATGTCATTATTTCCATGATGCTGCTTAAAACCAGTCTTATGAGTGTTGGACTGAGAAGTAGTTTGTATACTAAGCTCAGCAGATTTCACCAGGTGTTTGCTAATTGCTGCTGCCACTAGTCTAGAGGGTTGAGTGGGGATTGAGTGAGGGTGGGGTGCTCTGTGAGGTGAAAAGCTTGTTTTGTATGAGCAAGCATTTTTTAATTGAAAAGTTTAAGTTTATTAAACTTGTTGGTTCAATAACTAACTAATTTAATAACTAGTTAGCTATTAATTAATAATGGATGTCAGGGGAGATGTATGAAATATGGATGAAAGAATCAAAGCAACACACCATGCATCATATGAAGCTCAAAAAACTAAATTCTACATAACCTCCTGCCGCCCCTCCTGGCTCATACTTTCATCCTTTTTTACTTGAGAAAGAAATGATATGGCGTCACCAGTAAGAATTGATTCTTATTATGAGTCAAATAATACAATTGAGTTTTCAAATAGGTTTTGAAAATGTCTAATGTTGGAGAGGACCTGATGTGAAGAGGCAATTTGTTCCACACTTTAGGATCAGTCATAGAGGATTTGAAAATTAATTTCAAATCTGTCTGCCAGCCAGTGTAATGACGCTGTTATGGGAAATATGTGGTCTTGCTTGCATGTGCTAGTTAGTGACAATGCTGCAGAGTTTTTTGTCTACTGAATAAAGACAACTAGTCACCGAGATGATTTGAAGGGGAGGATAGCTCTCTCAAAGTCTGAAACGAATGAATTTATGTTTTCTGTTTTAGTTGTGCAAGTAACTTCAGATGTAAAAAAAATAGCTTTGATTAGAGCATTTCTGAGTCAAAAATCACTTCCACACAGTTGTTTTTATACATTTCTAAAGGGTCAAAATCATAGAGGTTACAGAGACTAAACACAATAATCTTTCAGAATATTTTTCCTGAGAAACAGAAGTTGTCTAATTATCATAAACACCCGGATATAGATCTTTCCACTTGTGCTACAGCTTCCCTCATTTCACAGCTACACATGAACTAACATAATTAAATCCAATAAGTATTCAAATTGATACAGCTTGAATTTGAATAATATGCATAAAGAGGATATTTTCAAAATTAATACTTGCTTTTTAGTTGAGCACAGACATTTTTGAAGCCCAGCTTGCTCATATAGTGAACTCCCTATAAGCGTCTTATTTCTCTCCTTTAGTCTGGGCCACATACTGGGCCATCCATCTTCTACCACGTCTGATTTACCCTCTCTTATCAGTCATGGGACAAACATTTCCAGTCTCATTCATCTGTGTCTTTCTCTTTAGACTGTGCCTGTCTTGTAAAATCTGTTATTATGACAGAACTTCCTCTGCTGTCAGACTATGTTCCTTATTTTAAGGTGTTTGGATTCAAAGTTCTTCAAAACTAATCATAAAGTTTACTTTACTTACCACTGTTTATTTTTGTTGATAACTGAACAGATGAATATGGCACCTTCCACCATCTGGAAATTGTCCCCAGGAGGAGCCAGACTTGTGGAGCTCACTGCTTAAAGAGATAATAATCCATCTGTACAAAATTGTGATTTGAACATGAGAAAAAAAAAAGATCTTTGACGCATTCTTACTCTCATTATTTTGTCATCTAGCAAATAGAAATTATTTTGGTAATTCTAACTGACTTAAAACAAGAAAAGTCTTGTCAGATTTAAATTCATACAATGAAGAAAAAAATTGTTTGCATTATTTCATTTGCATAAACTATATTTGTTAATAGTTTTCACAAAAAAAATGAAATATTGTCATTAGTTAACTGTGATAAATTGTGGTAGCTTTTACTTTGCAATTACATTAAATAATACTGTTACATTTTACTTGGTACTCCCCAACCCTTATAACAAATAAGCTAAGAATGTTTTACAGACTGTAATTTTTACCTGAAATGCTTGAAAAGGTGATCCAGAAAGAATCTCTAAGAATCTACAAAACATTTGAAATTTTAGAGAGTGTGAGTGAAGAACAGGGGCAAAATTCATGGTATAGTTCTCTGCTTAGAGTTTGCTTGTTCTCTTTGTTCAGTCACTTTTAGTGGCCCTTTGGTGTGTTTCTGTGCAAGGTTGTCTGTTGTGTGATAAACTGATGACCTTCAGTATTGTTTCCCCAGTGTCTTATTCACTGAATGCTGGAGATAGCAAAGCCTGGGCATAGAAAATGGATGGATGAGTCTAAGACTGGCCCACTACTTCCCACATCGTGCCAATCACTATAAAAGGGTTGTTATTTCCCATTCAGTGCCTCACTCTCAGTCTAACCCTCCAGGTTACACTCAGAGTAATTTTAAGCACTGAAACTTCTTGCCACTTACTTTTTATTTCTTCACAAGGCCATTAAAAAGCAACAGAGCCAGAGTTAGACGAGCGCCGAGCTCCAAAATGTCCCTCTGCAACTGAACTAACATTTTATTCTGTAATGAGATGTAAATATTATTTATTAGATTATTTGACAGATAAAGGGCACACTATTGAATTTTACTGTAAATGTACCAGAAGGCAACTCTGCAAAAGATGTAACTAAACAAACCAATTACACTTGTTGCAGTAACACTTCTGTGATCAACTTCACAGTTCATTACAAAAGAATTACCTAAAAACTCTGTATGTAATTAAAGCCACAACAGAGAACTGGAATCATGATTGCAAGTGTTTTATTCCTAAATTCACAATGTGTCACTTTCAGAGTATGTTACTTAGTAATCTAGTGAATTTCAGAACAGCTCAGTGTGGGAGAGCTGTTTGAATTTCACTCAAAAGTTCATTAAAAACATTATAATCATGTAAAATAATCCAATAAAACAGCTCATCACTGAATCTCACTATATGTACCTTATGAATGTATGTGTGCGTGTGTATTTATTTCATTTAAGACTAATGTAAAAGGGCATAAAGGTTTGCAAATAGGAAAAAAATGCTAATTCATTTTTAATCACAGTTCGTTAAGACTTAGTCAGAAGTTAGTCTCTAAGCTCAAGGTTTCTTTTACTGATACCAACATTTAGTTTATATACGTCACTCAACCCAGAACAGGAATCAAACCTATAGTTACAGCAAAGAGATACAAAAGATTTCATTCATCCACAGCAGGAATTAGAACAAATTCATAATGCAGAGAAACTAGAGAAACTATTTTAGTTCAACTTTAGAACAAGAATCTAGAGAAACCTACTGGTTTATAAATTACAGACTACTTTTTCTTAAACATGGGTTTATACTTTTTTGTTTTCTTTTTTCTTTTGCTCTTTTCTTCGGTTTGTTGTTTTGTTGTATTAGCACTTTGAATTGCTTTGTTGCTGAAAATGTGCTTTATAAACAAAATTACATTACCTTACCAAACAAGAGCATCGCGCTCTCACTTCAGGATGGCTTCACTGGCTTCCAGTTCAGTTCGGGATAGATTTTAAAACTCCTCTGTTTGTTTTCAAATGTCTTCATGGCCTGTCAGAAGACATTTCTGTCAGATCTTCTTCAGTCATATTATTTCCTCACTTTTTCTCAGGTCAGCAGATCAGTCGTCGTCAGTCTTCCTGAAAAAAAAAGAGCAAGCTGAGAGGTGACTGTTCATTCTCAGTTCCTGCCCCAAAAGTTTGAAATGATTTACCATTTCATTTCAGATGAACTGGGTACATCATTTAATCCCTCACCCTGTTGTCTTTAAAGTGCTAAATGGGGGTCAAGCTAGATAGAGTTTTTTGAGCTTTACGTCATGTCATAAAGTTATTCGCTAATCAAGGGCATAGCAGGAGTGTTGGATGAATGTTTGAGAAATCCTTCAATCTCCAGTGTCAGCTAATCGGGATGCCTAAACGCTTGTTCCCCCAAAGCGCCACATATTTACACTATGTGCCTGGAAAATACATAATACTGCCCCTTTAAAGGTGGGGTAGTATCCATTTTCTAGGCTCATAGTACTAGATTTGCCTGACATCTTAATCTGTTTTTGAACTTTTGCAAACTTTTATTATCAAGTCTTTTAATACAACATTTAAAAAGTAAGAAAAATTGATTATTATCTTAGTCAGAACATTCTTACAAAGAGAAAGAATGAATGTTAGTAACTAAGCCTCTCGTATTTCATTTGAAGTTTGTTTCAGTTTGTAACTAATATCCTGTCCTGGATCAGGCTCCACATGATTTAGCTGCATTTTGTTTCCCAGCAGATAACAATGGGTCATTTGAATTAATTGGAATGGTTTTACTTTTATTGAACCAGAAAAAAACCTCATTTGAGATTGCAAATCTAATTTACAAGGGTGTTCTGGGCTAGACTGTCGCAGAACAAGATAAACAGCAACATATACTGGTAAATGCTGTTGTTTTGGTGAGTACTTGGTGTGATTTGATCCTACGTTTATGAAGCTGAATCACAGAATCATGAATGTTTATAGTCTCTTAGCACCAACAAAACCCTTAAATAGGTCCTCGACATTACAATATTCCCTCTGCAGTTTGTGCTTCATTAGTCATCTTCCAAGAAAGTATCTTCCTTTTGTTATTTGTTCTACCAGCGTTTAAATTAACTGCATTTTCGTTTGTCTTGGTTCATCCGAGGCTAGATCTCTTTTCTTACCTTCTCTTTGGCTGAAGAGCACAATAAAAATCAACCAAGTTTGTGAAATTTTATGTGCTGATATATTTTAGCTTGACAAGCAAAGAAAAAAAAAGAAGGTATTTTTGTAAGGAAGTACCCTTATTTTCTAGCATTTGTATAATTTGGGATTTTTAAAAACATTGCAGATTAATTGACCTCAGCGAGATAAACTGTTGTATTTGTTGTACATAACTTAATGTATATTTGCAGGGCTTTTGTTGCTGCTGATGCTGGAAATTTTGATCAAGCAAAATAAAGTCAAATTTGTCTCGATAAACACCAATTTTTCTTATAACTGGAAATGATCGGCCGCTGACGTTTAGATTCTTTCAAGAAGTTTGACTTTAGTCATCCCTCTGTGTTTGAGACTGCAGAATATTTTGCTCTGAAAGTATAATGCTCCTGTCCTTGAATTATTTAATTTCTCAGACAGTAGACATCTTAAAATTTTTAAGTGCTTCAGAGCTCCAGTTGATGGTTCTTCCTCTTTTATGGTCAAAGAAAATGCTTAAAAACCATTCTGAATAAAAACGCAGGGGTTGTTTATGTGGTTACTCAGAGCTCACAATGCTTTAGTCATTTTACCTTTTTTATAACTCACTGTATTGTAGGTGTCTCCTCATGCCTAATGTGTTCACTGTTATTCTGACGTTATTTGGCTTTTATTACAGGTCCCTGAGGAGCAACAAGATCCAAATTCTGCCCGACTTTGTTTTCTCTGAATACTCTGCACTGGAGAGATTGTGAGTAATTTTTTGCATGCTGCTTCTGTTCCTCACAAACACATTTTACTTATTGGTTTAATGAATCAGAGTTCAAATCTTGGCCTTTTTTAATGGAAACTTAAATGCAAATGAAGGAACACCATAAAGACGGTAATGGAAAATGTGTCAGGATTAAGTGAAGCTATAATGTAAGATGTGACACAATGAACAAAGATTAATTTAGTCTTAAAAAAAAGTCTTAGCTTTTCAACTAAAATAAAATCAACCTGTTTTAAAATGCACCTCCATGTTTCAGCTATATGAGTGCTGCAGTTTCAAAATTCAAATAACTTTAAATCTCTTGTAGGCATTTTTCTGAACAGCTCAAATCAAATGTGTGTAATTTTATAGACCTTTCCTAGCACTACTATATTTGTCTGCAAACTGGCCACACAGATGTTGATGACTGATTTTTAATTACTGTGCATTATGCATTAGGCTTTAAAAGTCACATTTCCACATCCTGGCAAGGTTTTCTGAGGTAATTCTTTTAATACTGAAGGAGCCTGGGGCAAATAAGTTTAGCAGGGAAGAACTGTGACACATAAAAAGCTCTAATACAGAGGGCAAGACGTTTCTAATTACTCTGAACATATGGCGTGAATTTTTATGAAGGAGGGTGTTAATGAAACAACATTGTACATCAGAAATAGATGTTGTTTTTTGTCGTTTTTGTTTGCAAAATCGCTCATGTGGTATATTACATTGTTTTATGTTGGTAACATTCTTATACATAAAATCATAGTGATAGTGATATTCAATTGGGATCATAAGTGAATCCTGAATTTATGCTTTGAGCCACTTGTTTCCAACTTCCATAAATTGTTCCAGACATATTCTGTCTGAATGGATACGTTCAGATGGAAATGTAGTTCATACTTTTCATGCCTTATTTTCTGGATTCATGTTTTTAAAACATGAAAATTAAAATGCAATGATTTAATAAGAGATCCCATTTTGAGATACCATCAGATAATCAGAAATATATTCTGCTGCAGACCCTGAAGAAATGGGAACAACTCAAGGAAAGAGAGATTCTCCCACACACAAAGAAAATTGATACAACATTTTCTCCCTATAGCCTAATTATTGCAATGAAAATGAATCAATCAAAATGACTTACAATATACATTTGAAAAAAGGTTCTCTATGCAAGAACAGATGGGGACCTGTCATCTGTTAAATGGGAAATAATATTTTTAAGGTAGTTGTGCATGAACTTTTTGGAAGGGATTAATTTGTCAGTCTTTGAGATTGTGGGTGTGTTTATATTTTTATTTCTATATCCTATGTTGTGTAACATTTTAACTCGGGTACTCTACCTCTGCATGTCCGTTTGAAATGTTCCTTTATAACATTGTGCTGGATGGTAATTTGTGTTTGGATAGTGGTGATTTTGTTTTGGAAACAAGGCAGTATCTGTCTGTGTTTCTCTCTGTGTATAGAAAGAAGTTGTTTGTTTCTTTGTGCGGTGGAAGTTCAAATAAGAGTAAACTTCAAGACTCAGCCGGTGAAATTAGTTTGAAACTTATTATAATCTTGGCTTTCCTTGGAGGAAACAAGGTAGTTTTTTGGAGAACATGTACTCAACCAGCTCCAATCTCCCACCAAACAATAGTTTTCTGTTCATGTGCAAATATGCAACAGGAGTTGGTACTTTTGTTTGCAAGCACAACATTGCAATCCAGGCACCCAGGCAAAGCATCTGTGTTTTTCAGAGCTTACATAAGTTTATTGGTAGAATAAGCCAAACCTGGTGGAAAAACCTCTTTAATGAAAGCACAGATTTCACATTCTCCACTGTGAAGCAGAGACAGAGAGAGCAATGCTGTGATGGCAGCCTTTTTTAAATGATTTGCTAAAACATTTTTCAGTGCTCATGTTCTGAGAAAAGGTTTAAAACGATTACAACCAGACAGGTTTGTTGATTGTTCACCTGTTGTAAGTTTGGACGAGCACATGCTGCTGTGTGTGTGCAGACACTGCGCCTTTGAGTCACATCTCGCACACTTTAATTATGAGAGATTAGTGGATTTTTGCAAACCTCTTCTGAGCTAAAACAGGGTCTCAGTTTCAGTCTTCATGAAATAAAAGTCATTTCACTCTTCTACTCTGCTTCACTGTTTTGTTTGCAGTCCAGTCTGTTGTCTAGGTGAACCCTGAGCTGAAGTCACCTCCTTTATTTTCAGCACATTCAAGATGATTTGATTGTTTCCACACAAAACTGTCCACCAACTCTCTAAACTCCCTCTTTTGTCTACCTCTGATTCACCCAACAACTGGAAAGTTGTCTGAGTATTTTTACAGACTCTGACTTGAACTGGACGATTGAGATGTACAAAATGATAAGGACTGGTAAAAGTTCTGCTCCTTTATAAAGGCCCCTGTTCTCCAATGACTTTTGTGATCCAATCAGAGCTCTGGTTTATTTCTTTTTCTCTTTATTTCTTTTTTCTCGAACTCAGCCTCCATGGCTTTCAAACTAAAACCCCAATGAAACGATCCAAGATTAATGCTTCTTTTGACCGAGTTTAGTTTTCAATCACATTCTGGATGCTATTGTTGTAGTGGCCAGAAAATTGTGCCCTCAAAGCGCAGTAAAGCTCCAGCAGTAAGAGAAGTAGCTCAGTATAAGGCGATGTAATCATCCAGAATGGACAGATGTTCTGACTCGACAAAAGGTACAGGTACAAAAAAACAACCTCCTGCGTCATTCTAGAGAAAAACGTTCAGAAACTCAGAGCAGAAACGTTCTGATTCCTCCACTGAGTTTGATGATTTGATAATAGTTTTGAAATGTACTGGGTATAAATCAATAATAAGCTTTATTTTTACCTGCAGAAATCAGCTTCATACAAAAAAATTGATACAGTTGCACATTACCACAAAGTTTGGGTGTTTCTATTTATATTTAGACTGTAACTGACAGAAAATAATCTGAAATGACTTTGTACTTGGTCTGATTTCTTTTTTATTCTGGAGCAGCAGTTGCTGCTGCATGATGAGCTATTTCCCCGGCAAACTGACACCTCATGAATGATGGAGCTTATTCCGTCCGTGTTTGTTATTTTGATTTGCAAAATCCCCCTTTCCAACTTCCATCTGAAATATGTTCATAGTATAAATGATTTATGGGAGCTGTAGTGCAGCTATTGATTTGAAAATCTGTTTTTGAAGCAGCAACCTGCAGGCAATAGTGACAATGGGAGCTCTATTTTTCTTTGACTGACTTAATTTACCTAAACCCCTCAGAACTTTGCACTGCTCTGGAAAAGGACACAGAAAAAAACAATGGAGGAGAACCCGAGCGTTCAGGACCATAACGTTTCACAGGGTGATGACTTTGGGTCTCACTCTGGAAACATGCTTGTTGATATAAGATATTTTATTAAAAATATATGAAAAAAGAAAAATACTTCCCTTGTTTACTTTTAAGGTCCAACTGTAATCTATTTATTATTTGAAGTAACTGGTTTTGTATAAAAAAGTGGGAAAATGTAGGATTATACCAACACCAAAAACCTTGGAGTTAAAACTTTAAAGCCAAAAATGTCTAAAGTCATATTCAATAAATTTGACTATTCTTTAAAAGATTACTTATTTTAGTAATTTAAATCAGTAGATATAACACATTATACAGTTTATTTACACACTGACATTTTTCATCCTTCAATTATGTTATTATATTATTACAGCTAATAAAAATCTGACATTTAAGATTAGAATATTACATCAACAAGAAAACATTTTTAAAACTGACATTTTTGTTTACCTGCTTAAATGTTGCTTTTTTCTGAAAATGTTGAACTTTGACAACTTTGTAGCATATGGTAATGTCATTAATTTTCAAATGTTTGTTTAATTCAAAACCTCTTTTGGTCAAACAGCTTTTTCTGTGTAAGTTATTTGTATGTGAAATTCCTCACTTGCAGAACTTGAAACTGATTCCAGACCGGTGCATTTTTGGATTAAGACAGAAGGAGTTTCTTAAAGATCGGGTTTGTGGGCATGGTTGACAGTCACCCCATGATGTCTCCATGATGACTCTCGTTTATTGTGGTCCTTAATTTGAGGATTTATGATATGTATGACATTTGGTTTTATGGTTTTTTAATTGTTTTATATTGTTAAAGGCCTGTCAGTGGATGTGCATTGCAAATTAGCTAAGGCTATAAATGTTATAGTGTTCTGTTTTTGTTAATACTTAACACTTGTTGCCATGCAAATAAACAATAAAAGAAAAAAGAAGAGCTTCAAAGTTACTTCAGGATTTAAACTTTAGTAACGTCATATGATAATGCTTTAGGAAGATTGACTGATTGATCCAGAAAAATTTGGAAGTCTGCAAGTGAACAAGAATAATTAAAAAAGATAATTTAAAGACCCATATTCCTCACAGAGAGGAAGTTTTGTTCAATGCTGTTTTACATTTGCAGCAACATGTTCAGGACCTTTGCATTTGTTTCTAATCTGTTACAGAAAAGGAACACTGACATATACTAAGAGTTCAAAACAGTTCAGCAAAATTGAGTTTAAAAATAGAATTTTTAATGTCCAAAATGTATGCATCAGTTAGATAAAACCTTTCCTCCATGCCACTCTTCCAATAAAAGCCACTTAATATCTGGCATTAAAACCTAATCCAAACAGCTGCTATAAACATCTTGAATCAATTTAGACCTTCAACTATTACTACAACGAAATCAGTGCTCTAAACATTTGGTGTTTAACATTTTCAAACTGAATTTTCAAAACGCTTGTAGTTCAACTTGTCCTAACGTCACACAGAAATGTAAACTTGTTGCTGTCCAAATTAACTCATTTTTACCTTTCTCTGCAGAACCAGTAGCCTTGTCTCTTTTTTATGTTTCTGTGAATCTTAAAGGGTCTTCATAAAAGTGAGTTTTTAAAAATGAAGATGAAATATGTATTTTGTGCTTCATTCCTCAAACGTTTTTTCTAAAAATATGTCCACAAGTGCATACATTTATTGTGTGAAATTTGTCTTGATTACAAGAAGAAAGAATAGATAGAAAGGGAATCTTATTGAACATCAGCGCATTGAATGTCTCTCTGTGGGGGATGTGTGCTGTCTGATTTTCTCGAATCAGACAGCCTAAAAGTTAGGCAGGACTTTTGCTGCATCATAAAAAGGTAGAAAGTTAAAAAGCAGTTTGGGGAAGTTCTGATATTTGGTTAGAGCTCAGGGTGACTTTCCAAGAAAGCTGAATAAGCCAGATCCTCCCTTTGGTATTTTTGAAAAGGATAATTGGAGGTGAAAAGAAAAGAGAAATGTATCAGAATTCTGCATGTAGAAACTGAAGGATGAGATGCTATTATGCTCAGGCACGAGGTTGGACTGAGAGGGACTAGACATGGTCTCTTTTCTAAAATGTAATAATTTTGTAATTCCTCAACAGATATGCACCTGCCCACATCCCTTTCTTTTATCTTTCCTGTCACAACGCTGCTTCCTTTCACTATAACAACTTGTTTTTATAATTAAATGAGACATTTGTGCACCAACCACAAAAAAGATAAAAAAAAAAAAAGATAAACAAAGAAAGTAATTCCAAAACTAAAGTTTTAGTTTTTGCAGAAGTCCTTCATATGGAAAAGGTCTGGCTGCACTGAAGTCTGTGTTCTGAAGTGCAATGCAGTTAAACTGCTTCTTGGAAAGACTTTATTACTATTTCTTTATCTTTACCATTGTCATAAATGGATTCAGGAGAACATTTATCTATTTTTAACTACACAGCTTCTGGTGGACTAGATTGCATCACATAACATTCTGCAGCACATAAAAACTCATGATAGGTTGATGCTATTACGTAAGTTAGCGTGTGATACTGGGATGCATAATCTATCACTGTTGATCAGGATTTATATACCGGTACTTTAATCTACGGCAAGTGGATGCAATAGTCCACCACTATTATTGTTTCTGTTCACATACTATTCTCTGTATTTTATAAGATTAATTTTGTTTTTTGGTAGGACTGCTGATAGTAGTGATGATATGGATGCAAACTTTCTCAGCTGTGAGCAACTTTGTGGCTCTAATGTAACCAGACAAAACAAAGCACACAAAACTTCGGTGTACTCTTTTGGTGGATATAAAAAATGCCCCATACTGGTTATGGTCTGAATTTATAGTTTCTAAAGTTTATTGAAGGAGCAGTGTTTTATTTTTAATGTGTCAGATATTTGATGTTTTATGCAATTCATTTCATACACAGAAAACATTGTTTAGCTGCAGTTTTAGAAAATGTATGTTCTCTGTTCTCAGATTTCTACAAAACAACAGCCTCCAGTTCATATCAAAACACGCCTTCAGTGGACTATACAGTCTTAAAAAGCTGTAAGTATCTTGGTCACTTTATCAAATGCTATTAATCTACCCAGAACAGCTACATTAATTTTTTTGGATTGTACTTAATATGCTTATTTTATAATTTCCAAATTAGTGGGAAGTAAACTTTTCCTCTCTTCTTCAGTGAAGCAGCAGATAGTTATTTATTGTATGAACAGATACACTTTGGGTCAGGCTCAGGTTATAAATATAAACTAACTGTATTCACAAGCAGTTGTGAATGAATGGGTCATTTTCAAGAGCTCAGTGAATTCTACCTTGCTACTAAGTTAGGATATCACCTGAGCAGTAAAACTATTTGTGAAATCTTTCCACTAAACATTTCACAGTCAACTGTGGCATCATAAAGCAAAAGCAACAGCGACTCAGACACAGAGTGGTAGGTCAGAAAAATCAGACGTGGCTCATGCGAGGGTGCAATGTGTGCATAATCAATTTCTGCAGTGTCGGCTTCATGTGGCCTTTTAAATGAGCTCCAGACCAGGGTGCAAAGAGGTTCATGGGACAGGAGAATCGCCTAAATTAAAGATTTAAGGATGGCAGTCTCAACAATACATGTTGCAAATGTCTGTGTATGAGGAAATCTTGGAGACTTTATAGAATATCATGTCTTAGTACATCTTAGAAGCACGTGGGTCTCTTGTTATGAATCGTCTAGGATTGCTGAGATCAGAATTGGGTCAACCCTTCATATTCACTTTCAGTTTCAAGCACTAATGCCTAATTGAGTGAATCTTAATTAGTACTTACAGAGTGTCTTCATAGTGTCATGTTGTAAGAAATTAAGCAGTGTTATTTTCCAGTTATTGCTGCGATATTAATGGAAAAGTTGTGAAAATTCTGCATGCTGTTGATCTGTACACTGAATGCTGTACACTTTCAATGAATCTGTCAACGTGGCTTACTTAATGATCAAGTTATTTAAAATACACCTTCAAATGTGGAGGAAGGTGAAATGGGAACATCAAGTTCCCAAGGCAGTGAATCTTTTCTTCTGCCATTTAATCACAATCCAGATGCACAGTCTAAAGGAGGTGTTAGATTATCAAGTGCAATGCAAAGATTTGGATAAACAGGTGTAAATGACACTGCCACAAGACTTTTGAGCAGTGGAGACGTTCTCTGGTGTAATAAATCACACTTTTGCATTCTGTGGATGAGACTGGGTTGGGTTGTTGGCAGAAGAAACTGACTTGCCAGACTGAACTGTAAGAGTCAGGCAAAGTCTGGTGGAGGACATTGTGTGGTCCACAGTTTTTATTTGGGGGTTGGACTCCTAATTCTGTGGCATACAAATTCATTTTGTGTAATTTCCTGATTTTTACCATGTGAGAATTATTTGGACATGGTCCTCTTCTTTTCAATTTTATTTCAGCTACTAGAGATGAAAATTTGTGGGCCAACTCTTTAATATAACAAAGTATTCAGAGTATGATGTCATTAAAATTCATCTGAATTTAAACATAAGCATCCTGTTACTTTTGGTAATATAGTACTTATATTGCGACATTTATTCATTAAATAAATGTAATGAATACGGTGATTTCATAGATTTTATTAGTAAGTAGAAACGTGAGCTCTCAGGAGGAAGCAAGCACATTACAACTTTAGTTATTTTACCCAAATAAGGACTGCAAGCCTGTTTGAACTGTGACCCTTTTTCAGAATCATGATTATGGCTCCTCTGTAGTAAAACAGGAGAATAGCCAGAGTTCAGAATCAATCCTAAGCAGGAATATCAGTTTTCAGAAACCAAAGACCATCAAAACACATAGCCATAGTCAACAAGTCATTACACTAATGCTATTTTGAGATTTAGGCCTGCTGACAATTGCTCACAATACTTGATCATTTAGTCTTTCTCTGACCTATCCTCTAAGTCTGTGTTTCCTCCTCTCAGGTTTCTCAGCAACAACCTAATATCCTCCCTGGGTCCTGGTGTGTTCAAGGATCTGAGTCAGTTAGAATGGCTGTGAGTATCACATATCATTTTTACATAATAAATACACCCAAGTTTGCATCCACTTATTGATATGACTTGATATGAAGCATTCTTTTTAAGGGTTCAAACTAAAACCACAACAAAAAACAAAACCAAAGAAAAACCAACAGTACATTTATTGAACAGATATCAATTTAAAAATACTTGCAAAAATAGTAGTTTATTTTTCTGAATACATTTTAATAGTATTTATGTTGCAGTTGAAAACAAAATAGTGCATGAGAGTAATATATAACTTTCACAACTACTAACATTTAGCTCGATTTTCCTTTGACGTTATATAAAGGTGCATCCTCTTGAGCGTAAATAATCAAACTAAACTGAGGCGTTTGCCAGCAAGGAAACTACTTTTTGCTCAGGCATTAATGTTAAATAAGACAAGGGTTGAAGCTTTGGAGCTTCTGCACCAAAAGGTTATTTTAGAGGATAATTTTAGACCAAAACATGTTTTAACATGTGCCATGCATCTCTTGGGAACATCCTTTTGTGTCCAGATTCAACCCCTCTGACCTAAACTGCTTCTCTAAAATGTGGAGATAGTGGCTTTAGTGATTAACAACAGCAACCAAGGGATCACCAAGGCTCAACCCTATCATAAAATGTAGGATCCTGGGACGTGCGGCCATTGTACACACTAAAGCAAACATTGGCATGGACTAAAACTGAAAAATAAAAACCTTCTTCAAAAAAATGTTTTGGCTTCTCTGGAAGTTTCTCAGGAAGAATTGAACAAATATCAGCAAGAGTGATGTTATGTATTTACATACTCATTCCACAAACAATTCAAATAAATAATTTATGGCCAAAATAAATTACATTCATGCAGATAATGAGCCAATGTAAACCTCTGACTGGAGCTGTGTATGCTTGAAACATAAACTGTACCATTTTAGAGAGCAAGTGTCATGTTATCTCAATATTTATGAATCGTTTTTATGATTTTAAATAATCATTTGCATTTCTGATTTCCTCAGATGGTCTTAAAACAACGAGAACTAGTTGAGATGTTGTATTGCTAACTTGTTTTTCTGTAGTTGCACAAATAGTCTTTTTTTGATCTCTTGATTTTAATTTTTTCATTTTTTGAGACAGAGATGTTCCTACAACCTAGATTAAACTGCACTGGTCTCTTGAGAGTAAATGAGAATGATGAAGTACATTGTGTTTTGTTCTAGTGTTCACATGAATGTGTGTGGTATTCCTACTCACATTGTACAGCTGCATCGTTCAGTTTGAAACAATCCAGTTAGCCACAAATAAAGGAAGTGCTGCTCCAAATCGAAAGGAGAAAAATCAGTTGACTAGCAGAAGTGGACAACTGTCTTTAATTAAAGATTTACAGAGAACCAAACTTGGTGTTGTTTTCTATTGATATGAAATACATATCAACATTTCCAAATTAGCTCCAGAACAATTCATAGACAGCTTTTACTAATGGCAGCATAGTCCATCAGTAAAAGCTAATGGACTTTTACTAATGGAAAAGTCCATTAGTGAAATACGGTATTTCACTAATGGTTGATGCACTATCACCATTAGGTTGATGCACTATTTTTGAAAGTTGTACAAAGTTAAATATGTGTTTTTGCAAAATGTAAAAACACAAGACCACATTCAAATAACTGGGTACTAATTATGTAATCATTTTTTCTGCCAGGATGTTGGATCATAACCCACTTAGCAGTTTGACTCATGAGACGTTCTTTGGACTTCGTTCGCTCGTATTTCTGTGAGTCTGTTTTTATTGTTCATTTAACATCGTGATACGGATCTGCACCAGTTTGATGAAAAAAAAGCATCGCCTATGGGATGTGAACTAGCTAGCAGGATTGGTATGATGCTTTGGGTAATGCTATCCTGGGAAAGTTTAGGTCTCACCAATTATGTGGACTTTGCTTTGACACACATCGTTTAAACAAGTATTGTTGATGACAAAGTAAAACTCAGGGAAAGAGTTTTTACTGACAGCAGTAATCTTATAAAAGTATGTCTCTTACAACATGTTTAAAGGAATGGTGTAGCATGGTAACAGGTACGTCATAATAAATTCAGAAATGCATTCGATGAAATGCCTTTCTCAAATTAAAAGTATATTTTGAAAACAACGTACGCAGGAATAATACATGTTTTTCATTAAATCCCCATTTTTTATAGAAAACATAACCTTCTAATTTTCTAAGAAATTAAATGTGGTGTTTACATTTCAGGGGTGGGCAATTCCAGGCCCCGAGGGCAGACTCCTCCAACTTTTAGATGTGTCTCTACTTCAACACACCAGAGTCAAATATTGAGGTCATTGGTAGGACTCCGGAAAACTTGACTGCACTTAGGAAGTGATTCAGCTATTTGATTCAGCTGTATTGGACCAGGGAGACATTTAACTGGCCCTTGAAGACCAGGACTGCCCACCCCTGAATTAGCAGGAAATCACTGTAATTAAAATAAAGTCTTGAAAAAATGATGCTGTATTTGCACAGGAACAATTTTAAATGGTCTGGTTTGATTCTCTAACACAGGTTCCATATTGTAATATCAAAAGCAACTAAAATTAACTGTTTCAGCCATTCATGTGAACACTAAAAACATCACTTTCTTCACTTATGTCAACATTTCTCACTTCTCATCCTCAGGGACCACAGCCCTGCAGGTTTCAGGTGTTTCCCCACTCCTGACCTGAATAAGTAGGTGATTAACATGCATGTGCAGCCCTTGATGGTTGGCAGAGGAGGTCATGCAAACATTTAAATCAGGTTTTCTGGAACAGAAACGCATCTAAAATATTCAGGGCAATGGTCCCTGAGGACTGGGATTGAGCAACACTAATTTAGCTATTCTCTTGTCCCTAACAGTTAAAGTCCTTTTTTTATTTTTTCTGTGCAGATTTAGATCAACAGCTATGAATATTAAACCCTTCCTCAGTTTCACAGAGCAGTCTTGATCCAATCAGTGGTCCTCCGCACAGCAGCAGAACCTTCTGAGGCGTGGCAAAGGATGTTTATCCAGCAACTCACCAAAAAACTGTTGACAGATCCAGGGTGGAAAAAGCTTTTTGCTGCATAGTTGTCTTAAAAACACCATCGGTGTTGATCAAAATGACATTTCCACCTGCTGCCACATGGGTGTTTGAAGGTATCTGAATGTGGCTATAAAGGGCAACAGACGGTGGCCGAATATGCTGCATGTTAGAAAATACGACACTTTTGATGTACTTTCGAGTAAGCAACCCACACCAGCAACAATTGATAGCTGACTGATGCTCCGAAACAAAATGCTCAGTGAAGCTTTTGGACCATATAAAATAATTTCTTCCTCCAAAGGAGAAAACCCAATAATCTGTTCTGTCTTGCTTCATTTCAACTTGATGTGCTACAATTAACTCATTTTAACTGATTATAATCTTGATTTACATTCTTAATTCCTCTACAAGAGCTGCCATCAGGATAACTGGAATACTCTGTGGCAGTGAAGAAAACTTCCACAGGCTACAGTTCAAAAAATGACCGATTGGAAATTATGCATTTATTGAATTTAATGGTCAGATTATTCTTATAACTAAACAGCCTCTGGCAAATGATCTGCTTGGAGACGCCATGCCATTTCTCATTGGTAACATTTTTTCCAATACAAAACTACCCTAGCATGCAGGAGTGTTGGAGAAAAGAATCCATTATGAATATGTTTTATCCATACTTTTATGTCTAGCTCAAAATAAAGTCTTTAGAGAAAGTCTTGAAAGCATTCATTGTTGCCAGTCATCTATTTCAATAAAACGTTTTAGGTCCTGAATCAACCCAAACTTTACCAAATCTCAAGGCACTCACAATGTAAATAATTTTTCTGAGATTTAGTGGAAAAAGTTAAAAGCCCTGTTGAGTTGAATGATCCGTAATGGATGTCCTGTTGCAGCACTAAGAGTCTATTCATTAAAGGTGGAACAATGGAAAGGGTGTCCAGCCTATCTCTTTGAGATTTATACAATGTTATTCCCTTATCAAAAACACACCAGGAGTGTTGCTTTGACTCTTTTATCCATGTTTGATGAATACTTGAATCACCTGGAGGAGCCATTTGCGGATGCCTTAACACCTGCTCCTCCAAAGCGCTCCTTATTTCTCCAAAGCTTAGCCTTAACCCTGCAGTCCCCATCTGAGCTCCTTCCCCACAGCACCTCTCCCACACGCAACATAACGGCGACAGCAATAAGCTCCCACAAACCGAACACTCCTCTCCTCTGATCAGTTGTAAACCGTATCAATGCAGAGGAATTGTTGTGATGATGTGCTGAAATGGAGTGTTAAAGGTTGTTAAGGAGACAGAGGCCAATTTCGAGGCATTAGATACGACTATGATGCAAAGTCAACATTCTTTTAAGTTGTTTTTGATTGATACAGCCTTTTCATAACAACTATAGATAACAGAGTTACTTGATTGTACTATAAAATGGTTCTATGTGCTTGGAAAATACATAACACCCCTCCTTTAATGATACTTTCACTAATTTAGTCAGAAAAGGCCAACTGACTTACCTCCCACTGGTTTATCACAACAACTTTTTTATGTGCTGGCAGTTTTAAAGAATGAACCATGCAATTTTTCCAAGTATTTCCAAATATATTTGGAAATATATTTCCAAAAATATAGAACCATTGTCTAGTAGTGCCTAGACAATGGTAAGCATCACAAGATATAACCAAGAAACTGAACAAGATATCAGTTTCAAGGACAGAGGGAAGATTTCTGGAGTAAGTAAGATCAAACTAGATGCTTATTAGAGATCTGATGTGGATCTGTTAGTGTGGATAAGATTGAAGGACACCAACACTAAGTACTCTGACCTACTGTGATTGGGAGATAACCAAAACTACACCGCCATGGAAACTTGTTTTGTTTGTCCTTCACATCTCATTAAGCTTTATGAAAGTCATCTGGGAAATTTCTGATTAAGCTTTAACAGGCAGACAAAAATCCAGCAAGCAAGCTGCCAGCATACCTTGATTACCCAAGGGTGTGAAATTTAAAATTAGAAGTGACTGATAGAGACCTTTAAATCTGAAAGCACCAAATTTATTTACATGATAGGATCTTGTGTCAGTCTGTTAGCATTTATTTATCTTTTAACATTGTCATTTTATTTCTTACTGATATTAGTTGGATTATTTCTAACTCAATTGTGAGTTTATAGCCACTTTCTAAAGAAATAAACCCACAGGAGGAATGTTCAATAATGACTGAATGTTTTAAAAGAATGAAGTTCTTATTTTGAAGGGATGATCATATTTTTCCATCTCCTTTGGAGATCAGGCTTTTGTGGTTGCTGGCTGAAAAGTCTTTGTAGCCTTTGTACTTTTTATCCGGTCACAAGATTTTATGGATTTTGTTGTGATTTTATGTGATAATTGCAAAGTGGAAGAAAAATCCACGTTTTTAAAATAATCAAAAAATGTATTTTTAGAGGATCAATTCAGGAATTAACCACAATAAAATCCAGTGCAACCATCTGCCTGTACCTAATAAGTAAATTAATGAAATGAGTGGCTGAGTTTCCGTATCAATGCAGATGTTGTGTGAGGGCATCTGAAGTTCGTTAAAGAACAAACTGTATCATGAAATCCAAAACCCACAGCAGAGAAGTTTGGTGTAAAGCTGGAGTTTAGTTATAGGGCATCATCCAAACTTTGAGTCTTTAATGGAACTCTGTTCAATCAATTGGAAGGTTTGCACAACTGCAAACCAACTGGGACAACTAAACTGGTTCCCCAGGCAAGGAGACCATTAATCAAAAAACACCCAAGTGGGCTGAAGTACTTCGACAGAGACGCTGGGGATCTTCATGACAGTAATAACAGTCCAGTTTGCAGTTTTCCACAAACCTTAAGGGACATAACAAACATGTAGGACATGATGCTCTGGTCAGATGACGCCAACATTAAATTATTTTGTCCTTCATGCACAGCACTGTGTCAGAGGTAATGGGAAAATGGATAGAGCTCAAAACAGGGCTGTACTGGAAAAAAATCTAGAAAATATTTGAGACTGAGAGAGAGAACAACAATCCTTAACACACATAATTAGTATGTTTAGACCAAAGTGTTTTCATGTGTTGGAATTTCTCAGTCATAACCCGATTAAAAAAAATTTTCTGTCAATAGAGCTGAAAAGTGGGTAAATGCATAGCCATAAAAGTTAATTTGCAAAGGTTGCTTTGATATTGACCAAAGGGGACTAAACACAAATACAGGCAACACTTTTCAGGTTTTGATTTTTGTTAAAAAAAAATTAGAATTTTCATTTCACTTCACACCTACAGTATGTGAAAAAATTTGTCATACAATGAAGGTGTTTTAGATTTAATTTGAACTAAATTAAGTGTATTACCTGACTATAAAACGCTTTTGTCAGCATTAGTTGCCTTTAAATGTGTTATACAAACCAAACTGACTTTGACTGACTTTGGAAAATTACTTGAAGCTGTACTTCAAACTTGTCCACAGGCTGTCTGGGTGAGACTTGTTTTTGTTATTGTTTCCTTTCCTCAGGCCTGTTTACATCTCAGCATGTCCTTCTAAAACTCAGGCTTGACACTTGACTCCAAGAAGTGTTTTCTCTTTCTCTTTCCCTCTTCAAAGTGGTAGACTAGAACCATGCCTTTATTTGTCAGACCCACAAGTAGTATTCTAAGATGCAATTTAAATGGGATTGAAATTATCACAGTAAAATGCAGAATTCAATGAAGCAATAAACTTCAGCAGTATATTGGCACTCATTCGACACTGCACAGTTCAAAACTGAAACATTTTTACAATATTTAGTAAATATGAGAGTAATGAGAGTATCTAGAAACTTTTAAATTGTAATGCAACTTTGCAAAGTTTTTCTGGTGTATAAATATGTTTTTTTGTGGGTTTTCTTGGCCAATTGTCAAAAAAAAAAAAAAAAAAAAGACACACGGCATTCTGTAATACCAAATGTTTGTTGATCTTGGAAAGTTAGAAAATAGCTACTTGTTTACCACATAGAAAAAAAATTCAAAATATTAAATTAGCTGTGAGAACCAAGGCTGATGAAGAACCTCATTTTATCCTGCCACCTTGCAGAGTGAAGAGGATGCACATTTCAGAAAATATTAAATCAAGTGAATTTGACAATTTTTAATCTAGGTGGTATAGGAAAGGACAACTTATATACCTGGTTTGTAATTTGTGATTTCATGCAGGGCTTACGGGCAGATTGGGAGCAGAAATTGAAAATGAAAATAAGTAATGAACTCTGGAATATCGCTTTAAAGAATGAACTCTGCTTACTCTAGACATCACCTTATTCAATTTAAAATTATTCAGGCTTCATTATTCTAAAGCAAACTTGCATATTTTCCCCAATACATCCCCACTATGTGACTAATGCTGTATTCATTCTTACTTTGTACTAAACTGACTCCATTTTGATCTTGTTTATTTTAAACTTTGTCAAATATCTGCCATGCAGAGCTGAGACTGTACCCACTTTTGATTCTACTGAGTTTCGGATTAGTTCTCTGAGAGTAATAAATGCCAATAATAACTGTTATCTTATGCTTTTAAGAAAGCTTGTTTTGATATTATAGAAAAAAAAGAAGTTTAATCTTTTAAATTATGTCTGAAGAAAATGGTAAGATTCTCATCTGGATAGAATGAGGTTTTCATTAGGAAACAAACTGAAACAATTCAAGAAGACATGGCAATCCTTTCTACAATGTATTGATAATTCAAACTGAAGAACTCCTATAAGTACTGCAATTTTTCATTTTTGACACTTTTGTTTTACATTGTCTTTATTTTTTTATGGCTAAATTAGAAAAAAGGAGACAAACTTGAATCCCTGATGCTTTGATTTTTCCAATCAATGAAATTGTTTAAAAAGAAAAAAAGTATTCTTGGTATCATTCTAAACAAACAAAATCGAAAAAGTGAGTTAAACTCATCCACTGATACAGCCAAAAAACACACAGGTATTAAGCTGTAAACGTTTGTGTCATGCAAAGCAAAATTCAAGCTGAAAATCTCATTGTTTTCTGAAGCAAATGAGTTTTGGGACACCTTTTATTAGATAATATATAGAAAGTTTGCATAAGATGTTGTAAAAGGGATCAAAAACTTAGACTTTACCTCATGTCTATTTACAATCAGAGAAAGAGCTTTTTTTTTGTCATAGCCTAGAATACTTCAGCTGGAAATGAAAATAAATAAACCCACAAGGGCAAAGACTGTGAAGAGAAAGTCATAAAGTTGTTGACTATGAAGAGACAGAATCAGAAAACAGCGCCAAACAAAACGGAGACGTATTTTTGTAAAGCAACTGTGGGCGGTTGTTTTAAAGTTTTTATGAGAGTGCTACATTTGATGAGGCACTTAGGATTCATTGCACAAAGTAGATCAGAAACAACAGCACTGGCACAATAGATCGAATGAATTTAAACTTGCTGCAGTGTTGGGGAAATCGTCAGGCTGGCAAAATATAGAAAACATTCAATGCCCCTAGTCAGATCTATTGATCTTATAAATACTGTTCTCAATCATTCAGTATTTCACTTTCATGTCTCTGCTTTGTTTTGTTGGAGATTTAATAGAAAATACATTCTTAAATGAGTGTCCAACATGTGCTGCTATTTTTTTTCATTTCTTATCTGCAAGCAGTAAAAAGAAGGGAACTGATTCCATTAGGCATAATAACTCATGAAATTCAAGTGTTGGGAATTTCTTTACATCTAGCGTGCATGAGCGTCCAATATGCTGATACCCCTCAATAAAGTCAAACGCAACCAATCACCATCAGAAACAGCTGAATTAGTAAATGAACTCTAATCCTGTATCATTTAAACTCAGTATAAATCTAACTGTTCTGATGAGGCCGAGGAGAGCTTTCATTTGGTGAAAAAAAACGCGTGATGAACAGGAAAGTCGGGGCTAAGAGTAAAATTAAAGGTGCAGAATTATGTATTTTCCACCAACATAGTGCCATATTTTAGAATAATCAAGTAATTATTTGACCTTTAAGCATTCTAAAAATGCTACATATGTATATCTACTAAGCATAACTTAAAGAAAAAGGAAACTTGACTTTGTAATTTGATGCCTTGAAATTGGAACAGTCTCAGTGATCTTCTGGCATGTCGTTAACACCTGTTCTCAGGAGCATTGGACTTACAAATAGTTTGTGCCTTATGAGGAAGAACCTCGACTTGAGACAACACCTCCAGGGTGAAGCTGTGGATAAATAGGCGTTTAGTTATCCCAGGATGGTTTTCACAGGAAACTTAAGGATTCCCCAAACATGCATGAATGTATCAAAGCAGCACTCCAGGAATGTTTGGGATCAGCGAATAACATTATGACATAATGTAAAACTCAAAATGGTAAATTTTACACACCATTCCCCTTGGATAATGGACAAGGGTAAATGTCCCTTATTCATTATCCAAAAATAGAACATGCACAATGTGATATAAACTGACAGGCTGGGCAAGGAGAGCGTTATTCAGAGAAACAGATAATAGGTTTATGATAGCTCAAGCAGTGATGCCAAATATTGCTTTTATATAAAAGAAGAAAAACACAAGAAGTATTTGAATTTTGTCAAGATACATCAAACATGTAGCAGGTGGTCTAATTAGACTAAAATGCAACTTTTTAGAAAAGACTGTGCTTCACTCTTAAGACCTTAAAATATGGCAGTGGAAGCATCATTCAGTGGTGACTCTTTTCCTTAAGTGTGGAGAGAGAAGTTGATCAGAGTTAATAGATGGATGGAGCTAAAGAAACCTGTAAGGAAATCTACTAGAATGCTAGAGTGCATGATTTTTTCAAATCTGTTTTGGATAGTAGGGTTTGCTTTGCAGCCATCTTTAGAGCATCAGAGCTCAAAGACAATAGACTTATTAAGTTCATTGCCTCTGGACTGCTCTGAAAGACCTCAGAGAAATCCAGAGAGTCTTTTATGTTTAGCACAGGTTGCTAAACATAAAAGACAAGACTGGCCTTCATTTGTATATTCATAAAGATTTATAAAGAATACATTCCTAAATATTTAACAATTAAAAAAAAGTTTTCATAAAGTATTCACTATAGTTAATTTCAGCGATTAATTTCTTTTGACCGGAATCTGACTCATCTCACCTTCAGCTGCTAGAGCCTGGAGTGCAAGCAGTGTAAGACAAGAATCTTATCTAGGTTGAAAGTGATGGTGATCAAAGCAACAGCTCCCACTCTGTAAAGTCTAATCTCTGTGCAGTAAAATGTCTCTCCTTGTCTCTCCTCAGATCAATGGTGCATACCTCACTGCAGCAGCTTCCTCATCCCAGCTTCTGTCAACACATGCCTGCCCTGGACTGGCTGTGAGTCTGCTCTGACAGTGTACTTGTGTGCATGCAGGTGTGTAGTGAGAGATTTGATTGATGTTGTTTGTATGCTAGAAAGGGAGAGTGAATGTGTTTTTTTATTTATTTATATATTTGCGGCGCTAATGGCCTGTATTTGAAAATAATATGACAGGAAGGGAGTGACGACATGCAGCAAAGGTATCAACGATGGGAGTAGAACTCATGACGGCCAAGTCGAGGATGATATCCTCTGTGTGCAGGGCGCCACATGGTGACGTAAATGTGTGTTTAGTGCATGTGAGTGAACAATAAGGACATATTGAAAAGGGATGAAGAGGAGATGGAGTGATGCTTCTGACAACAGGCATCTTCAGCTGATGTCGCTGCGGCCGGTCAGTTTGACCAGTCGCATCATCTGTAAGATGAGACTGAAATTCTCTGTGACCTCATGTTTTCTGCAGCTTTTGTGTCTGAAAGTCTGGAGCACTCTGCAGTCCTGGACTCAATTTTACTCAGGTTGTTTAAATGTGTTTTTATTTTTATTTTAGAAAAATACCAGAAAACACCACTGTTTTTATTCTCTTTTGGAATCAAACATTTATAAAAACCAAATCACACAGTCTAATTATGATCAAATCTAATGGATTACCACGTTGAGCTTGCTCACACCAGCTCAAACAAAATCATTCTATGAAGTTCTTAATATCTCTATTTGATGGTATAGTCATGATAATCCTTTAATTATGCATTTGTGGTTATCTTATCTTGCGATGGGTTTTGTTTGCTGGTTGGATTTGAGTTGTTCTACTAATAATTTGGTTTGTTTGCACCACAGATTGCAGCTTCAGGTGCTTTCACTTCAAAGCTGGACTTTAAGTTACTTGTAATTGATTTTACAAAATACAAATATAGTTGGTCCTGATGGATTGATAGTAATATTCATTTGTAGATCTCACAATTACGTACCTATTTACAAAGCAACATTTTTTAGGATTAGGGTGAACTACATTACTAAAGCTACATTAGTTAAAGTTAAAAATGGTTCCCATACTGCTACATTTCTGTCCTTGTCCGGTTGGAGTTCAGTGCTGCTGTCAACATGCCTGAACACAGCATCTTTGTGGAAAGACTTAAATATATTGTGTTTAGCTTCTCCTGATAAATATTGTTTGAAAATCATATATGTAGTTCAACAAATTATTCTCACCTCTGTTTATCTATAAACTCTCATGATACACATACATATATTTTTCAATTTACTACATTTTAATTGTTTTAAAACTGTAATAGTCAACCAACACAATGAATGAGATTTTCTGTTCGATCAGGAGGAGTGAATGCTGCAAGTCAATGACTTGCTGCAATCTACTAGGTTTATTTTGAAATGTTTTAAGGAACTTTGAACAATTATTGTGCTTACTGTACTGTGAGGTAACTAGAATCAATTGATCAGTCAGTTGGTCTATTTATCATGTCCAGGGTGTAATATTGTAAAGGGATTGTATCTAGATTTCCAAATAAATGCCTTAAACCTCTGCAGTAAGTTTAAAACAGAGGTGCAACTGAGATTTGACAGTTTTCAACCAGGGAGCGCCTGTCACACCGGTGCTATCTTCCCTGCCCTGGAATGAAATGTTCCTTGACTGCAATGTTAAGTTTTCTCTTACAAATCTTTACTTTTTATTCTATTGGGAAAACATGTATTTTTACCATATGGCCTATCTGTTGTAGTGGTGATCATCCTTGATTGATATATTTGATATTAATAATTTAACATTTCAGAGTGCTACATGTTTTACATATTTCAAAGCTATGTTTATATTAATTCCTCTAAGATCTCAGTTTTCACACCTGAACCCTTGTGGTTATTTTTAATCCTTTTCACCAAAATGTTGTTTGTCTTGCTTTTATCTCTTCTCTCAGAGATCTCGAGGGAAACCAGATTCAGACTCTCAACTATTCCATCTTAAAAACATGCAGCAAACTTGAAGTCCTGTGAGTACATGATAGAGACATCAAATAATTTATCCAATATGGCTGGTATGTTTTTATTGCATTCATCCAGTGTTTTGAGAACAATCTGTATACATTTTTTTTATCCATTTGTCATGACCACAAATTCACCCAGCGTTTTGAGAACAATCTGATCACTTGTGCATTATATTATTAACTTTCCACTGCAGCTGTGTCCTCAGCATGAAACAGAAGATTAGTTGAAACTTTTGATTGACAACTGGTGCAGACTCAGCTGCAGCGACACCACGAGTTGTGGACTGTCTGACCTGCATTAATTAATTAATTGAAATATAATATTTTTGGTGGAATAAAGTAAATATTTACCAAACTTTGCCATATTTTTCTGGCCTGATTGTTTTTTACTTGATTCCTTTCTCTTGTGGTATATTATTAACTGGTTTTTGAATTTTTGCCTGGAGACTAGAAACATTTAGCTGTTAACACCTTCCTGTGTTAACAGCTTCCTGATGAAGCAGATTTGTAACAGTCAGCCTTGTGCCCTTGTCCACAGAAGGTCCCAGAACATCTTGTGGTAAAAGTTATTGATCAATTGTTTGTATGACTGCTTGAAAAAGCCCAACCTCTTTCCTTGTAAACATAATAAAATGCAGTGGGGACTGAGAGCTGGCGGAGTTGACCCCAGATAGTCTTTGACAGCAGTTCGCCGCATCTGGCTCTGCTCCTCTCTTCTGCAGAAAAGTAATTTATGTCTCTGGTTGATACTTTGTCTCACAGATCTTCCCAGATTCATATTAGATTAGGTTTCATACATTCACTGCAGGGATCCAATGTAGCACATTGTCTTACTCTGCTTTCTGACATTCTGACTGCAAATCTGTCTTGTTCAGATTACTGATGGACAACAGAATCACGAGAGTCCCTGAAGACACATTTCAGTCTCTGTGGAAGCTTGGTGAACTGTGAGTATATATATATATATTTTTTTTTTCTTCCTCTTCGTACACATATTTGGACACATGAACACATGCTCACTTTGATTAAAAATGTTTTCAGTCAAGACTGATACTTCTGCGTAATGGGTATTTGCATGTGGTTGAGATTTTTGTTTTAGTGGAAGATAGTCAGCAGTTTTGGATCTTTACCACTGCTGTTTTTCAACAGATAAAGGAATAGAGCCTTCAATAAGCCTTATTACATTTCCTGCAAATTAATTTAGCAAAATGTAAGAACTGACTTTGTAATTATTTAAGTCGACTCAAAAATAAAAACTGTATGGCAAAGTCAAAGATATGCTTTTATTTCTGAGATTTTTGTCTTTGTTTGGACTGGCGATATACAATGAGCTTGAAAGGGGAATTAGAGACACAAAGGCACCAAACTAAAAATGACTGAGGGTCATTAGAAAATGCCCACACATTAAGAGTGCATGACAAGATCTAAATAACAATATTAATATCTATGCAGCGTACAATAACCCAGCATTAGCAGAGGAAATATGCTTCACACTGAAGTAAAATATTATTTCTGGATGCGTCATTAAAGGTTGTGCTATGGAATTAAATGACATATTCACTGACATATATCTTACTTTTTTAAATACATAAGAAATTGTTGCTTCTATAGCAGTGATGTTAAAAGCTGCAAAAGACTTTACACTGGCATCGAGGTTCTGCCTCAAGCAGGACAATGACCCTAAGCAAACAGCCAGGACTCCAATTAAATAATTTAGAACTTGAAAATTAATCATTGCTGACATGAGAGTCAAGAAATGAGAGTTTAAAGACTAGAAGAGAAACACCCAAAAGACTTTCAGAAATGATTCCAGTGAAATATGGTTTTGCAAACCGTTAAGTCAGGTTTGCTGAATTCAAATCCAATCCACATTTTTTATACTTTTTAAATAAAATATTTAGGGAACCATGTTTAAATAGGTGTTTGTGATGTGACAAAATATTAAAAGTATGAGTAGCATGAATACTTTTTCAAACATGCATGAATACTTTCGGCAGGTTATGACTTATAATCCCCTACATAAATATACAATATGGTAATTTTTCTTTTCCTGCCTTCCAATCTTTTTTAGAAATCTGTCTGGTAATAGAATCAATGAGCTGCCAAAGAACACATTCAAGAACTTGTCCAAGTCCCTCCTGAAACTGTGAGTAACAAATTATACATAGATTCAAACATTGTCTTTTATTTTGTGCATATTGCAACCCTGCCAAATCAAGGTAGAGTTTAAAGTATGAAAATCTCTAGTTTAAAGGTAAGATTCAAAGAGCTTGACCCTGCTGGAGAGAAAAAGAAAAACTTCATTGAAAGAGAAAAGTTTTCTTCTGTTTTGAGACTTGAAGCAATACTACTACAGTTATGTGCTAGAAAATCATGTGCCATACAAATGTAATTATTTCAATTCAGTTAATGCTTATTTAATCGAGGACAGCACAGTAAACAATGTTACATGACAAAAACAAAGCAACTCTTGTTTTATACGAACGTTTTCAAGCCACAACATAATTTAAAAACCTAATCCTTGATTGGATCTTTTTTACGACAACAAAATTAGAATTAAAGAGTCCCATCACACATGCACACAGACATACACTGAATTACTGTAACTATTAAGAAATACACAAAAGTGCATATTTGAGAAAACTAATGCTCCACAATAAAGTAGGTTGGTATATAGCAGTGTTGACAGATTTATTTTTGTTTCAGCCATTTTTTTCACCTGGGAATTAAGAAGTTTAAGATCTGTTAAAATGTGTATTGCTAATGGCAAACTGTTCCAGATATGAGGGAAACTAAATGAAAAGGAACCTTGACCAAATGATATTTTGTGTGTTGCAGGTTTGCAGTCATCATTAACTGTCCCTCCAGTTAAAACTTCTGTGCTGCTGGCTATTTCATCAGCTTATTGAGATTTGAAGAGATTTGAGACACAGATTAAATAATGAGATTAAACAGATTTGTGTTTGGTTGGCGAACGGAACAGAAAAATATTCTTCCAGTCATGTGCAAGTCCTACAAAATGCATTAAGCTACAGTATATTCACTCGGTGGTATCTCTTTTTATTTTGGTGGTAAAATATTCTTATTTTGAAATATTTTCTTTGTTTGGAGCAGGGCTAAAATGCAGACAGTCATTAGAGAAAGGTATTTTGAAAGTTATAATAAAAAGGGAAATTATAAGGTCTTATCCAAGGTAAACAGGACAAAAAGCATGAAAATAGAAAAGGGCAATAGAATGGAAGAATCAATTGAGGGAATAACAAAAAACTAGGAGCTTAAGTACTGAGGCAGGGTTTAAATATAAACTAATCAGAAGAAATGTGGAACAGCTGTGGGAGAAGGAAAGCAGGGAAACTGAGGTATGGATATTAATAAACACTGAGGAAGCTGAACTAAGACTAAAAAAGCATCGAAAAAACATTAGGGAAAGGCCTGGAACTAAACTAAGAGAAGAAACCAAAATACGCGGCTAAAAGAACATAAGAATGATCAGGAATAAAGTATGTACAAAGAAATGAACAAGTGTGGCAACAGCATTGTAATAATATTGAAAACAGAAAGCTGAATAAGATATGACCCAAATAACATAAATAAAACAAGGAAGTAATTAAACTGCAACTAAAAAACACAACCAAACTCAAACTCCTGTGGATTTTGACTGAGCAATAATGACATGACTATTTACAGCAATAAAATTGGATTCAAAGGTAGGGTCAAAATGAACAATACAATAAAATACAAAAAAGTTTCAAATGTTTTCTTCGAATCTGTGTATACTCATGTAGTGTGATTATTTTTTTAAGCATGCAAAATTATTATTGTTAATGCAAAGCAATAGTGGGCATATTTAAAAACGGTGCATTGCACCATCAGATGCAGCAGTCTACAGGGTAATAAAAAAAGTAAATAAAAAACCCCGAGAACAAAGAGTACATTAGTAAAACAAACCAAACATTTCCAGTCATAAATAAAACATAAAGGAAATAAATTCTCCTTGACAGTGGTTTGGTTGTGGTCTAATTTTAAAGAAACCAATTTGAATTAAGTGGTTTTTCATAACATAAAAGTTTCGCAACAGGGCTTTTTTGCACACACTCCCATCCAAACATTAAAGTGTTACCTGCTGGGGTAGAACTGACATTTTTACCCGTCCTGAAACACATTGACTTGTGGGAGAAGTGTTAGTAAGCATTTTAGATTGCATCTCCTTGATTGTAGGAAGGAGGGGAAAAGGAGTATCTTCTATTACTGCCACCTGCTGGTATGTTTGTTCTTTCAAATTGTTCCAGGAGGTTCCACTAGAGTTTGCTGCACTCAGCTGGCTTTACATAGCTGGTTTGATAAATCCTGTAGTATGTGGTCCCTCAGCAGCTGCAGTTAAGCATTTGATCCTGGTCTTTCAGTTATGAAAGACCAGGATTGTTGGTGTGAACTGCAAGCCTTCTTGTAATCTCTATACTAGTGTATCCAAAGCTTAAGCCATCATGCAAAAGATTTCACCCTACAGCGTGAAAAACCTGAAGAAAGGAGCAAAATGAGCATCAGTGGTCCTGGAAAACTTCAGTTTGAGAAAAACATTTCTTACATGTCTTTAATATAAACTGCTGGCAAAGAAAATTAAAAGAATCAAAACTATTCTGTATTTCTCTATATTTTTAAAATTATTATTTAGAGAGAAACTGAGATAATAAAAATGTTGTGGAAGTGAATGCTATTTTGAAGTAAATCAAAAGCCAAAAGTCTCCAGACATTGGCTGCAGACAAATGACCTCAGCTGCATGTCCAGCATGTATTTTGATTGGCTGAGTCACTGCTTTCCTTTATCCTTTATTTAGTCACATCTGACTTCTGCTCTAGACTTTTTCTACTTTGTGAATACAGAGAGCAAATCAAATAGTCTCTCGATTTATATAGCACTAGATAAAAACAACGAAGTTTGCCCAAAGTGCTTCATACAGTTAAAATAATTACATTTATCATTAAATTATTATTTTACCACTTTGGGGCACTCATATTCTGGATAGAGTTTCAAATTTTCATCACTAGGTCTTCAGGAGATTATTAATATGAAAAGAAAGTAATAAAACAAGACAGTGAAGATACAGCTAAACCAATAAACCCTGTGCTGGAACATTTGCATACCATAAATTATTTCTTTCTTTCCAACTTGCATCCAGTGTGTATTTAAAAGCAACACACATACTTTGAATAGTGAAAGGATTACAAAAATAGCTTTACTCTTCCTGTTTAGAAGCTCCTAAAATGAATTATTTGAAATGCCAACGCATATACCAAGATAAGAATAATTGTGACAGCAGATGAAAGATTAATGAAGTCAGGAATAAAGGCTGTTCCCTCATTTAAAAGTTCTAAAAACTACCAGTAAAATGTTTTCAATGTGACTCCAACTTCACAGGCAACTTCTATAATGACGAGCTCCAAATAGAAAAACATTATGTTACGTTACCTGTTCAGATTCAAGATGTTGGCCACAATTCATTTCTTACTTCAGTTATGCATGTGGAGCAACTTAACCACCAGGATTATCCAGTTTAATTAGAAAAATCAGGAGAAATATGATGCTCCTGAAATAATAAAGCAAACTCAGTCCTATTCAACCTGCCTCTATTACTATTATTGACCTATTACTGGTCTTGTCAATTTCATTAAAAAATGTCACTGAAGTATAAATTGTCAATTGCCCAACTTCAGACCCTTCTAGGGTGATTATCCTGCAACTTTTTAATGTGTCCCTTTTCCAGCACAACTGTATCAAATGAATGTCTCTGCAGAGCTGGACGGCAAGCAGGGATACAGCTACACATTGCATGTTATCAGGTCTCAATGCCTGCCTTGGAAACCCGTCGTACAGCTTGTCAGAAATACATGTTTTTTATTTAAGGTTTATCGCAGTCATGCTTGGTCATGTTGGGGATCAGCTACACAAAAAGTTTATAGGCCAAACATTGTTATGCAGTCTGTTAAGTGGTTTTGTGGCTTGTTCTGTCTACAAGGCAAAGAATTAATTAATGGACCAGAAGTGTGGTTTCTGCTTTGAATCCGATCCAGTGCTGACAGTTGTGCTGTTGTCTGTTTCCAACCACACTGCAATGTCAGATGACCAAAATTTTCTGCTGAATGGGAAAAGTTTGTCAGACCACTGACCAATATTAACCAGTGACCAAACATCCACTTTTCCCCAGACATATCCACTATTCACGCTCTTCAAACACCTGGGGTTTCTTCGGTTTATGAAATTACCCAAGTTTTAATAGTTTTCATACTTAAATAGACTGGTGTGATAAAACAGCTTTTGTTTTATTTGAGGTCGTCCTGGAGGCGCTGCTGAGAGAGGTGTTTGCAGCAAACTGCAGCAGAGCAGAGATACACACATTGCTTCTCTGCTTGGGTCAATGATTATCCAAAACAAATGTAATAATAGCAAAGTCTCCACCTGAATTCATGATGTGAAGATTTCTAGTGATTTATCACCATAGAAATATTATCTCTGTGCAGAAGGTGGGAGACTCTTAGAACACAAGTTCCTATTGCAAACAAATAACTGAGTCCTCAAAAATTCTGGGGAATAAATACTTTTGCAGAAACAAAAGTCTTATAGCTAAAGATGGTGACAAGATAACAAAACAATAGAACTAAAAACCACAAATTTTTGAAAGATTTTAGTTATTTTAGTTATTGTAAGCCCACAACAATTCCAAGATTCCCAGAGGAAATCTTGGAATTTTGGTGCCTGTTAAATATTTTGAGGCAGACATGAACAGAAAACAGCTGGAGATTTTCTGTTAGCAAAATATTTACTGATTTTCAAGAGATCCCACACTGAGTTTGCAAGTAATCCTGAAGTGTTTCTTTCTGTAGAAATATATCCTACAATCCCCTTCTCCGCATTCATCCGAGTCACTTCAACCACCTGACTCAGCTTCAGTCTCTGTAAGTACAAAACAAACTGTCACATCTGAATTTCAATAGTCTCTTTGAAAACAGAATTGCCTACCAACATACTTTCAAAGCTAATATTCTGTTGTTGATTAAATTTAAAACCTTTGTTTCAACATTCAACCAACTATTTAAAGAATTAAACATATATATTGTTTATCACATTGTAAAACAATTATTTTGATGTGACTTTTTTGCGGTGTACACTTGCCCCACCCACATGCCTCCTGCTCTCTGACCAAAGGCAACATTCTCTGTTTTTATTCAGGGCTCTGGAAGGTATCGAGATACCAGATATTCAGACTAAAATGTTTCTTCCCATGAAGAACCTTTCACACATGTAAGTAAGATCTTGATGAAACGCCACCACTGAATAAGTAGCACCACATTACATTTTTTATGAGCAGTCATTGTCTCCTTGTTTTTTTTCCCGCTGTCATCACTTACATTTGTTTTTGTCCATCTCAGCTACTTTAAGAAATTCCAGTACTGCTCCTATGCTCCTCATGTGAGATCCTGCAAGCCCAACACAGATGGCATCTCGTCATTTGAGGACCTGCTGGCAAACATGGTGCTGCGGGTGTCTGTTTGGGTCATGGCTTTCATTACCTGCTTTGGGAATCTCTTAGTCATCGGTATGAGGTCACTGATCCGTGCAGAAAACAATCTACATGCTGCCTGCATCAAAGTCCTCTGCTGTAAGTATCTGCACATAATGACACTGTGTTTAAGAAGAAAGAGATTTAAATCTATACCAATTTCTTCCATAAATTACACCGTTGTGACTTAAGGTCATTTTGTTTTTCAGAATGTTTCATATTTCTGTGCAATAATTTGAAAAAAGCATGCCGCAAAACTAAAGGAAAAGACATAAAGTTTCTGTTGTGTGTGTTTTATGTGTGTCACAGTAGGATGTGTAGTTGTTTGTTTCTCCACTGTTTTTGAGTTCATGTCCAGATTCAACAATCTTCATATTGATGTATTAATCTGTAAGCATTTGTCAGAGCAATTCTGAATGAGAATCGATTGGAAAGTACTTTGAGTGATTGATATGAGCAAGAAGCAATGTAGAAATTCAATTTACTATTGTATTAGGTTTTACAGGAGCATCAAATATAGACACATATAGGTTCATTACACATAGAGCAAAATATTTCATTTCATCTCTGCTCTTACATGGGCATCAAGTGTAATTTCTTGAGTTTCACATCAACACAATGTGCAACCTGTAATTTGTGGGGAAATTCAATGTGTCTTACATTGCAGCATTAAAATGTTTGGGACTTTAACACTTCATATTCTTAATCATTCAATATCTGATGTCGAACATGCAGAAAATATGTGAAATTTTTGTGCAGAAAGTTACAAACTATTTTAGATTTGACTTATATTTGATGACTGAATATTTAGTATATTTCTGTTAATTCATATTTCTGCTCGGCAAATTTCAACCTGTGGACCAAATACTGATTGATGGCGAACCATTTTTGTTTTATTGTTTGCAGTTTGTTGCCATGTCGTTGTCCGATTGAAGAATTGATCACTGGTTGTCAACAGGATTGTTGTCTTGGGATTTTTGTGGCTGCTGATCCAAGCTTTCATTGCTATGTTCTTTTGCTGGTATTTTTGGAAAATGTGCTGGATTATTTCTCAAATCTTTGGAAAAAGTTGCCTTCATATCTATTGATCCTAATTTTACATTTCTTGGCTGTGTTCTTGACTCTCATAAGCAACTCCACATGTAGTTCGTCTCAGAATGGTTAACTGTTCCCACAACATCTAATTCATGATAACAATATATTTTCTTCTATGGACAAAAGCTTTTTAAGATGTTCCAAAAGATCTGAAGAAGGAGTGATCAGAGAAAATAATACTCATTGTGCAGCATTGAGTCCATCCTTGCACTTCCTCCAAAATTTGAGTCTTTCTTTGACAGAAGGACTCAAATTTTATGCCAAAGAAAATTGACAGAGTTTTCTTTCTGTCAATTAGGAAGCTCCTAATTGTAAAACCATGATTGAATCATGTTGGAGACATCATTTTACTGTCTCCTCAAAATGCTGTCCCACAAAACTCTTCCTCTTTTTTTACATGCAGATATTCTCCCACCATGCTGCCAGTGTGAGCAAGCTCTGCACTGGTGGACATGCTGGGAACTTATTTGAGGCAAGTCGGCTGCTCACCTTGATGATTCAGAATCAGTCCTTCTTGGTGCAACGACTTATGAAGTTGGTGGTGAAACTGAGCTCGTTATACCAGGAACTTCTCTGTGAAGTGCTGGTAAAAAGGTTGTTAATGGGTTAATAGAGGAGCAAAGTACTGATGACTTTGTGAAGTCAGAGTGTCAGAAAGAGCATATGTTTTTTTCAGTTACATGCTTTTACAGATTCAAGTGACATTTTCAAACTAATTTAGCTATTGGCAGTTTGTGAGGTGAGGAGGAGAGTATGAGCTGTTTGAAATGTGTGACAGGTACTGATCACATGTATAAAATATTGTGCATAAATTAATTTGAGTAACTGCAACATCTATTATAAGTAGTAAAAGTATCTTTACTTGCAGTTGTGGTAGCAATTCAGGCAGAAGTTCTCCCTTGTTGCTTTTTTAAATCTTTGTTGGTTTTTTTATGTAGATATTTTATAATGGCAATAAATCAAATTTATAAGCGACATTACAATTCTCTGGAGGATGTGGATAAGACTAAACAATCTGTAATTATTGAAAAAGCCATGACAACCCTATGAATGTTTATTGTGATGATGTCAATTAGCTTATTTAATTCATTTCTCAGTTCTTTGAAGGAGCTCAAGTTTTATTGTTTTGTTATTCATATGTTTGCTTTTATTGTTAAGAAGTTGTGTCGAAATGAGATCCTGTCTGTAAAGACGCTTGAGGAAAAAAGGATCCTTTAACTATGGGGATATTTCATGAGTAAATGTTTTGTTTTTATAGGAAGATCCTAATTATAAAACCATGACTGAATCATGACTAAGAAAGGCAACATTTTATAAAATGTCACTGCGGTCTTAGAGGACATTGGAAATGTCATAATTGTGAAGTGAAATGATGGTGATACATAATTTAAAAAAGTTTTTGTAAATTAAAAGAATCTTAACACAAAAAAAATGTGTCGAAACACTTTTTGATACAGTTGAAGCTGGAAGTCTTTGGGTTATGGATCTACCACTAGCTTTTGTTTATTAATGCTCTTCTCATCAAGCCACTCAGTTTTGGTGAACAGCAACGTTTTGGACTAGATGTTAGAGTGGATCAAAAAGTGTTTTCTTTGCCATGTTCAGTTTTTGTGATGATAGTTAGAACCTAGCGTTTCATTAAGCATCACTGCAACTTTATCTCTGACCTGTCTGCTGCCTTCATTCATTTTTATCCTGCACTTTATTCTCTAATGTACTCTTACAAACCTCTGAGGCATTTGCAGAACAAGCAGATCATTTGTTCATTAGGCAACTTTCAAGACAACTGAGTGCAAAAAGGTTTTATTTAGGGGTCTCAGGCAAAAGGAAACAAAAACAAACTGACTAAAAAATGCATTTAAGTGCTTATTTCTTGGTTAACAGAGCCACAAGGAGTCTGTTATCTCTCAACCTTGATTAGTTCAGTTATTTTAGACTTTTTATGCATATTTTTCTGTGAATAAAAAAATTCAGCTGTTTTTTTTTGTGTGTGTGGATAACATATTAAAACAAAATAAAATAAATACATAAATTGTACTTATTTGAACACCAGTGCCAGATATTTATGCCATCCGATATTTTTACACCAAGACATTCAAATGTTTGATTTTCATTGTCACTACTTACTTTAGGATTATGTAGACAGCATGGCTTAAACATTTCAGCTGCATTATCATAATCCATCTCACCACTGAAGAAAGTCGCCTTCTAACAAATGATTAAACACATCAGTGGGAGTCTGCCTTTTAAAGTGACAGGTGCTTCTAAGATGGGAGATTATTAACTGTGTGGGAATGTGTGTAGGGAGTTTTTCTTTTTTTAACATAGTCCATTAAAATTCTTCTGACTGCCTTTAAAGTCTTTCAGCATTACTCTTTTGTTTTCATGTTCCAAGTTTTGTTGCATAACCTTACCTTTCACTCACAGAGTCTGTGCATTTTGCTTGTCGTTTCCCCCATTAATTCCTCAAGTATTTGCTCATAAATCTCAGCTTTACCTGCTGCTTCTTGTACACCAATTTACTTTTGTGCATAAGCACAGCTGAAGCCAAACCATGTAACTTTTGATTGATAAAGAATTATAGTAAATAATTTCTGACTTAGCTCACTTATGTTTACCAAAAAAGAATTCTATTTGTTTATTTATTTTTAGAAATGTAATTTTTATTTGTTTTGATATCAGATGTTTATCATATTTTGGAAGAACTGCCTTTAAAACTACATGACTAGCATCAATAATCTTACCTGTTCTCCCCCAAGTTTCCCACAATAATTAATTTTTTTTTTTGTCCTTTCCTTTGGACAGAACTAGGGTGTGTATCCTGATCACACACACTTTTTTAGCTTTGCCCACCAATTGTCTATGGAACAGAAATACGGACTTTTTAATGTCAACTTCAAGCACTGATTTGACTTTGTAAATAATTTAGCAGTGTGCTTACTTGAAATCAGTGACATTTCTGACTGAGATTTAACTTCTTAGCTAATGTTTTGAGATAGTTCTTTATTTTTTTGACATTTCTTGTCCTTTTGTGAAGTGTATCACTCCCATCTGCAGCAAAACACCCACACACCATGGTGCTCCAGCCATCTGTGTCCTTAAGCATGCAAGCCTTCCTCGTTTTTCTCTGAATATAACAGTGTTCATTGTGTCCAAACACTTTACTTTTTGTTTCATCGGACCACGAGACATGCCACCAAAAATCAAGGTCTTTGTCCCTGAGAGGATTTATTTTATGTTGCTTCACTGGCTTTTCAGACAATTTCACTGTGAATAATGATGAGAATGTTTATTCTTATCATTATAGCACATTTAAAACAACCTTATCTGCCCAGAATGGTTAGCAATAGTTACAATATGTCATACAATCTACATATGTAATATGTAGATTTTACATATGACATATATATGTCATACATATGTCATAAAATAAGAAATAAAAATTTTACATGAACCATGATAAAATTGGCAATAAAATAATAACAGGAATAAAAACAAGTCATACTTTATTTAATCTTGATTTCAGTTTCTCAAAGACTTTTACCAATTAAATACTTTTTTTTTTCTTTTTTAACTGGTGTTGAAAGCCAGGGAAAATAAAACCTCTTTAGCTGTATGCTAAGGTTCATGTGAACGATTTAGAACCGAAATACTTTCAACCCTTGAACAAAGAACCCATCTCCTTCTCAAATCGCTTTAACTTGCACATAATTGAGCAAAAGATTATTGATGAACCAAAATTGTAGAGAGGTCTGTGATTCTTTTCTCGGCTTTCAGTGCCTTGACATCATGAACTGGAATTTTCTAGATTTATTAAAGGTGTAGTAATTATATTATAGGATTATTATAATGCTATCCTGGGTTTTTGCAAATGGAAATAGCTTTGTAATCCAACCTCACATAAAACATGAAAGTTTACTCTGATTTAATGTTAAATAGAGAGAAAAAAACTGTTATGCAACTTTTTATAATGTATGTAAATATCTTGTTTCATCTGCATGTTTGAAGTAATGCAGATTTCCCCTGACAGGTTGTTACTCTTGACTGCTCTCAAATGGTAGTAATATTAGGTTTCTGAATTTTAATGAGATGCTTTTTTTGTTCTGTTGGGAGCAACCAACAGTTGGCAGATAGACATAAACCCACACTGGGGTGTTGCATTGAAAATATGTGTGTGTCCTATCATCTAGGTGCAGACTGCCTGATGGGGGTGTACTTGTTTTTTGTTGGAGTGTTTGATGTGAAATTCCGGGGACAGTACAATCGAAACGCCCTGCTGTGGATGGAGAGTGTGGAGTGTCGCACCATTGGCTTTCTAGCCATGCTCTCCTCAGAGGTGCTGCAACACACTTTAATCAACAACTTATGTGATATATAAAAATGGCTGTTTGAGTTTGAATATTTTGTGGATATTCTCAAATCCAGACACAGTAGAAAAATCATATTTAGATGCTCTAAATGTTCCTGGGGAAGATGCAGGGGAACTGCTGTATTGGTTAGGTTAGGCATTGCTCTGTTGGGTACTGGACCACTTTTTTTCACAAAAATTAGTAGATCTTATTTTATTTGCTTCTGTGGAACAAGTTTTCAGTTTCAGCTATGTCACCCAAATTGCCACCATAAGATAAGAAGAAACTTGATTCAATGTTCCTGAATAACTTAGGAAACGGACTCTAGCCAATCATAAAATTGAAAATACTGGAACTACATTGTGACTGTCCACATGGAAACAAGGTTAATAATTCTAAATTTAGGAAGCAACCAATTAATAATATCACATCTAATTGTTGCTTTTAAAAACCTGTGTGAAAAGAATGGTTAGAATTTGTGATTAAAATCCAAAAGCAACCCAACATGTGTGTGTAAAGTATACCTGCATGGACAATCCACTCATGGTCATGGCAGCTGCACACACTGATATCCATTAAAATGAGTAATTAACCAGTGTGCAGTGAAAATAAAAGTAAGTTTTATATGCTATCACATATAGAAAAATGTTCATAAAAAATGACCTTGCAATATTGGAAGCATTTATGATCTAAATGTTCACTTTTACTATTCCTATTTTTCATAGTTATTATTTTCTCCCAGGTATCTGTTCTCCTCCTGACGTACTTGACTCTGGAGAAGTTCCTGGTTATTGTGTTCCCTTTCAGCAATTTGCGCCCAGGAAAACTTCAGACTGGGGTGAGATATCTAATCTCTCTCTGATCCGAATTTGAATGTTTTTGTGTGTTTTTATGCTTATCCAGCACTGATTCTCTATAATTCAAATTCAGCTGCCTTGTTGCGTAAAATCCAGTGCTGCGCAGTGCAGTGCACTGTAGTGTAGTCACTCATCCATTTGGATATCCTGCGTAAAATAATGTGGACATGTTTATTATGGCAGTAAATCCGCACATAGATGAGTTGGTTCACGCAAGCAACATTTTTTGGCAGCACTGACTGCACAAACAGCTTGTATCTGAGTCATTTGGAGAGAACATTACAAAAACACAGACAGTGTGAAAACTGCAAACATAAATTACAATAAAACAAGACTTTTTTTTTTTTTCAAATACACAAAACAGAATATTGTTATGTCCTCTGAGACCGGTTACACAGATGTCAAACTCCAGTCCTGGAGAGCCACTGCCCTGCAACTTTAAGATGTGCCTCTGCTGCACCACACCTGAATAGAATAATTAAGTCATTAGAAAGGCTCTGGAGATCTGATCTACAGAAGAAGGAGGTAATTTATTCATTTCATTCCAGTGTTTTGTAGCTGTCTCACATCTAAAGTCTACAGGACAACAGCCCTTGAGGACTGGAGTTTGACACCCCTGGGTTAGGAGAAAGCACATTAGCTGAGGTGTCAGCAGTGAGAAGAAGAAAAGGACATCTGTTTTAAAGACAGATAGTTTCCAGCTGCTTGTCTTTGTTCAGAAAGTAACAAGAGACACTGAGGTCCTGTTAAAAGATATGCAGACTTAATTAGATTTCCAAGCCTACAGCTGTTTTATTGCTGACAGCGAATCCCATAAAAGGTTTTTAACAATCTGTCATCAATCTGTTTACAATTCTGCTCTTATTTTACCCGAGTTAATAAGTGTAATATAAATTTGCAGCTGTATAAAACCCAGAAATACAGACCTGTTCCTCTCAAACAGCATGAATAGTTTTAATGGGGACTATTATGTGAAATAAACTTTTGTGAGCTTTACATCATTTTATAATGTTGTTCCCTCATCAAAAAACATACTTGTAGTGTTACATAGATTCATTCTTACATATTTGAGAAATTCTTCAATCTTCAATGGTAACCATTCAGATGTGCAAAACGCCTTTTCCATGCAGCTCCTACTCAGAACTTCAGTCTCCAAACTGAGTTTCCGCCTCACAAAGCATTCCTCACCCACGACTCCCTCACTCAGCTCCTACAGACTAGCAATAGCAACAATTAACATACAAAAAGTGGAACTGCACATGCTGAGTTCTACTTCTCATTACAACACCAGTAAAATTGTTGTAACTGGCTTAATGGAGAAGCATTGCTGTGATGACGTGGCAGAGTGTCGGAGACGTGATGAGTTTCTTAAAGAGACAGAGGCTTAATTTCAAGGAGTTAAATTGCAAAGTCAATTAACTTTTTTAAGTTGTGTTTGATACGGTATGTTTATTACCACTGAGGGCAACAGTTACTTGATTGTGGTATAAAATGGCATTGTTTGCTTGGAAAACACACAATATTGCCCCATTAAAAATTTACAGTTGTTGCTTTAGAGCAAAGAAAAACATAAAATCTTTCTATATTTATGTCTATTGACATGGAGCTATAAGGTCTCCATGTCAATGTCACTATTTTTTTAAGTTTCATTCAGTTGGACATCCACTTCCCTGTCCAAAGACTCTTCACATACTCTAATATTTTGAGTCGAATTGCTGCCAGAATTTCTCTAGCACATCTCAAAGAGGCGAGGTTAAATTCTGGATTCTGGCCTTGGCTGGCCAATCCATGAATAAAAGCAATGTCTCATGCTCCTTGAAATACTCTTGTATAATTTGAATTAGATGAACACTGGCTTTCTTTTCCTGGAATTACCTGTCAAAAGAGAGGAACAAATTCACTGATAGAAATAGTTGCTCACTCAGTGACCTTAAATAGTCAGATGACTTCATTCTTTGAGTACCAAATGTTATTTCACCAGATGTGACTAATAGTCATGTGGCCACTTCTTACCCTGATGCACCTGATCAAAACCTAATTGAGTATTTTTACCTAGATAGCTTCACAATAATACTATACGCATCTATGAAGCGCATGTGATTAATCTAAAAAGTTTAACATGTTGATAGTACATAATGCAGACTAATCACATTACCTATGTTGGCCTAAAAACTTCTCTTCCACTCGGGGTAACTTTGTTAACAGCAGCGCATTATATGGTCTTGTACTGTAGTCACAGAGTTGGTCACAAACTGGAGTGATCAGCAGCAAATTTCACCTCAAAAAACACTCTGATGAACGTATGTGAATTATCCTCCAACTGAAGCACAACCACTTTAAAGTTATCATTTCTAAATTAACATTTAAAACGAAATAACTCCTTTTAAGCAACCCAGATTATGAAAACCTTGGTGGGCATGCTCAAAAACTGTGTGAGGTGGTATCTTTTTGAGTATGCATTTGCTTAACTACCCAGGAAAGAACCTTCAGAGATCCAAACCCTGGAGCAACAGAGATTACTACCACTACACTATCTTAAAGTGACCTTCATGGCTGACAGGAGCAGTGCTGTCCTCTTTCTCCAGATAAATGTCAGAAGAAAAATAGACAGCTTTAAGGAAACTGCAAATCTGCCAGTTCTTAGAGGAACAAAAATGACCCAAATAAGCATTCTCTTCTTGTCCTGAATGGATTTTGATGTCAATACTGGCAGATTTACTGCTGGTTCTTAATCTTAGAACTTGTTTTTTTCCTTCTCCCATTTTCCCATTTTATTCCTCCCACTTAGAATTAAATGGGTCATAAAAGTGTGAATAAGACCATATAACCATACTGAATAACCTTCCTCTTGACATCTGAGAGTCAAACAGTTTCTAAACTTTTAGGTGTCACTTTAAATTTCATTAAAAGATCATTCGTCTTTTAAATCTGTCTCGAGGAAAAGTCTTGATTAGTAATAAATATTCTTTAAATGTGTTAATTCTTTTAATAAATATTAATTCTTGAATAATATAAAATCTTTTTTTAGCCTCTCTTCTAAGTTCATTCAGACTGATTAGATTTTTGTAACCAACAAGACTCAGTGACTTATGAGCACTAAAGATTTTTAAAGTAGCCCAAAATTGCTACAAATGTCTGTCAATAAAATGCTTTTGTATCAGATCGAGAAGAACAGTAAGGTAAATAAGTAAATTTTATCTCGAGATAAAAATAGACAGATAGATCACAAAGTGCATATAGATCACAAAGACAAAACAACAACCAAAACCCTGTCTGATTGAAAACGTTTGTATCTGTTTCTCAAGAGACCATGGAGTCTGTGCAGCACAGAGACAGTGCAAAGGTTTTCCAAAGTCTAAGAGGACAGATGGAAAACTGTATGAGCAGAATGCTGACACTGTGCAAAGCACCAGTGGTCTGTGAAATGAATTCATTACCCTTGCTTTAATTATTTAACACAAAGAAACTACATGTCAATCATTGATTAGCAACAAATGCCTTTCTTTGAGCTGAAATCAAATCCAACTGGTCAGGTCCAAGATCAGTTGAAAACCTCGTCGTCTAAGGCTGACATCATCAAAAGAACATAAAAAGAGCAGGATGTGCAATGAGATGTCCCTTATTATAGTTAAACTCCCAAATATTTTTATTTTTTTCAGGTTTGTAGCAGTATTTTTTAATGTTTCTTCATATTGTAACAATAATGTTTTGGAGTGGCCCAGCCAGAGACTAGCAGAAAATTTGTGGAGCGAGTTAAAGATTAAAGTGATGACGGCACCAGGCTCATCGCTAAGGATAAATTGTTATAATGCAAATGGAAACATTAAAATATTTGTCTGCAATTATAAGAAGGGTTTGATTTTTCCCTGGTTATTCTTTCAACCCATTTTATTCAAGATAAAGGAGTTAAGGTAGCTAAATACATACACAGCCCATGTTTTTCAGTTCAAATGTCTGATCCCTTCCACGTTACAGGTGTGGGTGAGTTTTTGGTTTGCTGACAATACTTCCAATAAAATCATACCAGAAATAGTGAGGAATTAATGTAATTGGTTGTACATAGAGTAAATGAAAGCATCTTCAAATCTCTTGCAAGGCATTGTTTTTTAAGAATACAGAATTTTGCAGATGTTTCTACCTGTCTCATTTTTGTGTGCAAACTAAACACTCAAAATGTCACACAAGTCAAAGGGGACAGATTCAGCTCCAACAGTCATTCAAAAGCAAATTGCATTGCTTTTGAATGACATATTTTAGATATGTCATCTGACATATCCAGGTGGTACTTGAAGAAATGTACATTTTTAGGACAAAGATTTTTCTCTTTTGTTTTTTTTCCCCCCTCTGTAGAACCTCGACATGTCATTCAACAGGTAGAAACAAGTCAGATCTGAAGTTTAGAGTGCTAATTTTATTAAATGAATGTGAATATGAGTTGAGTCACTAATGTTCAAATTTATTTTCCACTTTGACCTTTGAATCGCGTTGCATCTGAAATCTTAACAGCATATTTGTTGTTCCCGTGGAAGGTGATCCTGTCGTCTATCTGGCTGATGGGCTTCATCATTGCTGCTGTGCCGCTGATGAACGAAGACGTCTTTGGGAACTACTATGGACGCAATGGAGTCTGCTTTCCTCTACACTCTGACAGGCAAGAGAAACCTACAAGCAAAGGATATTCAACTGGGATATTTCTAGGTAAATTTAAAGAAAACATTTAATTTTTCTTTCTATAAAATTAATATTTGCTTTCTCCATTTATGAGAAAGTCAATTTGTATTTAATTAAAATGCATTTAGTTAGAAATTTTCTCTTTGAGGATTTATATCTAATCACAGTCCAAAAGAAAGATTAATTACTTATCATGGAAAATTTACAAGCAATCTGAGGTGTTACTCTGAGTTTAATGGAGCTCTGGCAAACCAACAAAACATTTGCCATCAATAAACATAGGGGATTTATGAACAATAGCTTGTCAGCCTGCCAGCTAGTACTCAGTGTTCTTTGTGGGCTTCAGTATGAACGTCACAGAATTATTTTTGTATCTTGTCATAAAGTTTGCCAACATTACAATTACTGGGGCTTTGCTTTTAATGATCTAATATTTAAAGTTTATGTGGTAATGTTTCTTTTTTTCCACATTTTACCTTTCAGTTTATATAAAGTACAGATTTTATCAGTACCCCTTTTCTTAGATACCCCTAAATAAAATGTGTACCTTAGTGATCATTAGATTGAGTCTAACTGTGTATAAATAAATTTTGAATATAATGGTTTTTTTGTGAAACTCTTAAAGGTTTATTAGAAAAAATATTGATGAAAACCTTAACTGAATTGCTTTATTACTCATTCAGTTATGGAGAGTCCTGGTAGCGAGGTAACATTTGATTCAGTTCTGTTAAGGAAAGGATGCTTCTAAAAGTTGCAGGACTGTCAGGTTGCAAAGTTTATCAAACCATGTTTGCATGTCTTTGAATGGCCTAGTCCAATTCCAGTCCTAAATCGGAATGTGAATCTTTGAAAACCATGCATCACCTTCCTTCTTGATTACAATTGCAATACATTTTACATTGTGCTGGTCTATCACTTGAAATCCCAAAGAAACACTTGAAGTTTGTGATATGAAATATGACAAAATATAAATTAGTTTAAGGAGTATGAATGGATTCATTGTGCAAGCCTGCACTGCAACTGAAATATCTTCCTCACACTAGTCACCTGAAACTTTTCTGTTTGGTGTATTTGACATAAGCTATTTGACAGTGGCTTATTTTAAATGTAAAAATTTGATTAAATTAACACAGTAATTCATTACTATGCTCACCCCCCAAAATAATAATCTCTTACTTGATCCCCTGACTTATTTAAAAATCTCTATTAGTTTTACTGAATTATTTAATTTGGATAGTTTCAATATTTGTTAAGCTCACAGAAACATGTTGAAAAACTCCAACAAATTTGCATGAAATGCAGCACATGAGCATTTTATCCATTTGTGTTGCAGGATTTTATCTTCTGGATTTATTTTCACCCAAATGTATATGGCATTGATTATTTCCTGATATTTTGCCATGGTGATATTGTGTTGCAATAATTTTACGGAAACTTTGGTATGATGTATGCTGCAGCGTCCATTAAATTTTATGTCGGCACACCCAAGCAAGTTTGAGAAACCTTAGTTTGGGAAAAAGCTTAGTTAGGGAAATTTTCATCTTCTTGTACTGCCACGAGAAGAGGCTTACGTCCAATGGATCTGCAAGGCGAGTCATTTCGGTTTTGAAGCTTGTCATTGCAAAAGCTGCTGCTATTTTTCTAAACTGAGAGTTCTGTATGCTTTTCCTTTGTCTGAATACATGTGTGAACAGTCTATTCATTGTTTTAGGTCTAAATCTGGTGGCGTTCCTTGTGATCGTCTTCTCCTACTCCAGCATGTTCTATTCCATCTACAAAACTGGAATCAATGCGACTGACCTGAGGAGCAGACTGCACAGAGACGTGGCAGTGGCTAACAGATTTTTCTTTATAGTGTTCTCTGACGCCCTCTGCTGGATTCCCATATTTTTAGTGAAGATTCTCTCGCTGCTGGAAGTGGAGATACCAGGTGATAAAGTTTTCAGAAACTTCAAAATCATTCCATTATGATAATTATCACAAACCAATTGTACAAACCATGACTTCTGGGAATTTTGAAATGACTCTTAAAGAAGTTCACTCACAAGTAAAATGAATTTATTCATGTTATTTGTTCACCAACTGAGCTTTTCGTTCATTTGGTAAGTTTTCAGTTTCAGTTTGTTTTTCTTTTGAGAAAACGTTATGGATCCAGTTAAGTCCTTACAGCTCAAGTATAAACTTCATTTAGCATTTTTTTTTTTTTTTGTCTGAAATAAAGCTTAATGAAATAATCCATCAAGTAGAACATTGCTTGTCATTTCCTGGCACAGAAAACCTGGATGATGTTGTCAAGATCTGTCTTTTTTGACATAAACTTAAGTTTTCAGCTATGATGTGACTGAAATTTTGAGAGGTAAATCATAAGAATGAGTTTATAATTTTAGTTCTTTAAGTTTGTAAATGGTTAGAGTTTAACTTTAATAAAATCTTGATTTTGGTTAAGTCTGTCAGCTGATAAAATCCTCACTCATGTAAATTAAGATCTCATTTGTGCCCTTATCTTACTATTTACATACATTGTGAAAAGTTAGTTGGGTCTTTCCTCTTTTTTTCTGCTGGATCTGCTGCCAAATAACAATACAATCAAAGTGTGATTTAAGAAAAACTTAATTAGTTTATAATTTATACTGACTAGGACATGCATCTTCAGTTTACAATTTAAAACTGTTTGTGTTATTAGAAGCTTAAGCATTCCATAAAATTCAAACCACACACAACAGTGTCATCTTGGAGGGGAAATGTTACAGTTCTATTATGCATAAAATATCAAAAGGTTGCCCCCAGACCGCAACTCTAGTATCTTGGATGTGTCTCCTGTGTCTCAAGGATCCTTAATGTATCTAGATTTTAAACCTTTTGATATTGTATGTCTGACAGGAACTATTTGCAACCTGAAACTTTTAACCTGCTGCCTTCACATTGTTTCTACATAATCCTTCAAAACATTTTGAGCCTTTTTATACCTGAAATATTGCAGAAAGTATATATTTTCTATGTGTATTGAAAACTGCTGTGTTCAAATCTCTTTAATAAAAGAATTATTGGTATGCCTCAATGATGAGGAACTATAGGCCCATATGTACCATAGCATATCAAGAAAAAACATCGAAAAGGAATTTTATCAACACATTAATCACACAAAGTCAATAAAATAAATAAATAAAACCAGCACAAATTATTAGACAAAAGTCAAATTTTGAGAAGCACAGTGGTACTAGATTTAAAAATCCTGCTATTGGTCTTGGGTATAAATAGATTCTGCAGTTGTCAGACATTAACCTGAATTTGAAAACCATTTTCATTCTGCATCTTGCTATGCAAATATACCTGCCAAAACTTAAAATAGTTGTTTCTTTTTGCTCCTTCAGACACGATTTCCAGCTGGGTTGTCATTTTCATTCTTCCAATCAACAGTGCCTTGAACCCCATCCTGTACACTCTGACAACCAGCTTTTCAGAGAGCAGGTGGAGCTCTTGCTCTGTCGCTGGCAGAGAAGACACACCCTGAAGAAAGACCGCAAAAGCCTAACTTCCTCCACCATCTTCGTGGAGACGGCGCGGCCGCAGTGCTACCAGCCGCCTGCCTACCTCCAGCAGCTGTCGCTGGTCGAAGCGGATCCTCGCTATGCCTGAGAGGACTTTTTTTGAAACTGTGCCATTTTTATAAACTACGGGTCATAGGCCAATTTTATTGCCACATTTTTAATCTCTTACACGACAGCAGCACTGTTTTTAACACTCCCAGGAGGAAAAAAATGTTACAATCACTGTGCTGATTCATCATGCTCTGACATTTTTTTAATGTCGTGTTTTTTGTCGTGCACAAAGGCAGCATCTTCAGCTTACTGTTATAAATGTCTTACTCAGAACCTCCTTAGCATGGGCATGAGGAGCCAAGGCTTACACCACCAATGTTGCATCTTGGAGGAGTTTCTGTGTTGTTTAAGCTGCAGCTTCCACCATATTTTCTATGAAAAGGTCTAACACGTAGATTATATCCAACACTCGTGACACCTTTTGAGACTTCAGTGTCATCTGATTGAATTTATGGGAGATGTGCAAAAGCAGATATCACTTTTATCTCAGTCACATACACTGTTATCCATGAAGAGACTGACCAACTCTTAAACAATTATCTGGAAGCTAAACTGAGTTGATTCAGAAATGGACAAACAGATAAAGAACAAAAGAAATTTTGCTTTTTTAAGATGTTGCACTCAAACAAATCAGCTTTTGCATTATGTAGTCATTTACCATGCACAAAGTTAATGCATGAACGAAATGCCAAAAAACCCCAGAAAACATTTGGGGTCATTTGTGAATCTGAGAGACTTTGCCTTTCTATTTTAACCCATTTCCTCTGTAATTCCTTTTCCTCTTGTCGTTGGGTTTAGACGGCTTTCGGCTTTACTAAAGAAAGTTGCATATAAAACAGTTAGAATACCAGATAAGTTAGTTTGATTAATTCAGTTTATAAATTAATACTCATGCTTCACATATATTTATTACAGACAAACTGTATATTATGTACAGTTTCTATAACTGTATAATAAACTTAAAATATTTTAATAACTGATGATTATGGCTCTCATGATTAAAACTGAAAAATCTCAAATGCAGTTTCTTCAAAAATTTTAAAGTTTGCAGTCATAAGAATTCGAAGAATGTGAATTTACTAAATGTTTTATGCACTTTATGCTTAGTTGGGGGACCTTTTGCACGAATTTCTGCATCCATGATTGAGGTGTTAACAAAGCCAATGGTGTTTTAATTGCCTTCAGCTCATCTGCATTCTTTTCATTGATTCCTTTTGGGGTTTGGGTCAGGGCAATTACACTGTTACCTTGATAATTCAGTGTGTTGTGGCTATCTAATTCAAGTTTCACTATCCAACCTTCTGAATGAGTTTTTGATTGGGCTTCACCTCTTATTGTTTAGATTATCACTGTTTTTATTAATCTTTTTTCTGTTCATCTCCATTAATGTGCTTTGGTAGCAGAACTATAAACAGCCTGCTGTTTTGCCAATTAGATTTTTATGTTTGTATACCTTGTGGAGGGTCTTAATGACTGTCTAGTCAGCAGTCTTCCCGATAGTCCATAATGCACCCTCTGTATTTCAAAATTTTTTTAAACTGGTCTTAACTATTAGTTCTTTTTTTTTTTTTGTTTTTTAGGGGGCGGGCTAAGAAATTGATTTTTTTATTTTTAGGTACTGAAAACTATAATTATCAAACTTACAAAAGTAAAATAGTTCCTTCATTAGATGGTAGATATAAGTTTCCTTCTTTAGAAGATGGATTTAAGTTTTGTTTTTGAATTGAATTACTGAAATTATGTTTTTTTATTATATTATTGAGAAAAAAATGAAAATGAAAATACAGAAAAAAGGTGAATTAGACATTGCTTAGGGTTGTAAGAAGCCGTGACTCTTTTATTTCTGTTCACCAGTTTAATTCTAATGCCAAATTTCCCGTGTTTTTAACCAATTTTACACATCTGCACAAATATGTGAACAACTTGAACTGGATCAATGTTTTTGTATCAACCTTATTTCTTTTGTCTTTTTTATTGCACTTATTGACATAAGAAGGCCTTACTGCATTATTTAGATGGTTTCAAATGCTTTAAATTTCATTGTTTTCAATTTCTTCATATGTATTTCAGCAGGTGCACTGATGGTGACAATCGTAAAATATAATTTTAAATGGCATATTAGAGGTTTCATTAGTAAAGGAAAATTAAGCAGGTGAATGAAAAGGATTGTTTATAGCATAAATATATTTTGTAAATATCTGCTGTGGAACCAGTAGGTGTAAATCTGATTAAATAAGAAGTGTCACTTGCTGTCATGTTCATTTGTACATTTTTTATCATAATTTGTTACAAAAGTCTGCTATGTACCATATGTAAAATGTTTTTTGAGTCAGGTTATTAAATTTTATGGTCATTGTTTTCCCTACATTTTGAATAAAGTTTTGGAAAAGAATAATTCTCTTATTTTACTGTTCTGTATGAATAGTACCTTTTCAAAAGCTGATTGTGACTTGAAAATCAGGAGGCTGCTTTTGAAAGAGTCTACTGCATATACAAATACCACTCTGAATATGAAACAGTCTTAAGTTATGCTTTTCATTTCAGCATTTGTCTTCAGAAAAGCTAGATTTTTCTTTGTACCACATGTGGTCTTAATCAGTATAGCTTTTCAGGCTTTGTGTAAAATTCAGTGTTTCTTTTTAGAAGAAAAACATAAAATCCAGATTCAACAATGCAGGCTGAAGCACAACCATTGCCAGATATCCTGAACAGAAACACCAAGATAGTGTTAAGACTGACTCAAGATCATAACAAAAAAGGAGACCTTTCTCTGGTTAAAGAAATCAACAAAAACAACCAAAAGATGAATATTTATTAAGATAAAAAAAATAAAGTTAATAAAAAACTATAATGGAAAGCAAGTTTCAAAATCAGTGGCTTCATGTAAATACATGGATGTGTTGTATGTATGCACAAGGAAGAGCTAAGACCTGAAAATAAAGACAAATTCAAATGTGCATCCTAAGGAGAAGAATCAGGTTTATAAATGTACCTTCTCTTCTCTTTGCTTAATCCTGAAACACTCTCGTTCTACTGATTGAACGTTAAAGGACTGAAACCTACACATGAGCTAAAATAAAAAGGAAACTCACAATAAAAATAAAGAGATGGATAACTGATAAATAAATATCTAAACAAAAAGATAAATAGTAATAATAACAAATGTATATATTTTGACATGGAATACAGGTAGGAATTAATTATCCGGTCGAGCAAGAAATAAACAGTCAACAGAAAAGAAAAGATTGTAGAGGGAAGATATATAATACAGGTCCAGCATTTAGAAGTAGGCCTAAAAGTATTTGCAAGGCTTCTTGCTTTATCTCAATTTTTAAAATGCCAAGTTCAGACGAAGCTACTATTGTAGTTATCCTTGGGACTGTGCTTGTGTGAGCTTCATTAAATATCACCTACAGCTCTTTCATCACTTCATGTGGCTGCACCTGCGGCGCTCCGCATCCTTTCTCAGCAGGTGTCCTGCCCTTGGACCGAGCTGCGCCCCTAGTGACACCTTGACGGGCATGGCTGTTGACCAATGGGAATCGAATCTCGTCTCAGTCTCTATCTTCTTGGAATCTGATTGGTTGCTAGGGGCGGGACCTGGTCGACTCAAGCCGTGGTGCTGTCAGCCGGGGCAGCACGACTCCTGGAGGAGAGAGACGAGGCGAATTGATGAAAACAAGCCACCGAGCATCATAAACAAAGAACTCGTCTCAGGAAATGGCCTTGTAGGCGTCCGCGTCGACGAAGAAAAGGTAAAAATCGATCTAAAGCTAAATTAAGGCTGTGTGTGGTGATGTTTCGGTGTTCTGTTGACTACCGAGACAACACAAGACATGTCTTAGTCTAACGCTGTCTGCTGTGACTAACAGTCGGAGCGCTGTAGCTATCTAGTTAGCTATAAGCTTAGCTGGTTATAGTGGTCTATACCAATTAAAGGAACGAGAAAAAAAATGTCTGCTTGTTTAAAAAAATTGCGCCCTGCTTTGCAGCCCCGTCACAACGGACAATACCGTGCCGCTTTGTAAGAGAAATTAGCCACATAACAGTCAGAAATCGACCGTTGCTTATATTCATAACATAATGGCACAAAACAAGCGTTGGTTGTTGGCTATATTTAAGGCGATTGTAATCATGAAAAATGAATAAAGAGTGTTTCGGACGAAAATGGAAGAACGTAACATGCAGGTCTCAAGAGTTCATCTGGCTGTCTGGTGCCATGTCTGAGTCTCTGATGCTGTGGTATAAAAAGCTGAAATTTTAACATAAACCCAGCTAGAAAAGACTTAATGGTATGGGTCAACAAGAGCAGCTGCTCATATTGCAGCTTATATTGAGGTATAATTCATTCATCCATATTTTTGTTCTTCTGTCTTGTCAGTGTTTGTGTTTATTTTTATTTTTTGTTTATTTGTTGTTGTTTTTTTGTAGGTTTGGTTTTAAAGCCTGACCACTGCTGGTTGTACTTTGGATTTTTTTTCTTATTTATTTTTACATTTAAAAATGGGTTAAAATAGACTGAGAACAGAAAAAGTATGGCATTTGAACATGACATATGTAAATACCTGTTATATTTAGGAAACAGGTATCTTGGATGTCTTAGGAGAGAAAGTTAGTAAGTATATGAGCATGAATTATTTACATTCAGCTCTTAGCGTTTATGTGAATCACATCTATTTGCCTCAGGGAGACTTTTTTTTATCTTTACACTGGCTCTTTTCTCCCCCTCCTCATTTCTCCAGCTGTTTGAGACAGCCAGTCAGCAGCACCGCCCTAGTTCACTCCATTGTTCTGCAACTGGCCATAGGCTTAATGCAACAAAACCCACGCTGCTTGACGTGTGTCGCAGTCAACACACAACGCCTCTAACATTCACCAAAACTTTTTTTATTTTTGCTTTGCATTTTTCAACTGAAGTCTTTGCAGCCTTACACGTATCTTGTGGCTACATGTTATATTTGCATATTAAATTGAGTCAAAAGACAGAGTCTATAGCAAATATGAACTTTTTCATATTTTACTCCATTAAAACATGGCATGTATATAGCTATGGGTTTAAGGCCACTCTCCAAGGTCAGATTTGCTAAGTTCATGACTAATAGTAACCCAGTCAAGAGATTTTAGATATCTACAGCTCAGTTGGGTTTTTAGCTATTGCTTTTATTTTTGCTCTTATTCCAGCTGTCAGTTTAAGTGGATGCCCATGCAGAATTTGCTATGTGTGCAGTTGTGCTGTCCTCTTTCTACTTTCAGAGCAGATCTGTGTGAGAAGTTAAAAGCTTGGGACAATGTCTTACAACCCAATACTGCTTTAAACTCTTCCACAATGATCTCCCTGACCTGTCTGCTGTGGTCCTTGGTCTTCATGATGCTGTTTGTTCTCTAATGTTCTCCAACAAATCAGTAATGGCTTCACAGAACAGACAAACTGACTTCAAGTAAATTACACACAGATGGAATCTGTAATCGAGCAAGAGGTGATGGTAACTTTATTTAAGTTTACAACAGTAAAGACAGCTAAAAAAATGACACTTGAAACGTTTTACTTGCAGAATATTTTGAAAGCAATTTATGCTGTTTCTAATCCTTTGCATTACTTTATTTGGTTTATCTTACTTGAAAAATCTAATATGATAGATAGACATTTGGTTACAAAGGTTACAAAATAAAAAATCAACTCAATGGCTGTAAAAATAAAAACACCACTCATATATTCTCCATTGATTTAAAAATAGCTTTAGGCATTTTTGTAATCCAGATAATTGATAATGTGAATGTTTTAAAAGTTTTAAGACTTTTTATGAACCATAAACAAGGGTCCTTTGATTAGTTTGTCACAATGCCTGTTTTTTATCCCTAAAGCTATTTTTTGGTCATGTGAATCGATGATACAATTCTTTTAGAAGCTATTTACATGGGTTTAAGAAGTTCAGTTTGTAAAAATGCATGGCAATGTTAAGTATTTTGGTAACATTACTTCATATCTTTTAACCATTGAGAATACTTAATATTTGAAACACAGTTCTAAATGTTCTGTGGTAATTTTTTTTGCAAAACATTTTTTCAAAACCTGTTGGAGTAGATAAGGAGTAACTCTTGACTGTAGTCTATATCATGAGATATGAAAATGCCAGGTAAGGGATTTCCAGCTGAAATGATAAAAACAACCTTACTAGGCATGAGAATGTTTTTTTTTTTTTTTTTTTTTTTTTTTGCACAATTTTAATTGCATTTATCTCTAAAAGATGTTTGATCGTAGTTCCGTCATAAACGGATGGAAACGGTCCTTTTGGTTGTGTGTGTGTGTGTGTTCCCCTCCCCCCAGGTATGACTTAAACACACTTCAGAGGTTTAGTGCAGCATAAATATGATAATGAACTTCATGTACATGAAACATGCCTGACCTCCCACTCCATCAGCTCAGGTACCTTCCTCAACTGCTGAACTATCCCATCTTTTCTCGCTGCCATTGTTTCCATAGATACCACTCTGCACCTCACTCCCACAGAATTACATAACCTGGTGTTTTTGTCAGATACACGCACAAGTACAGGCATATACTGCAGATTAGAAAGTATCACTCCCGTTGGCTATGGCACCATCATCAAACCGCAAACACACACACACACACACATTCCTCACCATCATCATCCCTGTTTGACTTTCCCTTGGGTGTTGCTATACTTAGCAGAGGGTAGCAGCATAGTCTTTTTCTCTCAATAAAATGTCAAACGTCTTCTGGATGTGTTTTAGCTTGATTGTATCGATTTTAGAGTGGAATTAATTTATTTTCACTTCAGTGTTTCATGCATTTGCTTGTAGGTTTCACATAGCTTTGTTTGAGGAATGTTGTTTTTGTTCTTGTAAAGTTTGAACTTGCTCTGAGGTTGGTTGATAGTGCATTAGTCAGCTCATTAGCAACATCAGAGATATTATTGCATAACAGATCTCTTCATAAAAAGGCTGATAGAGGTACTGTAATGTGTTTATATGTGCATCAGACTTACTAACTGGTTTGTTGGAGTATAAACTAAAGTCCATATAATATTGTGCTACTACGGAATTTAAAATTCCGTAGTCTATATTGTGTAAGCAGACATTTTCTCTTAAATTACTAACAGAAATAAGGCTGAGTCTTTAGCACTGAGCTGTATGTAACTTGTTTTTTTATTACATCTACAGGATACATAATAATGAATTAAGATAACATGAGTATAGAAAACATGCTGTTTTTAAAAAAAATAAAACTTAAATGAAAAAACTTGAGAAAACTTGAATTTCTACATGTGAATTGCTCAAATAAAAAGCATACTTTTCACTCAGATTGAAAAAGATTAACGTACTCGTTTTATGTCAAATTTTATATTGATAATTGAATTAGATAATCTGTTAGGAAAAGAGCAATTTAAATCCAAATTGATATTGTAAAAAAAGTCAACTTTTCTTTAATTTAGAATCACTTCAGGGTGAACAGATGTTGAACATGTAGCTGTTACATGTCTTAGAGCTATTTTTCTTGTTTGACTGGTGCAAGCCACAGCACTTCAAACATTGCTTATTAAGAGAAAATAGGGTAAAGCATTACATAAATTACTTGGAAATATCCTACATATTAAGCACAAAGAAGTATCTATTTTTCTAAGGTTTGTGGTACTTGGAGGACAAAATTATAATTTGTGGACTACTAAAATGGAAGATGTGTGTACAAATCACATCCAAAAACAAAACTGAAAGTCTAAAATATCTTTGACAGCAATTTTGATCCTTGCAGTGAGCTCAAGGGGGCACTATTGTAGAGCCAGTGTGTTGGTTAAATCAGGTTAGGAAAGAGAAAGGGACAAAGGATAACGCCAAACAACTGCCATTAAAGTAAACTTTACTGATACCTGCAAATATAGTGATAGTACCCATTTACAAGACAGTATGTTGACAAGCATTCTAAACATCCCAAATACTGTCATTTCAGTTTAATCTTTTATTCCAGCCTGTTATGGCCTGACATTTGTAAGTTATTTACATAGATATCTTTCTTAATTTATCTTTTTACACTGCTGTGTTATTTTATTAGGTTCCTTAACATATCTGAACACTATAATTAGAAAACAATTTAGAAGGGTGTTGCCTTAAAAATTCTAATCAGAAAACAATTCCAAGAAAACTGAAAGTCATAGTCTCGTGCTCAAATGTTGACAATAGCACAATGCAAGGCAAACATCCAGAAATAACAAACTACAGGTACCCTATGGGGAAAAGGTGCAAGACACTGTATTTTTATCATATTGTGTCTCAAAATAAACTTTGTGTACAATTTGCTGATACTTTTCCTTATGCATGCCTCTAAATACAACTGATCATTCTTTGTAATGCTGTCTGTTTAAATTTATTCCAGAATCATTGCATAATCTCATAATAAATTTAAATAATAAATCTTGTAAAAAAAAAACTGTTACAAACCTGAACTGGTTCTTATAAAATGCCTGACTCTTGGGATGAGGCAAGGTTTTATTTTTTCAACTTAGTAAAACCAAGAGCTGGAGTCTTGCCTCAGTGCAAAAGCCTAAAGTAAACGTGTTTATCCCATAGCTCTCCTGTTAGACCGGGTGGCTGAGCGTCCAGGATAGTCTGCTCAACAGTTAACTATGACAGCGTGTTAGAGCAGCAGATGGAAGAAAAAGTTTTCGCCTGAAGAAGACCTCTCAGTGGTTGCAATTTAAATAGTAATTAAAAAGATGATGATGAGAAGAGATCATTCAATTTAGGAATCATCTTTTGCTTTGATTAGAAGAAGCACAGTTATTTTGCAAAAGTCATTTCAGATGACAATCTTAAGTAATTTGAAAAAAATAAGGAAATTAAGCAGTGAAGAATTGTTTTAGTGATTAAAAAAGAAACCAGCAAGTGATCATGGCACATTCCTTGTGGTTTCATTTGGCAGAGACTATGTCTACGTGGGAGAGGAAGTAGTTTTATATTTCAGACTATATGTGAGATGGGTTGGCACCACTTTGTCTCTCCTCTGGTAGCTTAGGATCCACTGCTCTTCCATCAGGGAGACAATGATTTATGTGCAATATTGAAAAACAAACAAAACAGGAAGAGACCACCAGACATAGGGACATAATGACTGATTAAATTAAGAAAACATTACATTACTAAACAAAGTAGGGTGTTGCTAGTGGAGGTCAACTATTGTTAAGATAGTGTTGTTGTTTGTTCACAAACCCGGGCTAAAAACAAACTGTTACTCTGTGGTTTATTGTTTGCTTTTTGGTTGTGTTACTTGGTCTTGGTAAACCAAAGTGTATTTACAGTGGGTAAAGGGCAGCACTTATGTCACAGTTATCTTAATAATGGATGACAGTACATGTGGTGTGTATTTGAATTACAGAAAGCTTTAAATAACAGAAACTGACAAGCTTCTTTAAGGTGTGTATTTCATATGTTTATTGATATAAACAGTTTAGCAACAATTTAAAAAAATAATTAAACTAGGAAACATTTTTGCGTCACAAAGTGTCAAAGGGCTTCAAGGTAGTAAAAAAACAGGTTTGATTGTACAATTTGTGAGTCTGAACACAAGCGGGCGATCAGGCCCAGCAAATATTAGGCACAAAACCTGAGAAGCTTGTCAGGGAACCTGAGTGGTGTCTGCTTTCATACTCAGTTGTCATGGACCAAAGCCCTGTCAACCAACAGTTTTGTACAAACTGTTGGTTAAAATGTACTGCAAAAACAAACCGATTAACCAATTAAGTGCTCCAGCCTATTGTTTACCTATATCCACTTTAATTTTGACAACATTTTAAAATCTGGATATTTTGTAAAGTTGACATGTTTTGTAGCTGTATATCACATTATAATGGTATTCCCTCATCAAACACACGCCTGGAGTGTTGTTTGAATTCTTTTGCATGCATATTGAGGAATCCTTGAATCTCCTGTAGCAACCATCATTTGCTCTCAAAAAACACCACCCTTTTCAAGGTGTTAAATTGCAAAGACAAATTTGTTTCAAATCATGTTTAGTATATGTAGCATTTTTTATAACAACTGAAGGTAGCATAGTTACCTGATTTTGCAATACATAATATTGCCTTTTAAAAAGCCTTAATTTAATCAGTCATTATGACCCTATGTCTGCTGTTTCCGAGGAGTATCGCAAACAGCAGTGTCAGAAACCGTTCTTAGGACACTCTGCTTTCACCATGCCATCACAGCAATACTCCTCTAATAGCCATTTACAACCGTTCTTTGGAGTGTTGAACTGAGAAGTAGTTTGTATGATAAGCTCAGTGAGATAGTTTCACCAGGTGTTTGCTAATTGCTGCTGCTGCTAGTCTAGTGGAACTGTGTGGAAAAGGTATTGGGGAGGGGTGGACTGTGGGGCAACAGCTCAGAGGAGACTGCAGCTCCAAAGAAGAGCTTTGTGTAAATAGGTGGAACTCCCACATGGCTGCCATGGGAGATGCAAGGATTTCTCAAACATGCATGAAAGAATCAAACAGTCCAGGCACATTTTTGATACATTATATTATACTGTTATAACATGAAATAAAGCTTGAAACAGTCAATTTTACATGAAACCTTCTCTTTAACAAAATGTACAATGACTTTATCTGTATCCTGTATCTGTATCAGTAGCCTTGAGTTGCTGCAGTTTACAACAAAATATAATTTCCTCTTGTCTTCATTTAACTTGATGCCTTTCCACACTAGACCACTTTGATCTTTGAGAACATAGAAAACTTAAGACTTATACAAGTTTTGTTGTTGTCACACCCACAAATTAGCTCTTGGGTGAGGCACTCAGTGGAACTGATGCCATGACAATAGTAGGGTAAACAGCAGGAAGTTAACTGAGGGTAGATGCCTCCTGTGAGACACTAACTACCCAACCCTCCAGAGAAAACAGAAGTGAGATACTGTATGAACTAATGTGTTTTGAAGAGAACCTAACGAGGAAAGCAACATTTGTTTATTTAAGAGCTGTCTCTTAAACAACCACTCTTCACTTTTCTGCATATTTAGGGGTTGTTGAGCAGAATTAGCTTTGAAGAATGTTGAGGGCAACTATTGTGACTTATTGCCTGATTATAGTATTACATGACTATAATCATGTAATACCCTGGCAGAGCAAAGCAGTATGTTACACTTCCTGTGCAAAGTTAAGAAGATGAGCAATAGAAGGGCAGTTTGCATTTTGTGGGTCTGACTTAACTTATGCCCACTTTCCAATGTTTATCTAAGAGGTTTTACCATCTTTTTTAACAAGTACTTTCATGTTATAACAATTTTGTGTTTTCTGTAGGCAGCTGGCAGGTTTTGAAAACCAACTTATGTTCACATTTGTCCTGCAGTGCAGTTATTACACAGACAACACATCTCATTTTTATTTTTTTAAATTCATACATGATGCAAGACTGTTTATCAAACTGCCATGTAAATATTTTGAGTGTGAATCCTTCCTGTTTGAAATGACTTGGTTTTTACCTCTGTGAATAGGTGTGTCTCAGTAATCCTACACCATTAGCATGTTGAGTTTAATGTAACTGGTTGAACAGCCTCAACCAGTGAGGCACAGGGACCTTGCATTTACACACACCCACATGCCATGGTATGGCTGTGTGAGTCAAGCAGATGTATGCTTATCTGCCATGCTTTCCTCCCGTAGGAAAAAAATAGAATGAAAGCAGTCAGCGAACAGGTGTGTGAGAAAGAAACCACGGCAAAAACATTTTTTTTTCCTTGCTAGAAAAAAAAAGTGAGCGGAAGGCGGTAGCTATGAAACGGAGGAGGTGGGGGAACTCTAGAAGAACCACCCAAACTTTCTAAGCCACCCAATCAAGTTGCTCGCTTGGAACTGGATCCCTCCCATGATCACCACCTGAGAGCAAAGAAACACAGCTGTGCCTCACAGAATGAAAAGACTAAGAAAGAAAGCAAGAAGAAACTAAAGAACTTGAGAGAGCGAACGCTAGGGTTTAGAAGATCGTGAAACATCTTGGAAAAATAAAACGTACTTTTCAAACAGGCAAGACTATGAAAGAGCGTTTGAAGTCTTAAACAAGAACATAGAAAAGCCACTCTAGAGACAAGAATCTGAATCTTTGGAAGATCTTTGTATCTGCAACAAGACTGTGAGCTGACCGTTGCCGGAATAAATGAACTCATCATAAAGGGAAGATACCATAAGAGGAAACTGGATATCAAAATGTGGACAAAAAAGAAAAGAAGAGATTGAAGAAAGGTTTTAGAACTTCTTGATTTTCTAACACATTTCTGGAGGGTTTTTTTTTTTTGTCTTATTTATTTTTTCTGTTGGAATTTAATGTTGAATCATGTAGTATCTGTTTTCCAGCTCTGAAAAGGGCTTCATTTTGAATATTGACTTCTGGGAGCAGATTGATCTCCAGCACCTTGTGTTGCTGACGATACAGACATGTCTGTAGAGGATGAGAGATGCACTAACAGCCTTAAGGATCAAAGCGGTTCTTCCAATCCCAATAATGGTCAATTGCTGAAGGAAGGTTCTGACCCGGTTGTTACCATCCAGAACCAAAGCCATGATGGGATTGTCCTGGATCGCATTGCTTCTTTGTCACTGGACACATTTGAACGCAGCGACTTCAAAGGGAGATTTTCAAAGATCCAACTTAGATCCAGAAAGAGGACAAGGATCCTTGCAGGTAGGTGAACGCATGCTGTGATGGGTCCTGTTTTAGTTCACCTTAGTAAGAACTCTTATGTTTGAATATAGAATATTTTTTTCTGGAAGATGTTTTGAGGAAGAAAACTACAAAATATTGGTTCACACCTAAAATAGTGATCCTGAACTCACCAAAAGGAATGTGAATATGCAGGTTTTTCCCAACAAAGAATGAGAAGAAGTTGGTGATCTTTTGCTACCTTCAGACCCTCTCTGTCTCTACATGTCTGCCATAAGACCAAAGGGTTAGCAAGTGACTTTTGTATGCTCTTTGAGGCCATTTTTGTTTTAAGAAAACAGACTGTTATAAGGTAGAAGCAGTGTTGTTTGGTGGTCTAAACCAGCCTGTCGTGTCATGTCCAAGCACCTAAAGCTTCAAAGTTTAATTTTACAAGGTCCAGCAAATGTTAATAAATAGAAAATACTGAGTAGAATTGAACTGGTTTTTTTTTTAGTGCAGGACTTCATTATTTTACCCACATATACCACATACATTGCCATTCATTGCACTTGTGGCACACATGTTGCTTTTGAAAAGGATTGTATATCAATGCCCGAACTTGTCATTTTAGCATCAACAAAAAGCTACAGCAGCATCAATTTCTTACCAGGAAAAAGAGAGAGAACCCTTTTTTCCTTTTAGAACCTTATCAGTTATCTTTGCTCCACTTCCATCTATTCACAGAAATAAATAGATAAAATGAGGAATAACCAAGTGTAAAGTCAAGTGATTTTTCTTTAGTAAACCTGTAACATTAAAAAACCACCATTTCACAAATTATTCAAAAAGAGTAGCGTGGATCTAAAGTGAAGAAAATTTTGAATATTTGGGTAAATGGAGAAAAAGGGTCAAAATAATTTTGTTCCCTTAGTGGAAATTAGCCAGGAAGAGTGAAAATGTGTTCAGTTAAAAGTGGAAGGGAAAGTTTGGGCTAAAGTAGTGCCTTTGCAACAGAGTACCACCTGCACAAACTCTTCTTTCAGAAAGGAATTAACAGCGTCTTAGAAATAATTGAGCAGGAAGGTTAAAATGGTCAAATTCTCAAAACAAGAAATGCTATGAAATTGAATATTGTGGGACTTCTCTGCTGTGGTACTCTGGACCCCCGAGGCTTTGATGTGAAAGAGGCAAGTATGTCTGGCATGAAAACTTCTCTCACTCAGACATTCTTTAGAACAGTGACCTATTGGATCAACCCAGCTGTGTCAGTGAGACACTACTATGTGAACTGTAAACCTCAAACACTGTCTTGGGATATGTAGCATTTAACTCCCACAGTGTTGTGATGTTTGAGTAAATACTCCTGACAATTATTCAGAGAAATACTAGGAGCTAACGTGTCAACATGAAATGAGTATTATTGTGTTTAATCAATTTCTTCGTTTTGGTCAGAAGATTAAGAGCTTGCAAGCAACTGTTTCCAGCAAACCAATGTTTTTACTTTCTTCTTAACCTGTGACATTGTAAGTTAAAACACAATTAGGTTTTAATTGTGTTTTTAGGTAAATACCACTTAAACACTTTTTTACAGTGCAGGCTGACAGTGACTTGATAGACTCCCAGAGTAACTGGGAGTCTATCAAGTTAGCACACAAGTTAGCACATCTATCCAGTGGTCAAAGGATATCCAGTTTCCTTTGACCGAGAAGGACTGACCATCCTCCTTGATGGTGGATGTATAGCATAGATAGTGAATGTAAACTAATAAAGGCAGTAATCATTTACTCATTGAATAGCGCTCTTTACAACAAACGTAACTCATTTGCACTTAGCAGGTGCTTTTAAATTAAGCAATCATCTTTACTAGAAATACAAAATATATATTTAAAAAAAAACGTTTTTCTGTTTTTAAACTTCAGAATGAACCAATACATTCAAAAATTTATTAATTTCGAATTAATCGGATGGCCATAATAATTCTTTCCAATTTTTTGAAATGAACATTTAATCCATCTTTAATTTGAAGTTGAGTGATATGCTCTACAATTCATGTTTGTTAACGTATGATCATATGTGCACATGCGTGTATGTGTTGCCTGTGTGTTTGGAAGAATCACATTCCAGCAGCTGGCATGCCCAGGCCTCTGCTCAGAATGTGAGGAATCCCATGAGTTTTGCAAGGGTGAGTGCATTTTTTTGTCTTTTTGTTTATGATTTTTGTTTGTATCCCAAAACATGGGTGTAGCTGTTACTATGAGCAGATTTTCTTCTATCTCATGGTTTTCTATTAATTTGAATAGATTTTCCTATCTTGTGTTACCTTGGGTGTACTCCAGTGAGTATTTCCCATTTACACTTTTCTCTGTATGTGCAAACACTTGCTCCATCTACTGCAGAAAAATAATTTGAATCTTAATTTGAAAGTGTCTCTTTTTTTAGTATGAGGAAACTCTGCATCACAGGGAGTTTTTTTCTTCTTGCAAATTTTTTTTATTTGTCAGTATGTTATTTTTGAAGTAAAAAACATTTTTCATAAATCCCAACAATTAACAGTACATCATCATCTTGAGTGTGAGAAACACACACACAAAATGCAATTCTTTGTAGAAACTCTGTGGGTAGTGCTGTTTTCTGAGGCATTTTTGTGTGGAATTTTGATTAATGTTTACTCTGAAAACATGCATGCCAGGTTAATCAATCACTCTAAATCTCCTTAAACACTGAGAGTTAGTGTGTGAGATCATAGTTGTTTGTTTTATGTGTCTCCTTATTTGCCTTGTGGTTGATTAGAGACACACTTACTTTGTACCTGTGTCTTACCCATTGAATGCTGGGAAAGGTAAACACTACCAACCTTTAAATGATGAAATGGTTGGGTTTAAAAAATGAATGTATGGACAAAGATGAGAGAGTGAACTTCAGTAGATAATAACAATCTCTGAGTATATCTGATGTAACAATAACAATATAATTGCAATGGTATCACAAGGGGATTTTCAGATAGTATTTTCTCAATGACTGTAGCAAAGTAAACATAATTTCCAGACCAGATTCAGTTTGCGGAGGTTCCCTGTTGAATCTCTACTCCTCTGAGATCAGGCTCTAATTGTCTCTTAATGTGAATCAGGCCATCTTGTGCTCTGTAACCCTCCTGTGAGCAGCAGCTTTCAAGATGCTCTATATTATATGTGTCCCCTTGTCCCGTACTCACATACTCACTGTCCTTTCTCCCTTAAACATGTCCTGTGGTCCTTCTGCAGCTCAGGATGACGCGAGGACCCTAATTATGCACCGTTTATGCACAACTAGCTTGATCATCTTACTTTTACTTTGTAGTTTGACTTTGAGTATTGAATGTAAGAAAGTAAAAAGTGAAACATTTAGTTTAGTTTGTCTAACTTATCAGTTATTTCACTCTTAGTAACTATGCTTTAACTGTATTAATACAGAATAATTGAGACTGGTGAACAACATTTTCTGCCTATAAAAAGTAGCAGTAATGAAAAAAAGATTATATAATCATTTTAGTTATGGCCTTAGAATGTTGGTGACTACTTTTTGATTAATTGGCCCTGACTGGTGACTACACACAAATGTTGTCTGTTTTCAGTCAGTGAACACCCTCTAACTAGGAGACTTAAACTTCCTAGTTTTGAGTTTCCTTGAGTAGTTTAAAATATAGTCGGGGTAAATACAGAGCTGTAATATGCTAATTTAGAGGAAACTGTGTTCTAAAAACAGTAGAAAACACATTGAATCATATTTCAGTTTATTCAGACTCCAAGAAAAGCAAAACTTGATAAAATGAAGGCTAGATGAAGCACAGCAATGTTGCTTGATATTAACCTTTTGAGCTTCCAACCTTTTTTTTTTACTTATGGTGATCACTTCTATAGGAAGGGAAAAACACTTCAAATGTCTGTACATTTGAAGTACAGACATTGCCTGTGTGTTTGGCAATATGTGTAAAACCTTTACTTATCAAGTCACTCGGCTCTTACGCACTTGGAACGATGTTGCCTGTGCTTCTAGTATAAATAATTAATGATCATTTATAACATAAAGGCATAAACATGATGCTCATTTATCTCCTATAAGTGTTTTAGAGATGAGGAATTTCTCCCGAGATTTGTATCTTTTTAAAAAAGCAACAGCTTTTTAAAACCCATTAAGCATCCCCTGTGAACTCAATCACCCAAAAATTATCCTATTTGATCCTCTAAGTTTAAAGTCATTATTTTTATGTTTCTTTTTAATGTTATAGTTAAATCATGTCTTTTTTATGCTTTATTTCTTTTTCTTGAAGAAGCAAGGACTTGTCAAGACCTAACTGAAGTTCATTATATTTTTTTCCAATATAGAAACATAATATTAAAACATTTTTTATCCTACTTAAGAAAGTCAATACATCAAATAACAGAACATCTTGTTACAGCTTATATGTGATGTCTATGTGAGGGAGTGATGACAAAAAGGTGTCATCACTCCCAAATCAGCCTATAGCCTATTGGCTATAGGCTGATTTGATCTGCCTGTCACTGTTTCATTTCGCTCTCATTGGCTTAAAATGTTCATAGCATACTTGTGGTACATATTATGTACATATGATGAATCATCCAATTTTCCTTTCTCTTTGCATTGTGTATTACTCAGTAGTTTTCTCATTCCCATTTTCCCTGCTTGTATTTTTTATGTTTCCTGCAATTCGGTGATTTATGCTCTCTGTTGTCCTCTCACTACCTCCTTCTCACCCTCGCTCTCTCCTCCCTCTAAGAGGATTGGCCGCTTGTGTCTGCTAACATCTGTGTATCACTGTCCTGAGAGAGCAAAACAGAGAGGGGATGGGGGCGTAAGCTAACAATATAGCAACACAGAGCTCAGGCAGGGCTGACATACACTTTCATTGCTCGTGCGTAGACGCACTCAAAGCAACAGACGGCTGCAACATCCGCATCGCTCATTGCCCACCTGCATCGTCCTCCTTCTCTCCTTTCCTCTTTGCTCCATCAACTCCTCCTCCTCTCACTCTCATCCTGCCGTCCTCTTCCCCCACTGCTGTCTGTCACCGTGGCGACCTAGCCTCTGCAGCCATGGCGACCAGCCAGCAAGATTCGGGGTTCTTTGACATCAGCCTCAAGTCTCTGCTCAAGTCTTTAGGAGGCAGTGAGTACAGCTAACAGATGACAGTTGTTGTTGCCGTTATGCCGGACAAATGCCTGACACATAGCAGTGATGGACTTAGAGGCTGTCAGTGGGTCCTGCAGTTTACAGACTCTGCTTTGTTTTTGTGAGTCACAGAAAAGCTGGCAGCTGATCTGCCCTTGTCAATATTTGGCAATGTTATGTAATAGAACAACATTTTGACAAATACTTTGCAAAAAAGATAACAGCTTCATAAGTGTAGAGTTATTCCTACGTAGTTTTCAACAGGAATGTCACATCTTTTGCTCAGCCAACAGAGTGGAGCTTTCTGGCTTTGTTATAATCATAGCATAGCAGATTTGGATCCTAACATACTTGTCTGTCCACTGAAGTCTTGCTATTGCCATTCTAAGAGAATCCTGAGTCTCTCTCAGTTTTCTTGTTTTTGTTTACTAAACAGAACTGCTCTCACTCTGTGGTAGTTGGAAGTGAACACCCAGCAGCATCCTCCATCAGTTTCTGTTGGACACTGTGTTCCTCAGCCTGGCAACTATGGAGTCAGGAATCTGTACAGTCACAATAAGCAGAAAGCATCCCTTTCTTATGCAGTTTGTCATCACCGTATCATTAGTTGTTATGCTGTTGAAATTGAGGATACAGAGATTAGCCAAGTGGTTTGTGCTGGATTGAATTTTAGAGATTGATATTAGACTGATGCAAGTTTTTTTGGTTTTCTTTCTATTTGCTGATGCAGTCTTTTTAGGAACATTTGCAGAAGTAAATAGATTTTATGAGAGTGTTTGGCTAAGTTTAGTTGGATAACCAGTAGCAAGTTCGCTTAGCTGTCTGGCTCATAAGTTAATTTTCAGATGATCTGATCAGCAATAGCAATCTTTGTTTTGTTTTTGTTGTTTGGTTTGAATATTTCATCTCTATTTAATTTTTTTTTCTTCTGGACTAAATCACATAAAAGATAAAAAATTGTTCTCTGTTACAGAAAATAACAGAGTACTTGACCATTTTTGCATTACAACTGTCCCTGTCAGATTCCTACTAAACTCAAAAAATGGCATTGATATACATCCTTGTAGCTGATGCTTCAATAGATTAATAGTAGTGGGAGCTCTTAGTTAAGCTGTATTATAAATGTAGGAAAAAAGTCAAATCTTTGAACCACCAATTATCTGCACTGATGATGGGAAAATTGTTCGGCCATCTGGATTTATTGTTGTTGTCTTTTAAATGTGTTTAAGATCCATGTTGAAGTACTTTTTTTACTAGCTTCCAGTCTTTCATTTCACCAATTTAAGTAATTATTTCTTACCAGGACAAATGTACATTTTATGTAGTTCTGCTTTTCAAATGTATTTCAAAGACATTGCTGAATGTCTATTATTTAATACATCATTCAACAACACAACAGAACTTGCAAGACTGCTCGCAATCATTGTTTGTCAGCTTTCTTCTCCAGCAGCAGCCAGGTTAGGCTCTGTTGGGTCTTGTTAAGGGCAGTTAAATTGTACTTGTTGTTATTCTCTCTGTTGTTTGACATGACTCATCTCTGGCTGTTACCTAGAAACTGACAGAAATTAGCAAAAACATGCACAGGATCAATCATTTTTTGTAGATCAAGAAACATTTTGGGAGGCTTTTAAACACCCAAATGAACATCTTATCCATGGTTATAAGATGTGAGACATCATCCAGGTTGCATTAGTCTTTACAAAATCTGTTATCTGAATAAATTGTATTTTATTTGTTGTTTTTATACATTTAATGTTAGGGTTGCACCAAGAAATCACCCAGTCAGAAACAAACAAAAAATATTTTACCATTTAGATAATGTGCCATAACTCAGTTTCACAAGGTTGTGGAAACAGGAACAATCGTTTGTCTAGATGTTGCTGAGGAAAGGAAACTCAAATTTAGCTTTGTAACCATGTTTCCATCTAACATAGGCATTTATGGTTAAATCAAAGGAATTTTTAATGATGTAAGAAGTTATTTTCATAGAAACAACTTTTTACTACATTTTTAAACATGGCTGAGGTTTCATTCAGGCTGGGAGACAGAGAGTGAAAGTGAGACCTAACAGATAAGAAGGTTGAATGATGTACAGTAAAGTTGCTGTTTTAGTGATAAAACAGCAACTTTACTGTTTTATAATAGCAACAGTGATAAAGGCAAGCTTTAAAAATAAATAAATGGCAGCATACGGAATGGCAAATACTTAAGCATTTTTGCTGAATTTACGTATTGTTGGAATCAGTTGCGTAAAGTTGATTTGTGATATTTAATTTGCACTCTTAAACAGTACTGTAAACACTTGTGTTGTTTTTTAAACCAACATAATCTAATTAAGAAAGTATCAATTGTTCACTTGAAATACATTCTGTTCCAGAATCCTTATGTTGGTTTTATAGAAATGCTTGAAATGAAGGTTTAATTTGTTGTTTAAGTTTGTATTGAAACGCATGGTATTTTGGATAAAGTCATTCTATAATATCAAATTCATTATACCTTTTAGCTTATTATTGAAATTTTGAGTTTTTCTTGATACATACTGTGTTCCTTCATACTTTCTTGCTTGAAGCAGTAAAATATAATTAAACATGTACATTATGTACTAAATGTTCAGAGTCTGTGTTGAATCATCTCTTAAAATGCTGAATCATGCAAATCCCTGTGCTTGTCTGTCAGAGACATGTTTATGTTCTTTTCCAATCCTCTCTCCCCTTACTTTTTCTGACACATTCCTGTACAGTACACACAGTTAAGTTCACATTGGCAGACACCTTACAATTATATAATTTGGAAGCCCTAATGGATTAATTTGCTTGGAGTCAACTTGTTTTTTCCTAAATGAGATAAGTGCAATTTACTTTGAAATTAAGCCATGTTAAGTTGTTTGACTTCCACCAATTTCCACATCTGTGTTTATTTCTTTATGTGTGTTTTTGTGAGTGTGCACTTGTGTATGAGTCGGGGTCAGTGGGAGTGGTGGGTATGTAAGAGTGACCGCCAACCGTCTATATATAGCGCCTCCCTCCTCCCCTTGGCTCTCTCTCTGAACAGTGTTGAAATTCCAACCCAACTCTTCTGGTCGGACCTCTACAAGGATAAGATTCTGCTTAACTGCTCCAGACAACTTGAAGACAGCCACTTTTAGAGAATTGCTTCATTTCACTTCTTCATTCAAATAGGATTCAAGGATTCAAAAGTCACAGGAACTAGTGTTCAGAGACTCGGTGGCAAATCGGAGACAGAACTGAAGCTAAAGTAGGAACTGACAATTTGACTGTGGACTCATATTGACAGGCATGAGGCCCTGGACAGCCTCTGATCTTACCAAACATTTGGAAATATTCTCAATCCATCTTTGTAGTCACCTGTCAACAAAAGTAGTTTGCACTTGCAGTTTTTTGATGTTTTAAAAGGATACCTTGATGCCATCGTCTCTTCTGAGACTGGGACTCTTTGAGATCTGAGGCGCAAAGCATCATTCATGTGGGAAGTGTCAATCTGGTTCTGGCTTTTTCCAGTCTGGAATATCATTTGGATTAAATTCGGGATACACCTATCAATCCAGTGTTTGTGACATCTTTCAGTTCAATTTGGTCAAGGATGGAGCTTCACATTTCCCGCTTTGGTTAAAAGCTGACCAAGAATTAAAAACAGACATTAACATGATGTCTGTGATTTCTAGTGTGGTAGATTATTTTGGTAGTAAAGAAAAATACCGTCTTGCAAGGAATTACATTTATCAAGTAATGGGAGCTGACTTTTACTTTAAGTAAAGTCCAGTTGCTCCTCCGTCCTACTGCTTAGTCCCTTTTCCTACATTGTACTTGTGCCTTTTGGCATTTACATCATGGAAGTTCCAACCAAATGGAGTAGAGCAAGTGTCATCAGCTTCATCAAAGGCCTTGGTAAGCTTGCATGCCTGTGCATTCATATGTACACGTGTGTGCATCCTGTGAGTGCTCAGGTTTCATCCAAACGAATGGTTGAATGAGAACAATGGGGCTGTGGGCTCAGGGAGTCAGTTCTCACCTCTCCACTTAGTCAGGTCACATGGTCATGGAAGGTCAATTAAGACCTGACATTGTTGTTATATGATACTGTATGCGTAGAGGCGGCCCAGGCCTTCTTGACATATGATAAATCATCAGGAGCTCAACATGAGCATAAATCCTTTTCATGGTGTAAAGAATGTTAATACTCTTTTCAATGTAATCTCAGAACATACCTCTTTTTGTATATTTTTCCCTACTAGTTCTGACTTTTTTCTGTCCATTTATTTTCTCTTTACTTAAAAGCGAATGTAATCATGAATGAACGTCAGTTTAAAGTGATGCGTGACTCTTTTTTTCTCCATCTGTTCAAGTTAACTTGTCTCACTGTAAAAATTGGACAATAAAATGTATTCTTAGTAGAAATTTAAACAGATAAAGCTTAAACATTAAAAGCCAGTGTTTTGACTTTTTATTCAAAAAGCAAAAATCATCTTTTTGGGGTTTTTAATTAAATAGAAGGATATTCAACATTGATAATAAGATAGTCCAAACCACCTACCACCTATTTTGAGAATAACACAAAACAGATTTGTGTTATTCTGATCACAAAACTTATAGTATTTTAAACACATTTTATGTAAGTGACCAACAATATGTGGCATTATCCTGAATTGGACAATAAAAGATACACATTTTTGTGATTTTTTGTCTTTTACAAATAAAAATCAGAAAATTGAAACATTCGTTAAGATAATAAATTGCATATTTATCACTGTTGCAGTATCCGTGACCACAAGTTGTCTTATATATGTTCAGCCTATTGGATGGAGTCTCACAAAAGTTGATGCTCACACCTGACACTGTTTGAGGTGCCCAACAGTGAGGAAAATTAGGATCTGTTGTTACTGATATTGGCAATATTTAAAACAGTAATACTTTTGGGTGTTTCAAATAGCCTGAAGCCCTAACATGCATTTGTATTCGCAATTTTCTTACAAAAACAACTTAAGCACAGCCTTAAGTTGCTTTAAGATTTGATTTATTACATTTATGAACATCAAATTTCAAGTCTTGCCACACATTCAATTGGATTCAGGCTCTTTGACTGGGCAGTTCTGTTGTAACACTGAGTTCATGTTTAGGGTTGTTGTTTTGTTGGAACAACAAACTCCAATCCAGTCTGAAAATTTTCTCAGCCTCTCATAGGTTTTTCATGATATTGCCGTAACTCCATTTCTTAGCTTCTGTAAATATTAAATTTGTGGAGTAGACAACTAATAATCGTCATGACAACAGACATTGTGCAACCTCAACCATAGATTGCTGCAGTTATTCTACCTGTCAGTTCTTTGTTCTCTGATTAATGTTTCCTTGTTCAGCCTGTCAGTTTTGTTAGACAGCCATGTCCTGGTTGGTTGGCAGTTTTTCAAGTCCTTCCTATTATTTGATCATGAACAGTGATGAGATGTTCAAAATGTGGGTAATTGTTTTAGAACCTCATGCTGCTTTGCACTTCTTTTAAACTGTTTTCCAATGTTCCTTGGTCTTCATTATGTTCTTTGTTCACCAATATTCTTCTAAATACCTTTGAGCCCTTTAAGGAGTAGCTGTTTTTATAACTAACTTAAACTACACGCATGGTTACTCTATATACTAATCAAAATTTGGATTTTATTTAGAGGTATCAGACTAATAGGGATTGACTACAAATACATTCTACACTTTTTATATTTTCAGCTGTACATTGTGTTGGTCTGGTCTGTCAATAAAACATGTAAATTACTGAATCCTTTTCAAGGCAACAAAATATAGCCCAGTTGGAAGTAAGTGTACGTTAAAAATATTTTATAATTGCTTTATTTGTTTCCTCAGCTTCTCCAGTGGGACTGAAGCCACCAATCCCGCCAGTCAGTGGAACGTTGGGAGAGAGGAAGGGTCCATTCGTCATGGCGCCTGTTAACGTAGACCCTGAGAGCAAGCCCGGGGAGTTTGTCCTTAAAAGCTTGTTTGCAAACTTCACCTTGCTCTCCGAACGCAAGATTCGCATCATCATGGCGGAGCCGCTGGTGAGTGAGTTTAAATTCATTTTTCCCCATACAGGTTTATCTCTATTTTTTCTACCTTTTTGCTCAGATTGCAGAATCAATGAATATGCATTTGGGCCATTTGACTGTATTATCTAAATCAACTTTTAGGAAGATCTTTATTTACTAATGTTTTTCATGACCTGCGTCCTGAAACCCTTAGCATCTTGTCTCTTATAAAACACAATCTAACTTGGGAAAGTTGAACAGAATTTTCAGTCTTTCTGATGAAATATTCCAAGATGGACTGAATATAAAAAAGGGGGAAGAAGTTAATCAATTGAATAACCATTTATTTAGGAATATGGGCTAATTTGTATGTGATGCAAATACCACAGAAACTTCCTCTTTATACATTTATATACTGTAAATATTTATATAGTAGACAAATATTTTTTTTTCTTCTTACTGACGTATTTATTGACTGTTGCGTTAAATGTTCATTTATACTGACAGACGTAAACCAAGTAGTTAATTCCATCTGCAACCGTAAGAGAGGTGTCACTAATGATTAATTTTGTGCTACCACGGTAGTTAAAGCTGAAAAGCTGATTTATACACTTAACACAAATGATAATCCAGACTTTGCCTAATAGTTTGAAAGTTGTGTTATTTTTTCCATAACTTAGCTTTACATTTGACAAGTAAAAACAAATTAAGTAATTTGTCCTTGACTCTTTGTGCATTACCATCTCCTTGGTTTCCACTTATTTCTAGGAGAAGCCACTTAATAAATCCCTTCAGAGAGGAGAAGACCCACAGTTTGACCAGGTGCGTCTTCCTCATAAAGATGTCAATAGTCCTTCCCTTCTGTGCTGCCATAAATGTTAATATTTTAGTCATTTATTGCAATATATTAAGTCACAAAAAGAGTGAGTCTATATTCCACCTGTTCTTCTGACCTCCTTCTGTGCAGCTGATCAGCAGCATGAGCTCTCTGGCGGAGTACTGCCTGCCCTCCATCCTAAAGACTTTGTTCGATTGGTACAAGAGGCAGAACGGCCTTGAAGATGAGTCCCACGAATACAGACCCAGAGCCAACACAAAGTCCAAAAAGTGAGAAAGAAAAAACAGCAAAAACTGTCAGTTTAATGCTTATGTTACTATTTGCTTCAGTCATCCACTAAAACTGGAAAGCGTATGGATAATATTTTTAGCAAAAGTATTTGTAAATGCTTTTTCGATGTATGGGCATTACTTTTTGAAGATTAGGCGACAATGTTTCCTATTTTTTGAAAACAAATAGAGTTATTGTCACATTACGTATGTATGGCTTCCCATGACATAATTCATTTAAGCTGTACCTGTGTCACATCAGTTATTTTTTGTTCGTTCTAATTTTCACTGTAGGGCAAAGTGGATTTCCTGTTTAACATATCAAGATGGTATCATTTATATACCCTTTTGACCTCAGTTTATTGACAAAAATTATAAATAAGGAGAACGTTAACTTCATTAAATTACAAACCAGAAGTCTGCTACTATTAATTAGTTCTTCTCGGATGTAGTGTGAACAGCCAAATAGAAACATCGTAAGTGCTTTTATGTTAATAGAGGTGTAAGAATAGAAACAGCAAAAGCATTTACCGTTAAATGGACGCTCTTGCAGGAACCATACTGTAAAAAAAAAAAAAAAGACGTGATAACTAAACATTGTTTCCCTGATTGTGTGTCCCTCAGTGATGAACAACAGAAGGACTACTTACTGGAGCGGAGGGATTTGGCAATAGACTTTATCTTTTCTCTAGTGCTTATTGAAGTCTTAAAACAGGTGAGGCTTATTTTAAGGTTTAATTAATTACTGAAACCTTACTGGATGTCTTCCTTTGATGTAGTGAATTTGTATTTACTGTTAAAACAGCATAGCATCTCATGTGGAAAATTTCCTTTTTTTTTCCAGCATTTTTGACACACAGATATCTGATATCAGTTTTGACCATTCCAAGAAATAAGAAAAAAATAATAAACTTGAAGATATAACTTTAGAATGTTGTTTAAATAAGTAGTTGTTGGTGGGAAAATATACACAGGGATATTACATTAAATGAACATGATGAGAACATCCTTAGTCAGCATTTTGAAGCAGGTTTTGTACTGTTTAAACCTGAAACATATAATTCAGAGTGCTTCCTAAACTGGGAGTTAATGTTACAATATGGCAGAAAGTGCGAGAAGATTATAGAAGTTCATGATTCTGGTATAGGATCTCAAAGTAATATGAAATCAACTTTTATTAAATCAAAATAGACTACATCTTTAAAAAATTCAAAACATTTATTAACAAACTGTAAGATGATAAAGGAAATGTCCAGATGGTCTTTACAATTCAGAAGAGATTGCAGAAAAAGTAAATTTTTAAACAAGGTTATCTTTTGGCATACTTATGTCAATTTTCCTTTTAAAATTTCCATTTCCAATCTAATGAAGTGGTGAAGTTGTTTCACAACTATTTATTTGTATTTCAAACATTCCAATCATATAAAAATATGCATTCTTCAAATTATCAACAATTGGTCACTTTTCCTAACTTTTTGAAAACAATGACTCTTATGTTATTTGGTCTCAGTTTACTTTTTCATTAAGTAGCTAAAGATTAATTTACTTAAACTAGCATTTGGCAAGCAGTATTTATTGAATAATGTTATTGGTTTGCATTATATTTTAATCTGATATATTTTATCTTCAGCTTGTGATTTTAATGCAACATAAATAAACAGATCATCAGAATCTTACCTGATGAAATAAGCATTAAATAAGTAAAATGTTTTTACTACATTTACTTTTTTTTTAATTCCACAATTTTCCTATTGTGTCGATATATTGTTTTAAAAATATTTTGTTTTCCACTACAACACCATCTTAATTTGAAATTCAACAATACATGTATTTTTATTCAGATCCCCCTCCATCCTCTTTTGGATGGACTTATCCAAGAAGTCGTCAATTTGGCTTTCAAGCACTTCAAATACAAAGAAGGGTGAGTAGACTTAACACGAAAACCTTAGCTTTTACTATATATGTGTTCAACAAACATGATTTGCACTAATAATCTCAATTGTGGTTGCTTTTTAGGTATCTTGGACCCAACACTGGCAACATGCACATAGTGGCTGACCTTTATGCAGAAGTAGTAGGAGTTGTTGCTCAGTCAAGGTGCCGGGTTTCACTTTTTTGATTATAGTCCAATAATCCCTGTCTTGTTAAAGCCTTTGCCTTATGTGTCAGTGTGGACTTTGTAATTACAGTAGCAACATGACTCAAGCTAACCCCATTTTAGTAGTGACAAATGCTGTCTTACACACAAGCTCTAAAATTGACAACCATTTGCTGTGTTATGTTTGTGCGTGTGTGTTTATACACACATCGATAATAACGACACTCTAGATGATGACCCTCTAACTCAGTAATGTCTGTAATGAGAGAGTTCATTTTGCTGGAGGTTATTATCATGTAGTGTGGGTTGGCAAAGCAGCTCAATGACTGCCACCAGACACAAAGCACACACTCTTTAGCAATATCATTAGTTCAAGTTAACACTCTGAAATCTAGTTGAACAAACAAAGACTCTCTTTCATTTGAGTGATAATGTTATACTTAAAAAGCTTCCTAAGTTTAAATCTCATTTCAGTTGAAAGTTGGATGAACAGATTCATAAGTAAATGTTTTGAAATGTTTTATAGTCATAAAACATTTTTAGGGTACATGAAACCATTTTCTCGCTGATATTAAAATAAATATATGGGTGTGCTGGGGTGGCGCAGGGATGAAGGACAACCCACATGCCTTAGTCCTCGATGCGGCTGTCGCAGGTTCGATTCCCAGCCTGGCGACCTTTGCTGCATGTTTTCTCCTTCTCTCATCACCCAATTTTCTGTCAATTAACTACCACATAAAGGCCACTAGAGCCAATAAAACCTTTAAAAAATATAAATGAAAAACGGAAGAAAACATTGTTATTGTAGTAATAATTTTGTTGTTCATAACATTCATTAATTGATTTTAGTGGATTTTTCACATGCGGAAATAAGCAAAATGTAAAACGCTCATTTGATAAAATTAGTACAACAGAATGGGGTATTCCCTTGATTTGTTCCTTAGCAGGGGAATTCAAGGTGTATCAGCAAAAAAGTGATAGGAAAATACAGGAACAACTTCAGAGAAAAATGGCAACAGCCTCATCCAGTAAATGTGTTGATTTCAATAATCACAGTGACCTTTAGTCTCCATAACATAGTTCATCTCTGAGCTCACTTTTCTGTGCCAAAAACATATATATAGCAAAGAAAAACAGTAGTCTGTCTTGTAAGCAAAGAAAAACTGTACTAGTCCTCTTTCAGCCAGTTTATAAGAAACTACAGCATCAAAGTTGGATGAGGGGGCAACAACTTCATGTTCATTCCTCTTTACTTCACGCAGAAAAAGAAAAATACTGGTGACTGCATTACTTTTTGGGCTTTCTTAACAAATCACCCTTGATGTTAATTTTTTTTATTGTCAAACTTGTAGCCATTTAAAACCTCGGTCTGCTTTGATACTAGAAAGCAGCCGATGTCTATGTGTAGATTCTTCCCAACAGTGTTGGAACATCTAAGAGGAAAGCACATGTTATTTTCCCTCTAGATCACCCCTCCAGATTCCTTTCTAAAATTAGGCCTGCAAAGCACTGTTGGTTAAATGCATCAGGATCATGTGTAAATATACAAACACACACCAAGCTCTGACTGAGCATAAAAAATATCTTGTTAGTGTGTGTGCACACATAAATATTTTATGTTAATAGGTTTTGCTTGTTGCAAGTAATAATTCCAGTAACTCTAACCTCACTTGGGGGAAATGTAGAAATAGCACAATTTACTAAAACACCAGAGGCTACAGCAGTTATTCACATCTGGTCACTATTCCCCCTGTCAGGTTCCCAGCAGTGAGAAAGAAGTTCATCTCTGAGCTCAAAGAGCTGAGACAAAAGGAGCAAAGCACGTACATCCTTCAGTCCACAATCAGTCTCATCATGGGACTCAAATTTTTCCGCATCAAAATGTACCCAGTGGAGGACTTTGAGGCCTCTTTTCAGTTCATGCAGGTAGGTTTCACAAAAACCATTTGCTAACTTTGTTGTTATTTACATACAATAAAAATCAGAAAAGCAACAATAACAATCTCAGTGTGTTTACTGACAGATGCAATCTTACTTACCATCTGCTGGCATCTGGAAGCTATGTTAAGCTTCCAGCTGACCGCAGTAATCAGCAGTTAGGTGTCTGGTTTGGTTTGCCTTTGATGGCAATTGAGTTGTATGTTTCTAATTTCCTCTAATCATAATGGAGCTGAGATTTGAACGGATGACCTTGCATAATGTTTCGATCACTGATGTTGTTTCTTGCCTCGGTGTGTCAGCAGGAGTGTGCACAGTATTTCCTGGAAGTGAAGGATAAAGACATCAAGCACTCATTAGCTGGGCTCTTTGTGGAAATACTTGTACCTGTTGCTGCTGTAAGTGCATTCTGCTTAGCAGTTCAGCTACACATAATGTCACATTCTACTTAAGAGCTTTTCTTACTAAATCTTGCAATTTTACATATTTTGTGTTAATATCAAAGAAAATAGGATTCTGTGGTAAAGAAGTTATTGGTGTGAGGAAAAGGAATTTTTTTCTAAAGAGAACTCTGCATCATTGTTTTTCTCCCAGACTGTGAAGAATGAGGTGAATGTTCCCTGCTTACGAAATTTTGTAGAGAGTTTATACGATACCACTCTGGACCTTTCCTCTAGGAAGAAGCACTCTCTGGTAGGTTTCTGACCATATTCTGTTTCATTACTGCTCATCTCATTTCATCTCTTCTCTATTACCAACAGTTACTTAGAGCACTTATGGTGGCTCTCCAATATGTGGACTTTCATCGCTCAGTGAGGAGCGGGTTGAGAGATTAAAGAAGGGCAGAGTGATGCAGGAAAAGCTAACTTTTAAAGCTAGTTTGAAATTATTGAACCACATCATAAAGCTAGCTGTTGGAAGCAGCACAATAGATGTAGCACCACATTTTTAAAAACATAAAGAAAACAATAAACCATTTCAGTTCACTGGTCAGAAATTTAACTTATCTGCTACCAGTTTTAGCTAATTACAATTTTACTTTAAGGATGTTAAATAACATCCTATTTGATGTCTTTATAATAGGTAGTTTTCAGTAAAATAAAACATGAATATCTGACAAACGACTTGGCTTCTTGTTATTGCCATCTATTAATGGAATTATTAAAGCCTCTTACACATTTTATGCTTTTTCTCGATTCAATTTTAAACATCTTACTGATGGTGACAAAAATGTGACATGTTTAAATCTGAGTGCGTATTTTGTTATATATTTTTTTCCAACCAGTGGATTGTATCCCACGGTTATTTGACTGGCGTAACTGCTAAAAAGCAACGTCACAGAGCTGTTGTGTTGTATTGTTGCGTGCTGCTGGTAACTGCTATTTTGGTTATCTACCTGGGTTCCTCATTCTGCTGCAGCTGACGCCCATGTCTGGGATACAGATATGCCACTCTGTTAGTGTGCATGCTTATTTCTACAAATTCTCTACATACTGCAGCCAACTTTTACAAAAGCAGTCAAGCTTTTATACACCCCTTTTCAAACAATACTTTTTTTTTTTTACATGTCTTTCCGAATGAGCATTACTGAGCATTCATGCCCACTAACAATAACCTGCAATGACAGATAGCAGAATGGACAGGCATGACAAAGATGGTAGCAATGTAGAGTATTTCTCTAATTGTTATGGGTTTTACATTCTTGAGAAGCTAAGAATGAGTGGAGATTTTGATTTGGGTTAGAGATTGGGAAAACAAATACTTTCAGTGATGAGTGTCAGGTATATGATGCATTTAAAAGTAGCATTTACAAAACCATTCAAAAGAAGGTTTTACCTGGACTAACATGGATCATTTGCAAGACAGAAATTATGTCTATGCAGTCTGCATTCAATGATAACTAAACAAGCAAAACAGCAAGTTCATGATTGTTGTTGATAGTTTTATTGCTGCTTTAATTGAAAATGTGAAATTAGTTCTTGATTTTTACTTACTTATTATGATTTTTCTGTAGAGATTCCTGTGATTACTGATCTGTGATGTAACGTCTCTCCCCATATCAGGCTCTCTATCCTTTGGTGACGTGCCTTCTGTGTGTCAGTCAGAAGCAGTTGTTTCTCAGCCGATGGCATATATTCCTAAACAACTGCCTGTCAAACCTGAAGGTCAGTTTTCTGCTGCTTCATGCAAATGCAGCTTCTATTGCACTGACTTGCAAAAGTATTCACACACCTTAAATTTTTCCACATTTTGACACATCGCAACCATAAACCTTCATGTATTTTGTTGATCAACACAAAGTAGTTCTGATTTGTTAAACTTAAATGCTGTTCGGTTTTTTGTATCCTGCCATTTTAACTTTGTACACCCTGAGAAGAAAATGCCTCTGTTTCAAGTATTGAAATAAATTTGTTGTACTTCTACCTTTTGAAGTAACAGCTTCAAACAGATTTTTCTACGTACTGTTTGTTGCTTGAAGTCATAAAACCGAAAAAAGATGGGAATGCCTTGCTTTTGCAGCAACACGAGCAGTTTATCAGAGTTGATAGAAGAATTATTGGAGTTAAATTTAGGGCAATCTTGAAAAAAACCAGTTAGAAGCTGTGGATCTAACCGACCAATGTGTGAACTAGTTTTTCTTTGTTTGGTGATCAATAGCATGTTAACTTACAGTATAATGACTGCATGCCACGTTTCGGCCTTTGAAAGAAAGACAGTGTGTACACTTCAGACACCTGAATACCATAATAGCGCCACCTCCTTTATCTGTAAAATCAGTGTCTCTTGCCTCAAGCAAAACACTGTAGACTGATAAGCAAATGACTAAAAACCGTCATAACAAAAGCCTGTAAAACCTCCTGACTAACAGTTATCACTTTTATGTACAGTGAAAAAAAGTGCTGCAGGATTTCTTTTTAGTATTCTTTTAGAAAGTGTTATTAAAAAGAGATGTGACTTTATCTACACAATGAAAGATGTTTTTGTGTTTTTCTGCTTATTAATATAGAACAGAGACCCCAAGATGGCTCGTGTGGCTCTAGAGTCACTCTACCGCTTGCTGTGGGTCTACATGATCCGGATAAAGTGTGAGAGCAACACCGCAACCCAGAGGTAACAGTTGTATGTAATTACAATCCTCAGCATAACTGTAAATCTATTGTCTCATCTGAATTCTTCTTTTTTGGTCTGAATGTGATTTGACTCCTCCTCTATTTTTTAACAGTTTTTGTTTCTAGATTCTGTAAAGAAGAGACATTGTCATGATTGAAAAGCTGAATGTGTGGAAAAAAAATTGCTCTTACTAGTATTTTTTCCTGTCTCTTTTAGCCGTCTGACGTCCATCACCTCCACATTGTTTCCTAAAGGGAGTCGTAGTGTCGTACCCAGAGACATGCCCCTCAATATTTTTGTCAAGATTATCCAGTTTATTGCTCAGGTGTGTATTAAATAGGTAACTTTTTATAGTGCATTTTGCACTGCTTCTTGCTCTAAATACAATGTTACTGATACATAACATTAAAGATGGTTTTAAGGAGTACATGAAGGACATAAAAGCTAGAGAGTAAATACTCCCAGTTTCCAACTTTATGTTTTATGCTCTTTGAAAGGCCACATCCCTTTTTACATGTTTTTCCTCTCTCAATCACACTCACATTTCAGATAGTCAAACTAATATTAGTATCAAACAAAATGACTCTTGTTAACAGTCTGGCTGCAAGATATTAGGAAACTGGGTTTTCTTTATTATTCCAGGTGAAGCAGCAGGACATGTTGAGGTCCCCCTCAAGGCTTAACATTTTCTGCTCTGCTCTCATTGAACCATTGTGTGTAACCTCGTCATAAGCTTTCACGACTCTGAAATGGTTAATTTTAAGTGTTTGCACTTAATGTGAATCAGCTGTCAGAAGCTCACCAATAAAAATAGCAAATAAGAGCAGCATGTTTTTCCTTCTTGTAGGAGAGACTGGATTTTGCCATGAAGGAGATCATTTTTGATCTTTTAAGTGTTGGGAAACCTGCCAAAGCCTTCAGTCTGAACCCAGAGGTGAGGAGAGCAGACACAAGTGTTTAGACATTTGAATTCTACTACGCAGCAGTGCATCAGTGTATCTCTGGCATTCCAACTGTTATTCTAGGTAGGCTGAGAACAATGTGTTCTCAGTCGTGGCCCTGAAGTTGTTTGTACCTTACTAAAGACAATTTACTTCTGCATCTGTAGGAAAAGATTGAATTTAGTTTCTTTTAGATGCAGTCTATCCTTTTGCTTTGAACGTCACAATGCTCAGTAACAGGTTTTACATAAGTCAATAATATTTGCAACTTCAGTTAAGTAGTATAGTAATTCTCTACTGCTGTTGTTGCACTCTTTACAATTAGCTTTCAACTGCTGTTGTCTACCCTGCAATTTAAAGACTACATGTGGTTTTTCTTTCAGCGTATGAACATTGGTCTGCGTGCATTCCTGGTCATAGCAGATGCTCTTCAGCAGAAAGACGGAGAGCCCCCAATGCCAAACACAGGAGCAACCCTGCCCTCTGGAAACTCTTTAAAGAAGAAGAAGACATATCTCAGCAAAACACTAACTGATGAGGAGGCCAAGCTAATAGGTTTGAGTCTGTCAGCAAGTTTTTACTCTTCTGTAATGGAAATGTTATTGCCAACTCTGTGATTCGTCTTTGTCTGCTCCCTGCAGGGATGTCGCTGTACTACTCCCAAGTGCGGAAAGCTTTGGACAACATCCTCAGACACTTGGACAAGGAGGTTGGTCGTTGCATGATGCTTACCAGCGTCCAGATGCTCAACAAAGAACCAGAGGACATGATCACGTATGCATCTAAACCCTAAACTCCCCCAAATAATTTAAGCTTTTATTAAAAAGAGTTATTAGTACCTAATAAACAACCATCTTGTTTAGCGGGGAGAGGAAGCCGAAAATTGACTTGTTTCGGACATGTGTGGCAGCCATTCCCCGAATCCTTCCTGACAGCATGTCCAAGCCAGAGCTTATTGACTTGCTTTCACGGTAACTTTCACACTGATTTTGTAAAAATGACAGAAAATACTTTAAACATTTTTGAAATAACTCATTAAAGACACATAAAAACTACTCTTCTTCTCTTTTACCTCAGACTTACAGTGCACATGGACGATGAACTTCGACTCATTTCTCAGAACTCCCTGCAGAGCCTGTTACTTGATTTCTCAGACTGGAGGGAAGACGTCCTGTTTGGTTACACGCATTTTCTTTTACGTGAGGTATAGCATCTCTTAACTAAAACTATGCAAAGCCACCAAGTGCAACTTAAAACTTAGCATAAACTTAGTTTGTGTATGATAGAAGTAGTCTTTTTCATTATGTTTTGCATATATTTGCAACCAGCTAACAATTTGTTTTTCTCTGCCATCCATATTATCTAAGATTATTGTCAATGTCAAATTCCTTTATATAGCACTGTTAAAAACAAGTTAAAACTGCACTAAAGTGATTTACAAAACAGTAACACAATTGAATAAGTTGATGAAAAGAGAGAAGAAGAAGAAGAAGAAGAAAATATAACAAACATGAACCATTATAAAGGAACACTGATTGTTTGGAACCTGCTCAAAAAAGGCATCAAGCATTAGACATTATGTACATACAAGCTGCAACTCTAACAGGAGCTCAGATGAGACAAACATTTACCTTTTTGTCTAAAAAGCAACCAAATTCAAGCTTAATTTTCTTGTAAAATAATAAATACATTACATATGTTTAGAATAAATAGCATATGTTGGTGTCTACAAATATCCTTTGTGTTTGTTAGGTTCAAGACACCCATCAGGGTCTTCAGGATGCATCTGTCAAGCTCCTCCTGCAGCTGCTCACACAGTGGAGGCTTGCTCTGCAGCTCCAGGGGAAGATGCGAGGGGGAACTGATGTAAGGAACAATGAAAACCAGCCGGTTATTGGTGTTTAATTTCTTAAAAACGCAACTAGATTAAGTGGAACTTGTTTTCTGCACGCGTGATATCCTAAAACGTGACTCTGTGGTCTCAGGATCAAAAGAAATAATTAGTTTCATTGATCTCTGTTTACACTTGTAATGGTAAAGGAGGATTAGTCAGTGTCTGAACCTGTTCTCTTTTTGTCTGTTCCTTCCTTTAGACCAGCCCCAGGCTTCCAGAGCGCAGCCCTCATTGCTCAGTGCTCCATGCAGTGGAGGGTCTGGCGCTGCTGCTCCTCTGCTCGTGTCAGATCAGCACGAGAAAGCTAGCTGTCGGTGTATTAAGAGAAATACGCTGCCTGTTCACAGCTCTGGGATATGCAGAGGTAGAGCACAAATTTCTTGACTCTTCAGGCACCAAAAGCTTCAGTTGGCATTAGATATTTGTTTAAATGTGAAAATGAAATACATTTAAAGACCAATGTTTGTATAGTAATATATTAAGAATTTGTTAGAAAATGGCTATTATAAAGAAAAAAATGCATAGAAACACATAATTTACAAGATTTTATTAGAGCAGTCATATTGCAGTGACTTCTTTGTTGGTGTGATGGTGTTAAATAGAGAACTGATTATCTGAATTTCACCCTCTACAGAATGATGACAAACCCATGATAGAGGTCTTGGACCAGCTGAGCCCAGCTGTAATGAACAGCTTTGTTCACGTGGCTCACTCTGACTCAGTGAGTATTGATGAAAGTTACTACACTAGATCCAGCATAACCAACTCTTAGATTAAATTATTGAAATTTATCATTTTTTTTCTCTGTCTCAGTCGTTACCGCTCAGTCACCACGTTGACCTACAGTGGCTTGTAGAATGGTCGGCTCGACTGGTGAGCAGTTCATACGACGTGAAGAGTCCCAGCTACGTCTGGATCTTTGCACAATGTGTGAAGGACCCGTGGGTGCTCTGCCTGCACATCTTCCTGCGACAGGAGCACCTGCCCAAACACTGCTCCACCGCATTGGGATATGCATGGCCCTATGTTTTCACACGACTGCAGTTGCTTTTGCCTCTGATTGACCCTAAGTATGATTCTGCGAATCATAAGCAGCACAGAAGGCTTAGTTGAATCTAAATAACTCCCTCTCTTTTTCTATATTTCTGCAGTAGTCCAGTTAATGCGAAGAAGACCAGCACGGCAGGCTCCAGTGACAGCTACATTTCACTCTGGCGTAATTATTTGATCTTGTGTCTGGGTGTAGCCAAACCTAGCATCATGTCACCTGGCCATCTGAGGGCTTCCACACCTGAGATCACTGCCACCACCCCCGATGGCAGTGTTACTTATGACAACAAGGTGTGTGCTTATGCTGGTGGAAATATGTGTTTCTAATGACTCCTTTAGCCAATTGTACCTCCGTTTGGTATCTGAATGTTGCCCTACTTTTGTTTTGTGCCAAATGACAAACCGTAACCATTGAATATGAACATATTTCTCTTTTTAATTATTTGTAGTTTCATTTTGATGAAATAATAATTGCATGCTTTTATAATAGTCCTTTAGGTTAATGTGCTACTGATATCTGTTGGTTTTTTATTGAATCTTTCCTCCTGGCAGAAATTATTCATTGCAGTCATGTAATCTTTGATTTTTGTGGCCCACTTTGTAAATTATTTTAAACCATTTATTGTCAACAGAGCACAATGGGGAAACAAATGAGAATTGTATTTTTTTCTCCATATTAACCTTTTATTGAAAACTTTTTAATATAATTTATAAAAACAAAATTACGGTAGTTTTGGGTTGTTTTTTATTTTCCAGTTCAGTTATAGTGATATAGTGGCATTAACAGAAGAAGTATTTATAATTTGATATTTTCATCATAGAAAAGTCCTGGAACCTATTTATACTGCTGCTGAGTGATCCGGATGTGTATTTTTGTTGCAGGTCATAGGAACTCCCTCTGTGGCGTGGCTATTAAAACAACTTGTCCCACTGATGAGAGCTGAGAGTCTGGAGATCACAGAGTCTCTGGTGTTGGGGTTTGGATGCACAAACGCTCTAGTTTTCAGGTATTTGAAAATAAACAAGCACACATCCATTTAAGATGCTAAGCAGACCTTGTATCTTAGATGTCAGGCTCTGATTATGGACTTGAATTTGTTTGTTTGTGTTCAGAAATCTGTGATTTGCATAAAGTGTGTTTTGTTTAACTGTTGCTTCGCGGGCTGAAATTTTTCTTAAGCTAAGAGTATGGAGAACGTTTGGATTTACAGTGTGTTGCGAAAGGAAACACAAATGCATGCCACACCTTGCAGATTTCTCTGCAAGGTGTGGAAGGAACACTCACATTGTGAAGTGTTCCTTCCACTTCACAATTACGCACCATTTGGTGACAATTTGTCTCATAAAATCTCAATATTTTAAAATTTGTGGTTGCTGATGGGCAAAATGTTGAAAAAATCAAGAGGTATGAATACTTTTCAAATGCACTGTAGATTCCAGTGAAAAAGTAGTGATAAGGTTACTCTGACCTTATCACTAACATGAGACAAACTCGATTACCAGTTACTATCCTGTCTGCATTCAGTACTTACTCCCATCTATCTCCACATTGCTGCCATAGCTTAAATAAGTTGCCTACTTCTGTGATCAAAATAGAAGAAAAAAATGCATCACTAATGTGGGAGAGGAATTCTTAGCAGGAACAATGTGGCACCTTTTTTTTTTTTTTTTTTGCAAAGTGGAGCTTAAATATCTAACTATAAAAAGACAATCTTGTTTTAACCCAAAGTATTTTTAGAAAAGGCCATTACTGTGATTTAAGAGATAAAATTCTACCCAGACAGATTCACCTGTCATTGCTTTGTGGTATTCAGTTTTGGTTGCATCTGATTTACAGGGAACTGGTTGAAGAACTTCATCCACTGATGAAAGAAGCACTGGAACGTAGACCAGAGGTACCACAATCACTAAGAAACACTCCAAAATATTAAAAATAATCTAATAATCAGTTTCTGAAAAAACACTGTGAAAATGTACTTCTGCTGAACAACTTAGTAAAAAAAGATTGTTCTGTTGTTAAAAAACTCAGTATTCTGCCAGAGAATACTGAGCATCCATTCTCTGGATTCTTGATTCTTTGCACAGGAGCTCCACTTCTAATCTGGCAACAGATAATGAATGTTTATACTGATTACACAGGGTGGCAGCTTTTTTATAGCAGCAGTAAACTGACAGCAGCTTTTCCTCCTTTCAGAACAAGAAACGTAGAGAGAGGAGGGATCTCCTCAGGCTGCAGTTACTCAGGATCTTTGAGCTGTTGGCCAGTGCAGGAGTCATCAGTGACAGGTACCACACACATTTCAGCGCCTGAGAAATGTAGTTATCCTTCCTTAAAGAGCACAGTGCAAAGTTGTATGCATGTCATTATAATTTAAAATGATAGGCAAACAACTTAAAATTTGTATTACATCATAACTATTTGTCATTCAGGCAACTCATTTGGCCTATTTGGGATGAAAGATTGGCATGAAGAACTAATTTAAACACTAATCATCCGAAATTAAGGAATTTGTAAGATTTGCAGCCAAAAATCCAGCAAAACATTTTTTTAAAGAGTGAGTTAACGCTTGAAAATAATTTTTAAAAATTAATTGTTGCTTGCTCTTTTTATTTAGGCTTTTATATTCAGACACACCCTTCTCTTATTTGTTTCTATTTGAAAGATCTGCTTTCTCTTTCTTTTTCTTTGTCTAAAGCACTAACGGAGCTCTGGAGCGAGAATCCTTGGCACTCGGAGCTTTGTTCCTTGAATATGTGGATCTAACCCGGATGCTTCTGGAAGCTGAGAATGAGAAAGAGCTGGATGTCCTTAAAGACATCAGAGCTCATTTCAGTGGGATGGTGGCTAATCTTATCCAGTGTATTCCGGGTAAGTCATTGTTTTGCCTATTGGTTCTCTCTCTCAGTAAAAATGTGGATTTTATTGATCTTACCGCAGCCTATGGTCGTATGTCTATGCTTCTAACACACTCTCACCTGCACAGTCCACCACAGGCGCTTCCTCTTCCCTCAGCAGTCGCTAAGACACCACCTCTTCATCCTCTTCAGCCAGTGGGCCGGACCCTTCAGTGTTATGTTTACTCCCCTTGATCGCTACAGTGACCGCAATCACCAGATCACTCGCTATCAATACTGTGCCCTCAAGGTAAACAGTCTTGAATTTTTGCTCTTTTCCAGACTAATTTCAGAAAAATAAGCATTATCTTTGCTTTTATATTGCAGGCCATGTCTGCAGTTTTGTGTTGTGGTCCAGTTTTTGACAATGTGGGTCTGTCCACTGATGGCTATCTCTATAAGTGGCTTGACAACATCCTGGCCTGTCATGACATGCGGGTAAACTATTCTGGTGGCTTTGCTATAAAGTCTGTGCTGTTTTCTATAGATATACCTTAATTAATTAAATTCTGTTTTCCTTCAGGTGCATCGTCTGGGATGTGAAGTAGTCATACTGCTTTTAGAGCTCAACCCAGACCAAATTAATCTGTTCAACTGGGCAGTGGATCGCTGCTTCACAGGATCTCACCAACTGGCCTCTGGCTGCTTTAAGGCCATCGCCACAGTCTGCGGCAATAGGTTAGTAATCGTTCATTAGATGTGGTTCATTAGATTGTTTGACATTGTTTAGCAATGTCAAACAAAAGGTTTGAGAAGTTATTAAACCTGTTTTCTTTAAACTGTCAAATTATATGAAGTTGCTTTATTTATTTTTGTAGCTTACAGTGATTATCCATTTGGCAATAATATCTTGTCATTTTAACAGGAATTATCCATTTGACCTGGTGACCTTGCTCAATCTTGTGCTGTTTAAGGCCTCAGACAGCAACAGGGAGATATATGAAATCTCCATGCAGCTCATGCAGGTAAGGAAGAGTAGGTTTTATTACTATTCATATAAATAGGTAAAAAGGAAATGATTAAAGCTGAAACTTTAATCAGGTGCTAGAGACCCGACTGTGTGCATACTCTAAGAGGATGGTGGAGCAAAAGCCGGGTAATATTTTGTATGGGACACACGGCCCGCTACCTCCACTCTACAGCGTCAACCTGTCTCAGCTCTCCATCCAGCTAGCCAGCATGTATCCTGAACTCACACTTCCTCTGTTTTCAGGTAAGTCTTTCATTTTTAGTATGCATGACAGTCACAAAGTGCAACAAGTAAAAATACAAGCTAATTTTAAAAAGGATTGTGATCATATAATGCAGGAAATTAGTCAAAAGTTCAGGAAAAGACATGTTTATGTTGTGAAAAATATTAAAAATAAAAGCTAAATCCTAAGTACTGATTCTGGGTTAAACTGAAACTTTTATCCTCATCCCTTCAATGTGTGGGATGCTGTGTGCTATAATGTTTCAGCACCAGCAGTGGATAACAAAACAGCAGTCCCAAAGTGTCCTTGACATGGAGTTTATTTTTCAATCTGTGAATATTTGTGTCTAACTTACAACATAACTGTCTGAAACATAAGATGTCTGAAACGGCTCTTAACTTTGTTTTAGCTCTTAAGATAAATCTATTTTCATTTTTACAGCTATTTTCTTCAGTCGTTTTGACTTGTAGCTCACAAGGGTGAAATTCATTTCAATATCCAAAACTGAAAAATATCAAGACAAAAAGTTAGCAAAAAGCACCTGAGAATGTTTCACTTGGAATGATATCATTGCTTGGCAGAATGTCATTGTTTGTCATATAGATTTATGAACTGTCCAAGCCCCAATTTTATTCTTCCAGTGAGAAAAAGGGAGTCAGCATAAATATAATCAGAGAGCAGAACCTTGATGGTTTTGCTGTTGTCTCCCCCAGGAGCCATAGATTTCCTCCCTCAGCTTTGGGTCGTTCCCTAATTTGGAGCCAAGGATACAATTGATTCATAACCTGCCATGACTATTCAACATATTCTTGTTTGAAAATACTTTTTGGCTATTTTCTGTCTGTCCCCAGAAAGCATGTCATCATCCATTGAGCTTTTGTTTATTTGCTTGCACAGGATATTTTAATTTCTTAATGTTTCCAGATTTTTAGGGTTTGATATTCATTTAACATCTCGAAATGAATCATTGTTAATTATGTCCAGGTTTAACATAAAAAGTTTGATTTTTTTTGTTAGCCCTTCAGTTTACGCAGCTGTTAGTCTTTTGATCTAAGAATAGAGTATTTTTTAACACAATCTTCACTAACTGAAATGTGCAGAAACTCTGATTATATTCTCTGACATAATGCTTTTGTCATGCAGAGGTGAGCCAACGTTTCCCCACTACACATTCTAATGGCAGACAGATCATGCTGTCCTACCTGCTGCCTTGGCTTAGTAACATTGAACTGGTGGATACGGGGCTACTGCCCCCAGCTTCAAGCCCTTGCACGCCTGACGAAGAAACCCGCAATCAGACACAGGGCATGACCCCCAGTCTGAGAGGGAACGGATGGGGGTCCTTGCAGGCGACATCTTTGGTACTCAACAACCTAATGTTTATGACCGCTAAGGTATGAGGATTCTTTGTTTTGCGCAAATATTTACAATTCATCAACAAACTTTTCCAAGTTATAAGTGGATTTTTGGTGTTTACATGATCAGTATGGAGATGAAGTCCCTGGACCTGAGATTGAGAATGCCTGGAATGCGCTGGTGTCCAACGAGAGGTGGAGCAACAACCTGCGAATCACTCTGCAGTTCCTTATCAGTCTGTGTGGCGTCAGCAGCGACACCACATTGTTACCGTATGTAAGTAAAATATAAAATCCTATTATTTGAGTTTCTTGGAGAAACCTTTTGAAGGGACTCCTATCCAGCTTGGAAAAGTATGGAGATATATGGAATTTTGTTTTTATATGTATTTGGTCTGAATAAATGTAGAAAAAGAAAATAGAATATTTAAAAATATTTGTAATTTTAATCTTCTATTTATTCTCAACCATATGTCTATATCTATCTTTCTTTCTCCCTCATGTCTTTCATTCTTTGCTTTCTTCCTTGTTCTCTCACTTCTGTCCTTCATTTTCCCCCCAAGTATCCTTCTCTGTATTCTTTCTCTTATTTCTTCATTCATATCTTCCTCTGTCCTTCAAGCCCTCCCTTCATTTGTGCAAAAATCTTGCATCCTGCCATTTATTCTTCATATGTCTTTTATCTTTCTTTTCTATTTTTTTTATGTTTTTTTACTTGTTACTCTATTTTTCTATTAATTTCTTATGCCATTAATTTCTTTCCTTCCCTCTCTCTCTAACTGAACTAAACAAATTAACCAATCTTTCCAATTCTTATTGTGTTTCAGATTAAAAAAGTGGTGATCTACTTGTGTCGAAACAACACCATTCAGACTATGGAAGAGCTTCTGTTTGAGCTGCAGCAGACTGATCCAGTCAATCCTGTAGTTTTGCACTGTGACAATCCTCCCTTCTATCGCTTCGCTGCCAGCAGCAAAGCCTCGACTTCACAGACAGGTGAACAGATTTTGACTATTTTAATGTGACAGGAAGTCTATAGATCTGAATTTCTAAAATATATTCTTTATTTGCAGGCACCACGTCCAGCAGCAACACTGTGGTGGCTGGTCAAGAGAACCTACCAGACACCGATGAAAATAAGCTGGTCAGAGAGAATGGAGAGCGGTTAGTTACATTTCCCTGTACTGAAAGCCAAAGCGACTCTAATCTTACTACAAATAGGAAAAACAAAACAAAACACAAATGACAGGAAAATGTAGAAACGTTGAGACTAATTTCCACCTTTAATGTCCTACAATCAGGAGGGCGAGGGCTCACAACAGGCTGGAGTCCCGCTACAGCAACAGCTCCGGAGGTTCCTACGAGGATGAAAAGAGTGAGTTACCGTATGACAATGACTATTAAAAAGTCCAGAATCTAGGTTGTGACTGGTCTTAAAAAAGTGGGAGGTCATGTGGAAAGAATGTAAAGGAATCTGGAATATTATTCATTTTAGTCTAAAATATACACCACTCTAAAGCTTTAAGCAGATTGTTACTATTCTGGTAAAAGTCTCCAGGGTGAGTCAAAAGTAGCTGGTGGGAATTTCCCTCACATTTTCAGAGTTCTTTGTCTTTTGTAATGTTTGGCAAATATTTTGCTTCTTAAAGAAGGCTCATCCCGGTTAATATCTTTGACATGTGTTTGTTTTGGATGACCTCCATTCAGATTTTTAATTAAAGAAATATAAAGACATTACCATATTACATTGGGTTTTATATAGCTATTCAATGTTTATTAGCGGTCAATATGGTGCAGTCACTGCTTACATACAAAGATAATTGATGACCAATCAGGACCTGTCAAGCCTAAAATCATCTGATCACCTTCCAACTTCTTGGTTCTTATTTAAAGTAGCTTAGCATGAAGAGCATACATCAGATAATCTGGTTTAACAGGATCTTCCAAGCAATTATATTTTAGAAAACTACTGAACTTGTAGGTTTTGCCTCTGGTGGTTGCCTGGAAACCAGTTCCAGCTGCAGTTAAAATAACATGTAGTTGATTTATAATGGATTAAGAATGTTGTTTGGTTTTTATCTGATTGTTGGCTGGAATTCTTTCTTTTACTTACTTTAAAAAAAAGTCAAAACATTGTCTCTAAATATAATGCTATCTATGAACAGTATTTAGCTGTAGTAGCTCTTGCAGGACTTTATTTAACACTGAAAGAATGAATGATTCTCAATAGTCCAAGTGCAGAAGGATCAAGTGTCCTTATTTTATTTTTGATCTATTCTTTATGCAGCCGACCCTCTGCCACCATACGCTGGATGGCTACTTGGTGTTTTGGAGACCAACCGGCCTCAGCCATTACCGATGCCTGTTAATGGGGGCTGCTGGGCCCCTCTGGTAGACTACCTTCCAGAAACCATTACTCCAAGAGGACCTCTGCATAGGTATGCACACGTTGATTGGAATCTCAAACCAGTGGCAGAAAAAGTGTGTATGCACTAGATACGACACATATAGGTGCTGCACTAAAGAAGGCCCCAAAGCAGTGGCGGAAAAATTCTTTCTAGTCAGTATTTTCAGTGTTCAGCAACTGTTTGTATTTATATAGCTGATGGGAGCAATAACAGAGGCATGGCCTTCTTTCACCTCTACTCCTGTCCACCACTCACTCAGACACTAGAAGCATAGACAGAAACCAGATAAACCAGATGTTGTTTATATAGTTATTATTTAGGAGGATTTGTCATGTTTTGTTTCCCACTTTCCTAAACCTTTTATTACAACACAATGCAAGAGATGGGCCTGTGTAACTTCAAGAAACTTGAGAATCATAAACTTTACTTTACCTGGTTTTTTCTTTTCAATTGTTTCCTGTTCAAGAGAAGCTTAACAAGTTTGAGCATGAAGCAAGCACACAATCAGTTTTGACCAACAGACATAATTAGTTTTCAATGAGTAACAAATAAACCTGTCTAAAGTTACTTCCTTGTTTAACCTGTTGACACACATATCTTTGTGCCAGAAATGATAGTGTAATAGGCTTGTGTTTGTCTTGGGGTTTTTTGCAGTTTTGATTCAACAGTTATATTGTTCTATCATGTATGAAAGATAAATTAAAGACTGAAGAGAGATACACTTAGACCAATACAAAGTTGTGCATTATTATAAGGTGTGAGGAAAATATGTTTTTTTTTTTGTTGTTGTTGTTGAAGGGGGGTTATAAGAGGGAGTTGAGCAAATCTGACACTACATTAACAACCAGTTACTGTAGATGGGTTTATGTTAATAATTGTTGGAAGAAAGGTCCAGTCAAAGTCCAATTGAATACAACCTTTTCACATTAAGTAGAATTACCAAGGGATGTTGGAGACCTTTGTAAGAGCGTTGTGTGTGAAAAGAGAAAGTAATAAAATTTTTGCCCTCATGATTCTCGTCTGTGTGTTGGACTTTAGGTGCAATATTGCTGTCATCTTTATGACTGAAATGGTGGTGGACCACAGCGTGAGGGAAGACTGGGCTTTACACCTGCCCCTCTTACTTCACGCCCTCTTCTTAGGTGGGTGTCTGCAATACACACAGCTTTGATCCACTTTATTTATACAGAAGATCTAAAAAGCTCAGAGCTCTTAATTGCAGAGAAAAAAAGTCGAATTAATGAAAATAAAAATAAAAAATAAAAATATGTTTTTGATAATTAACATCAGTGTTTAAAACCAACAAAACAGTCTGTGAGGTATTATTCCCTATATCAGATATTCAGCTTCTACCATCACGTCATTTCATCTCCACATAAATTATTAAGCTGTTCTCTAATAGGTGGACAAACACATTCTGTATAAGTGTATAACTGTTAGAGCTGTTCTACATATTAAAACTTGACTTGTGGCTGTGAAGTTACCATATCATCACATCTTTGCTGCTGATCACAGAAAGTTGTCTAAGGCTGACTTTTTCATGAGTAGTGTACCTTCAGAATTGCTGCAAAATACAAACATCGGATAAATACGATTGTTATTTTGTGCTGCCATGTAAAACTAGAATCCACATCAAAGCTTATGTATTTCTATATTCATTTATCATTAGCAATAGTCCATGTTTTATATAAAAAAGTCAGACGAACACTCTGCAGTTAAAAACAAGGCACATACTTAGGAAGTGTTTTTCAGCTTATTTTGCACAATATACTTGAGTTTCCTAACTGAATGTTTATTTGTATTTTCAGGTCTTGATCACTACAGACCAGAAGTTTATGAACACAGCAAACGCCTCCTTCTTCACCTCCTTATTGCTCTCTCCTGCAACAACAACTTCCAGGTCTGAATGCACTGTGTTAACAGTCTATTTGCATACTCAATAGCAAGACTGCTAGCTTTATTTCTTTCTGTGTTTGCAGGTGATAGCATCAGTGCTGATGTTGACGAGGGAAATCACAGACAATAAGACCCTTACTATTAAGTCCAGCTACCACTCAGAGTATCAGCAGTCACGTAAGTAGTAAATATGATTTTCTTGTACTGTTTACAGTTCTCAATACTTATTTGCAGGGAGTAATATTGCTAGCTCACATTTCAACCCCTGTTGTCACATTCTTTAGAAGCGCCTGACTTTCTGCGAGAGTGGCAGGCGTCTCCTGTGGTCGACTCGGGACTCAGTTCCACCTCCAACTCATCCTCTGTCAGTCTGGGTGGCGGAAGCACTGGAGGCAGTGTTGGAAATTTGCCCCTTGTAACTCCAGATGACCTTGAAGATCTGGAAAATGCACCCAATGAGACGGATGAGAAAACAAACAAACTTATCGAGTTCCTCTCCACTAGGTAATGCCACATAGACACTTGTTTATGGGTGCTGTAGAGGATGTGTGTGAAGAACATCTTTTGTTTCTGTTCGCCGTGTGCTGTGTGTACGTTTAAGTGCTTGTTTAACTTGTGTGTGGTGCTACTGGTGGTGGGTATACAGTGCCTGGAGTACTGTGTTGTTCTTGCTCAGAGCTTTTGGGCCATTGTGGGCACATGAGGACATCACTCCAAAGAACCCCAACTCGAAGAGCACAGATCAGCTTTCCAACTTCCTACGACATGTTGTCTCTGTCTTCAAGGAGTCCAAGTCTGGTGAGAAACCACTTTTCTTGGTATTAAAACTGCAAATACGTTTTGTAATATTTACTATTTACTAAGAGTCAAATATTGAGCTATGATCCTATGGAAAGTGTTTAGTTGTTAATTTTTTTTTTTTTTTGTGGGTTTTTTTGTCCAACTAAATTTTTCAAATTGTTAAACTAGTTGTAATGTAAAAAAATAACCTGAATAAGTAGAAAAATCAGATTTCAAATGATAACATTTATAACTGGTAAATAGTCATCCAGTCCAACCTGGTTTTATGTGAAAATAATTACTTAGATGTACATCACTACACATACATCTGAAATCACTTAAAGATGGACCTACTGCTGTGATTGTTGAACTAACATCAGTATGCCTGCATTCGCTTAATTTTTTTGTTTTTTGCTAACTTCATGTTGTCAGACGGGTTTTGTTTAAGTAATTTGATTCCATATATCAGGCAGTAATCAGGCCAAGGGAGATTATTGAAGCTAAGCTAGGCTTCCAAACAATATTGTCAATTGCTACAAATTCATAATTCATCAAGGGAGAAAGTTACTTTCTCACATAAGGTCATGTTGGTTTGGAAATGTATGTTCCTTTAATAAAAAAAATTTCTAATTGAAAATTGCATTTAGTATTTGCTCTTAAATTTTTGGCAAAGTAAGTATACCAAAAAATAAAAAAATAGAAGAAGGGACAAATACCATTTTAAGCATTGTATATTTGATACATTGAAATGAGTTTGCATGTGTGTTTTTCTTTACCTGTTCAGACTTCCACCTGGAGCAGCAGCTGAGTGATGTGGCGTTGCAGACAGCTCTGTGCAGCTCCTCGCGTCACTATGCTGGGCGATCCTTCCAGATCTTCAGGGCCCTCAAACAGCCAATCAACAACCATGCTGTCTCTGACCTGGTCTCACGCCTCGTGGAGGTGGTGGGAGAACATGGGGATGAGGTGCAGGTGAGAGTGAAAGTTTTCACTCTCGAGGCATGAAGCAAGTTTGAGACATACCTGAGTTATTTATTTAGCGTATATATTTCAGGGCTATGTGATGGAGGTCCTGTTGACGCTGGAGGCTGTAGTGGTGAATCTAGCAGAGTGTCTGAAGAATAGTGATCTCATGGCAGCTCTCACAAGGTAGGATTTTCAATAATTAACTGCATTGCACTACAGTGACTAGTACACAGAAGTATCAAATGTGATATTAGGTGTGTAAAGGTACACTAAAATTATGTGATGTAACTTTTCTCAGTATGATTTAATCAAGAGAAACAAATCTTTTTTGTTTGCTTGAATTATATTTTAGATCCTCAAAGAGTGTCTAGGAATGAAGTGATTGGAGATTTATTTTAAATATTTTCAGTTAATTAGGGAAAATTATATACAATCTTGGATAATTGGTACCAGAATAAAGCCACCTAAAGAGTTTAATGACTATGATGATTATTTTGGATTGGATGAAAATGTTTATATCACTTTGGAGTTGGTCTGATATATAGACAATCAAGTATGTGAGAATTCCCTGAATGCACCTCAAAAGTTCAGCCGTTGGGATTTTCTCTATCCTCAGAGGAAATCCTTCTAGGATGTCTGCTGCTGTGTAGGATATTAGGCTGACAATAACTATGGGTGGCAGGATTTAGACCTAAGCTTTGTTTACATTAATTTTAAACTTGTTTTTGGTCAGTATTTAAGCTAAGTTTTGGAAAATTTTCACAAACCTTTGGTCTGATTCTTCTTTCTTTCTCTATTATTATTGAAGCTCAATAAAACATACAGTACAGACCAAAAGTTTGGACACAACCTTCTCATTCAATGGGTTTCCTTTATTTTCATGACTATTTATAAGGCAAGAAAGTCAATGTATTAACTTGACAGGGCATACCTGTGAAGTGAGAACCATTTCAGGTGACTACCTCTTGAAGCTCATCAAGAGAATGCAGAGTGTGTGCAAAGCAGTAATCACATCAACAGGTTGCTACTTTGAAGAAACTACAATATAAGGTGTATTTTCAGTTGTTTTACACTTTTTTGTTTAGTACATATTTCCACATGTGCTAATTCATAGTTTGATGCCTTCAGTGTGACTCTACAATGTCAATAGTCATGTAAATAAAGGAAACTCATTTGCATGAAAAGGTGTGTCCAAACTTTTGGTCTGTACTGTATATTCATTGTGAACACAATGATGTCTAAAGATTTAACCAAATTTTGAGCTAAACAATCTTCTGTCTTAGAGAGATTAAATGCCTTGGGAATATAAATGGTCAAATTTTTTCATTGTGTTTTATTTATAGGACATCCTCACCAGACTTTGTGACTAGTGACAAACTGATGAACAGAAAGAGCACAGGTCAGCTGAACTTCCCTGGCCCTGGGTTTGCTGGTCTCTCATCGCAACGACATCAGCGCTCCTATTCTGTCCCCAAGAAATTTGGCGAGTGTGGTAACGTGTTGAGTGATCCTCCCCGCAGTGCAACTCTGGATCGTATACAGGCAAGATAGACATATTTTTTTTATCAATCCGTCTGATTAAGCGTAGTACAACTTCCTAATTCCAGTGTCTTTTCAACTGACAGGCTTGCAACAGTCATGGTCTGTTGTCTCGCGTAGCGAGGACCCCAGGGTCCTGCACATCATCGACCAATCGTATTGATCCTAGTGCGCTGTCAGACCCTTCACACGTTTCCCATCCCTCATCAATCCTGGCCACGGTCTTCTGGGTAGCTGTGTCACTCATGGAGTCAGATTTTGAGTTTGAATACCAGATGTCTCTTCGACTTGTTCACAAGTTGCTGTCAAAGGTAGATAAGATTGATACAATTATAAGATCAGAGATTATGGCAGGATGACAGGTGAAAGTAAAAGAATACAGCCACTCTTTAATGACTGTTTGTGCTATTCTTTATTATTCTGTCAGCTAGAAAAATGTTCTTTTCAACCATCCTTGTAAAAGACATAGCGGGGTGACAATAACATTCTTTTCACCCAAGGTTATATACAACCTTATGGTGTACATAAAAAATCTTTACCTTAGGAAAGCTCAAACTGCTTTTTTTGCAGGTGCCCTTAGACAGAGCGGAGAACCGAGAACGACTGGAAAAGCTGCAGACTCAGTTGAGATGGAGTGGGTTCTCTGGCATTCAGCAGCTTTTACTGAAAGGTTTTACCTCCCAGACGACATCTGACCTGACTTTACAACTATTCTGCCAGCTCACACCGGTGTCACGAGTGCCTGTTGTTGATAGCTCGCAATCTATAGGTGAGTGATGTTAATCAGCCTTTTTTTTGTTTTCATGTTGTTCTGTGGATAGCAGCAGACTTAAAGATGTACATTTGATTTACTGCAGAACTCTGTCTTCCATTTTTCATTTTCTAAATGTGAGAACAATAGGAAAAAATGTTTTTCAGATGTTTTTAGACTCTCTCCAAATTCAGAAGTTTACATATTTATGTTATTAGAACTTCCCAAAATGAATCTTGTTTAAAAATACCATGAAATCATAATTTGGGCTTTTCCAAATTGTGTGAAGGAAAGGCAATATTAGTGTGTGTAAACTTCTTAATTAAAAAAGATCTTCTAATAAGCTGACCAGCTGCTGTAAAAGCGGTAAATCAGAGACGGTGAGAAAAAGGGTTATGTGTCTTTTTAAGCCATACATGTAAATATGTAACTTAATTTGATTCTATGAACTGAAACCCAGCTTCTTGTCTGTCTGCAGGTTTTCCTCTGAACGTGTTGTGTCTGTTGCCTCACCTTGTCCAGAACTTCAGCCATCCAACACAGTTTTGTAAGGAGAGTGCTGAGAGGATTGCACAGGTGATTTTAAGTTTTCACTGCTTTTAGCCTATTTTATTTGTGCTGTTGACTACAGTAATGTATGTTTCCTCAATGATTTTACTGGAAATGACATGAACCAGTAAAGATCCCACTTTCTGTGTCTGAAAAAAAAAAAAATTGGTTGCAAACTTGCAGCTCAATGTTGCATCAGTTCTGGCTTTGCTCTGTGGTATTTGGCTCTTTCTTTCTAAAACAATTTACGTTACTCAGGTGTGTCTGGAGGAGAAGAACACGAAGCTGTCCCATCTGGCACATGTGATGACTCTCTATAAGACCAGATCCTACACGCGTGACCCTTTCTCATGGGTCAGTGTGGTCTGCCGCTACCTCCATGAGGCGTTCTCCGATATTACACTCAACATGGTCACCTATATGGCTGAGGTAAAAGCTGCCAAAACATCCCTTACGTATCTAGGTTTTCTTATTTTATTCCTAGATTTTTCAACTAGTTGGAGGTTAAGTAAGTGGAAATCTGAGTAAAGATGCCATTCGGCTGCTATTTTGCGGAAGTTTTTTGCATTTAATTTTTATGAAAGGACACTGAATCACTGTGACACTCCTTTTAATCAAGAATTCTGCAGTTGCTTTCCACTTACTAAAATATCTGCCTCTACATGTCTCAGCTGCTAGATAAGGGCATCCCCAACATGCAGCTGCCTCTCCTTCAGATCATCTACTGTCTGCTCAGTCACATGGACCTGACAGCTGTTCAAGTCAAACAGTTCAATGGTGATGTCATGAAAACAATCGAAAAGTTTGTCCATGTAAGTCCCAGGGTAGTTAATTCCTCTATGTTATTTTTATTTTTAATAGAGTTAAATGATATTAAAGAGTCTATTTATGCTTTTTAATGTGTTGTTCCATAGACAGTACACTGGAAGGATGCTTTAAACATCCTAAAACTGGTAGTTTCACGTTCTGCCAGTCTAGTACACCCGTCGTATATCCACTCTCAAGGAGATCTTTCCAATCTTGAGGTCAGCAGAGTGTGGGATGGTTCAGCTAAGGCTCTGCCAGGCAAAACCCTGGATTTCACGTTTGACATCTCTGAGGTGAGCACGAAGCCCTTCTTAAGCACTTACTTACTTACACACACTTACTTAAATTGTCCCTGTTATTACAAGGTTAATTAAGACAAATAGAAACATATGAAAAAGCATAAAACAAGCTAAGTAAAGTCCAAAGAAGAACAGGACAGATGCGTTTAACATAAACAGATTCTGACACACGCTTTATGTTTCTCTCACAGACACCAGTTATCGGGCGTCGCTTTGATGGGCTCCAGGGTTCTGGGGGCAGAGAGGGGAAGGCCAGAGCTATGGCTGTAACACGAAGCACCTCCTCCACCTCCTCTGGATCAAATTCCAACACCATCCTGGTGCCTGTCAGCTGGAGGCGTCCACAATCATCTCAGGTAGTTTGGAGGTGTTTTCTTCTTTCTTGCCTTTATGTGGATGTTTGTGTGTTTTTAAAATAGTTTTTACATTTTGCTCCCACTGTTTATGTGGTGTGTGTATTGTGGGATAAAAGTTTAAAATGTACAGTAAGCTACTGTGTAGGGATAGAGTAAGCTTACTTATTTCACTTTACTTTTTCTACTTTTCTTCAACCTTTGAACATTGAATGCTCAACACACAATCAGTGCACCATGTGGTGAACCAGTTTTTGCAGTTTTAAATGGAAAACAATTCAGACTGGTCTGCCTTGCTCCGATGGCGCAATAAGTTCATCTTCATCAGTGAAGACGCAGTGTCTGCATAGCATGTCACAAATTTAAACAATGTTATTATCAGACCATAGCTGGAGTATTTTAAGTTTAAGGATATGTAAATTCATCACAAAATGTGAATGATATCCATAAAGTATGTATTAGCCCAGCTTAGCCAGAGATTAAATTGTGCAGGCTAAAGATTCTGATATGTAGAACGAAAGGGAGGCAGTGTTGTTCTGTCTTTTTAAAAGCCAAATATCTTCATACATGAGTAAAATTTAGAACAGATAATGCAATAATGCATGTGGGGTATAAAATTTAGTTACGGCACTCTGATCTTTCACAGTTCCTAGTTGTCTTTCTTTTTGGAACTACAATGATTTGGTCTTGCTGTAAATTTTCTATTTTATTTAATAAATTACTTAATTTATGAAATAAAAAGCTTAGTTTTGAAATTGTGATTAAAACAAATGCGTATTCATTTTTAAATGCTAAACATGACAAATAAAATTAATGAATGATTATAGTTTTCTAAGAGAATACAGTTCCTTGTATATAAAATGAATGATAACTGAAGTATAATGCTATGTAGTTTCTTGTTAAATACTTTTAGTCATTGCTGTTTTGCCCCCCACAGAAAAGAACCAGAGAGAAGCTGGTAAATGTCTTGTCTCTGTGCGGACAAGAAGTGGGACTTACCAAGAACCCATCCGTAAGCTATTTATTAACATTATCATACAAGTATTACAAGTATTTCCTCTTTACCCAGTATAACAAAATCATTGTTCTCTAAGTTCAGCCTTTTGTGTTTATCCAAGTTGTCTTCATTAGCTCACAATGCTGACTCTTTATGTTCATTCTGCTCAGGTCATTTTCTCGTCCTGCGGTGACTTGGACATGATGGAGGTGCGGGAGAGCGGCGTTTCATCAGAGGAGGGTGGCACCAGAGAGGACACGCTGGATGACACTGCCAGCGAACAGCAGTTCAGAGTTTTCAGGGACTTTGATTTCCTGGATGTGGAGCTGGAGGATGGGGAGGTGAGGGACATTTGACTGAATACAATTTCCACCACCACCTATTCAATTTCTCTTTTTTTCCTGTGTTTTTACTCTATTTGAGTTTTTGTCCTCCTTCAATGTCTAAAGTGTATTCCTCTGTTGCTCCTTGTCTGTCTCTCTATCTAACTCTGTGTCTTTCTCTCTCCTCCCCTGCTGCCTAGGAGCTTCAGGTAAGTCGTCCCACACTAATCACCTAACACAAGCTTTTATTAGCGCATTGGTGTCCCTTTTTCATTACTGCCTAATTTTGCTCTCACAGCTTGGTTCTACATTGTTGACATTATTGCTGTTTTTTTTCTTGTGGGACAAACTGTAAGACTAAATGCATATTATTTCCCATTGAGTAACAGCTTCATTTTGCTTTTTATGCTCATAAAGGCAGCAGCTTGACCTGAAAATAAGTTTTGCAGTTGTGTCCTCTCTTCCCCCAATGTGTTTATGTCTGTTTGTGTTTAATCCAGGGTGAGACTGTTGATAACTTTAATTGGGGCGTACGACGACGGTCTCTGGACAGTACCGAATTGGGAGACCTGTTGGAGGAGAGCCAGCACTCAGGCAGCACCCCGAGTTTGGGTCACGAAGATCCCCATGACTCAGACGAGTCCTCAGAGGAAGAGGAGTCCTCAACAAGCCAGAGCCTCTCCCATTCCCAGCTTGTGTGTAGCCTCAGATTTTATACTAAATCAATATTCCCATTAGAGCTTTAGAAATATAATCCATATTTTCCTTCCTTCTGATTCCAGACCAACCCTTCTCCATCAGAGGAAACCAACCACACTGATTCTCTATCTACTTCTTACGACATATCAGCTGAACATCAATCTTTGAATGCAACAACCCCAGGCCAGGGAGTCCTCAGTGATGATCACGGTGGCCTGCATGTGAGAAGCATTTCAGTTACTTATTATATTGAAGTAGATTGATGTGTTACTACGACTTTAAAAGTGATGATTTTCTTTCCTCAGATGAGACTGTGTGGTGAGGATGAGGACACTCAGGCTCAGGACGATGAGTTCTCTCTGAGCACTCATGAGCTGCCTCATGGTTCAGACTGTGGCGAGAGCTTTACTCTGGATTTACCAGGCCAACCTCAGGATCAGCTGTTGAATATTGCCCGTGGTCTCAACCCAAACTTCTGCCAGCCACCACTGGACTTTCTGCCCAGGTAAAGAAATCGAGAAGCAGCTTTGATATTTTCAATAACCTTTCTCTAAATGTGACTTTTTTAAGCAATAGTATCAGCTATGGCCGCTAGAAATTACTGTTCAGGCCCAAAATCTGGGTGTAGTGCTGGAGAAACTTAGAGACAGTTACAAAGTCAGCCTTCTATCACCTGTTAAACATGAATTAAAGGAAAAATGTCCCAATAAGATATAGCAGAACTCATTTATGTGTTCATCTTTAGTGGCATTGATTACTGCAATTCATTGATGGGTCATGAAGCGTTTCGACCCATAGCAAAACTGTATTGATACTGTGTCAATACTGTGTCACTGAATCCTGACACCTGCTGGACATTAAACACTGATTTGATGACCTAGTCTATACAATAACATTAAAGTCATTGTATTTTATATTTTACTGTATGTTGCATTATGTCATATCTTCAGTTAAATTAAAAATATATTGATATTCTTAGATACAGTCAATAAATAATGTGAATATGTATTAAGTGAACATATTTGGAATGAGGATGCTTGTGTACTGGGGGGTTTTTTCACAAATTTTTATTTAAAAAAATAAGTTTTTTTTTTACATTTTGTCTGTTACACTTTTTTGACACAACTCCTGCTGCAGAAAAAAATGAAGTAAACAAAACATTTGTATAAAATAATTTATAAAAAGCAATTGAGTAATTTGTAGAATGGCTGTATTCCTGAGTTTATCCTAGGTGTATCTGGGGCTTCATTCTGATGCCTGGCCCTATAAGGCCACAGCATTGAGTTGGTGGATTTATTTAAATAAGACAATTATGTCAAACATATGCAACACTTAACCTGCAGAGCATAACATGAAAGTAAACTAAGAGTCAATTTCAGCTGAATTTGGATTCAGAGAGATCAAGTAGAAACTGAAAAGAACCAGATGAAACAATAACAACATGACTGAATCCTTATTTTCTGATGTGGATCAAAATGATCCCAAACTATGAAACCTTTTGTTTGCCTTGAGGCTGCTCTATAGTTGATGCTGAAGTGTAAAAGATCAAGAATTCTCTTGGCAAATGCATCCAGTTGATAGATTCGCTTCCTTATAAACACAGTTTGGCGCGCCGGTGTCATTTTGAAACAGTTCCTGTATCGGTCACGTGACTTGCTGAAAGTAATACACGAACTGACACGGGGTTTTGTCTATTGGCTTGACGCATGCACCGACGCATCGGTGTTGCCGGACCCATCACTACTGCAATTATCTAATATGACTCAGGAACCGTTTTTCATTTGTAAGCTTTCTGACTGCATTTCATTGTTTGAACACGTCCTTAGGTTTAAATCAACATATTGTTTATATCATATTGTTTTTTTCTTTATTTTGTTAAAGCTTACGTGATGATGTAGATGACTTGGAGGACCTTGGGTTTCCACCTCCTCCCTCTCCTTTTTTCTCCGCCATCTTGGCTGCGTTCCAACCCACAGTGTGTGATGATGCTGAGGAGGCGTGGCGTTGTCATGTCAGCCAGCTTGTGACAGATTCTGACGGGTCGTGCGCTGTCTACACTTTTCAAGTCTTCTCATCTCTCTTTAAGGTAAAACATAGGAAGAACCGAGTGAAAATACTCATAATTAGAGCTGTTCTGTCTACTTGTGACCAATAAAAATTTTTCCAGTGTGTTTTATCTCTAAATTGATTGGTCAAAACATTCTGTTTTATCTAGATAATACTGAAATTAAGCATACTGATCAGAAAATGAAATACTGCTGATCCCATATCAGAGTAAAGTAAATCTTTAAAAACTTTTCATTTTTCAGAACATTCAGGGGAAATTCTGCACCTTGACAAATGATGTCGCTACATACCTTGGTGAGGGATTAAGGGGCATTGGGTCAAAGTTTCTCAAGTCCTCCCAGATGCTGACCACATGCTCAGATTGCCCAACAATCTATATTGATGCTGACACGGTGAGTGTTGTTGATACTTGGCCTGGGTCTTCTCCTGCTGGCAGCTCTAATGAATGGATTTTACTCTCATGTTCTCCGTCTTTGTTGTTGTACCTTCCAGATTATGTCCTATGGTCTCCTGGAAAAGATGAAGTTCAGTGCATTGGAGCTGCAGGAGTACCTTGATACGTACAACAGCAGAGAGGAGGCTGCTGTATCGGTAATTCTACCTTACTTACTGTACATATCTTCTATTTTTCAATGCAAGGGGGCAATTAAAAACATTTCACCTTCCTGTCTCAGTGGCTGCGGAACTGTAAGGATACATTTCCTAGATGTCCTGTTGAAAATGTGGTCACCTGCCAACCTGGAGACTCAGAAGAAAAGGTACATTCTTCACTCTAAAATACAAACTTTTTTAACTTTCCTGAAAACAGATTGTCTAAATACCTAAGCCAGTTCTCTTGCTTCTCCACAATGTTGTGGCACTAAACTGTTTGTCTTATCTGCGCTACTAATTCTTTATAGCCTGACTTTAGCAGTCATGGGGAATACAATGCTTTGCATGTGTTTGATTGATGGTCTGTCTTCCTCTCACCTCACTCTGATGCCCTAACATGCTCTATCGCTGTGTAGCAAATGGAGTCTCTTGCAGTAAGTTATCTCACAAGTTTCTCTACCTTACTGAAATAAGCTGCTTAACTTACTTTTCATAAGACTATCAGCTAATTAACTGTGTGCCTATGTAAATCTATGAAGAATAAGTAAATGTGTTTTTAATAATACCAGTTTGTCTGACTTCAGTTTTCCTCATGACTCTTCCAGCAACTGGAGCTTTGCCAGAGGCTCTATAAGTTGCACTTCCAGCTCCTCTTACTGTTCCAGTCCTACTGTTCGCTCATTGGTCAGGTTCACGCCATCAGCTCTGTGCCAGAGGTAAATCACATCAATGTTAACAGATACAGCTTTTGTACTTATATTACAAAATTCATCCTGCATGCCTCTAACAGTGTAAAGCTTGAAAATCTCTGTTTTACAAACTATCTGTACACACCTAATCTCCACCTTCCACCCCTTAGCTGCTAAACATGTCTCGAGAGCTCACGGATCTGAAAAGCAGTCTGCAGGCGGCAGAGGCAGCTGTAGCTAGCGACCTTGAACACAAACACCTGGCCCACACCCACGCACATGCTGCGCAGTTGGCAGCCATGGTTGTCCCTGACTTTCCCACCTCTGAGGTAGCGGTGCAGGCCATACTGGAGTGCCTTAGGAGCCACGAGTTCACCAAGGCTGTGTGCTACATCCAGGAGTGCAGGTGAGGGAGGCTCTAGAGATTAAAGGAATGTGTTGTAAAAGATTATAATGAGATTTTTCTGAGTGTACAATAAAAAAAGACAAAAAAATTAAATGCTTAAACTGAAAGTTTACAATATTATAAAACACCCCAAATATTAAGTAAACACATTCACACAAAGCATGTGCTAGTTGTGTGCTCTCATCTTGAACCTGTTTGAACTCCTCATCAGGAGGCAGTGGCCCAGCGGCGTGTTTGGTGGCAGCTCAGAGACCGAGGTTCAAACGCTGCTCAACATCTACTTCCGTCATCAGACCCTGGGCCAGACGGGCACCATCGCTCTGGTGGGCTCCCGGCAGGACCTCAGCCTCATCTGTTCCAAGTTGCTGGAGCTCAACGGCGAGATCCGCGACATGATCCGCCGCGCCCAGGGTTACCGGGTCGTCACAACTTACCTCCCCGACTCCAGCGCCTCCGGGACAAGTCTCTGACAGGACCTCAGGGGCCCCCAGCCCCCTTGCTCCCCTCCTTCATCTCCTCCACATATACAGTCATTGAAAACAGCCCCGCCTTCACCATTTCAACCTGCTCTTACAGAGGAGGCTCAGCATCCGCACACATGGCCGCTCCCTCCTCCGATATCTCTGCTTCCTCGGCTACACAGCTTCAGACAGACACCTCACTGCCTGACCCAACAGCAGAACAAGAACCATATGTAGATAAGGATGTACTCCTTCCGCTGCTGTCCTCACTGTCATCCACTGCAAACTGTGATGTCTCTTTGCATGATTTCCACAAACCAGGCCAGCGAGATTATACACTGCCGCGCACAAGACAGCCAAGGAGGATTAATTTCAGTGAGAACACAAGCTTGTACAGCCCTTTCAGAGTGTATTCATCACACATGTCTGCTCTGTCAGACAAAACCACAGCGTCATCATTTCCACCCAACGTCCTCCCGACTGTGGCGTCAGAGCCGAACTCCCTCACTCGCTCTGAATCAAATGTTATTTTTCAAGGGTCACATCTTCCCCGTTTTCCACGCTCCCCGTACAAACACCCAGACAGACACGACTCTCCTTCAACCTACTCCCATTCTCCATCATCATCATCATCATCTGTTTCTCCTGCTCCAGCCCTCCCTCCCTACCCCACAGGCCCCGAGGAGGCCGCGGCATGGGGGTGCTGCTGCTCCCTCAGAGAGGGAGCGACACCCTTATCTCGCTACCTCGGGAAAGTGGGGCAAGCCGCTCTGCCCTTGTTGAAAGTCAGAGAGCTCCTGAATACTGAACCGTCGGATGTCCAGACCTGAAACATAATTTGATCATTTCTAATCAAAAAAACAGATCTTTGTATCTGGAGAAGTGACACACATGAAGATTTTCCTCACACGGGTACATCTTTGATCTTACTGGAAACTGCAGATAGCTGCGTGCTGAAAGTGAAAGTCCTGATTTTATTTTCAGAGCTGCATATTTTAAAAATTTCAGCCTAGGTTTATTTCTGCTTGATCTGCACCTTTGAAGGCTTCTAGCTTGGACCTGTACTTTGCCTCTCAGAGGAACTTGACTGTCACTGCCTTCTTCAGTAAGGTGGTGATCTAGTGAAGGCGTCATAAGAAGCAGTGAGGAAAATGGCTGTGACACTCTGTAGCATCACTGGAAAAGTTTCATATTTTGCACCAAATGAGATGTTTGTTAGTTTTTTTTTTAAATGTTACAGATAGAAGATTATGTGACTAAGAGAAAAGGAATAAAGGCTTTCACTTTTCTCAGAGATGGAAAAGCCAAATGCTGGAGGAGCTGTTTTGAGATCTCCACTGGAAGAAGCTGTGCAATGCATGAGCCGAAATATTCTACTGTACCCCAAAAAAAAGTTCCACCTGGGGCTGACTGAAGGACTGATGCAGACGCTTGAAGATCATTTCCTATTGCTGCTCTGCATCAGCCAATCAGCGCTTCCTCTGACAACTGTTGCGAACACTGGTGGACTGTTTGTGCCGTTCTGTCTGTGGCATGCACTCCTCTCTGGCTAGCTGTAGCATCATTAGCGAGCGTGCGCACTGTATTTCTCACTGTCGTGCTCTGTTATATGTTGTGTCCTTACGCCAGGAGGACGTTGCATGTACATTCAAATATTTCGTCTGTCGGTAACCTGTTAATTATCGTTAGCGTGGCACAGCCATGGTAGCATTGTTAGTGTATGGTTTGTAGTTGCACATAAGGAAAATGCTGACATCCATCTAATATTGTCGATGTTAAAGCAAAACCCAACTGCTTACCGTCATCAGCCCTTATTTTCCTTTCACTGTACAAACGTCTTGATTCCTATTTATATCCGATCAGCAAGACAGCACTCGTTTGACTTTTATATTGATGTTTGTTCTTTCAGACCCAACTGCCATGCATGCATCTTCAGTGTTCTGTATGGAGTGTTGGAATTATTTATTAACAAAGTTATGTTTTATCTGAAAGATACATTTGTATGAGGTACACATGGGAGCTTCAAGCTCAGGTGGGTGTTTTTTTGTTTTGTTTTCTGTGTGGGAGAACGTGTGTTTGCATGCCATACAAGAAGTTGCACATTTTTAAAAGCTTTTTAGATGAAGACCGTAGTTGTTTTTTCACCGTGTAAATACTTTTACAGCTTTTGTGAACTTGTTTTGAGTTGGAGCTCTGTACAAATTGGTGTCAAAGTAAAGACATATCAAAACTACTTCTCTGAATTCCAGTCCATCATTGAGACACACAGGACAACATACACCTAAGGAGAATTTGGAGAGACCAATTACCGGTCATGTTTTTGTTACTGGTGTGGTACCCAGAGAGAACCCGTGCATGCAGATTGATAACATACAAACTCCATGCAGAAAAATCTCAGAGCAGAATTCAAACCCAGGACCTTCTGACAGCCCGATCAACTGTGCAGCCTCACATGCAACATCCATACTACACATTTGACAGCAAGCACAGTCTTTCAAATTATTTTTATTACATAATCCAATGTATATAAAGTTAGATTTTTTTTTTTCTGGAGCCAATAATGAAAAGCAAAACTAATGCTTTAATTTTCCTTTTAAAGTACCAAAAATCTATGGTACATTTTCTTCTGTCACACAGTTTGTGCATGTATAGTCTTGCAAGGACTTTATTAAAATCTAAAAAAATATATAAAAATTTGAATTTGGTGAATGTTTTTAGAAAAATTATATTAGATTGCTTAATTCCACAGTAAATATTTCTTGTACGATTGATTACTTACAAATAATGAAAACCAAAAATTCAGTGTCTGAGCAATTTTGAATATTGTGAAATTATCCATTAATGTCACACCCTAGTCAGTACCAAAGCTATCAGAGTGCTGTAGCCAACCAGTTACAGAAAAGTGAGGAGCTTCAACCTCCAGAATGTCAAGCAAATTCCATTTAGAATTGATGAACTTTACAAGGAGCTGGAGTCGGTGTCATGAGTCACAGTATGCCAAGCCTCTGCTGAACCAGAGACAAGAAAGTCTGACTGGGGCCAAGGACAGAACTGTGTCAAGGTGGTCTGAAGTTCTCAGATGAAAGAAACTTGCTTTTCATTTGGAAAAGGTTAAAATTTCTCAATTCTTCCCAGACCCAATTCTAAGCACTGCTCTTTATTCTAGGACTGAAGTGTGGATTACCATTTGTAGAGGATTTGAACCTGAAACTCTGACCACAGTAATATACTTTTAATTTAAGTATCAAGTGATAATTCACAGTTGGAGTTTTACAATTGTGTTGACTTCATGCCAAGTATTGAATTGGGTCAGTTTCTCTGCAGCTCATCCATTTTAAACCCTGAAAAGCACAAAACTAAACTGAACTTCAGTAGAAACTTTTATTCCAGTATTCTTGACTCACCCCCCAACATTCACATTTCTACAAAGTGCAACTTAGAATTTATTAACTTTGCATTTTACAGAAACCCATACACCCAGAGTGAACCCTCTAGCAATTTGAGATTGTCAGACAATCCAGCTGGTCAAAGCATGTTGCAGGCAAGTAAGGGGTGGCTTCCGGTGACAGACTTGAGCAAAACCCCAAGCCATGCAATGAAATTCAACCACTATGGAGTCGGCTCAGACGATATATTTGAAGCTGTATGTGGCGTCGCATGGCAGCCTCATGTCTTTACAGCGACAGCACAGGTCTTTACGATGAGGCCTCTTCATGTTGATGCGTCTCTGCTTCTTCTCACAGCTGCAGCAAGTCTGAGAGCAACCCTGCAAAAATAGTTAAGATCATCTGCTTATGTTCTGAACTCTTCAAACAGAAAACCTTTGATGCCAAACCCAGGCAAAGGTGCTGTACCTTACAGACTATAGACTCCACTCTGTACGGGTTTAACCCCACCTGGCACTTTCGGCAGAGCTGCTTGTAGTACACCTAATGAAAAAATAGCTAAAATGATTCATGGAAATCTGCAGTATGCTATAGTTTGTAGCTGATCACTCACCTTATAGGAGCCAGAGATGCACCAAACATAAGCACTCTCCCACCGGATGTTGCACTTTTTACAGTGGAAGAAGCCATATCGCTGTTCCAGGAACTTAAAAGGTAAATTAATAAATACAAATGAAGATGCATCATATATAGGATTTTAGAAGGTGCCACTTGACGCATTTCGGATCTTTTAATCCAACAAGTTGTCCGAAACCCACCTGAAAGTTTGGGCTCTTGGAGGATCGAGGAATCGGTGTCTTGAAGCCGTTTTCTAAATTCTCGCCACTGTGATCCGTGTCAGCATCAGACTTGGCTTGGCCAGAAGCTTCCAGTGGATCCTGTCCAGCGCCATCGCTGAGACTCTTCAGGAAGACCCTGCGGTCAAACACAAGCGAGTAGATGGACACAGGTCTGAGGAAACGCTGGTTGCCCAAAGGCGGCGTGCCTAACAACGCCTCGCCCTCCGCTTTGGTCACATCGAGGCTTTCGTCATGCGTCGTGCAGCTGCTGCAGGAGGCGGGATGTTCGACGTAGAGCAGCGTTTTTGGACCTAAAGAACACTGAACCACCTTGTCCACCATCGCGTTCACCTGCACGCCGCACTCTTTGGTGTTCACCTTCCCGCAGGGCGGTAGAGGTGAACTGTAAATGGGTTTGCAGATCTCCAGGTAGTTGGGGGCCTTAATAATGATAAAACGGCCTTCTCCATTCCCCCAGCTGCCCCCCTGAGCTGGGGGAGCTCCATAGCCGCTGAAGGGCAGGAACGTGGACAGGACCCCTCCATCCTGGAGCCATGAGACAGGTGCAAGAGGCTCTTTGTGGGATTTATACACATCCGGTCTGGAAGGCACTGATTGCTTAATTAATGCCTGGGTGTGCGGGTTTGAGCTGAAACGGTCCAAAACTCTTCAGAACCACCCAAAGGCAAATTATGAGCCTATTTTTTTTTTTTTTTTTTTTTTTATCGGAACCCAATGAAAAAACTTTAAAACTGGTTTTATACAAATTTAAAATACAGACAAATTACTAACGTAAACTCAAAGTTGGTAACAGTAATATTTATAGTGAACAAGTTGGTAACAGTTTAGCATTAGAAAGAACTTTATTGCCTTTTGCTGTAGACTAAAAGACTTTTACTGTTCTGCAGACTGACTACTGTGGAGAAGGAACTGCTCCAGTGGGGCGAGGTCGTTGAACTGATGGACACCAAACTGTCCAGACTGAGAGGAGGTCGGCTGAAATCCTGTCTGTGTCTCTGGGTCGTGTAGAGATGGAATATTGTAGCCAATACCTTCTCAGGGTGCACATATTGATGCACATATTGATGCGATGATGGATTTGAAGATGAGAGTTTGGAAGTTTAGCATCATTTTAACAGGGATATAAACTTTTTATAGGTGTCATGTGAAATACAACCCTTGCTGACCCTTGTTGGTGAGTATTTAGCTCCAGCTATTTGGCACTTCTGTCTCTCCTCCATTTGTATGCGTCTACAGTAGAGCTCAAATCACATATATATGGTGTTAGGGTGCCCCCTAAAGGTCATCTGTCTTTGTGTGCCTATGCACACAAAGAAAGGTGTAAATACGCCTTTCTTTTAAGGTTCTGGAAGCCAGTGGATGTTTTCTGTAGAAACACTTAAAATATATGTCTGTTGGCAAAATGTATGCAAACATATAGTAGCTTTATGTGGTTAAAACATACAAATGTTAGCTTAATTAAATATGTAAAATATGAATAGTTTAATGGCTTGTCTGTGGCACAACAATAAATATTTTAAGATGACATGAACAGTGGTGTTCCTTTGTTAGAAAGCCCTCAAAGTGGCAGGGATTCTTAGGTAAAGATGGAGAGTGCTTTGTAGAATATTTTGCAGAATAAAGTTAGCATTCAAATGACATTGTTATGATTATTTGAGGGAAATAAGAGTATGTGTGGTTTTTATTGATTAATTATTGCTTTTCTATGCGTTTATAATACTAACATAAAAATTTATTTTATAACACTATTGGGCTTCAAGGTTTAAAAATCAGAAATTCAAATAAACTTGCACAAATGTTCATATGAATGTTACAAAACAAAATAAAAATATCATTATTTTTTCCTAAACAGGGCTACCACATAAAACTATAATATTGTTTATTCTGCTCAAGTTTTTTGTATTTTAAAACTGGCTATCCACTAGTTTCAAGCGCTTTCGGGTTCTCTGAATTTGATAAAGTTTTATACAAGTACAATTCATTTACTTGTTTTTCAAAACACGTATGTTGTTATATGTAGTCACTACTTTATAGAATACCAAGTACAAATCTATCTGTATTATTTATATAAACATTTGAACTGAGATTAACATAGATTCGAGTGTCATTTGAACGTATCAGTAAAACTACTAGGACTCGCCTTTAGGTGGCGCCACACGTTCATCAATAGTTTGTACCCATGGGCACTGAATCTAAAGCATATTGGCGCCATTTTGGAGCTAGGAGGGGGAAGAGAGCTGCAGAGGAGGACACGATTTATTACAATTCACGCTTACAGGTAAGAAATGCACAAATAGAGAAATTCGGAAGATCGTGGAATAGTTCTATGTTTATTCCCGCATCTGAAAAAATATATGAGCGAGTTTACAGCGGCGGGGTGGTCTGATTTCCATGCGGCGAACGGAGGAGTGCAGCCCGCCTTCCTCTCCTGTGTTCTCGGTTCCCTTGTCTCGATTCTCCGTGTTACTTTGACTTGGTCCTGCGCCGTAAAATGGTTAGCCGGGATAATATTAGCCTATTGGGCTAGCTTACTGTCACCACAGTGAAAATATGGTGTACCGTCTTAGTTGTACGCTTGAAAACGGGACAGTTCTCGCCATATAACGGTAGTTAGCCGGGGTGTTTTGTTACTGTCTATCCGCCCTCTGTCACTGAGATTGCTGCTGCTAATGTTAGCTCTACCATGCTAGTTGATGGTGTGCAGACCGACAAGCTAACAGCAGCTAATTGTGTTAGCCACATTATAGCAACCGAGCAGTCCGCATACATACTGCTGTGATGCAATGACAATAACGTCTTTGCTTAAAAGCGTCGCCCGTTTCTCTGTAAACCTACTGAAAATGATGCTGTTTGTATTTAGATGTAATGCCTTTATTGTGGGAGGATTTTCTTTCTTTTTTATCGCTCATAATGGCTGCGTTATTTTGCGGTAGTACGGATGGGCAGTAACGTCAACGCATAGAAAACTATTTATTTATGTTGGAGTTTGCGCTATCGAAAGTTGGCACCATTGGGCACTAGAAGTAGTGTAGTCCAGAATGACGGAAGAAAGCTGGGCTTTACCAAACCTGGTCATTGCATCCTGGTTTAATTGGTCAAACTCCAAAGTTAGCTGAGGAGGAGGAGGATCTTTTATAACAGCATGAGCCGTCACACTAGTTACAGCACTCATTTTAAACCATTAAGTTTCAGGCTAATATCAATTGCTGTAAGAAAACTTTGAAAATGCTGCAGTATAAAGTGATAAAAGTTATTGTTGAAAACTAAATTAGAGAATAACACAAGTATAATAAAATACTGTAAATATGTTTGTGAAAATAAACTATGCACAAAATGCTTATTAGAAAGTATGCAGAAAAGAGAAAAAGTACACATTTTAAATAAAATTGTATTTTATAATTTTCATACTGTTTTTTTGAAAATACTATTTTCATAAAATAGTATGTCTTTGGTATATTTTCTGTTATCATTCCCCTGTGATAAGAGGAAAATAAATGTTTCTGCTAAAATAAAGGAAATTGGAAATGTGCACGTTTAAAAATGTACTGTGCTTGATAGGAAAATAAACTTTATAAATAGAAAAGAAAATATATAGTGAATGTAACTGTTATATATTGTGGTCACCTTTTACCTGCATATCCAACAACCATTCATGAATTAATTATCGAAAATATTTACCTGTCCAGAAACTGGTTTCAGTGAAGTAGGAGTCAAATAAATCACCATGATAAAAAGGAGACTTCAGTAATCTAGACATTGCATGCTGATCATTTGACAACCACTTTCAGCAGCTGCTTTGTTTTTTTTTTTTTTGCAGCTGTCATCTTGAGATTTATTTACAAAGATTATAGTTAGAGGTTGTTTGGAAATTTGAATTATATGATCAGGATGTTTTCACATTGATTGTCAAGAATAAGTAGATACAGCAGTCAGGGTTTTATTGCTTTGTTCCAGGCCAATTTCATTTGAGATGTAAAAAATTGTGTGAACTTTGTTTCAATTGAGTAGTGAGATGTAACTTTCCAAACTGCCAAATTGCTCTCCTAATTTCAACACAAGTTTGTTCTTATAACTGTACATACTTTTCTGTTAATTTCCAGTGATGTGGTTGAACATTGTGATCATAATCAATTCTGGTTAACTCACATTTTTCTTTCACTTCTCTTTTTTCCTGTTCTCCTCATCCCCTTCCTGTTGTCATAGAAGACAGAGTCCTTCAAAGTAGCAATGAGCGTTTGTTATTGCCAAATAGTTTGTAATTGGATGGATCTGAAATGAGAGAGCCAACTAAATGTTGCACCAAAGCAGTCATTTGCAAGGGGCAGTATTAGACATATTGAAAATAACAATTACAATTTAGTATGCTGTATTGCTCATAGCACATTGTTTTCCTCATTAAATGCTTGCAGGAGAGATCTCAGTCAGGCTGTAGCTGTACTAGTCGATACAGATTTCTGTTATTCTTTAATGTCTGACATGCTTTGTTTACAAGCTGAATCTTAGCTAAATCAGACATTGACTAAATAAAGGGATGTTCATTCATAGAAGCAGCTTTGAAGTCTGCAGTAAATGAAAGAAAAACAATATTATTCCCCATTCATGCATCAAAGCACAACTCTCTAAAATATTGAAGAGGAGCCAAAGAACACACTGTTTGTTGATGTTTTAAGAGACTGAACAAAGTTTATTAAAGTTACTTTTGGGAATTTTACTTTCTCGTTACAGGTTAGAGATGATCAAGGGATCATGGCTAATTTGCATTCCTCTGAAAACTGGGAAATGCAGGATGACAAATATTAATAATTGTTGCTATAACTCAGGAAAGTCAGGGTGTTTGGTCTACCACAAGGTGATTTTACAGTTTGGTTCTCACTTAGTTTGCTCTTTTTTAATCTAACCAAATGTACAGCTGATCATTTATTTCCAGTCTTCTCTAAAAGCTGCTGATGCAGTTGAGTATTCATGATGGTTAAGTAGCCTAGCAACAGTTGTGACTGGTTTGTTTTGAATGCTCTGCAGGCAGACGTCCAAAACACATGGATTTATTATAAACAAAGCATTTCTTCCAACATTCAGCTCCCTTCACTTATTGCTTTAATGCAACTTATTTTTTTCATCTACAAAACCCTGGTTGTTTTTGTTTGGCTGATTTTTGCAGAAAATTATATTCCAATGTCTTTAGTTTGAAACTACAAATGCTCTTTGACAAAGTTTACCCATTCCACTGGTTTGTTTCCACATATAGGTCACTGAGGTCACCTTTCCATCCAGCTGGTGTCCAGGTTTCACTCTTGTTCCTGGCTTTCTCTCGTTTTCCATTGCCCACCCACCGGGTTAAAACCAATCTGTCTCTGTCGAGATTCAAATTTGGAAACGAGTTAGCTTTGAGTCCTTAAAGTGGAGGTGGTGTTAAAATGAGCAGAACTGGCAGAGTAGAAGAGTAATAGGGTACAAAGCCCTCTGTTGGGAGCTAAATATGTTTAACTGTGATAAACCAGTAATGAGCCTAAAGTAGCCCAAGCTCAGGATGTTAGGAGAGGAGTATAGCCAGTCCCTTTGTGGTTATTTACTGCTGCGTTTGTGAAATGTTCCCTCATGGATGGTAGCCACACATTCACATCAAGTTGAGAAATAATCTGCTCTGATTGGCTGCCCGGACACTCGGTGTGTGTCTGTGTGGTGCAGCGATGGACTCAGATTTGGCAGCAGCTGTGGGGTGGAAAAGAAGGTCACAATCCAGCAATTTGGCCGCCTGCCAATTTCCAATGGTGTGTGTTTGCGTGTGTGTTGGTCTCTGCATGTGTGTGTGTTTGCTGAAGCTTGACGGCAGCTACTGAGAATTCTGAGAACTTGCGGTTCATAAATGTGTATTACATCTTCCTGACCCAAACAGTTTCACTGTAATGGAGCACAATTTTCAGTGTTAAAAAACATAAAATTGCTAAACAAACTAGTTTGCTTTACAGAAATTGGACTGAACATATAATTGCATTTGTGTTATGTCATTATTTGAGGAAAATACATATTTTCTAGCCAAAAGCTGCAATTATGTTTGGCATCCAGGAAGCAGCTCTGAGACATTCAAGTAACTGCAGTTGGCTGACAAGATAAACAACTTGGTATTCTGACTTGACTTGTGAAAGATAATATCAGAACTTAATAAATCTGTTGCTAGAGAGACTTTTGCCTTTAATAAAAACAGCACATCAACAGTTGTCCTGCTGCACCAGGCTTCGTGCAGAACCTGTCTTGTTACCTTTGGTGACTCACCAGGAAAAAGTATTAACATATTTAAACATCACATAAAACACCGCAGTGCTGTAGTAGACGGCTGTACAACTGAAATGGGGTCAAACATACATTTAAACATTTTAAAGCAACAACGTTAAATTACTTTGCAATAAAAGAGGTTTTATTGCCAATATATTTTGTCCAATTAGAAAACTTGGGTTCAGTATTTTGTTTATTACATATGTTTGTCAGTGGGTAACATTGGGCCTTTATAAAAATGCCAAACAAAGCCTGGCAGCAGACCTGCAGCCTGGACTTCAAAGCACCATGAGTGGCCTAGGTTTGGGTTTGGATCAGACACTTCAAAGGATCACTGCCTTCATTCGCCATCAAACTGATTCATCATCATCAAAATGATTCAATTGATTGTACTACAATACATTTACTATATCTCGTGCTGGGCAAAAGAACAATTTCAGTATTTCATTGAGAAAAGCCATCAAAATTTTTATTAGGCTTATTTTTAAGCACTTTAGAATGATGGGAACACAATAGTGTTGAATATTTTCCATTATTTTTGGGTTTTACTCAAGCATATTGCTCTTTTGGTATTTGTGAATCAATATATTGCTAGTTAATGTGTGATTATTAATATGTTAGGTCCTGCAAATTTTAAGGGAGATCACTGCTTAGGTTAATTTTCTGAAATTAATTTAATTAGTTATTATTAATGTGTTATAACTTAGTATTGACATTAGGGTTGTCACAGAGTAAAATACTGAGTTGAATTGTTGATTAACCAGATTATAAATCCTAATGGAACAGACAAGACATCCAGTAATTGGGGAAAGGCTCTGAATATATTGTAGGAGTTGGTTAAGAAAAATACTACATGACCATTTGAGGAAATAAAGAACAAACATGGATTAAATAATGACGACTTCTTCAGGTACTTGAAATTGAGGCACTATACTGAGAAACTATTAAATATTAATTTAGATGAGTTGGAATCTGGAGTAATTTTGATGTTTGATGTAGCAAATGAAGCAAATGTAAGAGGAAAATTAATTTCTGAATTGTACACAGAATATAAAAACTAGCTAGCTTAATTAAAGAAGCAAGCTGGAGGCTTCAGAGGAGAACTGGGAGGAAATATGTGAGCAACAGCGGAAAAGATTATGTTCCCTCTCATTGAGAGCTTTTGGCTGGAAGAATATTTTAAGATATTTTATTACACCAGCACAAAAAAATACCAATATACAAGATGTTGGAGGAAATGTGGCAGGATTTAAATAATTTTATTGATAAAGATTTGAGGGTGATTATTTCATTCACATTTGACTTTTATGTAAAGAGGGATAGAAAGGTTAACAAGATGAGCTGATCTATGCATATGGTGAATAGCTATAAGGCAGAGGCTCCTAAAAGGGAAGATTGGCCTAATGTAATTCATATTTAAATGATTTTTCCATCAGATTAGAATCTGGCAAGTGAAAGAATTATTGGAAAAATTGGTTGTATTTTATATTAGATTATATTAGAGATGAGATTTTCTTCACTTGTTTTGGGGGTAAATCTTGTTTTGATATTCTTAGGAAAATAAAAGCTGAAAAAAGTAAATTTGTTCTACGCATGTACAGAATTTGTGTGCAGCTTCTCTTGGTTAGTTTTTATAGGACATTTGGGTGAAAATGTGTAAAATTTGAACGTACACTTGTATCAAAAATACAAATTTAATACATTTTGCAAGTTAAAAAAGAAATAAATTAGGGTCACGCAATATATGGCAAGTCATCACAATATCAGTGTGTGTATAGTCATAACACCAAAGACTGTTTTGAGTGCAATAATTGTTGAATAATATACGACAAGTGTTGTGAACTCTTAATTTACATGTTAATGTGTTGTATGCTAATTTAACCAGGTAGACAGAATCTCATAGCAGCAGATTCTCAAATCAAACACTAAGAATATAATCCAAAATGCCAAATGTTACAGTGATGAAAGAGCAAATGACAAAAATAGGCATATATGACTTTTGTTGTCTAAAGTGCTTTAGTAAATATACAAATATACAATCTAACAATAGGATGCATCTAAGGGTTGTAGGACTTTTTCCCTCCACTTAACTTTCCAATAATGTCTTCAGACGCAGCACTCTTTTGAACAGTTTAGCTTGTTTCATAGTACAGACATCATGCTTGCTTGTAGCTGCTTCAGCCTTGTTTTTGAGCTGCATACTTAATCTTTACTGCGGATTATTTTAGTGATGAATCATTTCTCAAGTTTTTGATCTGCCTACTTCCAGGTGAGCACCGGTACTACTGATAACCATACACTGCTATAAAATGACTTATCTATGTTGATAAACATACATCTCATAAGATTATAAAAACTTAAGGAATAATAAATCACAACATTTTGTCAAGTAATTTTTTTTTCTTCCAAAGTGTCAGTCTTCTGGTTCTGTCCAGAACAAGTCATACATCTTAGAAATCTTTCTCTTCATAGAATTGAGGAGTTTATGTCTTCAAAAATTTTGGTCAGAGCCAGTTCTTATGCTTTCTACTTAGTGAAATTTAATAGGACTGGAGATTATTTTTTCCTAAATAAGGTGCCAGAATTTGCAATTTAATTGTCGGATTCATTGGCAGTCCTGCAAAAAAGCCTGGAACGATCTGGTGGTGTTTTAATAATTTTCCAAGTCTGGATGGAAAGATAAAAATTGAATAAGGAAGCAGAATTTTAGAACCATATAAAACTCAAATTTTGTTTCCCACCACCCCCCTCCATATTTAATGTTTTCCATTTTTGTTTTTCTGAATTCCACTTTTTCCTATTGTAATTATATTCATTAACCAAAAGTGTGCAATGAATGAATGAAAATGATTCAACAAATCAATACCAAACAAGATCCATAATTATTATCTGACACAGACATCACCTTTAAAGTACATGACTGTCAGTCCTTTTATGTTTCGCTTTCCTATTCTGACACCGGCCAAAAGACTCCAGAAACATCTGCATAAGTTTTCCTGCTGGCTGATATTAGCAAATTCTGAGATTCTGCATTTTGTTTCAAATTGTTTGCATAAGCATCTTATTATTATTGTTATTTATTTACAATTTTTACATCTTTTATTTGCTGTGTTTCAGTTTTAAGATTTGATACCACTCATTGATCATTTTGGTTTTTAAATGAAAGATTTATGAAAGATAAAACGGGTGAGTTATGTTGCTTTTCTGAGACATCATCACCCTCCAAAATAATGTTAGAAATTATATATTAATTAGTTATAAATAACTAATATTTAATAAAATAATGTAGAAATAAGGTTATTACACCTCTGATTAACTGACTTTGAAGATTGCTCAATTGATAGCTGTGGTCAGGTTTGTTTTCAGCTGCTATTTTTAGGTCAGAAATGTAAAAGTGGGGTTTAGTTAAATAGCTATTCACATACAAACTGATTTCATAAGGAAAACCTTTGAGACAGACAATATAGAAAATGCTATTATGATGCTATTGCTGAATATTGGATTATAAATTCTACTTATGGATTATAAATTCTACTTTTATTGTTAGTGATCCTATTGACATACACTGAAATATAAACTTTAATTATTTGCAGTAAAAATACAAAGAAATTTCAGATGGTTCATAATGATTGTTAATAAAGATTAAACTTCCGACGCCCTACAATAAAATTATAGTTACTCATGTGGCCCTTTGAGAGAATTTATTGCCCATCCATGGTGGTTTCAATGTCTTCAGATCTGGAGGACATTTGAATAAAATGCTATAAAAACAGCACAAATCAATCTCTTATTTGAGCAAAATATAAATGAAAGAGGAAATTAACAAATAAATTGAGACAATTGCTATGTAATGTAATAAAGCCTGCAAAACATGTTTTATTGACTTATCGATAAGCAGGGCACTAAATTTCCAGTTGGATCTTTTTCCTTTCATATGAAAATCTACAAACATTTCTATTCCCAGAGACTGGCGGTGATATGTAGAGGACAATGTTATCAGCACTGAGTGAAAAACCAGCCTTGCTCTCTAAATGCAGCCGTTCCATCCTGGACTTTGAAAGCCTGTAAAAAAGCCATTACCATGCTATGAATACCTTATTGAATATTTCAGTGGTTTCTTTGCTGCAGATTTCTTGGAAAGCTTTAAAGAGTTCAAAGAATATTCTTGGTTTCCATGCTAACGTTATTCTCATGGCTTTTCTTTCCTCATTCAGTGGTCTCTGTCACACCTGCTGCATGCAGCGCTCTTCTCTGGTTTAATACAATCCATTCCCTCTCCATCTCCAGGCAGTGAAGAGCTAAAGAGGATGGCTCACTCTAAAGCTCGAGCCACAGATGGGAAGGTCACCTACCCTCTGGGGGTCAAGGAGATTTCTGACAAAATCTCCAAAGAGGAAATGGTCCGCAGGCTCAAGGTCAGTGTTTCTCCCTGCTGTGTTTTGCTTATGGCCTCCCTGCACGAATGAATGCTCTTCTTTAAGATGGAGAAACCATTATTGTCTCGGTCTTCTAGGTTCCAAAATTTAAAAAAAAGGCCGTGGGTGGCAAGATGTGGTTTGGTTCTTGCACGCACTTTCGACTTGATTGTGTGGAAAAACAAAAATAGATGAAACAATAAAATTAAAGCTGTAAGTGAAAGTTAAGTTAATCAGAAATTTCAAGTTCAAAAAGTGTTTGAGAAAATAATTTTACAAAAACCTCCTGTCATCACACCAGACCTTTCCTAAACTAAAGACCTTTCCTAAACCACGCCATCCGGTGTGTTCTCAATGGGAGCGTCTAAAGTTACCAAAGTAATGTAAACAATTGCAAATAAAAATTAATTACATATTTAGGTTCTGAACAGACTTAAGTGTTTTGTAACTGACCAAAGAAAAACTAAATCGATAGAAATTACAACTTACAAAAATTCAACATAAAAGGCCAAAAATAATTATGAAAAATTTGTATAATAAGCTCACACTAAAAAAATGTGCACCTGATCCCCTATTTATCTGCTCAACAAAGCCAATTGTTTCTTTGTTTTCATTGCTTTCTCTCTATGTTCTATTTTTCACCTGCTACCCAGATGGTTGTGAAGACCTTCATGGACATGGACCAGGACTCTGAGGAGGAAAAGGAGCTTTACCTGAACTTGGCCCTTCACCTGGCCTCAGACTTCTTTCTCAAACATCCAGACAAAGATGTGCGGCTGCTGGTGGCCTGCTGCTTAGCAGACATATTCAGGATTTATGCTCCGGAAGCTCCCTACACCTCTCCAGATAAGCTCAAGGTCTGTGGACGAAGGTTTTGTTGTGCCACATCGAAGCATTTACTATTCAATCACTTCTTTCTGTTAATTTTTGTTTTTTCAGGTTTTTCCACCATTCAGCCTGCTTGCTAATATTTCCAGCTGCCAGTCGGAGTCATTGTGTATTTGTTTCTGTGTTGCAGGACATTTTTATGTTCATAACACGACAGCTTAAAGGACTGGAGGATACGAAGAGCGCTCAGTTCAACAGATACTTCTACTTACTGGAGGTGTGTGGCTCTTCTTTGCTGCAGTAGCAAAATTTACCATTTGCCATTTGCTCTGTGAAAATAAATTTTTAATTTGAGCTGTTTCAATGCCAATGGTTTTAAGGACATAATTATAACAGAATGAACTCCTTAATGAAGCAGATGCTGTTTAGGGGTGGTAAACTTGTGAACAACAAATCGATAAGAAATTTTATATATTGCATGCATTTCACTGTGCCCAAATTTCTCTTCTCTTCAACTAAAAGCAAACTGATGTATTGATATGTTTATTGTTATTGCTGTTAAGGTTGTCAAAATAATTGATAGTAGAAAAACAAATTATTAAAATTTACTTGTCGGTCAAAGCTGACATTTGCTGAAATGTCAACTACTTATTGGTTTTGCCCTAATTCAGGAGGTTAAATTGTGTCCATTTTTCTTTTTTACTTTGTATCGGTATTTTGTTTCAGATTTAGCAATATGAAAACAATCACCCATTTATATTTCTTTCATTTATTCATCCATTTCTTCTTCATCAATTCCTCCATGTGATTTTTGTAGGGCTTATTATTTTAAAGTCTGACTTCAAAATAAATTTCTGTATGAATTTAATTGTGCAGTTTGATTATTTCTCAACTGTGCTGAGATGGATGCTAATTAGGCTCCAGAAAAATGAGGAGGAACCCTGATTCCTCCTCCTCTGGATTGTTTAGGATTGTTCCTAACATCACACCTCTTCTTCCTTTTGTCCAGAACATAGCTTGGGTGAAGTCTTACAACATTTGCTTTGAGCTTGAAGACAGCAATGAAATATTCACCCAGCTTTACAGGACGCTCTTCCAGGTCATAAAGTAAGTCCTTGATTAAAAGTCGCCGCCATCAGCTTTTAGTTTTTGTCTGTTTTTAGCCTCTGCTGCCCCGATTGGAAGCAGCGCAGTAAGCAGTCTAGACGTTTCTCTTTGGTGCCCCATCCACTTCCCCACCCTTTCAACCCCCCCTCCTCTCAATTTCACTCTGCTGAACACAACCTTGAGGGCTCAATTCTGCAGCACTGGATCTGGCTTTTTGCCAGTGGAAGGGGAAAAAAGGTGTCTTCCTGTGTCAACGTTGTGCCAATACTACTAATTTTCTTGCTTTGGAAAAATGTAAAGACAGTCTTTTCTTTTAAAATATTATTAGAAGTCGTTAGTGAGTGTAGCTCTTGCACATTTCTGTGTGTGTGCGCACATGTGTGTGAGTCTGCTTGAAAGTGATACTTGTGCTGAACAGAAGCTAATGGCTGTGGAAATCCAGTCACTGAGCTACAAATCAGGGGAACAAGCTTGGCCTCCTGCTGAGATACAAGTCTGCACACCCTTACTCCCCTCTGCGTAATCAGAGCATCTTCAAACATAGAAAGTATTTATTGTTTTGCAAATAATACTAAATCTGTATCATGACATGCTGTAAAGTAGTTACAGATTAATGTTGCAAAAGTAGTGGTTTTGTACCCAGTTAAACTGAAATGAGAATTACAACTTAGTGAGGTGGCAGCCATGAATCACTAGTTTTATATTTGTTCTGATAAGGAATTCAGCAGTTTGAGCTCACAATAACCCCATATGTTCAAATGTTCTTGACATTTAGCCCTTTTTTGCTTGTTATTGTATTACTTTTAAAGTAAAAATGTGATTAGATTCAAAGGTAAGTAAAATATTATGTTGTGCTCTAATGCTCTCTGTCTTTTCTTCATAGCAACGGCCACAACCAGAAAGTGCACATGCATATGGTGGATCTGATGAGCTCCATTATCTGTGAGGGAGACACGGTGTCGCAGGAGCTGTTGGACACGGTTTTAGTCAACCTGGTACCGGCGCATAAGGTGTGTGCATGTGTACAGCACTCAAAGTGCTTTTATTTATTCAATATTGATATAGTTTTGGAGGCAATATGAATAGTAGAACAAGTTGACATGCAGTTCATCAAATAGCAAAGTTTATTATGGTGGCTGGAAGTAATAATTTACTTTCCACAACCCAGATGCATCATAGTTTCTATGGCTTCTGCCGCTACATTTAGAAAATGGAACAAATGTAGAAAAAAAAGGGGGATTTTCTCTCAAATTTTATTGTTGCAGAATCACAACAGAGGATTGTAAACATGCATTATCTTTCTCATTAGTTCTGCTGGAGGAGGCTGTCTCTAGGTGAGAGCCTTCTGAATAATTTGAGATGCAGAGCGTTGAAGTAAACCCAACTGTCTGGTGCAACATGGTGCACGACTTTGGTTTTAATCTCCCAAATTCATACAGTATCCAAGGTTTATCGACCCAACTAGAGACAGCTGGTAGGCTGCTTAACTTGACTGGCTGTAATAAGTCTTAGTTTTCCATACCTTGCTGTTCAGTGAGACCCCTGCAGGTGAGAAGCAGTAAAGCAGCTGAAGTTGTCCTGCTGAAGCAGAAATCCTTTTGATACATATTCACCTTTAACTTTGTAGATATTTCTTTAATATCTTATGTTTTTTTGTTTATTCTTTGTCTGTTTAGAATTTGAATAAACAGGCGTATGACCTGGCCAAAGCTCTGCTGAAAAGGACCGCTCAAGCTATTGAACCTTACATCACTAATGTAAGATATTTTAGTTGTGATATTTACATTTAATTATAAATATAAACTGACTGGACCTCATTCATCGCTCCCTTTTTTTCCCTCCAGTTCTTCAACCAGGTGCTGATGCTGGGAAAGACGTCAGTCAGTGATCTGTCTGAACATGTGTTTGATCTCATCCTGGAACTTTACAACATAGACAGCCATCTGCTTCTCTCTGTGCTGCCTCAGCTGGAATTTAAACTCAAGGTACATTCAAGTGTAGTATTTGGGCTTTATAATAGAGGAAAACCTTTTCGCTTCAATAGAAATTGTGTAGCAGCTAAATGAGATTTTCCATTTCACATTTTTGGGATGCTTGTCGTCTGAATTTTGACTATTGGCCTGAAGCTGGTTCTTGCTTCTGCTTGCAGCTCTTTCTGACAGAGGAGTGCTAAAACTGAGAGATGTAGTCAAATCACTATAAGTCACCTATAGCTGGTTGATGTTTTCATTTGTTGCAAGGAAGGAGTTTGGGCTATGCAGCTGAACAATACATCAAATTGGAGTTATCAACTTTGATGCAGGATTTTTTTCAGCTATTTCAATCTAAGTGGAATGCTGTGGAAGCTCTGAGTGCAAGCAGAAAACACTGCCTCGCCAAAAGTTGCCACTTAGATTTAACTTAGAAAAATGGCTCCAAGCCTCCTTTTGGATAATTACTGCATGAGTAACTATCTTCCAGTGGGAAGCAAGTTATTGGATCTGAGATGATACAATTTGTAGCTTCTCTTTTCTTGAACAACCTTGTAGGAAGACACAAAATGTGACCAGGGAGAAAATGCTTCTGTTTAAGAATGGTTGAGTTTGTACCACTTTTCAGTTTCAATTCAAAGTGCTTTACTCCATAAAACTAAACCGGTGAGTTTTTAGCCTTGACTTAAAGGATGTCATTGTTTCTGCTGTTTTGCTGCTTTTTGATAGTTTGTTCCAAATTAGTGGAGCAGAAACTATTAAAACTGGGTTAAGAACTGCCTAATGCATTAGTAAAAATAATTGGAAGAAAAGTGGTGAACCATTGTTTTTAACCCTCTCCAGGCAGGTGTTGCAGATTTGCAACAACTTAGCTAGTCTTTGCAAGTAATTTGAGCCTAAGAGGGTTAAGGAGGAAAAATGGATCAGGCCATCCGAACTTCTACCCCATTGCTGTGGTCAGACTCCCCATTATTGACATAAGGCCTTGGTGTAAATAAAGTAAGTGCAAAATCTTGTGACACTGCAACAGTTTATCCAAACGATGCCACAGTGAGTGTGTGCTCTGATCAAACTTTGGTGGCCCAACAACATATTAGAAAGTGTTTTTAGTTGTTTTTTTTCTGTGGTGGCACTTTTTTGGCTAAGTAGTGTGTTTAGTGAGTAGGATGCACTTTAACTGCCCTTGATGCTCACACCTGAAAAAAAAATTGGTGCTAAAGCTTGTGAAGAAATGTTTGGAAACAATGAGAAAAACAAGAGTGAGTAAATAGTGGGTTAATTGGAATTATAATATTTACCCATGAAACACACATTTGGGGCTTAACCCCATTCCACCCCTTGGTCTCTTCCACCTTAACCTAATGTTGTGTCAGGGGTCGGCTGCTCCAGTAAAAGGCTTTTCAGGGCTTTTGTTAAAAAAAAGATAAAATATTGCTTAATTTGAAACAATTAAATTCTGAAATGAGCATTTTTATGGATGGCTGTATTTTTCTTTTCTCAATTTTTTGTCCTTTTTCTTTTCCTATTTTTAAATATATTGTTGCAACAACAAAATCAGAAGATGCTTCTTGTGAAAAGACACCTTTACTGTGGAGTCTAAACACTGCTGAATATACAGCTTCTAGTGACACAACTGAATGTCAAATAATCGTATAAAATCTCCCTGCACCATATTGAGCTACTCTCTTCAAGTTAGTTTTAAGTAAATCCAGGTTTATTGCCCTGTTCTGCTCAGACTGATTTCAGCTTCTCTACACTGCCAGCTAAAAACCTGCATTCATTTAGTATTTCTTTGCAGGTTTGTTGATTCATATTACTAAGATAAAGCAGTGATCCAGTCAGCATTATGTTTCCTCCGCAGTGTCTCATAAAGGCGTCGCTCTGATGGATAACGCTCATTAACTGTACTGAGGGAGTGTAGATCACTGCTGTCTCCTTAGAAATAATAGCTGTGATAAAATCTGTCCGCCACAGACTCGGCTCCCACTCCCGCTCTCTCTTCCACATTTCATCACTTCCTTATTGTTTTTTTTTTCCTTCACTTATTTTTCTCCTTGCTGATTTTCTTCCCCTGTCCCGGCTTCTTATACATAAATTAATTTGCGCTGTTTGTTCCGCCTGAAATCAGCATTTATATAAATGAGCCTGCATCCTTTGTTTTATGAAAATTGTTATGTGTCTGATAAAGCTCCTAATGACATGGCAAGTCTATCCAATCGACATTACCAGTTTTTGTGCATCATTTTTCTCTCCTTTCCTGTCTTTGCAGAGTAATGATAACGACGAAAGGCTGCAGGTGGTGAAGCTGCTTGCAAAGATGTTTGGAGCTAAAGACTCTGAGTTGGCAGCACAGAACAAACCGCTCTGGCAATGTTACCTGGGCAGGTAAAACAATATCTGTTATCTATTGTAAGCCGTTTATTATTTTTATTTTTTGTGTGCTTGTTCGTGTTGGGTGAACATTAATTTTGGGGCAAAATCTTTGGAGGCCTTTCCTAAACGTTTTATAGCTGAGATTGCAGAAGAAAGCGGTTCTCGAAAGTTTTAACTTAGAGAGATTATTTTAATAAAATAGCAATAAAACTCTAACATTTATGGTTGTAACATGAAAAAGTGTTTGCCTCTTTCCCGATCTCCCCCTTTTTTTTTATTACACATGGTCATGCAGGTTTGGATTTTTTATTTAAAAACTGCATTTTGTGTTGTTTCAGACTAATTGATGGGATGTTCTGAAATGCTTACATGGGATAAACATGGGAAAAAAAAGGAAAGTCAGGAGGAGAGCCAACACTTTTCCACATGTACACATTTGGAAAGCACTGAGGTGCTTAATGAGATAATTTCATTTTCAAATCTGGAATTTTTTCTTAAGATTTAAGCAACTTTTAATGAAATCTGTATTATAACTCTTCCATCAATTATTAAAAAAGATTTTCACTCGACCCATAATTGGAAATTCAGTAGATGCCAACCAACGTTAAATAAACCTGTTCAAGTTTTTGAACCCTATTTTACTTGACAGAATTGTGTGTTTTTGAGTTGATTGACTGCTACCTCTTTTTTTCCGAAAAAGGTTTAATGACATCCACGTGCCTATCAGGCTAGAGTGTGTGAAGTTTGCAAGTCACTGTCTCATGAACCATCCAGACTTGGCCAAAGACCTAACAGGTACATTTACTGGAATCATAATTTGACGGTTCATAGATTAGTCGTTATAAATTTTACAACTGCTTAGCAATTCAACAATCTCAACAATTTACAAATAGCTCTTAAACAGAAATAAGATTATTATTTGTATAAATTGGGCAAAATTTTTGCTGCTATGACATATTTCACTAATTTTTCTGTTTTCTTGCCCAGAATATCTGCGGGTCAGATCACATGACCCAGAGGAGGCCATCCGCCATGATGTCATCGTCTCTATAGTAACTGCAGCAAAGAAAGACTTGTCCCTGGTCAATGACGCATTATTAAATATTGTAAAGGAGAGAACCTTGGACAAGAGAGTAAGTATGAGTATATTAAAATAAATTGAAATGGCTCTAGAAAACAATATCCACATTAGTGGTAATTTGGGTCTCTTTAAATGCTGCTGTTGGATCCAATTTGTGATATTTTCAGTGTATTCCAACTTTGCTGCTAAAATCCACATCTTACCTTTCACAATGTTGATCATTGTCTATTTCTGTCCTGCTGTCTTCAGTGGCGCGTTCGTAAGGAAGCCATGATGGGCCTCGCATCGATCTACAGAAAATACTCGCTACAAGGAGAGGGGGGCCGGGAGGCCTCCAAGCAGATATCCTGGATTAAAGACAAACTGCTTCATATCTACTACCAGAACAGCATTGATGACAGGTTCCTTTGCTTCCTTGTTCTCATATAAAAACTTAAGGGTTCCTTTCCAGTCTAGAAAGTATGGAATTCAGTATTTCATATGCCATTATTGTAATATTGTATCTCATAAAACCATTTCAGACCATTTTCCACTAATATAAAAATGGCATATTTATGTAAGTACTCCCTAAACACTAAAAATAAGAATTAATCTTGTTTTTGTTTGTTTGGGGTTGAATAGAGTCTCATAGCAGATGTTGCTTCCACAGGATACAAATTACATTGAATAAAGTGCCAAAGGTCAAAGGATATTGGAAACATGGATGAGAAAGAGAAAAGGAGAAAATAGGCATATTTATCGCCACTCATATTTAAGACATTCTAAAAAATATGCATTTTTTTAGGTTCATTTCAGTGTTTTGTATTGTAGATAATCAGAAAATATTTAAATAAATCTCTTATGTTACTAAGAAAGTAAACCTTTTTTAGTGAACTGCAGTTTCACGGCGGGAGGTTGAATTTACAAGTGAGAGGAAATGAAATGAAAGTTTTAATGCCCCACTGTCGCCTCCAGACGTCCTCATGTAGCCGTACAACAGACAATATAGTAAAGCTGGTTTATTTCTTCTTGGGTTATTTTTTTTTAAACAGCCAGAAGGCAGAAGTGGAGCATGCTCTTCTTAAAATGGAGCATCAAATGCATTACTCTTGATCCTCCTACACATGCTCAGTATAAAGCGCTCACCTCTCTGTGGGTTTTCATAATGTCTCGAGTTCCAGTCGAAGAAGCTGCATCTGTTGTAAAACTAACCGTTAAACTGAGGGGGAAAAAACCTGCGATGAGACCACAGAACAATGTCTGTTTGGTTATCGTTTGGAGAGCTGATCAGCTGCCAACAGGAAGTGTCTTCACTGTGACAGGCTGTGGGGAAGGGAAAGATTGTACAAACACTGAGCAGCACAATGATTTTTTTTTAATATATATATATGTTTTGTGGTTAAAATTCTTCCTTTATGGAAAAAACTGAAAAGTTTATTTTATTATGTTTTAAAATGATGCTTTAAACTGCTGGTGGGTTTTAAAGGTGCTGTTTCAAGGCACTATTTAATGATCAATTTTTATCAGAGCACTTGTTAAAATCTAAATCTTAGAATTCATTTCCTGTATCGTCAGATTGCTGGTGGAGCGGGTTTTCGCCCAGTATATGGTTCCTTTCAACCTAGAAACCACTGAAAGGATGAAGTGTCTCTATTACCTTTACGCTACATTGGACACAAACGCTGTCAAGTAAGTGTTTTCACGTTGTTTTAAAACATAAATATTTAGTGCGATTTATCAGACCAGATGATATGTTTGTAAGACCTTTTATTTTATAATTTACTTAAACGTATCTCTCCTCACGTGTCCCCTGCAGAGCTTTAAATGAGATGTGGAAGTGCCAGAACATGTTGAGAAACCATGTCAAAGACCTGCTGGACCTGATCAAAAAACCCAAGGTACTTCTGATTGATCAGCACTACAGAGCACTTTCATCTACTGGCTCTAATTTTCCTGCTTGGTGTTTCTGAGTCATGTTTTTGTTCCTGTTTTTTTCATTTCTTGCCAGTCGGAAGCATCCAGTAAGGCTGTGTTTGCCAAAGTCATGGTGATCACAAGTAAGTCATCTTTTCAAAATCACAAGTTTCCACCGCAACATGATGTTGCATGAAGTAGCCACAGGCTGTCTTGGAAAACAAATAATAGAGCATACCCATGGCAACGCATGCTGGAATAAAACAAAGTAGTTAAAATAATGATTAAAGGAAGAAAAGGTAGTTTTCAAATAAGACTTGTAGTGTAATCAAAGGATTGGACACATATCAGTTGACTTGGTCAACTCATATCCTACTATCGCGAGTCTCTGTAGCAGCGACTGAGCAGGATGTTAGTTCACCCATGGCTGCACAGCACTATGCAAAAGCATTCATACTCCTTTAACTTTTGTCTTTTGTTACCATATGACCACAAACTTAAATGTATTTTATCAAGATTTTATGCAAAAGTCAAATAAAAAGCTCATTTTAATTTACAAAAACATTGAAATGTGAGGCATTTGTATTCAGTCCTCTTAGCAATGATAGCCCTAAATAATTTCAAATGGAATCACTTACCTTCCTAAGCCACCTAGTCAGTAACTAGTATTTCTGTATAATTAAACATAAGTATAAATCCAGCTGTTCTGTGAAAGCCTTAGATTTTTGTCTTAGATTTTTGTTGGAACATTGATGAAATGGTAAGGAGAAAGAGAGCCACACACTGCAAACATAAAATCAGCAAAAACAAAAATAGGCAAAAATGTAAAATCTCTCATCCAGAAGACTTTCAAAAATATTAATAATTTATTCTTTTTTTTTTAAACTTCTGTCTGGTTTATTATGTAAAATAACAAAATATGTGTCAGTTAGTTGCTGTAACATACACAAATATGGAAAACTTATATTGTAAAGCTGTGGTTTGTTTACAAATATTTAAAAAAAGAAACAATTCTTTGCCAATTTTATTTCAAGTGTACGTCATTCTTTAAAACATGCTTTGTGTGTCTATATATGTGTGTATAGGAAACCTTCCGGACCCGGGAAAAGCTCAGGACTTTGTGAAGAAGCTGGCTCAGGTCCTGGAGGATGACGAGCGGATAAGGGACCAGTTGGAGACATTGGTCAGCCCCACCTGCTCCTGCAAGCAGGCTGAAGTCTGCGTGGTGAGTCCGCGACATCGTCCAGTCATTGCATTTGTTTGTTTTTTTTTGTCCACTATCAAACAAAATGTCTCTAGCATTTTGAAAAATATCACATAAAAGCACAGACCTATTCTTGCTTTTTTTTTTTTTTTATTGTTTTCATTTTATATTTGTCATCTTCATCAGCGAGACATCACTAAAAAGCTTGGTAGCCCCAAGCAGCCCAGTAATCCATTCCTGGAAATGGTCAAATTCCTGCTGGAGAGAATTGCTCCTGTACACATCGACACAGAGTCCATCAGGTATGGAGTTGGGAAAACACAGCTTCACATCATTTCTTTAGAAAATGACGGGGGAAACATTTCATTTCTCATTTTTGTCTTCATTTCTTCAGCGCTTTAATTAAACAGGTAAACAAATCTATTGATGGGACAGCTGATGATGAAGAGGAGGGCGTTCCAACTGAAGAGGCGATTAGGGCAGGACTGGAGCTGCTGAAGGTAAAAACTCAAACTTCATCCTATTTTGAATTGTAATAAATTCTGCTTACTTTTAATTAATATTTTTCTGTTTCCTAAACAGGTGCTGTCCTTCACACACCCAGTGTCATTCCACTCTGCAGAGACGTTTGAGTCTTTGCTGAGTTGTCTGAAGATGGATGACGAAAAAGTGGCAGAAGCTGCGCTGCAGATCTTTAAGAACACAGGCAACAAAATGGAAGAGAGTTTCCCTCACATCAAATCGTACGTTTTTGTTTCCACATTTTATTCATGTTATAAAAATAAAACAAAATCCTGGCAGTTCCACTAGGGCTTCATTTATTTCATTGAAATGTGTACAAGATGTAAGTCTGTCTTTTGTGATTTCAAGTAGTTCTTTACCAGATTCTAATGGCGTTCTTCTGCTGCTCCTCCTAGTGTTTTATTGCAGGTACTGCAAACCAAAGCTAAGAGAGGCCCCCCTCGTCAGGCCAAGTATGCCATCCACTGCATCAATGCGATGTTCACCAACAGGGACACACACTTTGCCCAAATCTTTGAGGTCAGTTGGTGCTTCTCTTCTTTTCTACCAAACAGAAAATTGTAAAATACAGAGATTAGCGGTTTTTTTCTCTTTATTCAGTAAAAATGTGCTTAACAACTGCACTGTTAAACAGAGAATTGTCAAATATTGTGTTTTTGTTTTCAGCCCCTACACAAAAGTCTAGACCCTGCAAACCTGGAGCAGCTCATCACTCCTTTGACCACCCTGGGTCACCTGGCCCAGTTGGCCCCAGAGCAGTTTGCTGCGCCGCTAAAATCTCTAGTCGCCAACTTCATTGTGAAGGATCTGCTCATGAACGACAGGGTACAAATATGCTCTTTTCTCCAGGTTCATGCTGAGAACCTGGGCCTGCTTTTTGTTACATCTATCATAAAAGTTTATTATAGTTTGTGAATTAAGCTTATGATGAAATCTATTTTATTTGTAGATCCCAGGCAAGAAAACAACCAAACTTTGGGTTTCTGATGACGAAGTGTCTCCAGAGACGATGGCTAAGGTCAGTGGTGAACCTCATTCTGTTATTTCTGCTCCTGAATAGGAGAAATAAAATATTTTCCATCCTCTGTTCAGATCCAGGGCATCAAGCTGATGGTGAGATGGTTACTGGGAGTGAAGAACAACCAAAGCAAATCAGGCAATTCCACCCTGAGGATGCTGACTGCTATCCTGCACAGCGATGGTGATCTAACTGAGCAGGGCAGGATGGGGTAAGCAAAATAAAATCACCCCCTCTCAGCTTTTAGGCTTTAGTTTTAAACATACCTGTGAAAGGATAAAGTAATCCTTCTCATTTCCACTGCCTCCTTTTATTTCCGCTAGTAAACCAGACATGTCGAGGCTGCGGCTGGCAGCAGCGTGTGCCCTGCTGAAGCTGGCTCAGGAGCCCTGCTATCATGAAATTATCACCCTGGAGCAGTATCAGCTGTGTGCTCTCGTCATCAATGTGAGAACTTCCTCTCAACCTTCTTATTGTGTGAAGTCATTACTCTCATCAGACTGTAGAAATTATTATTTCTTGAAAGATTTGCTATTCAGAAAACATTGTGTTGAAATTATAAAAATGTCAGGTCAGATTTGTTAAATATTCTCGCGGAGTCTGGAAAATTCTCAAAATGGGTTGTGCTTTCCAGGATGGATGTCCATCACTCAATCCAGAACTCATGCATCAGTTCATCCATCTGTCAGTTCAATAAATTGCACATATTTTCTTTTTTAAATGGTTTAATAGATAAAGAGAACCTTGACATTTGAGAATGAAGACTCTGTAGGGACATTAATGGTCATGTTGTCATTTCCTTCCACCTCCTTCATGCTCTATTCCTGATAAAAGTTTTCAGTTCTTCTTTCTTCTTCCCTATTATTTTATCACATGAATCCTGTTGTAATGTCCTCTCACCCTCCCTCTTGTCTCCACCTTATCTCTGCAGGATGAGTGCTACCAGGTGCGACAGTGTTTCGCCCAGAAGCTTCATCGAGGCCTCTGCCGCCTCCGCCTGCCTCTGGAGTACATGGCAGTGTTTGCTCTGTGCGCCAAGGACCCCGTAAAGGAGAGGAGAGCTCACGCTCGCCAGTGCCTGGTGAAAAATGTCAACATAAGGCGAGAGTATCTGAAGCAGCACGCAGCCATCAGCGGTAAAGAACTTAAACCCTCTGAATGATTTACAGAAGATTTTCTTGTTACCTAGTAATTGTACTCCAAAGCAATCTTGATATTATCCAAATATTTAAAATGTTGGATTTTAATAAATCTGCTAAATTACAAAAAAAAAAAAAGTTAGTTTGTTGTAAGTGAAGTAATATTGACTTTGTGTTGGAACAGACAAGTTGTTGTCTCTTCTACCGGAGTATGTGGTTCCCTACACCATCCACCTTCTGGCTCACGACCCGGATTACGTTAAAGTTCAGGACATTGAGCAGCTGAAAGAAATTAAAGAGTAAGTCAGATTTAATACAGTTGTTAGGGATTGCAAATTTTTCATGAATAAGTACAGGCAGGATAGTTGTTTTCTCTTGGGTGAGTTTTAAAAAATACAACTGTAGGATTGTTTTTTTTTTTAGTGTCTGAACCTTTCATTAATATTGTGATATAAAATGAGGATGATATTTCTTCAAAATGCTAAATGGAAGAGAACAAAAATGGGATTCATTATACATCCAGGTTGTTTATTATTTTAACATATTATTTCAATTAGTACATTTTTAGATGTACAATTGAATGACAATAAACTCCATGTATGTCAATGTGTATGTCTGTTAAAACACTGCATAGTCCACAGCCACTATACTCAGGCAATGAAAGAGCTCAGCTGTAGTTAAACAAGCTTCGTAGATATTTTTAACATTGGGCTGAAATGCTCAAACCATAGTTTGCTAATATTCATTGCAGTTCTTGAAGATATTGATAAATAAGTTCCACCTCTATGCTCTGTATTTATGTCTATTTTTCTTCCTCTTCAGAGCTTTGTGGTTCGTCCTCGAGATCATCATGGCCAAGAATGAGAACAACAGCCACGCGTTCATCAGAAAAATGGTGGAAAACATCAAGCAAACGAAAGATGCCCAAGCGTCTAGTGATCCCAAAACCAATGAGGTAAAAATTACTTTTCTAATGTGAATGATTACTTTGATTAATTATTTTTTATGAGGCATTTTGTTGATCAAATGTTTGCCTCCCTATTACAGAAACTTTACACAGTGTGTGATGTAGCCATGAACATCATCATGTCAAAGAGCACCACCTACAGTCTGGAGTCCCCCAAAGACCCTGTGCTGCCTTCACGCTTCTTCACCAAACCAGACAAGGTCAGTGACTCAGGGACTTATGGGGAGATTCATTTTCATCAGAGTCAGTAATGAAAATGAAGTGTGTAGAGAAATTTGCTATTTTTATTTTTGTTTCATGTAATTTAAAATAAAAAGGATAATAAGTCACCTGACTGACATGTAGAAGTGAGCATAACTACAAGATTTACTAATATGGGTTTTGTCTCTCATTCACTTGTTTCTTGTCATGTTTCAGAATTTTAGCAACACTAAAAATTACCTTCCTCCAGAGATGAAGTCATTCTTCACTCCAGGAAAAGTAAGCCTGCTAAAGCCTTTAGCCTGATGTTGCTTTCCAATTTATTTTTGTACTCAAGCAAAACCTTTTTTCATTTCTTCCTTCAATCTCAAGCCCAAGTCAGCAAACGTTTTGGGCGCGGTAAACAAGCCGCTGTCATCGGCGGGTAAACAGCTCCAGAGCAAAGCCTCTCGTATGGAAACAACCAGCAACAACGACTCGTCATCCAATCCTGGCTCCCCGCAGCGTGGCAAAACCAGGTATGGTGAATGAAAACCACCATGTTGCTCAGTGGAAGCTCTTGCAGTTGTAGAAATGCAGCTGTTCTAGTTGTTAAACTGCACAAATTACTTTATTTTTTATTTTTACAAATTTATGAATATCCAGATAAAATTTGTGCTGAAATAAGTTGCTGTTTCTTCCAGACATGACAGCACAGAAATGGATCATAGTGAGAACGAGGATTTCAGCCTGAAGAGATCAGACAGTGTTGACAAGGTAAAATTCAGAAACTTATACAAACTGCTGGAAATATCTCAAATTTAGAGTCAAAAGTATACATTTTGAAATGATTAGTAAGAATCCTCTCAGGTGGAAATTTTATTTTTATATTTAATGCCCAGGACACTAATAAAATGAAATATAAAATGATTTTAGATGTATTGAGGAGTTAATGGGTTTTAAATTTTAAAGAACACCTTTTTCCTGTAGAAGGGCAGCACGAACAAACATGTTATCTGAAATGACACAGTAGCTCAGGAGTAGACTGCCTCGTTTCTGGGATCCAGCTAAGTAATGTTAGCCATAAATCCCTGTTTTAGTCTTTGAAGCTGCTGTGCAAACACCAGCTGGACCAAAGTCAACACAAGATGAGCAAAGACAAACTCACTGGTTCCAGACTCAAAACCAACTGCAAACACATTGTTTTGTTTGTCAATCTTTTCTTAGAGAAATGCTTCATGTAAGCTATCAGGAAGTTTATGTTTCAAGACCATCAATGTAACATTGAAAATAAAAGAATAATAATGCCTAAGAAGCAACAAAAACTCACTTCACGTAGGGGAAAAAATACAAAATTGTCTGTTCATTCAAAGCATTTACACAAGGCCGGGTTTTTATGGAACCGGAGCGTATATCAGCAATTGACAGTTGACATTACTAACTATAAACGGCAATCTGTGTTTGCTTGAGAACATAAATCCACACTTTAACAGTGATGGTTCCAAAAAGCATGCTGAACATTTCCACATTCAGCATGCTACATGACATGTTAAAAGCTTGAACAGAACAACTTTTGAGTGATTTACTTGATATGCCTCTGAAAAATATCCTTTTCAACAATTTCTAGGGTCTTTTGTGCCTCGTCTTATTTTTTAACACTCCAAAATTAAAATTAATACTGAAACATATTACTTATAAATTTTTTCCCTTTGTAAAGACTGTTGTTGTGGCAACTTTGTATTTCCAGTTTAACACCTGAGTGAACTGTTAATCCCATTTCAATATAATGTCGTCTTTTTCTGCCACAGCTCAATAACTCTGTTCTCTTATAGGACATGGAAAAGCCCCGCGCTCGTAAACGTGGCGTGACGTCCAGCGACGACCAGGAGAGCAAGCCAAAGCGCGGACGCAAGAGGGGGTCTGCCAACACCACCACCGCTACCGAGTCTGAGGACCAGTGGGACGAGGACAACCGGCCAGAGGACGAACAGAACAGCCCACCGAAAAAAGGACGCAGGGGCCGACCACCGAAATCTGCCTCTTCCAACCAGGAAACACCTGTAAAGGGGAGGAGGGGGCGAAAAAAGGCAGCGCCTCCGCCAGAGGAAGACGATGATGAGAACGAGGAGGATGAGGAAGAAGAGGAGAAGGTGGATGATGAGGATGAAGATGATGACGATGACAAAAGCAGTGAAAACATGGAGGTGAAACCAAAGGGCGGAAGGCAAGCCAGGGCGCCGCGGCGGTCACAAGGGTACGCATGGTTTATCTTCACTGTTGCATGCTGTGAACTCGTCACTTTTTGTTTGACTAAAACTCTTCTTGTCCAGCAGCTCAGAGTTAGCAGAGTCCATGCCTCAGAAGAGGAGAGGACGTCCACCTAAATCAGCTCAGCCAGCGGCAAAGAAGCCGACGTAAGATTCACGTCAGCTTTCTTTCGAACAGGCATTGCTCTCTCAGCTCAGAGCGACAATTGTAGCAAAGCTGCTTACTGAGTGCAATTGGAATTGTTGCTGCTCTGCACAGGAACGAATGTTAAAATTTATTATGGAATATAATAAAATATATCTGAAAATAGAGGTTAATGTGCATTCTTCAGAATGCACAGAAATTAGTATTTAATTGGCTGGGTGATATGTTCCTCTTTTAAAATAAGGTGAGAATTTGCGTATTTCAATGTCTTTACATAATTCTGTACCTTGATGTGTCTCCTATAGTCCCTTACAAAAATATTCATTCCACTTTGTGGGGTATTTCAGGCGCGGAGGGCGATCGAAAGCTGCTGCTGCTAAAGATGAGTCTGAAGATGAAGATGAAGAGGAGGAGGAGGAAGAGCAGGAAGATGAGCCAGCACCAAGGGTACTTATTGAAAAGCTGACTTCAACTATCCCTAGATCATATTTCAGTAATTAAAAGAAATCCATAACTTTAAAAAACATATATATTATTTCCCTGCTTCCAGGGTCGTAAGAAGACAACCGGGCGAAGAAGATGAGCTGGGGGAAAAACGACGACACGTCTCAGTTGTATTTGAGGAGGAAAGAACATGCGGACATAAAACTTTTTAAACTTTTCATATGCCTTCGCTCCCACTGTTACACCTGTGTACACTCTTGCATATGCCACGTACACACTACATCAGAACATGTGCATCGTCAGCTGTGGATCGTTGCTTCGTGTCGCATTGTGATGATGTTTGCCACATTAGGTAGAAATCATTTTATCAAGAAAACAAAAAAAAATCACTTGTAAATAGTCTTCTGTCTGGTTCATGTTCTGTTGTGTTTGATGCTGACTGGGGGGGGATGATGTCAAGACTTTCCCCACTGTTATAAAAATGTTCCTATTGAAACAATATTGCTTATCACACTTCCTGCTATTTAAAAAAGAATCAGATAATCCCTCAACTTTTTGTGACTGTATTTGTGTCATTTTACTGTTAATGAAATGTTTTTGTTTACAGCTATGTATATTAATACCTTTTTTTTTTACCATGGGCAAAATACTTAAAAAAATGATAAAATGTTCCAAATGTGGAGTTTTCTGGATGTTATTGTAGTGTGCTTTTAATTTTTAGATTTGTTCTCACTGCTAGAAGGAAGTCATGAGCAGCTATGGTTGTCGTGTTTGTCACTGCTGGTTAACTTGGCTTCACATCCACCCAGTCACATCTTCCGTTGTATCAATATGATTCTCTATAAAACCTGAAATGTTTGAATTGTTTTTATTTTGCATAGATGTAATTTATTTTCTTACTTTCATATTCTGCAGTGATGACTTTGTTAAAGTTACCCTAGCCTGGTAAAAAGAGGCGCACTGTTTGCTTTGCTTCGTACTGAGGATCTGGAAAAACGATTGCTTGCAAAAAGCGTGGATTTTGTTGAAGTTCAAATTTTTACCAAGTCGCTAATGTTTAACATTGGCATATGCAATACATCAGTTCAATTCAGAGAGAAGTGCCAAGCTGAATGAGATGGCTGTTAATGTTAATTCAATAATATAACAGACTGAGTGGCCTTGTTCACTTTGTCCACTGCCAAACTACAAAACTGCACAAAATCGACATAATTGTTCAAAACTTCTTGTTCTGTTCACGGATTGGCCCTATTGAAAAATCTACTGGAGAAATCCATCTCAATGGGAGAAAGTCCAGAAGGAGCACTGAAAGGAGATGAGAATCAAATGGAGTTGAGCAGGAATGCAATGACCAGGCTAAAGTTGCCCTGAGCTAAACAAAACTTGCCTAATATCATCCCTCCCAGGGCTTTGCCATAGAAGAACTTTCTAACGCCCTGGTTACTTCAGCGCCACAGATTTGACAGCATGACGCAAAATCTCCACTCCCCATTTTCTTTCTGGCAGACATGCCAAGGGGATTTAGGAGGTCTTTAAAGCATTCTACCCACAAACCTACCATGTCCCGAGTCAGGATCTGCAGTACACTACACTAACAAGCAGTATTGGTGGTGCACCGTCTCCCTCTCCTGAGACGCTGGATAGCTGACCAGAACCTCCTCAAAACTCGATAGATCTGCTAAATTCTTCCTACGCCTCAAATGTTTGCCTCTGTAACAATCCAAGCCACATTCCACTTATAGTACCGAGACCTGTCGGCTGCTTCTGGCATCGCTCAACACAGGTATCTACCCATGGATACCTGTGGATATTGAGCGAACAACACCTTGCTGCCACCTCAAAAATAGAGACTCAAACTTGATGTGCTCAAAACTGCCATTGGTGGGAGATAAACTCCATCTGACTGGAGAATCTACCAGATGTCCCCAGAAACCATATTAGCACAAAAGTTCAATAACACTATCATCGGGTTCAGATCCTCTATGTCTTACTGTTGTCAACATGAGTGTTGAAGTGCTTGAGCAGAACAACGGAGTCCCTGACAAGAGCGCTCACTCCTCCAAGAACTCAACAAAGGGAAAGGTAACTTGCCCTACTTTACCACACTTATGACCTCTCCCTCCACACATAAGCAGAAGAAGGTTACCTTCTTATTCTGGTGTACATACAGGCACAAGAAAGTCCACTCCTGCTCAGAACCTCTCAGCAGGGACAACTGCAGAGTGGAAGAGTGTCCAACCCATCTCGAGGAGACCGGTTCCAGAGTTGTTCATCAAGGCAAGTCCAACTTTATCTTGCTGAATCCAATCAACCTCACCCACTAGTTCACTTATTGCTGCTGTGGTAACTAGCAGTTCCTCTAACTGAAAATTAACCTGTTGGCTCACAGTAAATAATTATGCAAATGTAAGCAAATATGCTAACATCAAAATGGATAAAAGCAGCTTACACTATGTAATTAGTAGCAAAATATATGTAAAACTTATCTTTTTTAAGAAAACACAACTTTCATGTGTAATTGAGTTCTATTAGGAAAGTGTAACTCTATAGTACTGACACTTGAATTTTTGAAGAGTGAAACTTTATTTTGGCTCCATGGTTAATTGCTATCCCTGTTAATTCCCGGTTTAGACCTTGTTAGTGCATTTGAAAACTATTAATAATGTAACATTGTCAAGACTATCAAATTCCACTGTTTAATTTTCTTGACAGGAACTAATACTATGCATAATAAAAAGGAAACATATAATATTTTAGTTTTAATATACAGTTGGTTCTTCTATCTACCAGTTCCAATGAGTAGCTCGTGTGCTTTGACAGTGCAACTGACTGAGCACCGATATTATTTGCTTTGCGTACTTTGTGTATGACTGTCACTAACCGCCCACCATCAGGCTGCCAGGCATCTCTCAATGATGTTCATCCTGTGTCATAAAATTACCTGTTCTTCATGCTAAAGCAAACGATTCCACTTGAGTTTTAAAATTTTCCACTGCACCTTGGCAGAATGGAAAACAACACCTACACTTGTGTGTTTTTTCCCCCGGTCATAATCCGTGACTAGCTCTATAATCCTGTGCTGCTCTGCTGCCTTTCTAACTAGCAGCAGTAAATGACTACAGTTATTATTCCAGACCTTCACTGAGCTGAAAATGTCTGAAAACCATAAAACACACACAGTGTAAACTTGGACATCATAAAACTGAGAACAGCTTGTAAAAATGTGCACATATAACAACAGAGGTATTTTTTTTTGTCTAAGAAGAAATGCAGTAAAATTTTTATTTTGATTCATTTTAATTTATTGCATTAAAAATGTAAAACATTGTCTTGCAATGGTTTTATTTAAAGTGACAGGTTAATAGGAAGACACAAAAAAAGTGCATTTATGTAAGTAAACATGGTTGAGGCTGGTAAACATATGAGAATAAACACTATTATATGGGGGGGTAAAATCAAAACATGTTTATCTGTCAGAATGATCCAGTTGAAGTACACATCAAATTAAGAATCTGGAAAAAGACTGGATAATTTATCCACACTGCATCATTTACCTGTTCACTGATCCTTTCAATCTGACTGAGCCTTAGCTGTTTTGCAAAGTAAAATGGGAAAACATTTCATCCTCATGATGCGGAAAGAAGGTAGACACATATACATGAAGTCCTGCAGCTGAACTTGTATTTACAAAGAAATTAAGGAAATACAAATGCACACCACTTTTTTTTTTAGAACCCCCCCCAAAAAAATAGAAAACCATGTCTCCTTTTCTTTCTACTTCACAATCATGTTCCAGATTTCAATACTTCTGAAGGGCTCTACAGACTGTCTCTGAAGTTGTGACTTATTTATACGTTATCTCAAATTCATACTTGTGCAACTTTATATTTTTTATGTTGTAATACAAAGTGGATAGCTGATCATATCTTCAGCAATTACCCAGTTTACTTGAAATGTAATCTATAACAAAACTAAGATTCCACACTGACTGCATCATTTACCTGATATTTATGAAGTATTCACAGACAGCCTCAAAATAGTTTTTTTCTTATTCTTCTTTATTAAAACAATTATTATTTGTGATTTCTTTCCTCTTTGGCTTTCTGCTTTAGCCTTCTTTCCTGGCAGGTAAAATTTGTACCATTTTTGAACTGCAGTGATAGTCCACATAAAATCATTCTGGTGTCCTCAAAGGGCTTGCGGGCCGCAGTTTGAACCCACATAATATCAAATTTCTATCTACTATTGTTACATGTTAGCCATTAAACTTACCTGCTTTTTAATTCTAGCACAAACAGACTCCCACTCTTCCTCGGAAGCTGTGTATGGAAGAGGCCTGGGTTTCCAAGCAACCGAGTGATAATCAGGACGATAAGAGCCTGATGTGATCATGATGCAGCAGGGCGCACTTAGTGATCTGCCAACCTGAGCGAACCAGGACCAGTGATGGAAATGCAGATGGATTCTATTTTTATGTTGCATTAGAATGCAGGTAGGAGATCATCTGCCAGCTGAGGTAGCGTAATGGAGCTGTTTACCACAATGAAAGCCTCTCCGCCAGAGGCTCATTTTTTTCCTGATGTGTGAAATTATGATTTAATTCGATTAGAATAATAATTTAGGAAGAAATGTATCAAATTAGCGTCTTAAATGATCAGTGATGTGTCCCTGTTGAAGCATCGATCATTGTGGCCCTCAGCAGCACGCTGCGCCTCCAGGCCTTCGTGCGTCAGGTGCTCTCGTTAATAAATGACAGGTTTGGAGAGGCATGCATTGGTTCACAGCTGACTGGCTGCTCTGCGCGGAGTCCTGTTTAAGTTTCCAGGCATGGCGAGGTGAAGGTCACTCAGATCAGAAATCATGAGTGGGCTTTTCGCCCTCTTGACATTTCTCGCCCTTAGTTCTGCAGACGCGAAGCCCAACGCTGGGTTGAAGACGTGGGGCCGCTTCAGTAAGCTCCCCTACCCAGGAGACAAGGCTTTCCTCTACGATACCTTCCCCAGCGGCTTCATATGGGCGGTGGGCACGGCGGCGTACCAAGTGGAGGGGGCGTTCGAGAAGGACGGAAAGGGGCTCTCCATCTGGGACACCTTTACGCGCGGCGGGAACCGCATAGCCACCGGGGACGTGGGCAGCGACAGCTACCACAACATCCACGCTGACATCAGAGCAATCCGCCAGCTCGGGGTGACCCACTACCGGTTCTCCCTCTCCTGGTCCAGAATCTTTCCAAACGGGACCCGCGGAAGCTACAACGAAATCGGCACCAACTACTACCGGACGCTCATCAAAAGGCTGAAGGAGATCCGCGTCCAGCCGGTGGTCACCCTCTACCACTGGGACCTACCCGAACACCTCCAGCTGAGCCTGGGCGGCTGGAGCAACCCGGAGCTGGTGGAGATTTTTAAGGATTATTCTGATTTCTGTTTCCATGAGTTTGGGGATGACGTGAAGTACTGGATCACTATCGATAACCCGTTTGTGGTTGCGCAGCACGGATACGGAACCGGGGTGGTCGCTCCCGGGATAAAGAATGACCCCGATCTCCCATTTCGGGTTGGACACAACTTGCTCAAGGTTGGTTAAAGATATTTCTGATTTTACATCTTATATAGTCCATCTAACAAAGTCCTACCAGGTTTAATATCACTTTAATTCAATCAAGAAGTTTGCTTATGAGAGGAAATGACATGCATCATACATCAAAAGATGACAAAACAAGGAATATGAAATCTAAAACAAAACAAAAACAAAACTGTTTTTATCTATGATAAATAAAAATGTGTATTGAAAATTAGCAATGGTGTCCAAACACAATTTTAGTTGAAAGAGTAATAAGAAGTCCTGTCTGCAGTTTACTAATCCAAATAAGAGGCACAACAAACATGAAAGAAAGGCTCTGAAATGAAACATTTTGGCCTGCATGCAGAAATACCAACACTGCATAGTGAAAACATCATTCCTGTCTTGAAACATGGGGATGGCAGTCTTCTAATGTGAGGTTGTTTTTCCTTAGGCCAGGATAAGGAAGCTGGTAAGAGATGATGGGACTAAATGCAGGACAATCCTGGAGGATAAAATACATTACATTCACCTTCCAGCAGGACAACAACCCTAAACATACAGTCAGAGCCACAGTGAAAGGTTTAGACCAGGAATGTCAAACTCCAGTCCTTGAGGACTGGTGTCCTGCAACTTTCAAATGTGTCTCTGCTGCACCACACCTGAATAGAATAAGTAGGTCATTATCAGGGCTCTGGAGAACTTATCTACACAAGAAAGAGGTAATTAAGCCATTTAATTCCGGTGCTTTGTCCGTGTGGCACATCTAAAAACTGCAGGCCCTTGAGGCCTGCAGTTTGACGCCTGTGGTTTAGACGAATCAGTGTCTTAAGTCTAAATAAGAATCTGTGGCAAGATTTAAAAGTCGCTGCAATCAGATACTCTACATGCAGGCTGACTGAGGTTGTTATTGATACATCCACCTACTTTTAAGTTAAGACTGAAACATGGGAGACGTAGCTCTATCACAAAGAGCCCAAAATATTTTTATTTCTAAAAAAAAAACAAAGAAAAGCATGTGTCATTTTGCTTCTGAGTGTTTGGTCTATCACCTTAAATCTTAAACCAAGAGTCTTTGGTTTTAACAAGAGTGCACAAGTCATTGCAGCAGTTTCCAGTTACCTGGCTCCACGAGTTATACTATTATCAGTATTATTTCACAGTTAATAAATGTCAGTAGTTTCCTGCCTTTATTTGATTGCTGGCATCTCTTTGTCTTCCAGGCTCATGCAGCTGCATGGCATCTCTACAACCGCCGTTATCGGCCTCGGCAGCAGGGAAAGCTCTCCATGGCGCTGGCCTCTCACTGGATCAAGCCCCGCCGAACCCACCTGGAGAGCCTGCGGGAGTGTCAGTGCTCCCTGGACCACGTCCTGGGCTGGTTTGCCCGGCCGCTGTTTGCAGATGGAGACTACCCTCCTTGCATGAGGGAGCGGCTCGGCTCGCGCCTACCGTCCTTCACCCAGGAGGAGAGGGAGCAGGTGAGGGGAACTGCTGACTTCTTCGCTCTCTCCCATGGGGCTACGCTGAGCTTCCAGCTCATCAACGACAGCCTGAAGTTTGGGCAGCTGGAGGACCTGGACCTGAGGATGCTTCTCTACTGGATCAATGCAGAGTATGACAAACCACCCATCTTTGTGGTGCAGAATGGTTGGTGAGTTGGCATTATATGCTATTTTTCTTTCCCTAGGAGAATATTTGAGGGGTTTGATATGTTTTGCATTGGCAGTGTTGAACCAAGTTTTCATTTGAGACAGGTACGTCCTTGGGAAAACTAAGACAGAAGACCCAAAACACATGTACTACCTCAAGAGGTTCATAGCAGAGGCACTTAAATGTAAGTCTACTTGTTCCTGATGACAGCAAAAAAATGTTTCATTTATTCACATATTTAGTGATAAATAATATTCATTTCTGATGTGTTTGCTGTCCAGCAATCATCATCGATGGCGTGAACATGATTGGATACACAGCCTGGTCCCTTATTGACGGCTTTGAGTGGCACAGAGAATACGGGATTCGCCGTGGACTGTATTACGTTGACTTCAACACTCCTGACATGAAGAGGGAGCCAAAGACATCTGCTACCTTCTACAGGTTGCCTACATACATGAATGGAAATGACTGTTTTGTTTTTTTTGGTGACATAAGCGAACAAGTAAAATATGTATGATTCAATTTGTGCTTAAGCTGTTCCATCAGGATTCTCTTCTGTTTGATAGAAAGAATACTATTTTTGGTTTGTTGTCACATTTAAATATTTCAGATCATCAAAAACATTTTAATGCCAGAAAAATATAAGATTTTTGGGATCTTTGACAAGGACAAAATCAAAACCTTAAATTCAGAGGGTTTCTACTGACGTGTTTGAGATGATTGTTCTGCAGTATAACCCAAGTGTGTAGGAGCTTCCTGGTTCCATTAGTTACTGCATGCTGTGCAGTGCTGAAGCCTGTGTGATGGTCTGAATCCCCAGAGCATCACACTAGCGCCACCATGTTTGATTGTCAGTATTTTGTTCTTTTTCTGAAATGTGTTAGTTTTAAACCAGAAGTATTGTGATACCCACCTTCCAGAATTCCACTTTTGTGTTATTATTCCACAGAATATTTTTACAGAAGTCCAGACATTCGTTTGGGAAATGTGAGGCGGTTTTTGTGTTCCTTTTGGTCACCACTTGTTTTCACTGCTGAGCCTGCAATGGAGATAATTTGAATCATTAACTTATCTAAGGCAAATGCGATCTCCATATTCTTTAAATTGTTATTTATGTACTGCTTTGGAAGATCTTTTAATATTTTAGTTCTTTAAAGGGGATTTCTTGATTTTACAGGCCATATACTGGTCAGGCCTGGATAAGCTAATGAAATAACAGAACATTTTGCTTTAACAAATACGTTCAGGTTAGTTTGGATCGTAAATGCAATCGTGATTTACTTGTTTTAGTCAAATTTCTTTGACGATTTGAAACATTTTAATACGTTTTTTTTTAATCATTTCTACAGAAACGTCATCCATAGGAATGGATTCCCTGAACTTCCAGAGTACAGACCAGCACAAGGAATGTTCCCATGTGATTTTGCTTGGGGTGTATCGGCCAACTCCATCCGGGTATGTTAAAGTATGTGCATTTTGAACAGAGCACAGGAAGAATGTTTCCTAAGAAATGGGACTTCAATGAAATATGAACTTCCATGTGGATCTCATATTAGGTAAAACTCACACATTGTTACTGTAGACGAGTATTTTACTCAAAATCCACTTTTTTTTAATCGTCCTGGTTTGAAGCTGTTGTGATGGTAAATATATGGCTTTTTAGCTTGCAGTTAGTTGTCTTGGTTTAAAGTCCAGCTGAGTTGCAGGAAAAACATCTGATCCTCTCTTAATCATAAACCTCCTAAACTCCCATTTTGGCAGCTTGGCTAAGCGGGACTGGACCAGCTGTCATTGATTTATCCTATTTGGCCTGTATTTGCACTGGTGTGTATTACCCGAGTGTAAGCAAGTGTGTGTTTGTACTAGTGTTTGTTTGTCCTTGTGTCATAGGTGGAGACAACTCCCACCCAGTTTGCAGATCCCAATGTTTACTTGTGGAACATTTCCAACAACGGAGAGCTGATCAAGCTGGAGGGATTCAGTGCGCCACCTTTACACCGAGCCACGCATTGTGCAGATTATGCCACAATCCGGCAACAGGTGAGCCTGCCAAACATTTCCCAGTTGGCCAGCTTTAAACTGAGAAATAAATCCAGAGTACTGGATGTGTTTTACATGAGCATTTTGATGCCGATTTGTCTCTTCTTATCTTAAAGTGACTGTTCAGAAAATCCTAATTGTTAAATTAGTTTGAACGTCTTTTTGGGAGAATAGGTTTTTATCTTTGTCTTTTCTTCCATTGTGTAGTATTGACATTTATTATTGCTCGACTTTGTCAGTTGAGATAAATAACTGCAAAACAAAAAGTTTACTTTAATGAAAAGTTCTAAACTGTATCTGTTTAACTGACTGTTTTTATTCCTCCCTTATTTCAGGTGGATGAAATCAGGCAGGTGGGCGTAAACCACTTCCACTTTTCCCTCAACTGGTCTGCTCTGGTGCCTACAGGTGACGTGGCTTATCCCAACTCCACCCTGCTGGGATATTACCGCTGCTTCACCCGTCAGCTGGTGCAGGCCAACGTCACACCTGTGGTCACCCTTTGGCACCACACACGGCAGCGCAGCAACATGCCAACCCCGCTTGACACTGCCAACAAGTGGCTCAACAGGTGAGACGATTAGCTAATTATTTTGATGCAGATATTTTAAAAACAATTTCATTGAACTAGTGCATAGCTTCCTTTCAATACTGTGATGTGGGCTGCAGTATATTCTGATTTGCAGAAAATACTGAATATATTCATAACTGCAACAGAGTTTGCAAATGTAGCAATAATAACCTGATAGTAAGCTGATTAAATGTCATCCTACCCAGACCCAATCCTCTCTGTTTGCACCGATGAACATTTACTCATGTCCACCTGCTAAATGCTTGGATCTAGTCCAACTGTCAGCAACTAGCTGGTAGTCATGGTAGATAAATTGGAGGTTGTTAATAAAAAAGCTAAATTTCTACCTAAATTTAAATTTCTCAAGACTGCACATAAAACCTGAGTATTAGCATTTTGTTTTGTTCAAAATGTACTTGCAGATGTTTTACCTGACAATATGATATTTTTTCGTCAGTAAGACACCAGAGGCCTTTGCAGACTATGCCAGGCTTTGCTACAGAGAAATGGGGGCCTATGTAAAGATGTGGATCACCTTGAATGAACCCAATGATGAGATGGTGAGCTATCAGGAGGGCCACAAGATGCTGAGGGCACATGCTCTGGCCTGGCGCGCCTACGATCAGGAGTTCAGACATACGCAAAGAGGACAGGTCAGTAAAACACTTGTGCTAAATAACTCGCCATTTAAAGTTTCAAATGTATCTGTTAAAATTATGCACTTTCCTAGGTATCTCTGGCTCTGCACATGGACTGGGTGGAACCGGCATTTTCCTTCAGCCGAGAGGACGTGGAGCCGGCGAAAAGGGTTTTGGATTTCAACGTTGGCTGGCTGGCCGAGCCGATCTTTGGCAGCGGTGATTATCCTGTGGGAATGAGGAACTGGCTGCGACAGCTCAACTCACTTGAGTAAGAAGAAAGAAAAACCCTGCCTCTTTTTTATTCTTCACCTTTTTAGCTGCAGTGTGTTAATGACTGGATACAAAATCTTAAATCGGATGAAGCATAGAAAAGAAAAGTGTCGCCTCTCCCCCATTTGTTTCTGAGCGCTGATTTTATGCTGCCAGAACAAAGGTTCCTACACTTCCATCTTTGTTTTAGCTGTTTGGATGTCATTTCCAGTCATAGTGTGGAAACTAAAGAATAACCTATTTAAATATTACACATTTTATTTACATATTCTTATAGAGATGGGCTAATCATCTCGTGTCAGATTCCTAGACTTCCAGTGTTACTCTAAAAGAGGCAGAACAAGGTTTGTCATTCTGTACTTGAAACATACGTCAAAATTATATTAAGCAATAATGTATAGTTTTTTTTAATCAAAATAAAAAAGTAAATAACTTTGCACATGACATCAGTAATACATGACACTTATCAAGTGACATGTTTCACTGCTGCAATTTAGCATAATAATGGTATGTTGGTGAGTCAGGAAGATAGATGCATTTTAAATAAGTTTGTTACTTTCTACATTAATAAAGGTTTCCCAAATAAATGTGAAAAAAAGGCAAAAATGTCTGCAGCTATTTTCTTTGAAAAGTTACATGAAAAGGTTTCTTGAATGTCATGTAGCAAATCAGAGCAGTTATTGCTTGCTGATGGTCTCCTTGCTATTTTGAAGAATTGCACAATTCAAACAGATGAATTGTGGAAATCTAATAGGCAAAAAATGGGCAACTTTACACTATATGCTGGTAACGCATGGGTACCGCTTTTGTCTACTGTTTTACTCTTTCTTTTCTTATTGAAACAGATTGCCTGTTTTTAACAAGGAGGACATGCAGCTGGTCAGAGGGACTTATGACTTTTTCGCTATGAGTCACTTCAGTACCAAGCTTGTAACTCATGCCAAGGAGGACTCGTAAGTTAAAACCATTTTTCTGCTCCTATCATTTACATTTCATCTAATACAAGCACACTGAGCAAAAGTGGAGTAAAAACCTGACTCCTGTTTTGACCTTTGTGTGACCTCCATGTGAGCAGATACACCTACACAGAGATGCTTGAGGTTCAGCACATGATAGACACAACATGGATCATGTCTCCCAGGCCCGTCGTGCCCTGGGGGCTGAGGAAGGCTCTAAACTGGGTAAGACTGGGTGACTTTGTTCTTAGCAGTGCCTTCATACAAAGAGAACAACATTTAAATGAGGAAATGTCCAATTGTTACATTTGCTCTTTCTATGTGAAGGTAAAGCAGCACTACAGTGATGTACCCATCTATGTAATGGCTAATGGAGTCCAGGAAGACCCAGCCCGTTTCAAAGACTCCCTACGAGTTTATTACCTCTACAACTACATTAACGAGGCACTTAAAGGTAGAACTAATGCAGCAGTTTTCACATATTTATATTTTAACTGGTGAATGTATCATACAAGAGATTTGGTCTTTAAAACAGCTGAATCTTGTCCCTTACTGGCCTCTGTAGAGAATAATTAGAGAGGAATTTACTGACCCCTGACGGGTATCAGCTGACTCAAAGAAAACCTTCAGCATTCACCAATTTGTTGAGTAACAGGTGCTTTCTGTGTAGTTATGGTGCCTTTTTAAAAAGTTTTAATATATATAATTGTTTTTTATGCTGTGTAGTTATGGTGCCTCAAAAAAGTATTCACACCTTCTTGCCTCATGGATGCAAACCTTAATGTATTTCCAAAGGATTTTATGTGATGATTAACACAAACATGGAAGGAAAATAAAACATTTCTACTTTTTTGTCACACTCAGCATTTACTCTGGATGGTGTCAACCTGAAGGGTTACTTTGCCTACGCCCTGAACGACCAAAGAGACCCGGGGTTTGGCTTTTATGGTCAGGTCCACGACGAGGTCATCGTCAAGGCCTCCCTTTCCAACTATCGCAACATCATCCAGCACAACGGGTTCCCCATTCCCGGAGCGTCTCCACAGCAGTGTCCCGCACTGCTAGAGCCCTGCCCCGACTGCCACATCCTCATCAGGAGGCCTGTCGTGGGCTTCTTGACTCTAGTGGGCTCAGGAATTCTGATTACTCTGGGTCTCATCATTTACTACACCGCCAAGAGACACAAGGAACATTACTGAGGATGGGATGCAGACTGGGCTGCTGGTTCAACAGTTATGTGACTGCCAGGTATTTATAGGCATGGGCCCTTCTATAATCCACATAGGCGAGATGATTTTTTTCAAAATAAAAAAAAGGCTTAATATATATAATTGTTTTTTTTTATGAAACAAAAGAAATTTCATAATAAAAGTTGTATAATATTATGTACTTATTCATGGCTGCTAGGATTTTCTCAAACAGAAAACATGTAGACTAAACATACTACAATTTATTCAAATGACTGAAGAGGTTTTTGGCATTTGGCCCTCTGGGGTAACACAAATCTAACAAGCTGATGTTAATTAATAGAACAGATTTTGTAGACTCATCATCACAGCATGATGCTGTGCTGCCACCATGTTTTACTGTTGAGAGGGTGTGATCAAAGGTCAAACACTTTGACCTTTGGTCTCCCCAGATCCAAGGAACATCCTTCGCATGTGTGCTGTATCCTCTGTATGGCTTGCAACAAACTGCAAATTGGACAATTTATGGCTTTTTTAAAATCAATAGTAAGTCTTTGCTCACAAACTGTAATTTTAAAACATTTTCCTCCTGACATATGGGTGATTGTGCAGCACTCCTTCAGCAATGGGACATCTTGAAATAGGTACTTGGTCCATGCCTATTTGTTAGACTTTTGGTGCTTACATATTTATCTTAAATTGTAATTTATTAGTTATTTAAGCAGTGTCTCAAAGACCTATAGACACTGTTGTAAGACATGCTATGAGTAAGCATAATTTGTGAATAAATTAAATTTTAATTCATTAAACTAAATGGGGCTGAACTTCAGTGTCAAGAATAAGCAGTTCTTGTAACATGGAGAAGCAGACTTTACATGTAGCTAACATGGTTATTTATTTTTACCATCTCTGAACATTATAATACATTCCCCCACATTCCCAGTTCCATCTTGTGTTTTCCATTTTTATAAGCTCAATGGTTATGTAATTTAACAATAATTACATAAACTCAAACTGCTATAAACTGTTCCAAATTATGGCCCAAAACCCTTGAACTTAAAACATCATGGCGTCCAGGCCGTCTTCCATAAACTTCTTGTACATGGCCATGAACTTTGCAATAAACGCCTCCAGGTGGTAGATGGCTTTGCTGCCCAGTTGGAGTCGGTGCTCATAGTAAGCAGCCAGGTGGGCCACCTCTGTCTTTAGCTGTCCATCGCAGTTATTCAGCAGTTCTTCCACTAAACCCTGTTACATGAAAGCAGAGGGTAAATTTTTGTTTGATTTGAAAACTAGTTTGAAATCTCCTGTTACAGGGAAGAAAAATTGATCATGATTTAACCTTTATGATGATATCAGGAGGGATGCAGTGTGTCAGCAGCTCATACAATCTGGCTCGAACCTCCAACAATCTGAAACACGGAAAGAGGGCTCCTGCATTTGAACATCTTACAGTCTGACTCAGATCTTCCTAAACCCGACTACATCTACTCTACACAAACACATTTTCCATCATACCTTTGAGGACTCTGCTGGCTGACAATGGCATTAGCAGTTTCTCTCAGATAGACCTCCCAGTCCGGCTCTGGCACATCCTGATCTGCTGAGAATGGATACCTGTAGAATGTCACCACGAGATAAGTGAGCATATATTTCTGCAAAATATTCATGCAAAACATTGTTGTGGAGACACAACTCACTGTTGCACTCTGCACGCCTCACACATCAGAAGAGCTCTGCGGAGGTTGCGACCTGACTTTTCGCTGATCTGCTTGGCCAGCTCAGGCGGCAGCAGCAGACCTTCCTTTTTACAGACCGACGTCAGAACACTGCACACCTGTGAAAACAGAAGATAACAGAAGGTAACAAATCAACAATCAATGGCAAAAAAATCCAAAAAGATATATTTCTGACTCAGACAATCTAAGAATAATTAAAGATTAAAAATATAACTTGCTTGTAAGATTTACCAAGAAAATGTCTTTCATTTAAAAGAATTTAACAAAATTATTCAGGTTTTCAAAGTTACACAAATGCAAGATTGCTGAAACAATTTTGTGAATAATCTTTGGAGAAAATAGATTAAAAAATGGACAGATTTGACAAATTTAGAGATTGGTAAAGACCAGGTCCTATTTATAATGGATCCCTTTTATAATCTTATTTCCCAATTATTAAATTCTAATTAAGTTCCAAGCTCCTTTTTACCTCTTCTGTGCTCGGCAGAGGAACTCTGACAGCCAGACATCGGCTCTGGATCGGCCCAATGACCTTTGACGTGGATGTCGAGCAGAGAATGAGACGACAGGTAGCCATATACTTCTCCATTGTGCGCCGCAAGGCATGCTGAGCATCTTTAGTAAGTCTGTCCACCTCTGTAAGCAGCACCACTGGGAGAAAAGAAAATCCTTTTTTTGAGACGGATTATTATTTCTAGGAAGCTTTACTCTCTTAGCACACGCTAACTCTCAGAGATAGTCTCTTCAACCTTTGAACTCTCTCTGAGTGCTGGACTGGATTTGCTGGGACTGGGCCACAGTTTTAATCAACTCCTGGATCACCACACGATCCTGGTTTCCTGCATCGCTGGACAACAAAAACAATGTTTCATGTTACATTGTGTTCCCTCTGCACAGCAACAAAAACGGCACTTTTTTTTTTTTTTTTTTTAAAGGAAGCATTAAACCATGTAGAAGTTTATATTACCTTGGGTTAACCTCTAAGTGATAGTTGCTGGATATTGTGTTGATCTCAATTTTCTTTTTTGACGGAGCCTGAAGTAAAAGACAAAGCAAACATTTCAAGTGAATATATATCAACATGTTCAACATTATATTAGATATTATGTGTAATGTCTAATCAGGAGAATCGCAGTACTAGAATAGTGATACTGTTGAAGAAAAGTGAAGAGACTAAGGAAGCTCAGGTGAGATCTTCAGTTAGTTTATTTAAATATGTATTAACTTGTTATTGCTTTTTAAAGAAACTAAAACTGCTCTTTGTATTATGAAAAAAGCACATCAAGGCAGAGATAGGAGAGTGGAACTTCAGGGTGTGAAGATATAAAAATCATATAAATTATTTTAACTTTCAACATTTTTTTCCATTCTTTCCACACCATTCATAAGGGTAGCTGTTAGGATATGATTAGGTTATCAGCTGCAGTGGAACGCCCCACTAGTATTCAAAAATACTTTATTAATCCCAACAGGAAATTAAATGTTGTTGTAACCAATTACTTAAGATTCTTCAAAGAGTTATTGAAGGTGCATGCTACACATTTTATATTTTGTAAGTTTAGGAGCAGCAGAGGAGAGAGAACTAGTAACTAGTTACATCTATTCAATTACATATCCTTGAGTAACTTTTTTGAAAAAAAAAAACAAAAAAACTTTTAGGAGTATTTTTACTATACTGTACTTTTTACTTTTACTTGAGTAATTTTATTATGAAGTGTCACTACTCTTTCTTGAGTAAAATTCTGGATTCTCTACCCACTGAATAAAAAACAAAAAATTCACCAGATTCAGACACACCTGCAGTTTTTGTTAAAGTTTCAAGAAAGTAACTGATTTTGAAAAATTTTCTTTTGCCTGATTTTTTTATTCCTTATAGAAATTGTCATTTTCTTCCTTAAAATTAAAAAATTTCCACATAACTTTATATTTTGGTCTGATTATGTAATTGTTAAATATTAAATGATTGATAATTTGATAATGTACTGTAAGTGTTGGAGACCCATCATGAACTGCAGGTTCTGAAAGTGTTTTTGTTTTAATAATTCTCCTCTCACCACAATAGTTTGTTGCTCTATGCGAAGCTTCTCCACCCCTGGTCCATACAGTTCTCTCAGCAAACACATAATGCGGGTTTTTTTTCCTGCTCCTGATGGTCCGTACACCAACAAGTGAGGAAAGTCGCCGCACTGAACCTGGAACATTAAAAAAATGTTTAGTACCTGTGGGTATCCTATTTTTTGAAAATATGTTTATAACAGAAATAATACTGTTAAATGAACCAAATTCACCAAATCAATTGGGTTTACTGTAGTTTCTTCAATATGATTACAGCAACATTAACTATAAAAAAAACAAACATTTATACCTTCAAACATTCACATAGTTCCTACAATCTTGTTTATTAAAGAAACTAAGCGTGAAAATACCATCTAGGGGGATTTTTTTCTCACCAACAAATGTACATTTAAAATGAAAAACACTGTTGGGTAATGAAGAAAGGATTTACACTGCAGGATTTTACAAAAAAAAAAAACATTCTCTTTATCCTTTGTGTATTTCACTTGATGACATTTCCATAAACCTTAGACAGTTGATCCAGAGACGTGTGTAAACTTTCCACCTGACTGTTTCATGTTTGTAAAATAACTTAAGTACGACTTGTCTCTTCGATCAGTTGTTTCTGTGTGCTTGTTTTTTTAAGGACAAGTTTGACCTTCTGTAGAAGGGATGAGGGTGTTACAGATAATGGATGGATGGAGGTTTGACCTTGAATAAATAGAAATTTACAACAAAACAAATGGAGCTGGCTAGTGGCTATAAAGCTTTCTAGAACCGAACAATATCCGGAGTTACATTTTTACTAAACGTCGTCAGCGTTAAATTTACGCTCAGAGTTCATATGATTTAGAGGTTAATATTTCGTTAACATAGCAGTAGTAATATTTTTATGGTAAAATAATGCTACCATAACAGGCTATAGCTAGCATGTGGATAAAAGGCTAGCTGCTCTCACCAGGTTTTTCAGATGAGCCGCTTGTTCTTTGTGATAGTCAAGTTTCCCAAGGGACGTCGGTCGATATTTATCCAGCCACAAACTCATTGTGTGAAGACTTTAGTGTAATTTTTACCGTCACTGTTTACAGGCAGCCCGTCTGCAGCTAATCTCCCGCGAAATGTTTTCTTAAATGTAATCAACCGCGCTGCCTCACTTCCTGTGCCGCGGTACGGAGACTCCAAAGAGACAAAAATCTCTAAATGTGCCACGGCCCGTCATGTAACTGAAACAGGCTTGCTGACTCGCTTTGAGTTGCACTGGACTGACTGCAAGGACAGAAATAGCCCCCCTGCTGCATTGTTAAATATAATGTGAGTTCATTTACTTTATATACTTATCAGAGACCGTTGTTATAAAATGCTTGTCAGAAAATTTCAAATGCTTCCCCTGAAGTCCAACAAAATCAGCACCGTGGTTCTTCCACTGTCTGCATTTCAGTGGATGTCATTTAACAGTTTGACATTGACGATGGCTGCCTGCCTCAGCCAGTGATAACGGCTAACAAGGTATTTAACTGTACATTTTTCAATCACTTTTCTCTTATGAATGAAAGGTTGAAGATTGACCTGTAATTCTCCAACAGCTACTTTTCTAGATTTTTAAAAAATGGTTTTATTATTGATGTTGTTAAAGCCTAGGAGACAACACCTGATAAGAGTTTAATATTTGAATTGGATCAGTTGGAAAGTTCATTGCAAGCCCTGGTAGAGTGTAATTCAGACGCTCCAGTCACGGCTTGTCAATCTTTGTTCATTCAGGTAAAGGCAAACAATTATGTTTACACAACAGCTCACAGCCATCCTTTTATTTTGACAGCATGGATCTTTTGCATGAAACAATCTGATAAGATAAAGAAAAAAAAGACAGTTAATCTGCATTGGAAACAAAACGACGCACTGATATTGAGCTAATCTTACCATTTCATCATGAAAAGGCATGAGTAGAGATTTAATGAAATTCTTTGTCCAGGTCATTATTTCACCTTGGTTGGCATATTCTTTGTTCGATAGAAGGAAGTATGTAAAAATGTACATTTACATTTAAATCCAATCATTTTCTGGTTCAAAGATTCAGTCATTGTATTCTTCCTCCCATTCCACATGGCACAGAATGTTAATTTTATTTCCTGCACACACTCCCTGCCTTTATCTTCTAAAATCTATGAAATGATTGTTGCCAAAACGTTGATTCTGACGTTTTTTACACATCCCAGACATGCTTTCACAATAACATGGCTTACACACAACTTGCGCTGATTATTTTTCACATTTTTTTCCCTTTACAACCAACTTTCTTTCATGCATTTTATGTGATTGACCAACACATAGGGGCAATGAGTGTGTGGTAGAAGAAGATTATGCTTTGGCTCAAAAAATTTTTTTCTCCAATATCTAAAAAGTGTTGCGTGTGTTTATATGCAGCTGCCCAAAAGCATAAACATTTATATAAAATATATACAAAATAAAAAAAATTCAATTTTTAGCTAGTCTCTCTGATTTGGTGAAAAGTTGTCTATTCTTACCTGTTTCTCCATTTTATACACCTTTTCTCTGCTTTGTTTCTGCATCTGTTATACTAACTATTCTAGATAAACTTGATTCTTTGCAGTCTTTGTAGTTATTTATCCAATGCTGCAACCTGTTCTCCTCTTCACCTTTTTTCCACCTGGCTGAGGTAAATATGCCTCTCTGTGACAGGAATGTTATATATGTAGCATGTCTGAGCAGGTTAGCGTAGCTTGCACTGAAACACATTCTTGGATTGTATTAATGCAGCAGAATCATCTCAGTGGCAATATGTAAAAATCTGGATATTTGAAAAGATATTTCACTCAGCTCATGATTTCATCAAAGTTTGAACAAACAGATGTACACAAAAATTATTTTTTTGTACCCAGTCAAGTTCAGCTTGATTCAGAAATACGTTGTTAATTCCACAGTGTTAATAAATATTGTGACTTTAATTATAATGCCCTTTTCAAAGAGTTTTTAAAGATGCTGATGGATAAGAAAAGGGCTGATCTCCTGTAGTGATCAGTATTACAGTGTATCTGAAAACACCTCTGACTGAAGACAATTTATTGGAGTATGACTGTTTGATTAAGAGAATAATATTGTAATGTTTTTCATTTTATGAACAATCTTTATTGTCCCAGGTAACAGAAGAGTCCCCAAACAGTCAGTGTTCTTTATTTTCATTGTTGAGCTTATTAGACACTGTTCTGGAGATCCTAAAGGACAATGTCAGTCAATCAGTTTGTGACATAAAGATCAATTTGACAATGATCCAAAACACAAAGCAGGTTCACCTCTGAACCAACATAGTGAAACTACGGACTTGAATTTGTTTGTATTTTCCCATGTTGTCTTTTCTGAAATTAAATCCTTTATTTGGATTACAAGACATTTTTCTACTCTGCAGATCTTTACAGAAACCTTTGGTTACATAGACACTGGTATTATTACATCCTCCCACTGTGACCAGATCTCCTTTCTAACTGGACAGGCCTCAACAGGAAAATTCATCTCCATCACAAATGTCTAAATTGCAGGTTTCCACTCCTGACCAGAAACATTCCCTCCAAAATGTTAAAATTGATTATTTTCTGGCAAACCTGAGGAATTCCACAGTCCATCGACAACTCTGCAAAAAACCATCACTTTTTACATAATCTGTAAAAACCTTATTGCTGCTCCTAAAATCAGGAGATGTGGAATATACTGACAGAAGTTAATCGCATTTTAAAGCATTACCTCATGCTTTGTTGAGGAATTAGCATGTGAGGTGAAAAATCCGTTGCCCTGAGGCATGTTGCACAGCATAGAGGGAAAAGGTGCATCAAGGAGGGGGAAGGACTCAAAACCTACTGATCTGCTTTTATCCATGACACGTTGTCATTTCTCTTCCCCTACTTGTGCATACTTACATATATTTCCATGCAAAACAATGGCCATTCTCCATGGACACACACACACACATGCACACACTCCAGAAGTTCAAACACCTGCCCGTGGAACTGCACCTCTTCTCGCTGAGGTAATGTAGGAGGGAAACACATTCCTCAGCCTATTTCCCTCCTCCCCTCTGAGTATATTACATCTTTACAACTAAATAAACTCAGTCTTTGAATCGTTTCTGTCTGGGTTGGATCCTTTCTTTTGATGTGTATACTTCAGAATGTTGTGGTGGAAGAGGTCTTCAGCTTCTGTGAAAATGTCTGGTATGTTCAAATATAAATTTATCTTTTACTTTTAGAAAAATTAAAGTTCTCAAATGTCTTCATATTCAAGTGTAAATCTACAGTGTTCGTGTGGACGGCAGATACCTTGCAGTAGCACTATTTCAACATCCTGGCTTGAATATTTATTATGAGACGTGTCTCTTCAAAAGGTTTTGTATGTCTCCTTACTTGTGCTGCAACAGTATCTGAACTTTAGATTGTCTTTTCAAGATTTTGACTCTGATTTTAAGACTTCTTGTTGGGAAAGGGAAAGAGCCCAGAGACACAGGCGAGGAAAGGGTGTGATGGCTGCAGCCAAGAATAGCAATCCACCAGGAAAAAACAATGTGTTTTAAAAAAATGCCTTTGTGAAAAAAGGAAGAAAAATGTCTGACAGCCTGGGTTGTGAAAACCAGTGTTTATGCCAATGGGCATTTAATCTGATAGACATTCAATCTGCAAAATGTATAAGAAATCATTATTTTTTCCTGAGTTATTAAGTGCATATAACCACGACACAGTTTGTGCATACCCACAGATTTCTCCTGCTTTTGTTTTTTTGTTGCACTAAAATGTTTCAGATCATCAAACAAATTTCAACATCACAAAGATAACAAGAATAAAAACAAAATGCCAAGATGAAAATATATCTGCATTCCTTAAATAATTTATCAACTGTGCTTTATTTTGTTTTTGGTTCATTTTCAGGACACAAAATACTACCAAACCTGTCGTCCAGAAGGAAAATGACTGGTCAAATCAAAGCCTGGATTAAATATAAAACATTTTGAATGACTCTGTTTAGACCATTTGTCCTTGAAAACTATCAAGTGTTATTAAATTAAACCAATTGTACCGAGAAGAGTGGGCCAAAATTCCTCTGCAATGATGTAAAAGTCTCATAGCTTGATAGGAGTTGTTACAGCCAAGGGAGGCACCAACAGTTCTAAAGTTTAGTTACAATTGCTTGGATAGATTTTTTCTTTTAATAAATAAAATCAACTAAAACATATTATCTGGGAACCTAATTGTTAGGGATCAATAAATCAAGTCAATTTAATGACTTTCAGCTCGTTTTTTTTTTTTTGTCATCTTAATACATGCAGGGTTGTTAAAGGTTAAAGTGCCTCCATACTGACAGTCATTTTGAATTGCAGGGACAACAAGGCTGGGGAAAAATGTGATATTCACTGATGCTGCTTGATTTTACTGTGTTGAAATTTGTTGGGAATAGGTCAGAGGTTAATCATCAATGCCAGCCTCAGAATGGCAGCTTTGCATCCAAGAGTTGTAGCAGAAGTTTCAGTCTTCAGTTTGTTCGTTTTGCAAATCCAGATTTCTGTGATTGTAACACATGCCTACTGTATGTTAGTGACAGTTTGCACATGTGAAAACATGTGAGCATGAGTGAGTTAGTCCAAAACTCAGTCTTTTATTCTTCTCTGTGCAGGAAACCCAAAGCATTTGTGGATTACAAATGCTTTTACCAAGCTGTTGGTATAAGTTCATCAGCTTCACCTGATTCCATTCGTCAGACTGTTTTAATAACATAATGTCATGATGACAGCAGGACTTGCAGTCGCTGAGGAGGAGATCGGCAATGATGGTTAAAAGTCCAGTGGTTGCACCACGTGGTCAAGAGAAGTCTAACCGGCATATTTACCCACAGGCTGTGGATGTCTTTCTAAGTGAAGTGCAAGGACAAGTTCCCCCCTGCCCCAATTCAACACTCTAACAGCCATCTGAGAGCCATGTCTGGGCCTGCTTCTCTCTTTGATGCCACGCTGGATCCTGTGGCCGGTCAAGTTAAACACTGGAAGGATCTGAAGATCGACAGCACGTCTGGCCTCAGTCAGAGTGTTTACACACCTTCTGGATTTGCTCCAGAGGACATAGAGGTGACAGATACTAATGGTGGAGATGCTGCTTGGAGTGGTTCTCTATTTTTAGAACAGAATGTGAATAAAAGAGGAGCTGCAGCACCTGAGCAGCAGGAGGAGCCCCCCGCGGTGACGCCCCATCCTGCCGAGATCCCTTCTGCCTTTTCAGCACTCTTCGACACATCCTGTGACAACCATCTGTTTGAGTGTGTGAACTCGACAGAGGACACTTCACCGGACGTGCTTCGAATAATAAAACATAAACCAAGTGCGATTGTTTTTTGCGATTATGAAGGCAGCCTTGCCACTGTTATGAAAGAGAGTTCTGACAGCAGGGAGTCCTCCTCTTCCTCCCCCGCTTCTAAAGAAGAGAGTGAAGATGAAGAGGCTGATGTTGATGAATTCCCTGAAACTTTGCAGTACAAGGAGTTTCTGGTCAGTCGCCATCGTAGGAATTTGAACAAAAACAGAAAGTTTCTGAGGAAGAGACCAGAGGTTCTGCCTCATGGCCCTGCAGCTGACCGGCCAAAGACCTCCAAGAGCAACATGAGACTGGAGTGTGCAGGTGGCAAGGAGGAAGAGGACACACGGCAGGTAAATAAAAACAGCTGGTATTTTTCTTGACCTCAGTATTTTATTGTATACCTAAGCTTTATTTAAAGTGGCTTTCCATAAAATTCACTGTTGTTTTCACAAACAGAGGACCTTGTTCCACCTGTTTGTGTCTGTGAATGGCTTATAGGAGGTTTTAAATTAATATCCACACGTTACAGAATTAATTTATTTAAAAAAAAAGTATGGATGATTTTTCTTCCACAGATACGCAATTCATTGCGATAAATCTGTTTGCAACACAAAAATTCCAACAGAATACATTGAAGGTTCTGGCTGTAATTGTAACAGAGAGCTCTCTGTTACATAAGGCAACAAAATGCAAGTAAAAGTTCAAGCATGTTTATGTTTCTTATTGTTGGTCATTCTTCTTTACTTGATCAGTCACTAAATGATAGAGTGAGCAAGGTTCAGTCTAGTCGTCAACTACCATGAACATGAACGATGCATAATCTTAACCTCTCTGGTAATACATTTTGTACCACTAGAGAGCAGCAAAGTCGAACATTTCCAGATAATTTAAAATTACCTCATTCCTGCTTAGGATCAAGATTTTCTGTATAATAATGATGTATCTTAAAATACTGTTAAGATGTGATAAATTCACAAGTCAAATGTCTTAATTTAGTCTGTATACTGTAAATAATATTTAAATATAAACATTGCAAAATTAATAGGCTTTCATTACATTGTTTTTGTGAGTACATTTTTGATTTCTTTTATATTATTTCAGACAAAAACAACCATTTTCTCTTTTTTACTGTAGTAAATCTACAGTCAGTATTCTTTAGAGAAAAGTGAAAATGTCCAATTAGGAGTGATTCTATCTCAGAAATACTGTCTGTAATAAATTCCTTTCATATTTTCCTCTTGCACTGCCTGGCATCTGTTGTGACCCTGCATGCACTGCACCAGCAGTCATTCCTTAAAGCGAGTGTGTCCCTAACTTTGTTCTCACACCTGTCAGATTGCTCCCACCCCAAACCCCAGTCTCAGGCACTCTCCCATAACGGCCCTCTTGCACTCTGCTCCCTCCTCTCTTCCTGAAATGAAAGGATTATCTCTGCCTGCACCGCCATTGTGATGATGTTTCTACAGTTTGGCTGAACAATACCTTGCTGAAGGACTTGCAGAAAATCCCATTTATACACCTGCTTAAAAGTTTAAGGTTTACAGTTGTTGTTCCAGTTACTAAGGCATTTAGACTCTCCTGGTTTTCTTGGACTTAATTGTTTTATTGACAGAAACTATATCTATAAAGTATAGGAAGTAAAAAAATAATGCATTCTGGTGGAAAATTCCAAAGAACATGCCATCTTTAGGCTAATCAGAGATAATTTAATGCGGCAAAAAGGCTGAAATGTTTGTCTGTAAGACTTATCCCTAAACTAATAAACAGGAAAACATAAAAGATTCACCGGATACTAAATTAACCGTCACCTTCATCAGCAAATCAATCCCAGGTTCATCCCTTTGTTTGCTTAGCTTTTTCATTTGAAATTCACTTGAAAAAAGCCAAATACACATAGTAGTAGTTATTTATAACAGCGTTTAATTCTTTTGTATGAGTCCAATAATGAATTGCTGCTTTAAGCATTGATGAATTAAAGACCCTCTCCCCCTGTGGACGCTCTGGACAGAATCTTATTAACATTTCATGAACTTGGAGAGCACACTGCTGTGTCTGTGTGTCTATGTGTGCTGCAGTGCATTAGCACATTTATGTGTCAGTGACTTTCAGCATGTGTACATGCTGGCAGTCATTCTTGTAACTGAAAAGCCTCCAGTGGTTGTGTTCCCCCACCTCGCCCTGGATCTGTCCCCCACAGTGAGGGTAAAAATAGCACCCTGCTGTGCACAGACAACCTTCTGTGCTCCTGTGCTGCGTAGGAATCTGGGGGATGTGGGGGCCGCAACACACAGGAAATGGTTTTACTGCCAAAGCAGTTACTGCAGATATTTTTTAAGCTGGTTGACATGATAGTTTTGGGACTGGAGAAAAGGGTGTGTTTGTGAGCGTGAGTGGGTAGATGAGTGGGTGGGTTGTGTTGTGAGTGCATGCTTGTGAGTATGCATGTAGCTGTGTGAGTGAGGGGGCTGTTTATGGACTTCAGTTCTTTCAAAGGGTCTTTATATGCTGCTATCAGCCTATGGGACTCTGAAATTGGCAATGGAGCTCAGAAACAAAGCAGTTTGTTCATTTCCTGGAAGGCCAGCGAACAAGCATCTCAGTCAGACTTAATTACCACCAGTTACTGACAAAGTACAGAAATGATTTAGACCTTTGCATAACTTTAGCATGGGCACATCCAGCATCTCACATTGTGTACATTAATGCTTATAACCTCTAGGTCTATATTTTGTTTTTATTCTTAAGCTGCACATTCTGTTGTCCTCACAGAATCACCATTGATTTGTATCACAAGTCAGACTGAAGAATGGATCATTGAGGGAATGAAGGTTGGAATGACTGAATGAGGAAGAGAAGTGTTGAGTTTTAGGTTCATCCAAAGAGGTGCACATGAATTGCCTGCTACCTTGAGCTGTGCTTACTGTCATTTCCATTTATTTTGTGTTTTGTCTTGTGTGCTCAGGAGTGTGACTCCATGATCCTGCTGATGAAAAAATTGGATCACCTCAGTGAGGGAATGCAAAACATTCAAAACTGTAATTCCTCCCACATAAATGACATTCGAGTCAAAGAGGAGCAGCAGGGCACCAAGGTAAGCCTGATTTAGATTTGCAGCACATGTGAATAGCTTCATAAATACAGATGGTGTCATCCTCGGCTCATCTGAGCAAAAACCACAAGGTTATGAATAGGAATGTAATACATTTTGAAAGCTCTCTATGTTAACTTTAAACAACACAAACACTGTCCATTTGTTTTCTTTCATTGTAGGCTTACAAGTTATTCGATTTATTAGACTCTTGTTTTTAGCTACCAAGCTATTTATTTAGATTATTAGAATTTTGCTTTGACTGTATATTCATATCTTCCAGGATGGAGGGATAATACAACATGAAACCTCGTTGAGTTTGAAAGACAGAAGTTTGGTGCACAAATTGAATTAATTAAGGATTTTGTCTAATCAATACAGGTTAGAAATAAATCTACTCTAAATACACTCTGTGTCTAAATACACATTAATTTATTTTAGGTAAATCTCCCTTAGGGATCTGAAGCAATACCAGAATCATTTTTTTTGCCTTCAGCATGCTCCTGGCAGTCTGGGAGTCCAGCCTTATTTGCAGAACCGGTACAGCCCATTTAACTGCATTGTGTCCTGGCATAATCTACAAATGTTCGGAGTTTTGCAGGTCAGGGCTTTAGGGAGGCTTTTCCAGAAGCTTAATGTTAGTCTGCTTTATCCCTTTCTGAAACACTCTGGATGTCTGGATGCATGTTTGTGATCATTTTCCTGCTGGAACACCCCATTAGGCCCACATTCCAGTCATCCAGCTGCATGTTCAAAGTTGTTCCTGATCATCCTAATAAATTTATTTTCATAAAGGGTGACAGTTTGGATCTTTCTCCAAGCCAAACAAAGAGGTCAAACAAATCAATAATTGGTATTTATTACTGATTCTTGCAATCTGCAATTGTTTAATAATGGATCTAACTGACTTTCCCAACTTATTTAAATCTAGAATTTTCTGTACGTCTACGAGATTTGGAATTTTTCTTTCCCAAGTATTTCTCAAATGATTCAGAGATTTTTAGGTCATCGAGGAGAAATTATCAAATGAAGACAATTACAACCATTAAGAAGAATTTCTGAGGCATTAGGTTTATTAATTTTAAACCAATCTTAGAACCTTTAGCATCACTTATTTAAAAAAATATGCTGAATATTTATATATTATTTTAAGTTGCTGATTATAGAAACACTGTAAAACAAACAAACAAACAAAAAAAAAACCCAACCATATGCATCGAATAGTTCAATGTTTTATAATTATTTAATCACCCTGGAAAGGAGAACATCCAAAATGGATTTGGCATTCATGCTCATGATGACTGTGCATTAATTTTTCACTAGAAAAGTAAATTATAATCCGATTGGATTTCCATGCCGTTCGTGTGGTAAAATAACTTCTTCCACAGAAATAACAGATGTCAAATCATGACTTGGTGGAGCTTTAAAGGCATAGCAAAAATATTTTGTGGACCAAAAGATCACAGTGGCCCTCATGCTGTTCTTTTCCTGCATGACATTCTAGATGCTTCACTATCCTTACTGAGTGTAAATGAGTTAACCTCAAATAGTTTTCAAACCATGTAAACTGAAGGAATGCTCATAAAATTGCTGAAATTACACCACAACAATCCCATTTAAGCTGTTTTGCTTGTTAGAGAAACAGCGGTGCAATGAATTATGTTGACACATTTAGCAGTTTTCCTCATTGTCTGCTAATTCAGTGCAGAAGTGCAATGTTATTGAGCATCATGACATGTATGAGTGGACATGTAGAAATGGGATTATAGCTTGTTGCAGAACATTTTTAGAAAATATATAGAAATTAGTTTTTCTGCATATTATTAATAAATTTCAAGATGTTGCATAGCAGATTTTTAAATTCTGCCAAAGTTTCCTTCAGGCATCAGTCTGTTTATTATCATTATTATTATTATTATTTTTTTGCTGTACAAGAAAAGACCTCAATGATCTTTGCAAACTGTTTACCAGAATAACTCAAAACTATTTACATGCCACCTCATTGTCTGGGGAACAAATAAGTGATCAGTCTAATGTAAAACCATCAAAATACCATGTGGGTTGTGGAACTCATGTCAGTACATATACATTTACCAAGGGTGTAATTTAATAATTAAAATGTGTAGACTGCAGCCTACCAAGACATGATGAGCATTAATAAGGGAAGCAACCAAATGTCCCTTGGCAACTCTGTGGAAGATGCAGTGATCCACAACTCGGGTGGAAGAATCTATTGGTAAAATAACTATTAGTTAATCACAGTAAATATTTTTGGTCTGTTTGGAAGTGACCAAAAGATATATATTGTCAAAAGAAAGCCATAAGAAGTCTCTTATGCCCAATGGTATCAACTGAAGTCAAAGCTTGACACACAGAAATGAATCTGGTTTGTGTAAAACTTGACCTCTTCAGTGTTTATGGTAAAACATCTTAGCTGTCAGAAGGGGCAAAAACTGGCAATGTCTGTAGAGAGGTAATCAATGTCAAGTGACAGGAATGTAATGCTTTGACCGTTTTAAAAACAATGTTGTCAGTTTCAGTGCATCCAGAAGAAAATAGATCACATTAAAATTCTTTTAGAAAACAAGCTGCACAAAAGAACCTGGCCTGAGGTTGTACTGGACCTTCTGAAATGGTGATCCCTGACATTCACTGGGGGGTCAAGTGGTAAAAAATGTTTAACAGGAGACAATATAAACATTTTAAGGAGACCCAGCCAGAGTCCAGGAATGAACCTTGTCTAAAATCCACTGCTGAGACTAAATGAGTCAGGACAAATTTAATTTTCTGACCTTAATCTGATTATTGCAGGACTAAATGCTTCAGAAACATGTCAGCATTATATGATTGACTTTTAATGGTGAAAGCATTCTGTGATCGATTGCAAAAAATGCTTTGGATAATTTAGGAAACAACTTTCCATCATTTCATATCTAATGCACCATTTGGCTTCTGCAGGGATCATTTGTAACCGGAAAGATCAGTAAGTTAAATGGATCTTAATGTTCTGTAATTGACTTTTCATACACACTATTAAAAGCAGGCATGAATAAAAATATCAGGTTAAAAATGCCATGTGAAACATCCAAAAAGAGAAATTAAAATGAGAAAATTTCATCTCTCGTTTTTTTTTATTTTTATTTTTTTATTTTTGCCATAGTGGAACACCATGTTGCTGACACATCTCCAACCACACAATGGGAGCATTAGCAACAGCATTGTTTGTCACCAGGATGGGAATCCTTTGTAAGATCAGAAAGGGAATTTTCTGAAAACAGAATCATTTTGTATCGAAACAAGCAGAAAATAATCTCTTTGTGAGTATTTGTGAAATAGATTCTCTTATACAGAAATGAAAGTCATTCCTCCCTCTCCATCAGTTACTCATGCATCTTATCAGCTCAGTGTTTGACTGGAAGCGGGAAGCGGGAAGCACATCAGCGGGTATTCCCACTGAATTGGTGGCAGTAGTTGAGTGGAGGGGTCAAGCTGGATCGGACTTTCCACTGTTGTCAATGAGCTGAATTTAGGCAGCGGAAGGAGAGCCAAGATTAGGGTGGGACTTTTTCCAGAATGTGAGAAGGAACGATAAATTGTCAGCAAGGTCTGAAATCTTGAATCACTTCACATCATCACCAGCTTCATAAGTTACTGGACAGAAACCAGAGAAACAGATCTGCTGATGAGACGGGCAGCATGAAGACATGGGGAGCGGTAAGAGGCTGAAAGAGACAAATGTTTAGTCTGCTGCTGAATGGGATGAGCTATAGATCTTAATGTGTTTTACCCTGAGACGTGACGGTTTCCTGAATTAAAATGTAGTAAATATGTTTGTTGCTTACTGCTGATACACACTGAAAATGCAGGAGACTTGCTAAGTTTTACAGAATTTACCCTATGACTGATTAACATAATAAACATTTAAAACTTGATAGAAGTCATATTGTTCTGGTGCTTCTCAACTTTAGTAATAATTATTGTGGGCTGCACAGCTGCACAGTTGCTACCTGGTTCCCTTACAGGTAAACAGTAGCAGATGCTCTGCTTGGGGTCGTGTCGTACCCATTTCTGCGTGGTTTCTTTGTGGGTATTTACTCCGACAGCTAGGTTAGATGTTTACTTTAAACTGCCGTGAGGTATGAGTGTGTGTGTGTGCGCGTGTGTGTGTGTGTGTGTGGTTGTGTGTGTGTGTGTGGGTGTGTGTGTGTGTGGTTGTGTGTGTGTGTGTGTGGGTGTGTGTGTGTGTGTGTGTGTGTGTGTGTGTGCGTGCGTGCGTGTGTGTGTGTGTGTGTGTGTACGTGTGTGTGTGTGTGTGTGTGTGTGTGTGTGTGTGTGTGTGTGCATGGTTGTTTATCCTGTGTGCCCTATGATGAACATGGCTACCCTGCTTCGATAAATGGGTATAAAAAGAAAATGAGTAGATTATTGCTAAGTTGTCTAATAAATTGAATTGGGGTATTTTATTTTTTATGTACTTCTTATATACCACTTCTCAATCTTGTTCATGATTATTTCTTTTATTTTTATCCATCTGTACTGTTGTATAGCAACAAGCTGAATCTATAAATAAGATAGTGTCCAGATACTATTAATACACTGTTGTTTATTGGACACCGTACAACAAATAAATATCAAAAGCTCAAAATACCACTAATTATTACAAGTTCTATGATGAAGAAATCAAAATGTCAACAGTAAAAATCAAACATATTCTCGAGCAAAAATACCAAAACTGTATCATCTTTGCTAAAACTGTGACCTATAACTGTGAAATGTTTCAGTTTATAAACTTGAGGGACACCACAGACAACTGAGCAAGTCTGTGATGAATAACTTTAAACTGCATTTAGTAAATGTAGTTTAAAATCATCCAGGAGATGTGATTTAAACCAGAGATGTGGAGACTATACAAGAAGTGCAGTTTTAGTTTTAAGGGATGGGCGTCATAGAATAGTATATAAATGAAAGTGTGCAGAGCATGCTCTGTTATTAATGTATTTTTCAAAAGTTAAGTTGCTCTTGGGTGTAACATCAAAACTCTTAAATTACAAGAAAATAAAGGTTAGAGGACAATCAGCACCAAGAGGATATTTTCTGTATTCATCCAAGAAACAAAACAAAACCGTCTGATTTTTCACCAGAAAAACTTCTATGTAATCTCACAAAATTAGCAAACAGTTTCACATTGAAAGATTAAGAAATTTACATAAACTGTTAAGCGTGGTAACACCACTGACAGTTGATCAAAACTGTGAACATTCTTATGATTTTTAATATATGATATGAAGTATGAGAAATTTGGTCAAAAATACAACTCGGATCAATAAAGAGAAAGACGTTGTTTGGTATCTACACATAAACGACATGCTTTTCTTTTTGTCTGGGCAGCTAAAATCTTATTTAGGTGTAGTGGATTATTTTCTTTTCTTAGCTTGTTTTTCTCTCTCCTTTCCTTCAGGGTGCCCAGACCTTGTTCAGGATGACCGTCCGAACAGGCCCGGATCAAGGAGCCCACAAATCTCCAGACAAACCTGAGCCGCTGACCAGACGTCGCTCACGACCCTTGACCCGCAGCAGGCCACTGACCCGCTCCTCCCTCACGTCTCCTACACATCTCCAAGCTCGTCATGCCCGGGTGAGACACCTTGGTTACATCTGTGAGAAACTCTTAAGAAATAAAAAAACAGCCCATTTTAAACTCTGATTTAGAGTTTGTGATGTAAGTTGGTTACCGTCTGGAGCGCCGTCTCTCATGAGAACATTACTGAGGCCCATTTTGCTTTGCTCTTTCATACTGATATAAAGTCTGTGATTCCTCTCAGACTTTTGATTGCATTACAGACTCATGAAGCACTTTGAAGCTGACCTTGCACACAGGAGCTTCACAGACTGATATAAGCTGATCAGTCACTCAGCTGAGTCAAATCTGATTTCTGAGTAAAACCTTTAGCCTGTTTTGGGTAAAAATAGTCACTACAGTTCCAGTGTTTCATAAGGAAAGAGATAAAGTGAACATCTGTGGTTTGTTTTTGAACACAGTGACATATCACCCCCTATCCTCATCTGTGAGTCACCTTGTTTTAGCTTACATCTTACACAAAGGCTTTTGCTGAAAAAAAATCTCTTATGTTTTGATATTTTCTCTGTCCCTTTGTTACATCATGTTCCTCCCTCTGCCCGAAACACCGTCAAGGTTTCTTCTGCCTGGCTGTTTTATAAATAAGATGAGTGTAAACGGTGAGACAGATCTGCTTCATGCAGCAGAATTTACAAGGTCACTTTCTGCCCAGTCAGCACAGTCACAACTGTACTACAACAGTCAGACAAATAAGGGAGAATAAAAACAAATGTCTTCTTTAAGCCAAGGTGTAATTTTGCTTGATGTTTTACAAAGAACACCAATCATGTGATTTTGAAAATGTAACAATTCTAGAACTGTTAGGATTTAAAGCTTATTGCTGAAAGCCAAAGTGAAGAAATAAAACATTTTAAAGAGATTAAATCTCTGAATTTCAAGAGTGTCATTTGGTTAAGGGCTTAGTTTTCTAAATGGCTAATTTTTAAAGATAGAGAACCTAAAAGTCAATTATTTTTGATTGTTTGCTATGTCAAACTGTTGTTTTTGTGGTTTTGAACCTAATAAAAAAACAGCCCATATTTTTCATGATTTGGGACATTTCTTGACACACGTGTCAATTTATACCCACAGAGAGGAAAACCTTTAAAACCTGCTTTGAGAACTGAGAATTTGAATAAATTTCTATAATAGAGTCACAATTTACAATGGTTAAAATAGTTTTTTTTTGTCAAATTAGGAGTCATTATGTTTCATAATTTATTGGAGTGGACTGGTCAACACAGGCGATGGAACCTTAGTAAATAATTAATCTGGTCATTATTTTATTTTCTTCTTTATGCATTTTTATTTGTTTTATTTGCAGTTCTTATAAATACTTATAAAATTCTTATAAATACTGAACTATTTTCTTCTTTATGCATTTTTATTTGTTTTATTTGCAGTTCTTATAAATACTGAACTACCAAGAAAATTAAATTGAAACGCAGTTATGAAGAGCATTTGAAATGAAAGTTAGGGTTGAATATGAAGTTGAATAATTTTTAGAACAAAACTAATAATTGTTAATTTTCTGCAGAAAATAAATTATGTATCTGTAAATGTGTGCAAAGTGCACAATGTGTGCTTTTAAAACTGAAATGCATCAAGTGATTAGATGTCTACATATTATTGAAAGCATTGCCCAACTCTTGGCACAGGACTGCCAAGAGTTGATTTCGTGCAACTTTTTCCATATCATGCCAGTTGTGCCACAGTGGTATTCAACTGAAAGCTTTTCAATACTTCAGAGCATTAAAGAGGCTCAATGGGTGTTAGCTGGTATTGTTCAAATTGGTTGCCCAAAAAGAAGCATTAATTCAAAGCTCATGTTGCAACTTTCAGTAGTTACACAATCTGCTGAGGTCAACAGCAAGATACAATTTGATGATCGTTTATTTATTTTATTACTCAATAAAAGCACAATATTTATGCATAATCTTTTCTGGCTTAAATTCCCACCAGCTCTCTTGTCCTTTGTGTAGAGCATCTCCAAGTAGCTTGAAATCTCTTTAAATTCAAACCCATTATTAGGATTCTATATGAGTGAATCCTGTAGTGGAATACTGTTGTTTGGTGCTCAGCTTATGTTTTACTGAACAGGTAGTCAGGCAGAGAGACAAGCAGGGGGCGCTCAATTTGATGCAGGGGTAGGTTTATTTCTCCCCTAACTGTGACTGATAAAGCACAGCTGTGCAAACGAACTCTCTCTCACTCCCTCCTCCTTAAACACACAGACATACACACGCCTACACATTTAAATACATGTAACGTTTGAGTATCAGTATGACTTTTAGGCATCCTGTTCCTCTAGTAGCGCATTTCTGAAAGTGTGTTTTGGAACAAACACATAGATTTATTAACCTCAGTCGTATTGCTCCTTCCGTCCTCTTTACAGAGGATGGTTTCACTAGTTCACACTCAGACAAAATGGATGTTTAAGTACAACTTTAGCAGTGGCTATTCAACTAAAGGTAGCAACAGAACAGGTACCGAGAGATGACCTGCTGAAAAAAGAACCACATTGTTCATATCATACTTTCTGAGTTGATAGCAGGCTTTAACCATTATATCCTCTTCTGTGCACCTTTATATTTAACCTTTAATGTAATATTCTGTTTTTTCATCTTCTTCTCTCTCTCTAGAGAGAGGACACAGGCAGGTTCAGTCACCTGTGAAAATCTTTTCCCATTTCCTCAGATCTAACAACATTATATTTTAGGATTTAAGCCAATTCATGGAAGGAATGTAGCCGGATTAATTACCGGTAACTAAAGGAAACAAGTCCACATATTTCTCCACTTAAGAAATGAGTTTATGAAGAAATATAATTTTCCCAGCATTGCTACTGTTGCAGTCTGAGCAGACTGATGAAAGTGTGACACCATTGTTTTGGCCAATGTTGCGTTTACATTCCCAAAAGCTTTTGAGGAAATTCACACCCTACTTGTATATTTTACCGCTTCTGTTTCAACACTTATCTGTGTTTCTGTCTCCTTCTCTCTTCTTTGTCATGCTAGGTTGCTGCAAAGATGACCAGCGGATCAGCAGGTAGGATGATCTTTAAAGTGAGAGTGAGACATTTTTCTGCCGGGGACTTTGTTTCTCCACCTAAGGATGAAACAGGACTTGTGGGAATTTCTCCTCTTGTGTTTCAAACCTTAGTCACCACAGTATGCAGTGCAAACCACACTTTGTCCTATAAACAGACGCACGCATATTTTGGAGCAATAACTACTGCTGAAAGCAGAAATCACACACCATTTATAATGCTGTGCAAATTATTCACCAATCTTGCACTTTTTCACACTTTGTCATGTTACACTCACACGATGCATTGCATTTTTGCAAAAACTTCATGTGATAAACCAACATAATACTTCATAGAGCTGTTCTTTGCTGCTGTGACAGCTACAAGCTTTTGGAGTATGGAGATGGAAAGGAAAGGTTTGCTCATTTTTTTTTGCAAAATAGCCAAAGCTGTCTAAATACTTCTCCTGTAGCTGATTTTCAATTAGTTTGATAAACCACAGGTGTCAAACTCCACGTGGGTCTCGGCTCCAACTACCTGAATGAGATAATTCGGTCATTAGCTGGACTCTATCGAACTTCATAGCATGCTGAGAAGGATGTTTAGTCATTTGATTATAAGTATGTTGGACTATAGAGGCACATCTAAAATTGCTTGACTCTCTGGTCTTAACCATTCTACTGATTGTAACTCTGATTGTGTTCTTCTAGATGGGAACTTCTGCTGTACCAAAAAACATTTCAGTGCTAAAAAAGTTTCTGACCAGCTGCTCTGCCCCGACTAGAAAGAAGCAGAGAGCTCCTATAGGGTCACTAGAAAGTTTTTATCTGCTTCCACGATTAATTACTCTGCTCAGATTAGGTTAAAGGTCAAGTTCAGGTAGATTTACTTTTCAATTACATGATTTAGAATAATCAGAATAGCACTCAATGACACCCTCAAAGTTTGGGTCACAACTAAATAACCTAACTTTTTTTATTTATTTTAAAGAAATATTAAAAGCCATGTATTTTCTTCCTTTCATTTCACAATTATGGATCCCTCTATATGATATAATATAAAATCCCAGTGAAATTTGTAACCTTAATGTGAAAAACTGTCAAAAATTCAAGGGTTTTGCACAAATTTGGAGGACATTACGCTATCGTCTTGTCATGTTACAACATCTGGAAGTAAAAATTGATTAATTTATATTGAACTTAAATGTTCTTGTTTCAATTCTGGGTCTGATATTCACTGAAATTGATGCAGAGTTCTCAAAAATGATGAATGAGCCCTAACCTCATCTGTATCTCTTATCTTCAGAATGTGTTCCCCTTTGATTGGCACAAACAGATGTCATGGCTGCTGTAACTAAGTTGATCACAGGGAGTTGATTTCAGTCGCATTCGCTGCATTTACGATTTGTTTACTTTGGTGTGTTTCTCCGAATGTTGTGTTGGGTCCTCTCAAAAGCCACCAGTCAGGGTAACATGACGAGCACTGATAGTCCACGAAGGAGAGCTTCATTCTGGATAACCAGGCCCCGAGGCTTCAGCCAGGTCAGAGGTGGTGCTGGATAGGCTGGGCAGGGTGAACACATTGTGTGTTTGTGTAGTTGTAAGACTAACATTTCATTCAAACACAGCCATGCTGAAGGAGAAGTGGGTATTATACCAGCCATATGGACCTTCAGACTTTAGATTTGTTTTTTTCTCTTCAAGAGTTTATTTGTCCTCTGATGCCAGGAAACACTTCCTTGCTCTGACAGAAATCCTTCCTAACCAATCAGTGTGTTGTCAGCCTGTGTGGTCTGGTTCTTTGTTGCTGAGCGGTGGGGATATGATACGGTCGTATCTCGCCTCACATAGCTGACATTCACTCCGCTCTGCGTCGGATAAACAGGGAATTCCTCAAGGGAATTTAATAGAACTACTGGCGTTCACACTGTGACCTCTGCTGGGTGGCTGACTGCAGATTATTGAAATTAGCCCCAGCACACATCTTTGACGCGTTTATTTACTTTGACAGTTTTATTAGATATTTGTAGCCATGTCTGGGAGGACATTTGTGGTGTCATGGTATGTGGTTCATGTCAAATCTGCCCTCAAGCCCCTGAGAACACGGGTAGCTGAGCTCCCATCTAATTTTTCTGCAACTTAATTTGCTGCATCGGTAGAGGTTTTCTGGGTAAATGCCTTAAACTACAAGATTATATTTATTGTGTTAGCAGTGTCTTGTTATAATTGATCATTGTGGAAAGATTTTTTTTTTTATCTTATGAACCTATAATCAAAAAGTGCCCAGTTTAATCTAACTTTGTCACAACTCATTTGAGGTTTTATCTATAATAACAGAACTTTCCTATATTACTAGAATACATTTCTATTATCTTTTTTGTGTAATAATAAAATTTTATTATATTTTTATGTATTAGAATACATTTTTATTTTATAGTATGAATTCTATTATTACTTTGTTTAATAACAGAAGGTTATTCTATTATTAGACATACTATAACCTTCTGCAATAACAAGGAACAATTTATTTCAAACTAGGTGTTAATCATATATTTCGACTCACATCTGTGTAAAAGTCATTTTTAAGAAGGTCTTTAATAATCTGTATGTGGAGCCATTTTAGCTACAGTAGGAATAATGGTTGCTTGATTACATAAAACAAATGTGATCATATACGTTGTTGTTTCAGATTTCTTTGAAAGTCTTGGACAAATCAATTGTATTTCAGCCTATCAAATCTCTGCAGCATCTTTATGTATAATTTCTGTACAGCACTAATCTTTATGAGGTCATTCAAAAAGGCAAAAACACCAAAAAACAAAAACCAATATGCTAAAAAATGTTGTATCAAATCAAGCAACCACCAAAGGGAGATCCAGAAAAGTCAATGCAAAATAAAATTATAGATATAACCTGACTACTTTACTATACTATTGTAGACAAACTGAAACCATGATTATGATGACTCAGTTAGTGAAGACTTCTTATTGTGATGTTCTAAGCAGATCGTTCACTGACTGAGCTGCCTCAGCATTGTGATGACACTTTGCTGTTCATTGGACTTCATTACCACAAACCAGTTAGACACGACACCGAAACCACTGATAAGAACAACTGAACAAAATCAATGCTTCCATCTTCCGCAGGACTTTGGGTGGCCTTCATGTTGACCATAGTTGTTGCACGTACCACCCACCTAAGCATTACTGCCGACGAAGCACATGCCTCCGTGGTGATGGCGCTCCCTGAAGGCAGTGGCCTCACCCAGCAAGACAGTGTAACCTTACCACACTGTAAAAAACTGTTTAAAGAATGTACTAAAGTTTCACATCGCAGTTTGATTCAGCACCTGACCCTTTTGGCTGATGATTGTGGCAGAGAGTTGTGTCCCTATATAAACATAAGAAATAAGGTGGGATGTCAAAATTAGAATTCTTTTATTTTTGGGTCAGAATAGGTATTTATCAATGACAACTATTAACTAGGTGGGGCAATATCTTATGATACAAGAAAAACAGTAAAATATTTCTCATCCGAGAGAAGATTATTCGGCATAGTGCTGTTCAGTTGCTGGGAGCATGCAACTTGCCCCAGTAAAGTAAGTATAAGCAACAATTATCTAACAACCGGATATGGAGAAGGGTGAGTCTAGCTTGAAACTGTTATATTTATATCTGACTCTTATATTGAAGTTGGAAAAGGGATTATTTCCTGCTTTGCACAGTCTGGTGACAAAACTGATAGAAGTTATTCTCCGGCTTCATTAATAAATATTTTTGCTTCAAATATTGTCAATTTTAATGACTTGTGTTTTAGCGACCATTATTTGCAGTAAGACAGGAAAGTACAACAACCAATATGGTATCTCTTTTAGTGTTTTTACACAATTTACTTCATTCAATTAATTAATCCAATTAGCAATAAGTAACTAGAAGTAAATATAGTGCTTTACTGAATAGAAAACTGGTAAAGGCTGCTGGAGACTGGAGTCAATGTTTACCTTCCTGCAGCAGAATGACCCAACAAATATGTTGAGATTTTTGGTTATAAGGCTAAAACGTTCATGAAGTATAAACACTTTTGCAATACATCATTAAATATATGTAGTATAAAATACCTCATTGCTGTTTAAATAGTGTGCACATTAAGTTAAATTATGTTCAATAACGTTTTGAGGTGAGAATACTTGTCAAGCTTCATAATTTTTACCAATTGCAGGATTTATTCACTTTATTTCTAATATTGTGGTATAAGTGAGTGAATTCTTAGTATTTAGGATCACCAGATATGTATATAGCATATTTGTTCAGACATTCAGAAATCCAGAATACGTCATCCTGTGACTGTTTTATGAAAATATCTCAGAAAACTGAAGCTATTTTAGAGCAACTGATAAGCTTCACCTGACCTTGGTCTGAAAAAACACACACTGACACACATACTCCACATTTTCCAGGATTATAAAAAACAGTGTAATCCGTCAGAATTTTCACATTATTGGAAAGTGCTCAAAGGGACTTTGAGTAATCTGAGAGTATGATCAGTCAGTGTTTTTATGCTGCTTGCATGTCTGAAATATGTTTTTATTCTATCAGACTGGAAAGATTATATTGCCTTGCAGGTGCTGTAAACTTTTGACACATTCTTGTAGGAAAATTGAGAAAAATGGTCTAGGGGCATTGGCACTACTACTTAATTTCATTTGCTCCTTTAACTAGATTAAATCAATATTCATCCTTATCACATTATGCTTGGAATCTGTGCCCGTAGCACATCTTTCCCTTGAATTGTGGGCACAAGACATTTTCTACCAGAATAGAAGATGCTGCTGTGAATAACATATAATTAACTCAAAATGTTATGACTGTGGCTTTTGTATAGGTTGCAAGCTGGGTAGAGATATTGATTGATTCATTGTGAACAAAGTGATGTAACATTTGAGATCTTGAGCGTTCTTACTTCATGTCTTTTATTTTATTTCTCTGCAGCCTTTCTGCCCTCTGCTGTTTCCTCTGATCATTTTAGCACCACAACAATATTTTTTAGTTCCATGTTTGCAGAGGAAATAAAACATTTCCTGTATGCTTCTTAAAGCATATGATCAACTTTGAATAAATACAATTGATAAGCCATGAAGTAAATTTAAATTGATTTTGTAACTTTACTTTTCACACTACATTTTTCTGAAGCATCTATTTCAATATTGTTTCTACAGTAAATAT